>NC_086320.1:302744172-303426488 GCF_036172605.1 Pelobates fuscus
CCACGCTCTGAGCCTATCTTCCCATAGCACTGTTTAGCGTGAGGTACACTCCAAGAGGGAAATTTAGCTTGTCCCCCTACGAGATTCTATTTGGTTCAGCTCCCAGGCTAGGCTGTTACTTTCCTCAGCAGCTCCAAATTCAGTCAGATGCAATGGTAAATTACATAACTGCTCTCTCTCATGCCTTGACCAAAATCCATGCGCAAGTGTTTTCTTCTATTCCAGATCCAGTGTCTGATACAATCACCCATAAGTTACTCCCTGGTGATAGGGTTCTGGTTAAGAAATTCCTGAGAAAGCACACACTTGAGCCAAGATTTCATGGTTTATTCCAAGTCCTTCTAACTACATCTACCTCAGTAAAACTAGCTGGGAAGGACACTTGGATACACGCTTCGCACTGCAAGAAAGTTACAGCTCCAGAGGAAGCTTTACTGTGATATTGTCTCTTGTACTTTTCCACAATCCCAACATTCGACTATATACAAAGACATACCTAATAAAAAGGACCCACACATTTGTGTGACTGGTGACCATTGGGGACATCACTGTAGTTCCTGGAAAGCAGCGGGTTGGAACACGGGCCGACCATGGGGTTACAGACCACAAAGTGCCTTAGATAGAGTGGACAGGAATGGGAAATCCTTGTTACACAGAATGACTTTGTGCAAACCAACTGGGTCTACTCCAATGAAACTTACCTTAAACATAGAACACCCTAGTCCAGGAGACACTGGAGAGTATATAATGGGAATGTACTGGAGAGGGGGTAGTTCATACAATAAATTGGGAACTTTCTATTTACAAGACATGCACACATCACCTGAGTGGGTAGATACAAGACATATGACCATCAACCCTCTCAAACCCCACATTAAGACTCTTAAAGACATGGTAGCCATAGCTAACCCTACATTTGAAGACACTATGGCAGTAGAGACTGGTTTTTCAGACACTAATCTATGGCTTGAGTGGATGAGATATAATGCTAATTCTCATAATAAAACTAACTGTTATGTTTGTGGTGGAGCCAGACCCCATCTAGGTACAGTGCCTCTAAATCTACCTCCTGATGTTGAAACATGTTTCTTAAAGGACCACTCTAGTGCCAGGAAAACATACTCGTTTTCCTGGCACTAGAGTGCCCTGAGGGTGCCCCCACCCTCAGGGACCCCCTCCCGCCCGGCTCTGGAAAGGGGAAAGGGGTAAAAACTTACCTTTTTCCAGCGGTGGGCGGAGAGATCTCCTCCTCCGATCCTCCTCTTCTCCTCCCCGTCGGCTGAATGCGCACGCGCGGCAAGAGCTGCGCGCGCATTCAGCCGGTCACATAGGAAAGCATTCATAATGCTTTCCTATGGACGCTTGCGTGCTCTCACTGTGATTTTCACAGTGAGAATCACGCAAGCGCCTCTAGCGGCTGTCAGTGAGACAGCCACTAGAGGAAATAGGGGAAGGCTTAACCCATTCACAAACATAGCAGTTTCTCTGAAACTGCTATGTTTATGAAAAAATGGGTTAACCCTAGAAGGACCTGGCACCCAGACCACTTCATTAAGCTGAAGTGGTCTGGGTGCCTAGAGTGGTCCTTTAAGTCTCTATGTGCAGTCAATTACAAACTCATCAGTATGTGAATCATGGAAGAAGATATACCCTCTAACCCAAAGGGATATCAGGCCACCTTATGGAGTCACAGTATATTCAGGTAATTACACTTGATACACTACACACAGTACCACAGGGAAGTTTGTGGGAAAATTCCCTTCTGGTTATTGTGCTACATGCCGAAAGCCTCCAGCTACCCTGTTAATACATCAAGTTAAATACTTGAGAGACATTTATTGGCTATGTGGATACATGCAACTCAGATCCAAATTGACAGGCCTATGGTGGGGGGAATGTGCTTTTACTAAAGTTATCATGCCCATACACATAATATCAGACAACCACCAAGGCCCTCTTGACTCACCACACACATACTTTAGAGTAAAAAGAGACACTCCTGTACAGGGCAGTTTCGACCCTCACATATACATAGATGCCAAGGGGGTGCCAAATGATTTTAAAGCCAGGGATGAGGTTGCAGCTGGATTCAAATCCTTGATTCCACTCATCACGGCCTATAAGAATGTAAATTGGATTAATTACATCTACTAAAACCAACAATGTTTTGTCAATTATACCAGAGATGCCCTCCAGGGACTGGCAGAACAATTACAAGCCACCTCCCAAATGTCATTTCAGAATAGGATGGCCATAGACATGATTCTGGCGGGGGAAAGGAGGTGTGTGTGAAATACTCCCAGATACCATGACATGCTGCACTTTTATCCCAGATAACACCGGCCCTAACGGGAAAGTAACTATGGCCATCGAGAAGCTTGAAAGCCTCTCTGAAGAGTTAAAAAGAAACTCAGGGATCACCAATTCTTGGGATAGATGGTTTGGATGGATGAACGGATGGCAGAAAGTACTCTTCCAAGTGGGTATGGCTGTCCTAACTGTAATGATTCTTTTCCTCTTCTTTGTCTGCTGTATAATGCCTTGTGCACAGAAATATTTGCAGAAGACTGTAGATCAAACCATTGACCGCACCACCCCAACATTCCTACACCAAGACATTGATGACGGAACCTGTGACACAACACATGCACCTCTTCAGTCCCACCACATTAAGTATACAATTACTTCTCTCTAGGGAAACTATAGGGACAGCGTCTTGTCTAACGGGTAAAAAGTCTGTTGCGGAGATGTAGTGGACAAGCCGCTACGGGTTCTAGTGCAGTGAAGAGTTCAAGAAAACATGTTTGAGAAGATGAGCAGCAGCCTATTAGGGATATTATTAGGGATAGATAGTAGTTGTTTACATCGTAAATAGTAATTTTTAGGGGGGACTGTTGTGGACAGAATATTAACTCTATTAATTTTCGTAAAATGCCTATTTGCTCTGCATAACTATAATCAATATTATTCATAAGTTACTTAAAATGGCCGCTAGGGAATTTCCCCTGTAGTCAACTAACACCCTTGAATTAACAAGATGGCGCTGGAATCTGGAGGAGAGCTCCATGATGCCAGTGACATCACACCCGGTAGGATGAGCAATTGATGAACCACTTAACACCTAACCAATTGTTTTACCGGACCCTCGGAATAAAGATTCCTCAAGTCTTTCATTAACCTGAAACTTGTGTCTGGTGTGAATTACTTTGGGAGCGTGCACGTAAATACTTATTAATTTGGACAGGGGCAGATATGCAAAAATATCAAGCACTTGATTTGATCCACAACAGCTTTTCTGTAAACCCAGCACAAATTTCTTGCAATTTTTCTTCACTTTTGATTAGAAACTAGAAACTGTTTTCCCAGCAACAGGCAATATGGTAATTTTCTCTAATGATTTTTAGGATAGAAAAATCTAAAATAACAACAGATTATTTTTTATATTTGGGTTTCATATAAAGAACATTCTCTAGGCTCATGTACAATTTAGTTCAAACTAGGTACCTTTGTAACCATAGCAGTGAGTTTGATATTCTAATCAAGATTATTGATACTATCAATGTAATCTTCAAACGTGGAAAAGAGCTGCTCCAACACATAAAAAGCATCATCTATGTATCTTCTCCAGATTTTACAAAACCCGAATAAGAGATGATTATACAAAAGGTGTATCTCAATGAAGTTTATATATATATATTTACAGATAGATCGATTATTAATACTATTAATCAAATCTACCAACTTGTCCAAGAGCTGCTCCAACACATAACAAATATCTGGACAAGGTATGATTATATTTACACACACACATACATGTATATATATATGTATCTATAATAATTTCAACTACTGGTAAGTCATTAGCAATTTATGGAGAGTATGCCATGGGCTCTCCAGGCTATATATTTTAAGCTCTCTATGTATATAATATGTGTGTGCTTATATATTATTTAACTAGATGTATATAACAAATTCAAGTAGAGTCCTAGTTGATCACAGGAAAAGCAAATAAAGAAAAAACTCCACAAATGTAACATTTAACAATAATTAACAGCGCATGAACTCATATATTGTATATAATAGCGATTATGCACTACTTAGAAATCTATAAGGGACATAGGTATATATATTATTCATTGCTGTTAATAATATAAAAATATATTTCTGTTTTTGTTGTTCGTACAGTCAATTTGAAGTTTAGATTAGAAGTTATATTTCATGCAAAAAAAGTTCCTAATGGCCTTTTCAAACCCTCTGCTTTATCTATGAAAAAAATAAGTAATAACAAAGTTGACATTGCAATACTTAGTAAGGCCTATGCACAAGAGCAGAGTCTGTGATGTCATAAATTACAGCAGAGTACGTCTAGGTAACACACAGTGATGTCATTTTCAAACATTCCGTGAACACTCACAGCACTCAGAGCTACACTTCACCTGGACAGTGGTTATATTAACTGGAAATATATATTTGCTACTCACCTGCAAAGGGATCTTGTGAAAAGGCACCTCTTGAGTACAGGACCGTTGACTTGTACTTTGCTATCCTATAAAACAAGTATAATGAGAATGGTGAGTGATTATTTTTCTGCTTTATATCTATCTGTCTAGCTATCATTTTCAAATAATTAAAACAAATGAAATTACAAATTTTAAGTTTTTATTTTGGTACTTTTTTGCATTAAATAAAAACCTAAAGGAACACTGCTCAATTCTATACCATTTAGGAATTGAATCACTATGTTCATGCAGCCCTAGTCACAACTCCCTGCATGTGACTTACACAACTTTCCTAAACACTTCCTGAAAAGAGCTTTGTAAAGCTTACACTTCCTTTACTACAAATTATGTTTAATTTAGAATTTCGTATCTCCTACTCTGTTAATAGCTTGCTAGACCATGCAGGGGTATCTTGTGTGTGATTAAAGTTTCATTTGAATAGCAGGAGATAAAAACGTTTAAAATAAGTAACATCTAAAAGAAAATTACATGTTTTTTTGCAGGCTTTGTGATTTACAGCCAGGGGAGGTGTAGCTAGGGCTGGATAGACAGAATTAAAAGTGATTTTACTTCAAAATGGTAGAGAATTGAGCAGTAAGACTTCAGAGGCATAATGTATACAGAAAAACTGCTTCATTAATATAAAGTTGTTTTGGTGATTATACTGTTACTTTAAAATATGAGCTTAAACAGCAACACAATAATAAAATGCTTAGATATTAATAACAATAATTAATAATTGATTATAAAGTCCTTACTGATTTCCTTGTGCTATACATAAAGTATTGATATAAACTCCATATAAATACACCATAGGTGATTGTTAAAATAATGGAATCCAACGTTTATTTCTTATGCTGCCGGCAGCCATATATCAATTTTCCCAGAAACCACTGCTTTGACCTTTCAATACCCATACCACTCATTGTTACCCTTTTCTGTTCCTCCAGACACAGTTGATATTTATTTGTGTAATTTTCTCTTCATTTATTCACCAACCCATGCTTCCATAATATGTCCAACTTTACTCTGCATATAAAACCAGCTGCTGCAACAGGATTCTGTTCACACACTTTATTTCAGATACCAGTCCTGTTTTTTACAGCTCCCTTCTTTCCACATTCTATCCCTCTCAATCTACTACCTGCCCAATACATATGGCTACCAACAGGCTATTTCACTGTCAGACTGCCTAAAGTGAGTGGTAGCTAACAATTGGTCAGATTTGTTTGTCTCTAATAGATATTCCAGTTATTGGGTACATTGCTGTGTCCTATGCCATCTTTAATCAATAGAAAAAAAATCAAACTGGAAAGATTGTGACTCGATTGTGACAAAAATCAAACTGGAAAGATTGTGACTCTCGATAAAATTATATACTCCGTCTAACTGTGTTTTTCCTCTTTAATACAGGTAAAATTCTCAGTGAATAGGAAATTTAAACCGCCACCACCCTCCATTAGCAGTGAATATTTCCATATTTGTGCCAGCTCTTTCCTGCTCATATGTTACACGTGCCTTTATGTATGTGTTTCTGTGAACTCAGCAACATGTCGGCTAATGCTGGACTCTTTATTTCTACAAGGGACGGTCAAATCCCGTGTTCATTATACGGCAGTCTTCCTGAGTACAACATACGCACTGTACCTCCTTCTCCTCCTTATTTATGAGCACCTTTATCTAGTGGCCACAGTTTTCTGTGTATTACAGATAGTCTTAATAGACTTGGCCAAGAGGGGGAAGATGGCAATGGAAGGCATGGAGAAGAAGAATGAGGAAGAGGTGATGGAGGTGACGAAGGTGAAAGAAGAGATGAAATGGAAAGTCTTTTAAAGAAGGAATTGTTGTGGGGAAAAAGACTGCTTGCTTGTAAAGGAAAAAGTTTTTTATTAAAAAAGTTTTATAACTGAATTCTTTATTTTGTTGTTTTTCTGAGGATTCTGCTTTATATTATTAGGGCAAAGCACAGTGAAAACGTAGGAACCGGAAGCAATCATTAGTTTGCAGATTGTAATTTATTGCAAGTCTAGAACCAAAGAGAGCACCAGTAATATTAATTCTTTCATTCCTTAATAATCCCGATCTGCCACCCAGACCATTTTCAGATAGGCGATTTAAGCCCATCAATACATTGTACACAGGGAACCTGACGTTTTGAAATTCTCCAACTTCCTAATGCTGTCTCTCACTTTCCAACCCTCATCATCATTACAACAATGCCTGATTTATTTGCTCTTACAATTCTGATCCTTTCTGTGCAGTGACATGTTATAGTTTTAATGCTTGAGAAGAATGGATTTATAAGGGAAAATAAATAACTTAATGGTAGTTACTGGGCCTGGATATTCCACTGTCCAATGGTCCCAGTGTGGTCGCACACTTCAAAAACCACTGGTGTTTGCACCTTTTGGGAAGACAGATTCCGCAGCACAAAGAAATCATCAAACCTATTCTATATCTCATTGTTTGATCAAATGCTGAAATTGGTGATTGTGCTGTTCTTCTTAGCTGAGCTCTGCTCTTAAAGGGACAGCTCATTAAAATGGATAAGGTGGCTGGTGTCCCTTGGCTCTGTTCAACAGGCAGGGATAAACTCTGCCTTAATTATACCAGTCCACATCAACAATGGGCGGAAATGATATGCAGAGACTACTCAGCCCACGCTCTGAGCCTATCTTCCCATAGCACTGTTTAGCGTGAGGTACACTCCAAGAGGGAAATTTAGCTTGTCCCCCTACGAGATTCTATTTGGTTCAGCTCCCAGGCTAGGCTGTTACTTTCCTCAGCAGCTCCAAATTCAGTCAGATGCAATGGTAAATTACATAACTGCTCTCTCTCATGCCTTGACCAAAATCCATGCGCAAGTGTTTTCTTCTATTCCAGATCCAGTGTCTGATACAATCACCCATAAGTTACTCCCTGGTGATAGGGTTCTGGTTAAGAAATTCCTGAGAAAGCACACACTTGAGCCAAGATTTCATGGTTTATTCCAAGTCCTTCTAACTACATCTACCTCAGTAAAACTAGCTGGGAAGGACACTTGGATACACGCTTCGCACTGCAAGAAAGTTACAGCTCCAGAGGAAGCTTTACTGTGATATTGTCTCTTGTACTTTTCCACAATCCCAACATTCGACTATATACAAAGACATACCTAATAAAAAGGACCCACACATTTGTGTGACTGGTGACCATTGGGGACATCACTGTAGTTCCTGGAAAGCAGCGGGTTGGAACACGGGCCGACCATGGGGTTACAGACCACAAAGTGCCTTAGATAGAGTGGACAGGAATGGGAAATCCTTGTTACACAGAATGACTTTGTGCAAACCAACTGGGTCTACTCCAATGAAACTTACCTTAAACATAGAACACCCTAGTCCAGGAGACACTGGAGAGTATATAATGGGAATGTACTGGAGAGGGGGTAGTTCATACAATAAATTGGGAACTTTCTATTTACAAGACATGCACACATCACCTGAGTGGGTAGATACAAGACATATGACCATCAACCCTCTCAAACCCCACATTAAGACTCTTAAAGACATGGTAGCCATAGCTAACCCTACATTTGAAGACACTATGGCAGTAGAGACTGGTTTTTCAGACACTAATCTATGGCTTGAGTGGATGAGATATAATGCTAATTCTCATAATAAAACTAACTGTTATGTTTGTGGTGGAGCCAGACCCCATCTAGGTACAGTGCCTCTAAATCTACCTCCTGATGTTGAAACATGTTTCTTAAAGGACCACTCTAGTGCCAGGAAAACATACTCGTTTTCCTGGCACTAGAGTGCCCTGAGGGTGCCCCCACCCTCAGGGACCCCCTCCCGCCCGGCTCTGGAAAGGGGAAAGGGGTAAAAACTTACCTTTTTCCAGCGGTGGGCGGAGAGATCTCCTCCTCCGATCCTCCTCCTCTCCTCCCCGTCGGCTGAATGCGCACGCGCGGCAAGAGCTGCGCGCGCATTCAGCCGGTCACATAGGAAAGCATTCATAATGCTTTCCTATGGACGCTTGCGTGCTCTCACTGTGATTTTCACAGTGAGAATCACGCAAGCGCCTCTAGCGGCTGTCAGTGAGACAGCCACTAGAGGAAATAGGGGAAGGCTTAACCCATTCACAAACATAGCAGTTTCTCTGAAACTGCTATGTTTATGAAAAAATGGGTTAACCCTAGAAGGACCTGGCACCCAGACCACTTCATTAAGCTGAAGTGGTCTGGGTGCCTAGAGTGGTCCTTTAAGTCTCTATGTGCAGTCAATTACAAACTCATCAGTATGTGAATCATGGAAGAAGATATACCCTCTAACCCAAAGGGATATCAGGCCACCTTATGGAGTCACAGTATATTCAGGTAATTACACTTGATACACTACACACAGTACCACAGGGAAGTTTGTGGGAAAATTCCCTTCTGGTTATTGTGCTACATGCCGAAAGCCTCCAGCTACCCTGTTAATACATCAAGTTAAATACTTGAGAGACATTTATTGGCTATGTGGATACATGCAACTCAGATCCAAATTGACAGGCCTATGGTGGGGGGAATGTGCTTTTACTAAAGTTATCATGCCCATACACATAATATCAGACAACCACCAAGGCCCTCTTGACTCACCACACACATACTTTAGAGTAAAAAGAGACACTCCTGTACAGGGCAGTTTCGACCCTCACATATACATAGATGCCAAGGGGGTGCCAAATGATTTTAAAGCCAGGGATGAGGTTGCAGCTGGATTCAAATCCTTGATTCCACTCATCACGGCCTATAAGAATGTAAATTGGATTAATTACATCTACTAAAACCAACAATGTTTTGTCAATTATACCAGAGATGCCCTCCAGGGACTGGCAGAACAATTACAAGCCACCTCCCAAATGTCATTTCAGAATAGGATGGCCATAGACATGATTCTGGCGGGGGAAAGGAGGTGTGTGTGAAATACTCCCAGATACCATGACATGCTGCACTTTTATCCCAGATAACACCGGCCCTAACGGGAAAGTAACTATGGCCATCGAGAAGCTTGAAAGCCTCTCTGAAGAGTTAAAAAGAAACTCAGGGATCACCAATTCTTGGGATAGATGGTTTGGATGGATGAACGGATGGCAGAAAGTACTCTTCCAAGTGGGTATGGCTGTCCTAACTGTAATGATTCTTTTCCTCTTCTTTGTCTGCTGTATAATGCCTTGTGCACAGAAATATTTGCAGAAGACTGTAGATCAAACCATTGACCGCACCACCCCAACATTCCTACACCAAGACATTGATGACGGAACCTGTGACACAACACATGCACCTCTTCAGTCCCACCACATTAAGTATACAATTACTTCTCTCTAGGGAAACTATAGGGACAGCGTCTTGTCTAACGGGTAAAAAGTCTGTTGCGGAGATGTAGTGGACAAGCCGCTACGGGTTCTAGTGCAGTGAAGAGTTCAAGAAAACATGTTTGAGAAGATGAGCAGCAGCCTATTAGGGATATTATTAGGGATAGATAGTAGTTGTTTACATCGTAAATAGTAATTTTTAGGGGGGACTGTTGTGGACAGAATATTAAAGCGGCACTGTCATGCCGAATTCCGTTTTTTTTTTAACCCCCCTCCAGCCTCAACTACATCCAATCGACCCCCTAGTCATCCCCAAATGCCCCTATGCCCCCCACATTACCTATTTTTTATTCTTTATTTTCTGCCCCGATCTATATTCAGGGCGCCGCCATCTTTGTGTGGGTAGGTGAAGTCCCTGTGGGACACGTCATCTGCCCACACTAGATAGCCCTGAGATTCCTGCACATGCCCAGTGAAACACCTGGACATGCGAACGGGAATTTCACCTATTCATTCATTCATCAGACAGACGAATGAATGAATAGAAAAAATCAGACGAACAAACTAACACTGTGTATCAGTGTTCGTTTGTTTGTTCGGTTTATTACAAGGAGGGAGCTACCGGCGTGCAGCTCCCTCCTTGTCATATGTAACTATGGAAGCGGCAGGGAGCCCCCCAGGTCCCCTCCTCACTCTATGGGGGTGGCTTGAAATCCATCCAATCACAGTGCTCTGTGTCATTTTACAAGCGTGGGAAAGTTCTTTGGAATTTTCCCACGCTTGTAAAATGACACAGAGCACTGTGATTGGATGGAAGCCATCCAATCACAGTGCTCTGTGTCATTTTACAAGCGTGGGAAAGTTCCAAAGAACTTTCCCACGCTTGTAAAATGACACAGAGCACTGTGATTGGATGGATTTCAAGCCATCCAATCACAGTGCTCTGTGTCATTTTACAAGCGTGGGAAAGTTCCAAAGAACTTTCCCACGCTTGTAAAATGACACAGAGCACTGTGATTGGATGGATTTCAAGCCATCCAATCACAGTGCTCTGTGTCATTTTACAAGCGTGGGAAAATTCCAAAGAACTTTCCCACGCTTGTAAAATGACACAGAGCACTGTGATTGGATGGATTTCAAGCCATCCACTCACAGTGCTCTGTGTCATTTTACAAGCGTGGGAAAATTCCAAAGAACTTTCCCACGCTTGTAAAATGACACAGAGCACTGTGATTGGATGGATTTCAAGCCATCCAATCACAGTGCTCTGTGTCATTTTACAAGCGTGGGAAAATTCCAAAGAACTTTCCCACGCTTGTAAAATGACACAGAGCACTGTGATTGGATGGATTTCAAGCCATCCAATCACAGTGCTCTGTGACATTTTACAAGCGAGGGAAAATTCCAAATAACTTTCCCACGCTTGTAAAATGACAAAGAGCACTCTGATTGGCTTAAACCCACCAATCAGAGTGTTCTTAGGCTAATTGCAGGGCGGGGCAAGGCTTTATAAGCCTTGCCCCGCCCTGCGGAGCTCAGTCTGCGCGGAGCCCTCCATGGGTGAAGATGGATTATTTTCTCGGGTTTTTTCTTTTTCGTCAGGTTTTTTTTTTTTTGCGCTCGGGTTTTTTTATTTTATTTTTAGTTCGACGGCTATGATGGTTTTTTATTTGGCCTTTTTTGGGGCTGAAAAATGAAGATTTTAGAAAAAAGAAGACGTCAAATGGTAAGTTTAATTTTACTTTACAGGTTAGCAATTTTATTCCCCCCTCACTATTTTTTAGGGTGAGGGGGGTAGGTAGGGGCATTTTTTATTTGGGTGGGGGGTGGGTGACTAGGGGCTTGGGCACCCCTAGTCACCTTGATGGGGGGGGGGAATTTACTTAGTGCCCCCACCCGCCGCCCAGGGGTGGGGGCGGGGGGAGGACAGTAGGTCCCCCCCCCATTATCGTTATGGCCCCCACCCGCCGCCCAGGGGTGGGGGCCGGGGGGGGGGAGGACAGTAGATCCCCCCCCCTATTACTATTATGGCCCCCACCCGCCGTCCAGGGGTGGGGGCCGGGGGGGGGGAGGACAGTAGGTCCCCCCCCCTCTTATTACCATTATGGCCCCCACCCGCCGCCCAGGGGTGGGGGCCGGGGGGGAGGACAGTAGGTCCCCCCCCCCTTTATTACTATTATGGCCCCCACCCGCCGGCCAGGGGTGGGGGCCGGGGGGGAGGACAGTAGGTCCCCCCCCTACTACTATTATGGCCCCCACCCGCCGCCCAGGGGTGGGGGCCGGGGGGGGAGGACAGTAGGTCCCCCCACCTCTTATTACCATTATGGCCCCCACCCGCCGCCCAGGGGTGGGGGCCGGGGGGGAGGACAGTAGGTCCCCCCCACCCTTTATTACTATTATGGCCCCCACCCGCCGGCCAGGGGTGGGGGCCGGGGGGGAGGACAGTAGGTCCCCCCCCCTACTACTATTATGGCCCCCACCCGCCGCCCAGGGGTGGGGGCCGGGGGGGAGGACAGTAGGTTCCCCTCCCCCTCATTATCTTTATGGCCCCCACCCACCGCTCAGGGGTGGGGGCCGGGGGGGGGGACAATAGGTCTCCCTCCCTTATTTTACTTTACGGCCCCCACCCGTCATTTAGGGGTGGGGGGCAATATTTTTTTTATTTTTTTTCTACAGTGAGCAGCCACAGGCTGCTCACTGCTTACTAGACATGCCCCTACTCGCGGTATAGCGAGTAGGGGCATATTATTTACTAATACCAAGTCATTTTTACTTGGTGTTAGTAAATTTGGCTGAAAGACCAATTTAGGTCTTTCAGCCTTTTAGTAGATAGCTCCCTGATACCGCGGGAATTAGGGAGTTATCTACTAAGCGGCTGCAAGATGCAGCCACAGCAATGAATAGGATCGGAGTTTCATTCATTTGAATGAAATTCCGATCCGAACAAAGTACCGAATTGCATCCTAACACCAATGGAGAAACGGTGCTCATTCTGTTAGGATGCAATTCGGCAGTTTTGCCGGCGTTCTGTCTAAGTGACAGGACGTTCGGCAATACTGACAGGAAGCATTGTGGGAACAGGGAGGAAAGCAAGGGATCATGGGAAAATTGCTCTGACCAGCGGAAATGAAGCACACTTTGCTCCTCCGCTGGTCAGAGCTGGTCAAGCGGAGGAATCCTCCATAAGACAGAGTCCCTACTTTGTCTTATGATTTTAAAGAAAATTAAAGAAGACAGGAAGAAAAGAATAACATATCCTGAGAGAGGGGGAGAAGAGGAAGAGATTGAGGAAAGGTAAGTTCGGCATGACAGTGCCGCTTTAACTCTATTAATTTTCGTAAAATGCCTATTTGCTCTGCATAACTATAATCAATATTATACATAAGTTACTTAAAATGGCCGCTAGGGAATTTCCCCTGTAGTCAACTAACACCCTTGAATTAACAAGATGGCGCTGGAATCTGGAGGAGAGCTCCATGATGCCAGTGACATCACACCCGGTAGGATGAGCAATTGATGAACCACTTAACACCTAACCAATTGTTTTACCGGACCCTCGGAATAAAGATTCCTCAAGTCTTTCATTAACCTGAAACTTGTGTCTGGTGTGAATTACTTTGGGAGCGTGCACGTAAATACTTATTAATTTGGACAGGGGCAGATATGCAAAAATATCAAGCACTTGATTTGATCCACAACAGCTTTTCTGTAAACCCAGCACAAATTTCTTGCAATTTTTCTTCACTTTTGATTAGAAACTAGAAACTGTTTTCCCAGCAACAGGCAATATGGTAATTTTCTCCAATGATTTTTAGGATAGAAAAATCTAAAATAACAACAGATTATTTTTTATATTTGGGTTTCATATAAAGAACATTCTCTAGGCTCATGTACAATTTAGTTCAAACTAGGTACCTTTGTAACCATAGCAGTGAGTTTGATATTCTAATCAAGATTATTGATACTATCAATGTAATCTTCAAACGTGGAAAAGAGCTGCTCCAACACATAAAAAGCATCATCTATGTATCTTCTCCAGATTTTACAAAACCCGAATAAGGGATGATTATACAAAAGGTGTATCTCAATTAAGTTTATATATATATATATATTTACAGATAGATCAATTATTAATACTATTAATCAAATCTACCAACTTGTCCAAGAGCTGCTCCAACACATAACAAATATCTGGACAAGGTATGATTATATTTACACACACACATACATGTATATATATATATATATGTATCTATAATAATTTCAACTCACTACTGGTAAGTCATTGGCAATTTATGGAGAGTATGCCATGGGCTCTCCAGGCTATAGATTTTAAGCTCTATATGTATATAATATGTGTGTGCTTATATAGCATTTAACTAGATGTATATAACAAATTCAAGTAGAGTCCAAGTTGATCACAGGAAAAGCAAATAAAGAAAAAACTCCACAAATGTAACATTTAACAATAATTAACAGCGCATGAACTCATATATTGTATATAATAGCAATTATGCACTACTTAGAAATCTATAAGGGACATAGGTATATATATATTATTCATTGCTGTTAATAATATAAAAATATATTTCTGTTTTTGTTGTTCGTACAGTCAATTTGAAGTTTAGATTAGAAGTTATATTTCATGCAAAAAAAGTACCTAATGGCCTTTTCAAACCCTCTGCTTTATGTATGAAAAAAATAAGTAATAACAAAGTTGACATTGCAATACTTAGTAAGGCCTATGCACAAGAGCAGAGTCTGTGATGTCATAAATTACAGCAGAGTACGTCTAGGTAACACACAGTGATGTCATTTTCAAACATTCCGTGAACACTCACAGCACTCAGAGCTACACTTCACCTGGACAGTGGTTATATTAACTGGAAATATATATTTCCTACTCACCTGCAAAGGGATCTTGTGAAAAGGCACCTCTTGAGTACAGGACCGTTGACTTGTACTTTGCTATCCTATAAAACAAGTATAATGAGAATGGTGAGTGATTCTTTTTCTGCTTTATATCTATCTGTCTAGCTATCATTTTCAAATAATTAAAACAAATGAAATTACAAATTTTAAGTTTTTATTTTGTTACTTTTTTGCATTAAATAAAAACCTAAAGGAACACTGCTCAATTCTATACCATTTAGGAATTGAATCACTATGTTCATGCAGCCCTAGTCACAACTCCCTGCATGTGACTTACACAACTTTCCTAAACACTTCCTGAAAAGAGCTTTGTGAAGCTTACACTTCCTTTACTACAAATTATGTTTAATTTAGAATTTCGTATCTCCTACTCTGTTAATAGCTTGCTAGACCATGCAGGGGTATCTTGTGTGTGATTAAAGTTTCATTTGAATAGCAGGAGATAAAAACGTTTAAAATAAGTAACATCTAAAAGAAAATTACATGTTTTTTTGCAGGCTTTGTGATTTACAGCCAGGGGAGGTGTAGCTAGGGCTGGATAGACAGAATTAAAAGTGATTTTACTTCAAAATGGTAGAGAATTGAGCAGTAAGACTTCAGAGGCATAATGTATACAGAAAAACTACTTCATTAATATAAAGTTGTTTTGGTGATTATACTGTTACTTTAAAATATGAGCTTAAACAGCAACACAATAATAAAATGCTTAGATATTAATAACAATAATTAATTATTGATTATAAAGTCCTTACTGATTTCCTTGTGCTATACATAAAGTATTGATATAAACTCCATATAAATACACCATAGGTGATTGTTAAAATAATGGAATCCAACGTTTATTTCTTATGCTGCCGGCAGCCATATATCAATTTTCCCAGAAACCACTGCTTTGACCTTTCAATACCCATACCACTCATTGTTACCCTTTTCTGTTCCTCCAGACACAGTTGATATTTATTTGTGTAATTTTCTCTTCATTTATTCACCAACCCATGCTTCCATAATATGTCCAACTTTACTCTGCATATAAAACCAGCTGCTGCAACAGGATTCTGTTCACACACTTTATTTCAGATACCAGTCCTGTTTTTTTACAGCTCCCTTCTTTAAACATTCTATCCCTCTCAATCTACTACCTGCCCAATACATATGGCTACCAACAGGCTATTTCACTGTCAGACTGCCTAAAGTGAGTGGTAGCTAACAATTGGTCAGATTTGTTTGTCTCTAATAGATATTCCAGTTATTGGGTACATTGCTGTGTCCTATGCCATCTTTAATCAATAGAAAAAAAATCAAACTGGAAAGATTGTGACTCGATTGTGACAAAAATCAAACTGGAAAGATTGTGACTCTCGATAAAATTATATACTCTGTCTAACAGTGTTTTTCTTCTTTAATGCAGGTAAAATTCTCAGTGAATAGGAAATTTAAACCGCCACCACCCTCCATTAGCAGTGAATATTTCCATATTTGTGCCAGCTCTTTCCTGCTCATATGTTACACGTGCATTTATGTATGTGTTTCTGTGAACTCAGCAACATGTCGGCTAATGCTGGACTCTTTATTTCTACAAGGGACGGTCAAATCCCGTGTTCATTATACGGCAGTCTTCCTGAGCACAACATACGCACTGTACCTCCTTCTCCTCCTTATTTATGAGCACCTTTATCTAGTGGCCACAGTTTTCTGTGTATTCCAGATAGTCTTAATAGACTTGGCCAAGAGGGGGAAGATGGCAATGGAAGGCATGGAGAAGAAGAATGAGGAAGAGGTGATGGAGGTGACGAAGGTGAAAGAAGAGATGAAATGGAAAGTCTTTTAAAGAAGGAATTGTTGTGGGGAAAAAGACTGCTTGCTTGTAAAGGAAAAAGTTTTTTATTAAAAAAGTTTTATAACTGAATTCTTTATTTTGTTGTTTTTCTGAGGATTCTGCTTTATATTATTAGGGCAAAGCACAGTGAAAACGTAGGAACCGGAAGCAATCATTAGTTTGCAGATTGTAATTTATTGCAAGTCTAGAACCAAAGAGAGCACCAGTAATATTAATTATTTCATTCCTTAATAATCCCGATCTGCCACCCAGACCATTTTCAGATAGGCGATTTAAGCCCATCAATACATTGTACACAGGGAACCTGACGTTTTGAAATTCTCCAACTTCCTAATGCTGTCTCTCACTTTCCAACCCTCATCATCATTACAACAATGCCTGATTTATTTGCTCTTACAATTCTGATCCTTTCTGTGCAGTGACATGTTATAGATTTAATGCTTGAGAAGAATGGATTCATAAGGGAAAATAAATAGCTTAATGGTAGTTACTGGGCCTGGATATTCCACTGTCCAATGGTCCCAGTGTGGTCGCACTCTTCAAAAACCACTGGTGTTTGCACCTTTTGGGAAGACAGATTCCGCAGCACAAAGAAATCATCAAACCTATTCTATATCTCATTGTTTGATCAAATGCTGAAATTGGTGATTGTGCTGTTCTTCTTAGCTGAGCTCTGCTCTTAAAGGGACAGCTCATTAAAATGGATAAGGTGGCTGGTGTCCCTTGGCTTTGTTCAACAGGCAGGGATAAACTCTGCCTTAATTATACCAGTCCACATCAACAATGGGCGGAAATGATATGCAGAGACTACTCAGCCCACGCTCTGAGCCTATCTTCCCATAGCACTGTTTAGCGTGAGGTACACTCCAAGAGGGAAATTTAGCTTGTCCCCCTACGAGATTTTATTTGGTTCAGCTCCCAGGCTAGGCTGTTACTTTCCTCAGCAGCTCCAAATTCAGTCAGATGCAATGGTAAATTACATAACTGCTCTCTCTCATGCCTTGACCAAAATCCATGCGCAAGTGTTTTCTTCTATTCCAGATCCAGTGTCTGATACAATCACCCATAAGTTACTCCCTGGTGATTGGGTTCTGGTTAAGAAATTCCTGAGAAAGCACACACTTGAGCCAAGATTTCATGGTTTATTCCAAGTCCTTCTAACTACATCTACCTCAGTAAAACTAGCTGGGAAGGACACTTGGATACACGCTTCGCACTGCAAGAAAGTTCCAGCTCCAGAGGAAGCTTTACTGTGATATTGTCTCTTGTACTTTTCCACAATCCCAACATTCGACTATATACAAAGACATACCTAATAAAAAGGACCCACACATTTGTGTGACTGGTGACCATTGGGGACATCACTGTAGTTCCTGGAAAGCAGCGGGTTGGAACACGGGCCTACCATGGGGTTACAGACCACAAAGTGCCTTAGATAGAGTGGACAGGAATGGGAAATCCTTGTTACACAGAATGACTTTGTCCAAACCAACTGGGTCTACTCCAATGAAACTTACCTTAAACATAGAACACCCTAGTCCAGGAGACACTGGAGAGTATATAATGGGAATGTACTGGAGAGGGGGTAGTTCATACAATAAATTGGGAACTTTCTATTTACAAGACATGCACACATCACCTGAGTGGGTAGATACAAGACATATGACCATCAACCCTCATCTAGACCCTAGACCCCATCTAGGTACAGTGCCTCTAAATCTACCTCCTGATGTTGAAACATGTTTCTTAAAGGACCACTCTAGTGCCAGGAAAACATACTCGTTTTCCTGGCACTAGAGTGCCCTGAGGGTGCCCCCACCCTCAGGGACCCCCTCCCGCTCGGCTCTGGAAAGGGGAAAGGGGTAAAAACTTACCTTTTTCCAGCGGTGGGCGGAGAGATCTCCTCCTCCGATCCTCCTCTTCTCCTCCCCGTCGGCTGAATGCGCACGCGCGGCAAGAGCTGCGCGCGCATTCAGCCGGTCACATAGGAAAGCATTCATAATGCTTTCCTATGGACGCTTGCATGCTCTCACTGTGATTTTCACAGTGAGAATCACGCAAGCGCCTCTAGCGGCTGTCAGTGAGACAGCCACTAGAGGAAATAGGGGAAGGCTTAACCCATTCACAAACATAGCAGTTTCTCTGAAACTGCTATGTTTATGAAAAAATGGGTTAACCCTAGAAGGACCTGGCACCCAGACCACTTCATTAAGCTGAAGTGGTCTGGGTGCCTAGAGTGGTCCTTTAAGTCTCTATGTGCAGTCAATTACAAACTCATCAGTATGTGAATCATGGAAGAAGATATACCCTCTAACCCAAAGGGATATCAGGCCACCTTATGGAGTCACAGTATATTCAGGTAATTACACTTGATACACTACACACAGTACTACAGGGAAGTTTGTGGGAAAATTCCCTTCTGGTTATTGTGCTACATACCGAAAGCCTCCAGCTACCCTGTTAATACATCAAGTTAAATACTTGAGAGACATTTATTGGCTATGTGGATACATGCAACTCAGATCCAAATTGACAGGCCTATGGTGGGGGGAATGTGCTTTTACTAAAGTTATCATGCCCATACACATAATATCAGACAACCACCAAGGCCCTCTTGACTCACCACACACATACTTTAGAGTAAAAAGAGACACTCCTGTACAGGGCAGTTTCGACCCTCACATATACATAGATGCCAAGGGGGGTGCCAAATGATTTTAAAGCCAGGGATGAGGTTGCAGCTGGATTCAAATCCTTGATTCCACTCATCACGGCCTATAAGAATGTAAATTGGATTAATTACATCTACTAAAACCAACAATGTTTTGTCAATTATACCAGAGATGCCCTCCAGGGACTGGCAGAACAATTACAAGCCACCTCCCAAATGTCATTTCAGAATAGGATGGCCATAGACATGATTCTGGCGGGGGAAAGGAGGTGTGTGTGAAATACTCCCAGATACCATGACATGCTGCACTTTTATACCAGATAACACAGGCCCTAACGGGAAAGTAACTATGGCCATCGAGAAGCTTGAAAGCCTCTCTGAAGAGTTAAAAAGAAACTCAGGGATCACCAATTCCTGGGATAGATGGTTTGGATGGATAAACGGATGGCAGAAAGTACTCTTCCAAGTGGGTATGGCTGTCCTAACTGTAATGATTCTTTTCCTCTTCTTTGTCTGCTGTATAATGCCTTGTGCACAGAAATATTTGCAGAAGACTGTAGATCAAACCATTGACCGCACCACCCCAACATTCCTACACCAAGACATTGATGACGGAACCTGTGACACAACACATGCACCTCTTCAGTCCCACCACATTAAGTATACAATTACTTCTCTCTAGGGAAACTATAGGGACAGCGTCTTGTCTAACGGGTAAAAAGTCTGTTGCGGAGATGTAGTGGACAAGCCGCTACGGGTTCTAGTGCAGTGAAGAGTTCAAGAAAACATGTTTGAGAAGATGAGCAGCAGCCTATTAGGGATATTATTAGGGATAGATAGTAGTTGTTTATATCGTAAATAGTAATTTTTAGGGGGGACTGTTGTGGACAGAATATTAACTCTATTAATTTTCGTAAAATGCCTATTTGCTCTGCATAACTATAATCAATATTATTCATAAGTTACTTAAAATGGCCGCTAGGGAATTTCCCCTGTAGTCAACTAACACCCTTAAATTAACAAGATGGCGCTGGAATCTGGAGGAGAGCTCCATGATGCCAGTGACATCACACCCGGTAGGATGAGCAATTGATGAACCACTTAACAACTAACCAATTGCTTTACCGGACCCTCGGAATAAAGATTCCTCAAGTCTTTCATTAACCTGAAACTTGTGTCTGGTGTGAATTACTTTGGGAGCGTGCACGTAAATACTTATTAATTTGGACAGGGGCAGATATGCAAAAATATCAAGCACTTGATTTGATCCACAACAGCTTTTCTGTAAACCCAGCACAAATTTCTTGCAATTTTTCTTCACTTTTGATTAGAAACTAGAAACTGTTTTCCCAGCAACAGGCAATATGGTAATTTTCTCTAATGATTTTTAGGATAGAAAAATCTAAAATAACAACAGATTATTTTTTATATTTGGGTTTCATATAAAGAACATTCTCTAGGCTCATGTACAATTTAGTTCAAACTAGGTACCTTTGTAACCATAGCAGTGAGTTTGATATTCTAATCAAGATTATTGATACTATCAATGTAATCTTCAAACGTGGAAAAGAGCTGCTCCAACACATAAAAAGCATCATCTATGTATCTTCTCCAGATTTTACAAAACCCGAATAAGGGATGATTATACAAAAGGTGTATCTCAATGAAGTTTATATATATATATATATTTACAGATAGATCGATTATTAATACTATTAATCAAATCTACCAACTTGTCCAAGAGCTGCTCCAACACATAACAAATATCTGGACAAGGTATGATTATATTTACACACACACATACATGTATATATATATGTATCTGTTACGGACCGTTTCAGCATAAAAGGGGAAAAATCGGTTTAGGCGATAATCCCCTTTTCCCAAAAAGGCACAGCTACTGTAAAAGCACCAAAACTCACGAATTTGGATATAAATGAATGCACCAAACTCCCGAACTGCATACCAGGGAATAAGATAGCACTCTAAGCTGGAACCTCACAAATAGCTGCTAGCAGATGAATAGGAAAAGCAGACATCAGCTTACACTCCTAGCAGTCAAACTCCAACAGCATACAGTGAATCCCCCCAAGAACGAGACAAGGCTCCGTGTTGAAGGTCAAGCAGTGGTCTGTTTATTCAGGGCTACCTGCCCCTGTATTTATGCAGGTCTCCCACCTGGTGGACACTCCCCTAGGGGACCAGATGGAAGACTGAAACAGCAGACAGACATGTATCAGATTAGTACACACAGCCACAATACTTTCCCACAATGTATCTTGGTTTCCTCCTCTCTGTCCTGGAGATAATTAATGAAGTAATTCAATTATCTCCTAGGACAAAGGCCAGACTCCATTATGCACATGGTGACACAGAAACAGACTATCACTTTATTTTTATTTTTTTTATTTCAAATTTTTATTCTTTTTATGTGCATATAGTTTTACAACATCGACATGCAATTGGTACATAAGGTCAAAATGTAACAGAATATAAAGTTGAAAACATATGTAGCAAATGTAACAATAAAACATTACAATTGTATATTGATTCAATAAAGGTAGATTAATTATACAAAAAATCATAAAAAGAGGTTTAACATGAGATATAAGTTCGTGGGTCCGCTTCAAAGATAGTCATACGGTTTAGGGTTCTGTTGCGACCTTGTAATAAAAGGTTCTACTAACCTCAGTGAGATGAATTTGTGCGGGTGGAAAGGTGGTGGTGGGTGTGGAATGGTAGGAAAGGAAGGAATGGGAGTGGGGAGGGGGGGGGGGGAGTGAAGGGTTTAGTGAGTGGTTGTGGTTTCCATGAATTGTGTCCAAGGTTTCCAAATATTGGTGAACTTAGTGTAGTCCTTTGACTTGGCGAATGTTATCGCTTCCATTTGTTTAGTGCTTTCCACTCTCGTGATCCACTCTCTTGTGGAGGGGACTTGCGGCGATTTCCAGTATATGGGGATTAGTTGAGACGCCGCCATAGCTAAGTGTTGAAAGAGAGTGCAGTGCATTTTGTTTAACTTCAGAATATTGGGTGGTTCTAGAAAGATAAAGTGTAAGGGCTCTAGTGGGAATTTTTTGCCCAGGATCATTTGGGTGATCGTGTGGATTCTTTTCCAATATTTAGTGACATGTGGGCACTGCCACCAAATGTGGGTATGATCTGCAGTGTTGTTGTTGCATCTCCAACACTTGTCGCTTTCTGTATTATGTATATGATGGATTTTAGCTGGAGTGTAGTGCCAACGTGATATTCGCTTGTAATTACTTTCTTGGACTGTTAGAGAGATTGATGCTCTATGTGTAGCTGTGAATATGGCTTGCCATTGTTTATGTGAGAAATTTGTTTGTAATTCCTGCGACCATTTTTGTGTGTATTTTGGGAAATCAAGAGGTCTTGAATTTTTTATCACCTGATATAAGGTAGATAAAATTTTCCTTTGGGGCTTATGATTTGTACAAATGTTTTCAAAGTCTGTCAAGGGGCGGTTACCATCCGGTAACAGGTTTTGAGAGTCTATAAAATTTTTAAGTTGCGTGTATTGAAGAATTTGGTTTCCTGTTGGTGTTCTATTAGGAAAAATTTGTTGAATTGTTCTCAATTTATTATTTGTGATCACGTCACGGAGCAAAAGTATGTTGCCCTTGTGGTAATTAGCGTAAGTCGTCCCTGATTGACCTCTTTGAAATTTCGGATTGTTTGTTAGCGGATAAAGAGGAGAGGGGTAGGGGGAAATCGTAGTATTGTTTATTAGTTTATGCCAGATCTGAATAGTGGTTTTGATGGTCGGGTGAGGATCAGAGAGGAGAGGAATGTGTGGAGGTTGTTTGGGTAACCATGGGAGAACCATCAGGGGTGTAGCTGAGAATTTGTTTTCTATCTGAACCCAGTGTTGTGTCGTTCCAGCTTTAGTCCATTCAAAAATTCTACTAAGATGGATTGCTTTGTGGTATGTATCTAAGTCTGGGAAGTTTACACCTCCATTATTTCTATTTTTGATCAGGGTCTCGTAGGCTATTCTCGGTTGGGAATGTGACCAGATAAAGTTTGTGAAGGTTGATCTAAGTTTAGAGAAGAAACTAGACTGCAGTTGAATTGGGAGAGTTTGGAGAGTGTAAAGTAGGCGAGGGAGGACGTTCATCTTAATGATGTTAATTCTACTGAACCATCCGAAGCAGGGTTTGTGCCATTTCTGTAAGTCAAGATTGATTTCTGTAAGTAGTTTGTGGAAGTTTAAGTCATATATGAGCTTTAGTTTGTGTGGAATGTGGACCCCCAGATATTTGATTGAGGTATGTTGCCAGGTAAATTTAAACCTTGTTTTAAGTTGGTTGTTTAGGAATTTAGTAGAGTGTAATGGCATTAGGTCGCATTTTGTGATATTTGCTTGGAAATTGGATAGCTTCCCATAAAGCTCCATTTCGGATATGATGGTTGGGATTGTGGAAAGTGGGTTAGAGATTGTGAAGAGGAGGTCATCTGCAAATGCCATGACTTTGTACTCCTGATTATCTACTTTGAGGCCTTTGATCTTTGGGTTGTCTCTTATTCCTTGAAGAAATGGTTCCAGGATGAGTATGAAAAGAAGGGGTGACAATGGGCAACCCTGTCTTGTCCCATTTGTTATTGGGACCGGTTGTGAGAGTTGGCCATTTATACGTATGCGCGCCGTGGGCTTGGAGTATATTGCTGCTATCCACTCCATCCAACGTGGCCCAAAACCTAGAGCAAGCATTGTGTGGGTAAGTAAAGACCAATTGACCCTATCAAAGGCCTTTTCTGCGTCTATTGCAAGTATTGAGCTGTGTATATTGTGGGTATGGGCCCAATGAATTAAATTAATTATTTTCATTGTGTTATTTTTTGCTTCCCTGCCAGGGACAAAACCTGCTTGATCCTGGTGGATCAGGGTCGGAAGGAATACTTTGAGTCTGGTCGCCATTATTTTAGTTAGTATTTTTAGGTCAATGTTTATTAGGGAAATCGGTCTGTAATTGCCACATACTGTTGGGTCTTTGCCCGGTTTCGGGATGAGAGTGATTGTGGCTTCTAGTGACGCTTTAGGTATTTGCTGAGAAAGGTTTCGGGTGTTAAATGCCTCTGCAAAGGGGCGTGCTAATATTGAGGTAAACGTTTTGTAATATTTCCCTGTGTACCCATCTGGGCCCGGGCTCTTGCCTATGGGTAACGATTTGACCACATTGGTAAATTCTTCGGGTGTGATGGGTTCGTCCAGAAAGGAAACCTCGTTAGATGGGATTGTTTTCTTGATTCTAGGGGTTAAGTACGCAAGAATTTCCTCTCTGGACAGTTGGACCTTGGATATGTTGTAAAGATTGGAGTAAAATTTTTGAAACTCGCCCATTATATCTTGCATGTTTTTAGTCAGTGTCCCTGAATCCATTTTAATTTCGGGGATAAAGGTAGATTGTTTGGCTGGTTTCAATGATTGTGCGAGTAATTTACCTGCTTTCCCTCCTTTTTCGTAATAATGCTGTTTTGTTAGGGACAGTTTGCGTTTAGCGTGTAGTTGCAGTGTAGTCGTAAGTTCTGATCTTTTTGAACTGATCAATTTATATGTGTCGAGGGAATAGTTGTTATCTTGGTGTGAAGATTCTAAAGATTTTAGTTCTCTTGTCAGTTGGGCAATTCTTTGTTCTCTAGAACGTTTGGTTGCGGATGCAATTCTGATAAGTTCCCCTCTCATTACAGCTTTATGGGCTTCCCATGTGATTGGTGGAGTTATATCAGGCCGTGTGTTCTCCTCAAAGTAAGCACTGGCAGCTTTTGTGATAAGTGTTATGTTGTCTTTGTCATTTAGTAAGAGGTCGTTTAGTTTCCATTGAGTGGAGGGATGATGAAGATGTGGGAGTTTAAGTGACAGTGTCAGCGGTGCATGATCCGACCAAGTGATTGGACCGTATGTAGCAGCTGTAGCTAGAGTCAGATATCTGTGCTGAAGGAATAAAGAGTCAATACGAGTGTAAGTGCATGTGGGTGGAGAGTAGAAGGAGTAGTCTTTTCGTGTAGGATGTAATATCCTCCAGCAATCAAATAATTGTGCTTCTGTTAGCGTAGCGTTAATTTGTTTCCTAATTTGTGTCGTGTGGGGTTGTAGTTTGGCCGTGGAGTCTAATTTCCCGTCTAGTGAAACGTTTATGTCCCCTCCTAATAGTAGGATCCCCTCCTGAAAGTCTGATAGCTTGTGAAGGATTTTTTTAAAAAATTGGTTCTGTTTTTTGTTGGGTGCATAAAGGTTGGCTAATGTAAAAGGGGCCGAACCTATAACCCCTTTTACGAACAAGAACCTACCCGAATCATCAGTTAGTTGCTCCTGAAAGGTGAACGGGGTGTGTTTACCTATCAGTATCGCGACTCCTCGTGATTTAGACTCTGAGTAATGACCGTAGAATCCCTGGGGATAATCTTTGTTGCGAATTTTTGTGTTTGTGCCCTTGCGCAAGTGTGTTTCCTGTATGAAAACAATGTCTGCTTTCTGTCTTTGAAAGTCAGATAGTGCTATGGACCTTTTTTCTGGAGTGTTAAGGCCTTTGGCATTTTGAGTTAGTATGACAAGTGATGCCATCGTTTGTGAGCTGTTCTTAGTATTTGGGTGGTGAGGCTAATTGGACTTTATGGACCTTTTGGGGGATATAGGTGTATTGGTTTTATATATACCTTCCTTGTGTGGGGTCGTGATAACCAAAGAATATCACGCTTGAACACTGTATTTGAGTATGGCTACCTTATTCTACAAATAACTAAAATAGTAATTATACACTAGTAAATGTAGCCCAGTCAAATACAGTTAGTCTCAATAACAGCAGGTTATCTAATGTTAATATACATATACAAATAACACAGCGCACTAAGAATTAAAATAGACTAGTGAGTAAAATGAAAAGAACATATACGAACAAAACCTAGGTAACAAATGATTGCAGTAATATTGCTTTTGTTGTAAGTCAGGATTACACTCTGTTAGTTGTATTGACACCTGAACCTATGGAATTAACTTATGTAAGTAATCAAATTTCAGGAGTGTTACAGCAATACTGACTTATCGCTCGAATTTGAACTATGTCAAAACCTGGCACAGAGGGGGAGAGGGAAATTTTGGAAGTTAGATAGGGGGGGGCGAGGAGGAGAGAGGGGAGGAGGTGGAAGGGTATGAAGGGGGTAGAGGGGTGGTGAGTTAACGGGTTAGAATTAAGGGGTGTCTGCTTTTCCCAGCAGCGGGAAATCTCTCAAATGATGAGAGAGGGGGCAATCTATCGTGACGCAACCGATAGATGCCTGTTTTTGAATGGGGGATCGATGTGCCAATACCAAGGGTAAGGATCCCGGACCATCCAATCTTCTAATATTTGACAGTAGAATATGCTTATGGAGACTAGCGATTAGATCTATCTTACAGAGAATTTAGTTATACGGAGGAAAGAGTTAGTTTATTAATGGTAACAGTGGAGAAGTGATAAGGAAGAGGAGGTATGGAGATAGGTGCGAGTTTGAGGTAAAGAGACCTGCATGTGTAATGTTCCCAACTCACATGGCTCTCAACCATAACCACTCTCGTATACATCAGCTGATATACAAAATCCGACATATTTACAAATTGCTAGGATTGCATTAAATCACTTTTCAAGTTTGAACTTAACATTAACAGAATTTCCGACATATAGTATGTTATATACAACCTGTCCTCAATTGTGAAATCTGAGTGGCTTGGTTGCTCGAAACTTTTTTTTTTGGATTAGGTTAGGTAGTCCAATTTAAGTACCATACCGGTATCTTCGATATTGTTGAAAAGCGCTTGTGTTTTAAATCGGACCTCATTGTTGATTGAGGAGTTGTCTGATGGATATTGAATATAATTGACTGAGGTTTTCATCTGGACATCTGCGGGTGTGAGAGGAAAGGTTGCTGTAGATAGTTGTCGTCCATGTCTGGATACGGAGCAATGAGAGTCAATTTGTGATTTCCTGACTTGTTTCTGTAAATAGTAAGAAAATTGGGAGTATAGTGTGAAATGTGCAGAGGGTTTAATCTCCCTTATTCAGGGGATTGCATTGTTCGGAGGTTGACAGTGTCCGTTGGAATCCTTGATCTCTGTTGCGGTGAGACAAATCGTTGATCATTTCTTCTTTTTTTGGCAGGTGTGACCCATCGTTGTCTTTGAGGGGGAATTGCTGTATCCTGTTGCGGATGTATCCCGTTCCAGTCCATGACATTTGTGACAGGTAAGTCTAGTGCTTGCAGGAATGGGGGAACGTCCAGTATAGATGAGATTGATAGAAGGTTTCCCTTGTGATTCACAATCAGGGCAAAAGGGAACCCCCAGCGATATTTAATGTTTCTATTCCTGAGGTGTTCAGTAACTGGTTTTAAGGCTCTTCGTGCCTGTAGGGTGTACCGGGACAGGTCCGGGAATATCTGGACTGGGTGCCCATGAAAAAGGAGAGGTTGAGAGGTGTCTCTTAGAGATTTTAAAATATTTTCTTTTATTGAGAAGTAATGAATCCTGCAGATGGCGTCTCTGGGAGTTTCAGGTGTAAGGCCCCTAGGACGCAGTGATCGGTGGGCCCTGTCTAATAGAATTCTATTGTCACTTTGTTCTCCCAGTATTAGGTTAAAAAGTTCTGTTAGAATTGCCTCTATGTTCTCACCTTGAGATTCTGGTAGGCCCCTGATTCGTAGGTTGTTCCTTCTCCCACGATTATCAAGGTCGTCTAAGTGCCTCTGTGTGGATGCGAAATGCAGGGAGTGGGAGTCTATTGTAGTTGTAATATTGGTCAATTGAGCTTGGATTATGTCTCTTTCTTCTTCTAGATCCACCACTCTGAGGTTCAGCTGGCGGACCTCTGTGCCTATCGCCTCCATTTTTGTATGGAACGTGGCTTCTAATTTTCCCATTGTGGTTTGTATATCGTTTTTCATACTTTGTAAATCCAGTTTTGAGGGCACGTTTTTCAGCAATGTACGAATATCTGCCTCTTGTACTGTATCAGAGGAGATATGTGATACTTCTGAAGCTGAGGGGCTGCTCGGTTGCGGATCTGTATCCGCCATTACGCGAGGAGATGGCGCGGCCTCCTCCTCGCGGTCAGGATTTTCCTTAAAGTATCGGGTTAATGTTCCCGATTTCGCGGAAGGTGTTCTCCCTGAGTGCCCCTGAGTGGTACCTTGCTTCTTCTGATTGCCCATGTCGTGTATTAGTCTCCGATTGTAGTGGATTGGTGTCCGGGTCCTTTGGAGCTAATTCAGCATGCGTCCATTAGGCTCCGCAGTCGGCCACGCCCCCCAGACTATCACTTTAAAATACATACAGACACATTTTATACACAAAACATAGACATGTAACATATCCCCAGATAGTTCAGGTCTGGGTGCACATTATTAGGTGAATGGCACCCAGATCACACAAATACATTTTAATTGCCATGGAGCCAAAGTCTTTAATTATACGAACAGGCTCCATGGCAGGCTATCTGGGTTACTACAGTTCACATAAAACATAAACTACCGAATTTCCCTGCATTCACCAAATCCATACGAATGAGAACCAGGGGCTGGAGGTTCAGCGGTGCCTGCACGGAAAAGTGTACGATTTTGGTGCATGAAAGCCGGGCAGAAAAGTGCTGGCTGCCCGGGGAGCTCCAGAACAGCGCCACCTAGCGGCCGCTAAGTGTAACAGCGGCCACACAGTTAACAGGCAATTAACCGCAGCTTCAGGGAGGTAAATTGGCAGCACACTCCAGCTTCTGGGTGGCCAATTAACAACGCCGGCCGGCTTCCCACGGCTCTGGGGAGGTTGGTGAATGGCTGTTTGTTCGGTAGATTAAATCTACCGAACTGCTGTGCAGAAAGGGAGAAATAAATCCTTCTGCACAGTAAAATTAACCCTTTAGCTGCTGGTCCATAGTCCAGAGGCAGCAGGCGGGCAACCAGGCTCCTCCAATACAATGTGGCGAGATTGGTTTCGTCACAGTATCTATAATAATTTCAACTCACTACTGGTAAGTCATTGGCAATTTATGGAGAGTATGCCATGGGCTCTCCAGGCTATAGATTTTAAGCTCTCTATGTATATAATATGTGTGTGCTTATATAGTATTTAACTAGATGTATATAACAAATTCAAGTAGAGTCCAAGTTGATCACAGGAAAAGCAAATAAAGAAAAAACTCCACAAATGTAACATTTAACAATAATTAACAGCGCATGAACTCATATATTGTATATAATAGCGATTATGCACTACTTAGAAATCTATAAGGGACATAGGTATATATATTATTCATTGCTGTTAATAATATAACAATATATTTCTGTTTTTGTTGTTCGTACAGTCAATTTGAAGTTTAGATTAGAAGTTATATTTCATGCAAAAAAAAGTACCTAATGGCCTTTTCAAACCCTCTGCTTTATCTATGAAAAAAATAAGTAATAACAAAGTTGACACTGCAATACTTAGTAAGGCCTATGCACAAGAGCAGAGTCTGTGATGTCATAAATTACAGCAGAGTACGTCTAGGTAACACACAGTGATGTCATTTTCAAACATTCCGTGAACACTCACAGCACTCAGAGCTACACTTCACCTGGACAGTGGTTATATTAACTGGAAATATATATTTCCTACTCACCTGCAAAGGGATCTTGTGAAAAGGCACCTCTTGAGTACAGGACCGTTGACTTGTACTTTGCTATCCTATAAAACAAGTATAATGAGAATGGTGAGTGATTCTTTTTCTGCTTTATATCTATCTGTCTAGCTATCATTTTCAAATAATTAAAACAAATGAAATTACAAATTTTAAGTTTTTATTTTGTTACTTTTTTGCATTAAATAAAAACCTAAAGGGACACTGCTCAATTCTATACCATTTAGGAATTGAATCACTATGTTCATGCAGCCCTAGTCACAACTCCCTGCATGTGACTTACACAACTTTCCTAAACACTTCCTGAAAAGAGCTTTGTAAAGCTTACACTTCCTTTACTACAAATTATGTTTAATTTAGAATTTCGTATCTCCTACTCTGTTAATAGCTTGCTAGACCATGCAGGGGTATCTTGTGTGTGATTAAAGTTTCATTTGAATAGCAGGAGATAAAAACGTTTAAAATAAGTAACATCTAAAAGAAAATTACATGTTTTTTTGCAGGCTTTGTGATTTACAGCCAGGGGAGGTGTAGCTAGGGCTGGATAGACAGAATTAAAAGTGATTTTACTTCAAAATGGTAGAGAATTGAGCAGTAAGACTTCAGAGGCATAATGTATACAGAAAAACTGCTTCATTAATATAAAGTTGTTTTGGTGATTATACTGTTACTTTAAAATATGAGCTTAAACAGCAACACAATAATAAAATGCTTAGATATTAATAACAATAATTAATTATTGATTATAAAGTCCTTACTGATTTCCTTGTGCTATACATAAAGTATTGATATAAACTCCATATAAATACACCATAGGTGATTGTTAAAATAATGGAATCCGGGGGGCGTGGCCTGACCGCGGACGCGAATGGACGTGTGAGAGACGGGCTCCGAGTCAAACTCCCCTAATACAGCAAATAAACGAGCATTTACCGAGAGACTAACCCTCAAAACTGCAACACACACCGGAGTAAGCACCCGTCAGCATGTCGCAGCGTTCATCCGCTAAAAGGAAGGTAAAAGAAACACCTACCCTCCAGATCGCAGCTATGGCCTCAACGCAGCGCGACCTCAAAGATGGCGGCGGTAGGCCTCAATCACCGGCCTTGAGTTCCGGCAGGAGTGACCTTACCTCCATCTCACGCAGGGAAACGCCAGCCACTGAAGCCTCTATCCAAAAAATGCTTAATGCCCTGCAATCATCCCTACAAGCGGATTTTGACAAATTAGCCAGAGAGATTAGAGCAGAGGTACAATCATTGGGAGAACGCACTGACTGTCTGGAGAATAAGACAGAGGAGATAATCACAGCACACAACAATGCTGTAGCATCATTTGAAAGCGTGGATTCTAAACTGTCATATATCCTCACTAAGTTAACAGATCAAGAAGATAGGGATAGGAGGAATAATATTCGAATACGTGGGATTCCAGAAGAGGTCAGCCCTGGAGAATTAGGCACCTATGTTACTACTCTCTTTAGACACTTATTGCCGAATATACCCGAGTCAAATCTGCTGCTGGACAGAACACATCGCTTGCCCAGACCTCGACACTTGCCAGCTTCCACACCCCGCGACACCATCACAAGGGTGCATTATTATACCACCAAAGAATCGATAATGCTGGCCTCCAGGAAGAATCCTACTCTCCCTGAAGCTTTCCACAAGATTCAACTTTACACAGATCTATCAGCAAACACCCTAGCTGCAAGAAGGTCCCTCACGCCCATCACTCGAGCGCTGAGAGCAGCGGAGATTCCATATAAGTGGGGATTCCCGACACGTCTCATTGTGAAGAAAGATGGAGCAGAAACACACATCCTTACAACGGCAGATGGACATCGCGCCCTAGCAGAATGGAACATACCGATACCAGAAGACCCGAGAGCACCGACAGGAAGCCAGTTAGCAGCTAAAACACCCCAGAAAATAACCCCAGGATGGGAGAAACACAGATTACCTAATTGACTTTGAGGGTTCATAGTTATACAAAGCCCTTTAGCTTGAACCTTTGGCCGTGCAACATAGAGATCGGTGGCCTCGGAGGTTGACAATAAAGGTGGTAATGTATTTACTGTGCATGCTGTAATAGCCAGAATAATACTAGGAGCCCAGATAGAGGTGGGATATATGATCCATATGCGATATTGAAGCAATTGCGAAATCACCCAAGCGGTGGCTTTAATGGGACTGTTTAATGTTTAAAGCTTATCTATTAAATTTACACTAAGAAAAAAAAAAAAAAAAAAAAAAAAAATTCGAACTAATTCGTTACACCCTATCTGTCTACCACCTTAGTAGATCACCACCACTGCAAATCAGCATTTCAAAAGTTATACTAGTTCAGGTACCTAACTGACCGTAGTAATGTATGAAGCAAAGGATAGTCTCTCTTTATGCAACTTGGGGAGTCTATACCCCCACTGTGGGTCTCAACGCCCACGTAATCGAGTTTTTTAGAGGTCCCACTCTGGAGACCTTACCTATGTATATGGTCGGCGCAAGCCGAAATTATTTTCAGCCTCTCCTTAGAGGCTTACTGTTTAATGTATATAGTTTGTTTCTAGTTCCTTGTTTTCCCTCCTTCCCCCCTCCATTTCTCTCAGGACCACAATCCCAGAATCAGAACATCCTCCAGAACGCACATATGAAAATGAAGAAACTCAACTGCGAAATCGATACTCGTAACTACAGACAGACCGCAACTCTAAGACAACGAACCATAGCAAGAAGATCTTGGGCCTACATCACTGGTTTCAATAAACCCGTATCCTCTATGACGCCGAAAAATTCTACTGCGTCCCAACACAGACAACATGGCGCTTAACATCCTCTCCCTAAACACCAAAGGGTTGAATACACCCCATAAACGAAGATTAGCTCTTGCGGAAGCGAGAAAACAGAACGCCCATATTGCATTCTACCAAGAGACTCACTTTCAAACAAACAAGAAACCAAAATTTATTTCCAAATACTTCCCCTTGGGATTCCATAGCACATACAAAGCAAAAAAAAGGGGAGTGTCAATTTTAATAAGCAAGACGGTGTCCTTTCAACTAATCAAACTAATCAAAGACAAAGAAGGCAGATATCTTCTTATACAATGCATTATAAACAACATTCAAATGACTTTAGTTATACGGCCCTCACAATGACCAACACGCATTTCTAGATAAAATTTTCACCATCACCGAGGCACACAAATATGGAGATATCATCATAGGGGGAGACACTAACTGTCTACTAGACCCCACCTTAGACACTACATCCACAGACACAGTAGACTCACGAACTAATAAGACAAGACTAAGGTCCGCATCATTGATAGACCAGACACTCACAAACCATGGCATCCTAGATGTGTGGAGAACACTAAACCCGTCAGCTAGAGATTATACGTTCCACTCAGCAAGTCACATTTCATACTCTCGTATAGATAGATTCTTTCTACCAACCACATTAATGTCAAAAGTAGCAACGACCAGCATTGGAGATATAACGTGGTCTGACCACGCTCCCATTACCCTAGCAATCTTGACGCAGCACCCTACCCAGGGCAATAGAACATGGCGCCTCAACGACACTTTGCTGACAGACCACAATTTAGTAGCACAAATCCAAGAAGAACTACAAACCTACTTTGAAATAAATAACGATGGAGAAGTCGGGGCCGAAAGCCTGTGGCAAGCACATAAAGCCGTTCTTAGAGGCCAATTCATCAAACACTCAAGCTACAACAAGAAACAAAGACTCCTGTTATATACAAATATACTCACAGAACTCCATAACCTAACACGCACAAACAAACATACCCCATCCTACGAAAAAACCTCGAAGATCCTAAAATTACAAACACAACTGAACGACCTAGAAACAGCCAAGACCACTTTCTACCTCACGAGAATGAAACACAATTTTTTTAAAGAAGGCAACAGAGCTGGGAAGATTTTGGCTGCACAACTCAAGACTAGAATGGCAGCCACAAGAATAGCCTATCTTCAATCAACTAGCGGTCACAAAATAACGAACCCACAGAACATAGTTGATGAATTTAGCAACTACTATAGCAAGCTGTACAATCTAGGCACAGAAGATCCCTCTTCCCAACCTAGGAAAGAAGACATTGATGACTTTTTACGAGATGTCGACTTACCCCAGATAACAAGAGAGGAATGCCTGAGCCTAACCAAGCCCTTCACAGTAGATGAAACTCTCCGCACCATAGCTCAACTCCCAAAGCACAAATCACCAGGGCCAGATGGTTTCTCAAACATGTACTACCGCACCTTTGGTCACATCCTAGCTCCATACATGACTAAACTATACAACCATTGCTTTTGCACGGGCAAGAAGCCAGCAGATATGCACCAAGCACATATATCGACACTCCCGAAACCAGGAAAATCCCCCACCCAATGCTCTAACTTCCGGCCTATTTCTCTGCTTAATTGTGATACGAAGATCTACGCGAAACTCTTAGCTAACAGACTAGCGCCAATCCTCCCCAGAATTGTACACACAGACCAATCAGGTTTTATTCGAGGCCGTCAGGGCTGCGACAATACAAGGAAGATAATAAACATTCTGTCACAAATGGAATCACACAATACCGAAGGCCTACTATTGGCGTTAGACGCCGAGAAGGCCTTCGACCGTCTGAATTGGTCCTATATGACAACTGTCCTAGAAAAGTACGACTTCCCCCAAGAATTCATACAAGGTGTAATGGCACTCTATGGCTCACCATCCGCTCAAGTTTCAAATGGGGGGTTTATATCCACCCCTTTCAACCTTACCAATGGCACACGGCAAGGTTGCCCGTTATCACCACTATTGTTTATTTTATCACTAGAACCCCTGGCACATAAAATCAGAGAAGATCCGCTGATCGAAGGCATCCAGATTCACAAGCATAACTACCGCTTAGCAATGTTTGCGGATGACATCTTTCTATCCCTCAGTCAACCAGAATCCTCGTTACCTAGACTCATGAGTCTGTTACACAAATACGGCTTAGTCTCGTTCTATAAATTAAACACAGCAAAAACACAAGCATTACCGATTAACATACCAATACACCGCCTACAAGCTCTACAGTCCGCTTACCAATACGAATGGAGGCGCGAATATGTCACCTACTTGGGAATCAAATTGGCACTCCACGCCCAGAAAATGATCTCATTGAACTATACACCGCTGATCAATATGTGCATCTTGAGTTTCCAAGCATGGAAGGCAGTCCACATCTCTTGGTTAGGTAGAATACAAACCATTAAGATGATGATACTGCCGAAAATACTCTACGTATTCAGGATGTTACAGTTACAAGTTCCACTAATGTGGTTTAGGAATTTGCAAAGTACGCTGAACAGATTCATTTGGTGCAAATCGAAACCGCGCTTGCCACTATCCCTACTGCAAACGACTCCCAGGGAAGGAGGGGTGGGATTACCCAAGTTGCTCACATACTATAGAGCAGCCATACTGGAATCAGCAGTCCGACTCCATGCACAGCAAAACACTTACCAATGGGTGGATATGGAAAGTGAGAGGATGTACCCACACTCTCCAAAAAATCTTCTATGGACCCCCAAGCCATATCGCCCACAGGGAATTTCACTATACCCCACAACTGCACTGACAGTGAGAGTCTGGGACCTGATCCACAGAGACTCGACCGAACTCAACCACTTCGATTCTCGAGCTCCCCTATTGGCGTTGAAGGCAATTTCTCCCTGGCTGTCGCTGAAGCTTTGGTCTGAAAAGGGCATACAATCTATCGATGACCTATGCGAGAAGGCCCAAATATTACCATTCTCAGACCTCCAAGAGAAATACAAAATTCCGAACTCCTTTATCTTCTCATATCTACAATTGAAGAGTATAATTAACACTAAAGTAGAGTTCCCGCACACAGGGCTTAACTCTAGTCAGATATGTAAGGCGAATCTTATTACCAGATGCCAAAAGAACCCGATAAAACCAAAAACGTTATCAATATGTTACCGAACGCTGCTAGATTGCCGTTCACCGCAACTCTTCAAATATACTTCCCAATGGGAAAGGGAGGGCATCCCTAAGCTTCCAGATGACCAATGGCTCAAATCGCTAGATGCCTTGAGAGGTATAACAACCTGCTTCACACACATTGAAGCTCACAAGAAAATCGTGTACCGATGGTACCTCACACCACAACGTTTGCACAAGATCTACCCAACAATCGGAGCTAATTGCTGGAGATGCCAGAAAGCCTTAGGACACATGACCCACATATGGTGGGAGTGCGAGTTGATTAAGCCGCTATGGACACATGTCGAAACCCTGATAACTTTAGGCATCGGGAGATGTCCTACTCTCACCCCCAAAACCGGTTTGCTGCTCCTATTCTCAGATGAATGGCCAAGAAACTCCAAACAAGTGGCTACTATAGTTATTTTAGCAGCTAGAAACCTTCTGGCACTCAATTGGAAATCCACATACTGTCCGACAAACAAAGAGCTAACACGGAAAGTACACCAATACTATAGGTATGAAATACTCTCCTCGGAGTCCTATCTTAGAACTGCAAGACTAGAATCCATGTGGAAACCATGGTTGATAGCTACACACATGACCAATTGCGAGACGAAGACAAGACCGAAAGATCCAAAAAACGCTCTGTAAGATACTTTGAGGCACTTTGGAACATCTCGGTACAACCGTTGAAAGACATACAAAGCGAACATACGAATCTGATGTCTCCAACTTCAAACCATATATATATATCCAATACATCAACATGTACCTCCGGGTCAACTCACGACGACGCCGACAAATTATGAATTGCGGTCCTTCTCTCCTTCTCCCCTCTTGCCCCCCCCCCTCTATCCCGATTGACAAATGGACTCCTTAGTCCTATACCAGAGACAGAGGCGACTAACTGGTAATTGTAATTCAAATTCAGGCTTGAATTGAGATTGTCATCGATTGATTGTACCATGTAAAGCGATTTGTCATACTATGTTCCCCTCCCATTTCCTTTCTGTATCCCATCCTTTGCCTTACAGAAAATAAAACAATATATTTCAAAAATAATGGAATCCAACGTTTATTTCTTATGCTGCCGGCAGCCATATATCAATTTTCCCAGAAACCACTGCTTTGACCTTTCAATACCCATACCACTCATTGTTACCCTTTTCTGTTCCTCCAGACACAGTTGATATTTATTTGTGTAATTTTCTCTTCATTTATTCACCAACCCATGCTTCCATAATATGTCCAACTTTACTCTGCATATAAAACCAGCTGCTGCAACAGGATTCTGTTCACACACTTTATTTCAGATACCAGTCCTGTTTTTTACAGCTCCCTTCTTTCCACATTCTATCCCTCTCAATCTACTACCTGCCCAATACATATGGCTACCAACAGGCTATTTCACTGTCAGACTGCCTAAAGTGAGTGGTAGCTAACAATTGGTCAGATTTGTTTGTCTCTAATAGATATTCCAGTTATTGGGTACATTGCTGTGTCCTATGCCATCTTTAATCAATAGAAAAAAAATCAAACTGGAAAGATTGTGACTCGATTGTGACAAAAATCAAACTGGAAAGATTGTGACTCTCAATAAAATTATATACTCCGTCTAACAGTGTTTTTCCTCTTTAATGCAGGTAAAATTCTCAGTGAATAGGAAATTTAAACCTCCACCACCCTCCATTAGCAGTGAATATTTCCATATTTGTGCCAGCTCTTTCCTGCTCATATGTTACACGTGCATTTATGTATGTGTTTCTGTGAACTCAGCAACATGTCGGCTAATGCTGGACTCTTTATTTCTACAAGGGACGGTCAAATCCCGTGTTCATTATACGGCAGACTTCCTGAGCACAGCATCCACACTGTACCTCCTTCTCCTCCTTATTTATGAGCACCTTTATCTAGTGGCCACAGTTTTCTGTGTATTACAGATAGTCTTAATAGACTTGGCCAAGAGGGGGAAGATGGCAATGGAAGGCATGGAGAAGAAGAATGAGGAAGAGGTGATGGAGGTGACGAAGGTGAAAGAAGAGATGAAATGGAAAGTCTTTTAAAGAAGGAATTGTTGTGGGGAAAAAGACTGCTTGCTTGTAAAGGAAAAAAGTTTTTTATTAAAAAAGTTTTATAACTGAATTCTTTATTTTGTTGTTTTTCTGAGGATTCTGCTTTATATTATTAGGGCAAAGCACAGTGAAAACGTAGGAACCGGAAGCAATCATTAGTTTGCAGATTGTAATTTATTGCAAGTCTAGAACCAAAGAGAGCACCAGTAATATTCATTTCTTAATAATCCCGATCTGCCACCCAGACCATTTTCAGATAGGCGATTTAAGCCCATCAATACATTGTACACAGGGAACCTGACGTTTTGAAATTCTCCAACTTCCTAATGCTGTCTCTCACTTTCCAACCCTCATCATCATTACAACAATGCCTGATTTATTTGCTCTTACAATTCTGATCCTTTCTGTGCAGTGACATGTTATAGATTTAATGCTTGAGAAGAATGGATTCATAAGGGAAAATAAATAGCTTAATGGTAGTTACTGGGCCTGGATATTCCACTGTCCAATGGTCCCAGTGTGGTCGCACACTTCAAAAACCACTGGTGTTTGCACCTTTTGGGAAGACAGATTCCGCAGCACAAAGAAATCATCAAACCTATTCTATATCTCATTGTTTGATCAAATGCTGAAATTGGTGATTGTGCTGTTCTTCTTAGCTGAGCTCTGCTCTTAAAGGAACAGCTCATTAAAATGGATAAGGTGGCTGGTGTCCCTTGGCTCTGTTCAACAGGCAGGGATAAACTCTGCCTTAATTATACCAGTCCACATCAACAATGGGCGGAAATGATATGCAGAGACTACTCAGCCCACGCTCTGAGCCTATCTTCCCATAGCCCTGTTTAGCGTGAGGTACACTCCAAGAGGGAAATTTAGCTTGTCCCCCTACGAGATTCTATTTGGTTCAGCTCACAGGCTAGGCTGTTACTTTCCTCAGCAGCTCCAAATTCAGTCAGATGCAATGGTAAATTACATAACTGCTCTCTCTCATGCCTTGACCAAAATCCATGCGCAAGTGTTTTCTTCTATTCCAGATCCAGTGTCTGATACAATCACCCATAAGTTACTCCCTGGTGATTGGGTTCTGGTTAAGAAATTCCTGAGAAAGCACACACTTGAGCCAAGATTTCATGGTTTATTCCAAGTCCTTCTAACTACATCTACCTCAGTAAAACTAGCTGGGAAGGACACTTGGATACACGCTTCGCACTGCAAGAAAGTTCCAGCTCCAGAGGAAGCTTTACTGTGATATTGTCTCTTGTACTTTTCCACAATCCCAACATTCGACTATATACAAAGACATACCTAATAAAAAGGACCCACACATTTGTGTGACTGGTGACCATTGGGGACATCACTGTAGTTCCTGGAAAGCAGCGGGTTGGAACACGGGCCTACCATGGGGTTACAGACCACAAAGTGCCTTAGATAGAGTGGACAGGAATGGGAAATCCTTGTTACACAGAATGACTTTGTCCAAACCAACTGGGTCTACTCCAATGAAACTTACCTTAAACATAGAACACCCTAGTCCAGGAGACACTGGAGAGTATATAATGGGAATGTACTGGAGAGGGGGTAGTTCATACAATAAATTGGGAACTTTCTATTTACAAGACATGCACACATCACCTGAGTGGGTAGATACAAGACATATGACCATCAACCCTCTCAAACCCCACATTAAGACTCTTAAAGACATGGTAGCCATAGCTAACCCTACATTTGAAGACACTATGGCAGTAGAGACTGGTTTTTCAGACACTAATCTATGGCTTGAGTGGATGAGATATAATGCTAATTCTCATAATAAAACTAACTGTTATTTTTGTGGTGGAGCCAGACCCCATCTAGGTACAGTGCCTCTAAATCTACCTCCTGATGTTGAAACATGTTTCTTAAAGGACCACTCTAGTGCCAGGAAAACATACTCGTTTTCCTGGCAATAGAGTGCCCTGAGGGTGCCCCCACCCTCAGGGACCCCCTCCCGCCCAGCTCTGGAAAGGGGAAAGGGGTAAAAACTTACCTTTTTCCAGCGGTGGGCGGAGAGATCTCCTCCTCCGATCCTCCTCTTCTCCTCCCCGACGGCTGAATGCGCACGCGCGGCAAGAGCTGCGCGCGCATTCAGCCGGTCACTTTGGAAAGCATTCATAATGCTTTCCTATGGACGCTTGCGTGCTCTCACTGTGATTTTCACAGTGAGAATCACGCAAGCGCCTCTAGCGGCTGTCAGTGAGACAGCCACTAGAGGAAATAGGGGAAGGCTTAACCCATTCACAAACATAGCAGTTTCTCTGAAACTGCTATGTTTATGAAAAAATGGGTTATCCCTAGAAGGACCTGGCACCCAGACCACTTCATTAAGCTGAAGTGGTCTGGGTGCCTAGAGTGGTCCTTTAAGTCTCTATGTGCAGTCAATTACAAACTCATCAGTATGTGAATCATGGAAGAAGATATACCCTCTAACCCAAAGGGATATCAGGCCACCTTATGGAGTCACAGTATATTCAGGTAATTACACTTGATACACTACACACAGTACTACAGGGAAGTTTGTGGGAAAATTCCCTTCTGGTTATTGTGCTACAAACTGAAAGCCTCCAGCTACCCTGTTAATACATCAAGTTAAATACTTGAGAGACATTTATTGGCTATGTGGATACATGCAACTCAGATCCAAATTGACAGGCCTATGGTGGGGGGAATGTGCTTTTACTAAAGTTATCATGCCCATACACATAATATCAGACAACCACCAAGGCCCTCTTGACTCACCACACACATACTTTAGAGTAAAAAGAGACACTCCTGTACAGGGCAGTTTCGACCCTCACATATACATAGATGCCAAGGGGGTGCCAAATGATTTTAAAGCCAGGGATGAGGTTGCAGCTGGATTCAAATCCTTGATTCCACTCATCACGGCCTATAAGAATGTAAATTGGATTAATTACATCTACTAAAACCAACAATGTTTTGTCAATTATACCAGAGATGCCCTCCAGGGACTGGCAGAACAATTACAAGCCACCTCCCAAATGTCATTTCAGAATAGGATGGCCATAGACATGATTCTGGCGGGGGAAAGGAGGTGTGTGTGAAATACTCCCAGATACCATGACATGCGACACTTTTATACCAGATAACACAGGCCCTAACGGGAAAGTAACTATGGCCATCGAGAAGCTTGAAAGCCTCTCTGAAGAGTTAAAAAGAAACTCAGGGATCACCAATTCCTGGGATAGATGGTTTGGATGGATAAACGGATGGCAGAAAGTACTCTTCCAAGTGGGTATGGCTGTCCTAACTGTAATGATTCTTTTCCTCTTCTTTGTCTGCTGTATAATGCCTTGTGCACAGAAATATTTGCAGAAGACTGTAGATCACACCATTGACCGCACCACCCCAACATTCCTACACCAAGACATTGATGACGGAACCTGTGACACAACACATGCACCTCTTCAGTCCCACCACATTAAGTATACAATTACTTCTCTCTAGGGAAACTATAGGGACAGCGTCTTGTCTAACGGGTAAAAAGTCTGTTGCGGAGATGTAGTGGACAAGCCGCTACGGGTTCTAGTGCAGTGAAGAGTTCAAGAAAACATGTTTGAGAAGATGAGCAGCAGCCTATTAGGGATATTATTAGGGATAGATAGTAGTTGTTTACATCGTAAATAGTAATTTTTAGGGGGGACTGTTGTGGACAGAATATTAACTCTATTAATTTTCGTAAAATGCCTATTTGCTCTGCATAACTATAATCAATATTATTCATAAGTTACTTAAAATGGCCGCTAGGGAATTTCCCCTGTAGTCAACTAACACCCTTAAATTAACAAGATGGCGCTGGAATCTGGAGGAGAGCTCCATGATGCCAGTGACATCACACCCGGTAGGATGAGCAATTGATGAACCACTTAACACCTAACCAATTGTTTTACCGGACCCTCGGAATAAAGATTCCTCAAGTCTTTCATTAACCTGAAACTTGTGTCTGGTGTGAATTACTTTGGGAGTGTGCACGTAAATACTTATTAATTTGGACAGGGGCAGATATGCAAAAATATCAAGCACTTGATTTGATCCACAACAGCTTTTCTGTAAACCCAGCAAAAATTTCTTGCAATTTTTCTTCACTTTTGATTAGAAACTAGAAACTGTTTTCCCAGCAACAGGCAATATGGTAATTTTCTCTAATGATTTTTAGGATAGAAAAATCTAAAATAACAACAGATTATTTTTTATATTTGGGTTTCATATAAAGAACATTCTCTAGGCTCATGTACAATTTAGTTCAAACTAGGTACCTTTGTAACCATAGCAGTGAGTTTGATATTCTAATCAAGATTATTGATACTATCAATGTAATCTTCAAACGTGGAAAAGAGCTGCTCCAACACATAAAAAGCATCATCTATGTATCTTCTCCAGATTTTACAAAACCCGAATAAGGGATGATTATACAAAAGGTGTATCTCAATGAAGTTTATATATATATATATATTTACAGATAGATCGATTATTAATACTATTAATCAAATCTACCAACTTGTCCAAGAGCTGCTCCAACACATAACAAATATCTGGACAAGGTATGATTATATTTACACACACACATACATGTATATATATATGTATCTGTTACGGACCGTTTCAGCAGAAAAGGGGAAAAATCGGTTTAGGCGATAATCCCCTTTTCCCAAAAAGGCACAGCTACTGTAAAAGCACCAAAACTCACGAATTTGGATATAAATGAATGCACCAAACTCCCGAACTGCATACCAGGGAATAAGATAGCACTCTAAGCTGGAACCTCACGAATAGCTGCTAGCAGATGAATAGGAAAAGCAGACATCAGCTTACACTCCTAGCAGTCAAACTCCAACAGCATACAGTGAATCCCCCCAAGAACGAGACAAGGCTCCGTGTTGAAGGTCAAGCAGTGGTCTGTTTATTCAGGGCTACCTGCCCCTGTATTTATGCAGGTCTCCCACCTGGTGGACACTCCCCTAGGGGACCAGATGGAAGACTGAAACAGCAGACAGACATGTATCAGATTAGTACACACAGCCACAATACTTTCCCACAATGTATCTTGGTTTCCTCCTCTCTGTCCTGGAGATAATTAATGAAGTAATTCAATTATCTCCTAGGACAAAGGCCAGACTCCATTATGCACATGGTGACACAGAAACAGACTATCACTTTAAAATACATACAGACACATTTTATACACAAAACATAGACATGTAACATATCCCCAGATAGTTCAGGTCTGGGTGCACATTATTAGGTGAATGGCACCCAGATCACACAAATACATTTTAATTGCCATGGAGCCAAAGTCTTTAATTATACGAACAGGCTCCATGGCAGGCTATCTGGGTTACTACAGTTCACATAAAACATAAACTACCGAATTTCCCTGCATTCACCAAATCCATACGAATGAGAACCAGGGGCTGGAGGTTCAGCGGTGCCTGCACGGAAAAGTGTACGATTTTGGTGCATGAAAGCCAGGCAGAAAAGTGCTGGCTGCCCGGGGAGCTCCAGAACAGCGCCACCTAGCGGCCGCTAAGTGTAACAGCGGCCACACAGTTAACAGGCAATTAACCGCAGCTTCAGGGAGGTAAATTGGCAGCACACTCCAGCTTCTGGCTGGCCAATTAACAACGCCGGCCGGCTTCCCACGGCTCTGGGGAGGTTGGTGAACGGCTGTTTGTTCGGTAGATTAAATCTACCGAACTGCTGTGCAGAAAGGGAGAAATAAATCCTTCTGCACAGTAAAATTAACCCTTTAGCTGCTGGTCCATAGTCCAGAGGCAGCAGGCGGGCATCCAGGCTCCTCCAATACAATGTGGCGAGATTGGTTTCGTCACAGTATCTATAATAATTTCAACTCACTACTGGTAAGTCATTGGCAATTTATGGAGAGTATGCCATGGGCTCTCCAGGCTATAGATTTTAAGCTCTCTATGTATATAATATGTGTGTGCTTATATATTATTTAACTAAATGTATATAACAAATTCAAGTAGAGTCCAAGTTGATCACAGGAAAAGCAAATAAAGAAAAAACTCCACAAATGTAACATTTAACAATAATTAACAGCGCATGAACTCATATATTGTATATAATAGCGATTATGCACTACTTAGAAATCTATAAGGGACATAGGTATATATATTATTCATTGCTGTTAATAATATAAAAATATATTTCTGTTTTTGTTGTTCGTACAGTCAATTTGAAGTTTAGATTAGAAGTTATATTTCATGCAAAAAAGTACCTAATGGCCTTTTCAAACCCTCTGCTTTATCTATGAAAAAAATAAGTAATAACAAAGTTGACATTGCAATACTTAGTAAGGCCTATGCACAAGAGCAGAGTCTGTGATGTCATAAATTACAGCAGAGTATGTCTAGGTAACACACAGTGATGTCATTTTCAAACATTCCGTGAACACTCACAGCATTCAGAGCTACACTTCACCTGGACAGTGGTTATATTAACTGGAAATATATATTTCCTACTCACCTGCAAAGGGATCTTGTGAAAAGGCACCTCTTGAGTACAGGACCGTTGACTTGTACTTTGCTATCCTATAAAACAAGTATAATGAGAATGGTGAGTGATTCTTTTTCTGCTTTATATCTATCTGTCTAGCTATCATTTTCAAATAATTAAAAAAAATGAAATTACAAATTTTAAGTTTTTATTTTGTTACTTTTTTGCATTAAATAAAAACCTAAAGGAACACTGCTCAATTCTATACCATTTAGGAATTGAATCACTATGTTCATGCAGCCCTAGTCACAACTCCCTGCATGTGACTTACACAACTTTCCTAAACACTTCCTGAAAAGAGCTTTGTAAAGCTTACACTTCCTTTACTACAAATTATGTTTAATTTAGAATTTCGTATCTCCTACTCTGTTAATAGCTTGCTAGACCATGCAGGGGTATGTTGTGTGTGATTAAAGTTTCATTTGAATAGCAGGAGATAAAAACGTTTAAAATAAGTAACATCTAAAAGAAAATTACATGTTTTTTTGCAGGCTTTGTGATTTACAGCGAGGGGAGGTGTAGCTAGGGCTGGATAGACAGAATTAAAAGTGATTTTACTTCAAAATGGTAGAGAATTGAGCAGTAAGACTTCAGAGGCATAATGTATACAGAAAAACGGCTTCATTAATATAAAGTTGTTTTGGTGATTATACTGTTACTTTAAAATATGAGCTTAAACAGCAACACAATAATAAAATGCTTAGATATTAATAACAATAATTAATTATTGATTATAAAGTCCTTACTGATTTCCTTGTGCTATACATAAAGTATTGATATAAACTCCATATAAATACACCATAGGTGATTGTTAAAATAATGGAATCCAACGTTTATTTCTTATGCTGCCGGCAGCCATATATCAATTTTCCCAGAAACCACTGCTTTGACCTTTCAATACCCATACCACTCATTGTTACCCTTTTCTGTTCCTCCAGACACAGTTGATATTTATTTGTGTAATTTTCTCTTCATTTATTCACCAACCCATGCTTCCATAATATGTCCAACTTTACTCTGCATATAAAACCAGCTGCTGCAACAGGATTCTGTTCACACACTTTATTTCAGATACCAGTCCTGTTTTTTACAGCTCCCTTCTTTCCACATTCTATCCCTCTCAATCTACTACCTGCCCAATACATATGGCTACCAACAGGCTATTTCACTGTCAGACTGCCTAAAGTGAGTGGTAGCTAACAATTGGTCAGATTTGTTTGTCTCTAATAGATATTCCAGTTATTGGGTACATTGCTGTGTCCTATGCCATCTTTAATCAATAGAAAAAAAATCAAACTGGAAAGATTGTGACTCGATTGTGACAAAAATCAAACTGGAAAGATTGTGACTCTCGATAAAATTATATACTCCGTCTAACAGTGTTTTTCCTCTTTAATACAGGTAAAATTCTCAGTGAATAGGAAACTTAAACCGCCACCACCCTCCATTAGCAGTGAATATTTCCATATTTGTGCCAGCTCTTTCCTGCTCATATGTTACACGTGCATTTATGTATGTGTTTCTGTGAACTCAGCAACATGTCGGCTAATGCTGGACTCTTTATTTCTACAAGGGACGGTCAAATCCCGTGTTCATTATACGGCAGTCTTCCTGAGCACAACATACGCACTGTACCTCCTTCTCCTCCTTATTTATGAGCACCTTTATCTAGTGGCCACAGTTTTCTGTGTATTACAGATAGTCTTAATAGACTTGGCCAAGAAGGGGAAGATGGCAATGGAAGGCATGGAGAAGAAGAATGAGGAAGAGGTGATGGAGGTGACGAAGGTGAAAGAAGAGATGAAATGGAAAGTCTTTTAAAGAAGGAATTGTTGTGGGGAAAAAGACTGCTTGCTTGTAAAGGAAAAAGTTTTTTATTAAAAAAGTTTTATAACTGAATTCTTTATTTTGTTGTTTTTCTGAGGATTCTGCTTTATATTATTAGGGCAAAGCACAGTGAAAACGTAGGAACCGGAAGCAATCATTAGTTTGCAGATTGTAATTTATTGCAAGTCTAGAACCAAAGAGAGCACCAATAATATTCATTCTTTCATTCCTTAATAATCCCGATCTGCCACCCAGACCATTTTCAGATAGGCGATTTAAGCCCATCAATACATTGTACACAGGGAACCTGACGTTTTGAAATTCTCCAACTTCCTAATGCTGTCTCTCACTTTCCAACCCTCATCATCATTACAACAATGCCTGATTTATTTGCTCTTACAATTCTGATCCTTTCTGTGCAGTGACATGTTATAGATTTAATGCTTGAGAAGAATGGATTTATAAGGGAAAATAAATAACTTAATGGTAGTTACTGGGCCTGGATATTCCACTGTCCAATGGTCCCAGTGTGGTCGCACACTTCAAAAACCACTGTTGTTTGCACGTTTTGGGAAGACAGATTGCGCAGCACAAAGAAATCATCAAACCTATTCTATATCTCATTGTTTGATCAAATGCTGAAATTGGTGATTGTGCTGTTCTTCTTAGCTGAGCTCTGCTCTTAAAGGGATAGCTCATTAAAATGGATAAGGTGGCTGGTGTCCCTTGGCTCTGTTCAACAGGCAGGGATAAACTCTGCCTTAATTATACCAGTCCACATCAACAATGGGCGGAAATGATATGCAGAGACTACTCAGCCCACGCTCTGAGCCTATCTTCCCATAGCACTGTTTAGCGTGAGGTACACTCCAAGAGGGAAATTTAGCTTGTCCCCCTACGAGATTCTATTTGGTTCAGCTCCCAGGCTAGGCTGTTACTTTCCTCAGCAGCTCCAAATTCAGTCAGATGCAATGGTAAATTACATAACTGCTCTCTCTCTCATGCCTTGACCAAAATCCATGCGCAAGTGTTTTCTTCTATTCAAGATCCAGTGTCTGATACAATCACCCATAAGTTACTCCCTGGTGATTGGGTTCTGGTTAAGAAATTCCTGAGAAAGCACACACTTGAGCCAAGATTTCATGGTTTATTCCAAGTCCTTCTAACTACATCTACCTCAGTAAAACTAGCTGGGAAGGACACTTGGATACACGCTTCGCACTGCAAGAAAGTTCCAGCTCCAGAGGAAGCTTTACTGTGATATTGTCTCTTGTACTTTTCCACAATCCCAACATTCGACTATATACAAAGACATACCTAATAAAAAGGACCCACACATTTGTGTGACTGGTGACCATTGGGGACATCACTGTAGTTCCTGGAAAGCAGCGGGTTGGAACACGGGCCGACCATGGGGTTACAGACCACAAAGTGCCTTAGATAGAGTGGACAGGAATGGGAAATCCTTGTTACACAGAATGACTTTGTGCAAACCAACTGGGTCTACTCCAATGAAACTTACCTTAAACATAGAACACCCTAGTCCAGGAGACACTGGAGAGTATATAATGGGAATGTACTGGAGAGGGGGTAGTTCATACAATAAATTGGGAACTTTCTATTTACAAGACATGCACACATCACCTGAGTGGGTAGATACAAGACATATGACCATCAACCCTCTCAAACCCCACATTAAGACTCTTAAAGGCATGGTAGCCATAGCTAACCCTACATTTGAAGACACTATGGCAGTAGAGACTGGTTTTTCAGACACTAATCTATGGCTTGAGTGGATGAGATATAATGCTAATTCTCATAATAAAACTAACTGTTATGTTTGTGGTGGAGCCAGACCCCATCTAGGTACAGTGCCTCTAAATCTACCTCCTGATGTTGAAACATGTTTCTTAAAGGACCACTCTAGTGCCAGGAAAACATACTCGTTTTCCTGGCAATAGAGTGCCCTGAGGGTGCCCCCACCCTCAGGGACCCCCTCCCGCCCAGCTCTGGAAAGGGGTAAAAACTTACCTTTTTCCAGCGGTGGGCGGAGAGATCTCCTCCTCCGATCCTCCTCTTCTCCTCCCCGTCGGCTGAATGCGCACGCGCGGCAAGTGCTGCGCGCGCATTCAGCCGGTCACATAGGAAAGCATTCATAATTCTTTCCTATGGACGCTTGCGTGCTCTCACTGTGATTTTTACAGTGAGAATCACGCAAGCGCCTCTAGCGGCTGTCAGTGAGACAGCCACTAGAGGAAATAGGGGAAGGCTTAACCCATTCACAAACATAGCAGTTTCTCTGAAACTGCTATGTTTATGAAAAAATGGGTTAACCCTAGAAGGACCTGGCACCCAGACCACTTCATTAAGCTGAAGTGGTCTGGGTGCCTAGAGTGGTCCTTTAAGTCTCTATGTGCAGTCAATTACAAACTCATCAGTATGTGAATCATGGAAGAAGATATACCCTCTAACCCAAAGGGATATCAGGCCACCTTATGGAGTCACAGTATATTCAGGTAATTACACTTGATACACTACACACAGTACTACAGGGAAGTTTGTGGGAAAATTCCCTTCTGGTTATTGTGCTACATACCGAAAGCCTCCAGCTACCCTGTTAATACATCAAGTTAAATACTTGAGAGACATTTATTGGCTATGTGGATACATGCAACTCAGATCCAAATTGACAGGCCTATGGTGGGGGGAATGTGCTTTTACTAAAGTTATCATGCCCATACACATAATATCAGACAACCACCAAGGCCCTCTTGACTCACCACACACATACTTTAGAGTAAAAAGAGACACTCCTGTACAGGGCAGTTTCGACCCTCACGTATACATAGATGCCAAGGGGGGTGCCAAATGATTTTAAAGCCAGGGATGAGGTTGCAGCTGGATTCAAATCCTTGATTCCACTCATCACGGCCTATAAGAATGTAAATTGGATTAATTACATCTACTAAAACCAACAATGTTTTGTCAATTATACCAGAGATGCCCTCCAGGGACTGGCAGAACAATTACAAGCCACCTCCCAAATGTCATTTCAGAATAGGATGGCCATAGACATGATTCTGGCGGGGGAAAGGAGGTGTGTGTGAAATACTCCCAGATACCATGACATGCTGCACTTTTATACCAGATAACACAGGCCCTAACGGGAAAGTAACTATGGCCATCGAGAAGCTTGAAAGCCTCTCTGAAGAGTTAAAAAGAAACTCAGGGATCACCAATTCCTGGGATAGATGGTTTGGATGGATAAACGGATGGCAGAAAGTACTCTTCCAAGTGGGTATGGCTGTCCTAACTGTAATGATTCTTTTCCTCTTCTTTGTCTGCTGTATAATGCCTTGTGCACAGAAATATTTGCAGAAGACTGTAGATCAAACCATTGACCGCACCACCCCAACATTCCTAAACCAAGACATTGATGACGGAACCTGTGACACAACACATGCACCTCTTCAGTCCCACCACATTAAGTATACAATTACTTCTCTCTAGGGAAACTATAGGGACAGCGTCTTGTCTAACGGGTAAAAAGTCTGTTGCGGAGATGTAGTGGACAAGCCGCTACGGGTTCTAGTGCAGTGAAGAGTTCAAGAAAACATGTTTGAGAAGATGAGCAGCAGCCTATTAGGGATATTATTAGGGATAGATAGTAGTTGTTTACATCGTAAATAGTAATTTTTAGGGGGGACTGTTGTGGACAGAATATTAACTCTATTAATTTTCGTAAAATGCCTATTTGCTCTGCATAACTATAATCAATATTATTCATAAGTTACTTAAAATGGCCGCTAGGGAATTTCCCCTGTAGTCAACTAACACCCTTAAATTAACAAGATGGCGCTGGAATCTGGAGGAGAGCTCCATGATGCCAGTGACATCACACCCGGTAGGATGAGCAATTGATGAACCACTTAACAACTAACCAATTGCTTTACCGGACCCTCGGAATAAAGATTCCTCAAGTCTTTCATTAACCTGAAACTTGTGTCTGGTGTGAATTACTTTGGGAGCGTGCACGTAAATACTTATTAATTTGGACAGGGGCAGATATGCAAAAATATCAAGCACTTGATTTGATCCACAACAGCTTTTCTGTAAACCCAGCACAAATTTCTTGCAATTTTTCTTCACTTTTGATTAGAAACTAGAAACTGTTTTCCCAGCAACAGGCAATATGGTAATTTTCTCTAATGATTTTTAGGATAGAAAAATCTAAAATAACAACAGATTATTTTTTATATTTGGGTTTCATATAAAGAACATTCTCTAGGCTCATGTACAATTTAGTTCAAACTAGGTACCTTTGTAACCATAGCAGTGAGTTTGATATTCTAATCAAGATTATTGATACTATCAATGTAATCTTCAAACGTGGAAAAGAGCTGCTCCAACACATAAAAAGCATCATCTATGTATCTTCTCCAGATTTTACAAAACCCGAATAAGGGATGATTATACAAAAGGTGTATCTCAATGAAGTTTATATATATATATATATATATATTTACAGATAGATCGATTATTAATACTATTAATCAAATCTACCAACTTGTCCAAGAGCTGCTCCAACACATAACAAATATCTGGACAAGGTATGATTATATTTACACACACACATACATGTATATATATATGTATCTGTTACGGACCGTTTCAGCATAAAAGGGGAAAAATCGGTTTAGGCGATAATCCCCTTTTCCCAAAAAGGCACAGCGACTGTAAAAGCACCAAAACTCACGAATTTGGATATAAATGAATGCACCCAACTCCCGAACTGCATACCAGGTAATAAGATAGCACTCTAAGCTGGAACCTCACGAATAGCTGCTAGCAGATGAATAGGAAAAGCAGACATCAGCTTACACTCCTAGCAGTCAAACTCCAACAGCATACAGTGAATCCCCCCAAGAACGAGACAAGGCTCCGTGTTGAAGGTCAAGCAGTGGTCTGTTTATTCAGGGCTACCTGCCCCTGTATTTATGCAGGTCTCCCACCTGGTGGACACTCCCCTAGGGGACCAGATGGAAGACTGAAACAGCAGACAGACATGTATCAGATTAGTACACACAGCCACAATACTTTCCCACAATGTATCTTGGTTTCCTCCTCTCTGTCCTGGAGATAATTAATGAAGTAATTCAATTATCTCCTAGGACAAAGGCCAGACTCCATTATGCACATGGTGACACAGAAACAGACTATCACTTTAAAATACATACAGACACATTTTATACACAAAACATAGACATGTAACATATCCCCAGATAGTTCAGGTCTGGGTGCACATTATTAGGTTAGAATGGCACCCAGATCACACAAATACATTTTAATTGCCATGGAGCCAAAGTCTTTAATTATACGAACAGGCTCCATGGCAGGCTATCTGGGTTATTACAGTTCACATAAAACATAAACTACCGAATTTCCCTGCATTCACCAAATCCATACGAATGAGAACCAGGGGCCGGAGGATCAGCGGTGCCTGCACGGAAAAGTGTCCGATTTTGGTGCATGAAAGCCGGGTAGAAAAGTGATGGCTGCCCGGGGAGCTCCAGAACAGCGCCACCTAGCGGCCGCTAAGTGTAACAGCGGCCACACAGTTAACAGGCAATTAACCGCAGCTTCAGGGAGGTAAATTGGCAGCACACTCCAGCTTCTGGGTGGCCAATTAACAACGCCGGCCGGCTTCCCACGGCTCTGGGGAGGTTGGTGAACGGCTGTTTGTTCGGTAGATGAAATCTACCGAACTGCTGTGCAGAAAGGGAGAAATAAATCCTTCTGCACAGTAAAATTAACCCTTTAGCTGCCGGTCCATAGTCCAGAGGCAGCAGGCGGGCAACCAGGCTCCTCCAATACAATGTGGCGAGATTGGTTTCGTCACAGTATCTATAATAATTTCAACTCACTACTGGTAAGTCATTGGCAATTTATGGAGAGTATGCCATGGGCTCTCCAGGCTATAGATTTTAAGCTCTCTATGTATATAATATGTGTGTGCTTATATATTATTTAACTAGATGTATATAACAAATTCAAGTAGAGTCCAAGTTGATCACAGGAAAAGCAAATAAAGAAAAAACTCCACAAATGTAACATTTAACAATAATTAACAGCGCATGAACTCATATATTGTATATAATAGCGATTATGCACTACTTAGAAATCTATAAGGGACATAGGTATATATATTATTCATTGCTGTTAATAATATAAAAATATATTTCTGTTTTTGTTGTTCGTACAGTCAATTTGAAGTTTAGATTAGAAGTTATATTTCATGCAAAAAAAGTACCTAATGGCCTTTTCAAACCCTCTGCTTTATCTATGAAAAAAATAAGTAATAACAAAGTTGACATTGCAATACTTAGTAAGGCCTATGCACAAGAGCAGAGTCTGTGATGTCATAAATTACAGCAGAGTACGTCTAGGTAACACACAGTGATGTCATTTTCAAACATTCCGTGAACACTCACAGCACTCAGAGCTACACTTTACCTGGACAGTGGTTATATTAACTGGAAATATATATTTCCTACTCACCTGCAAAGGGATCTTGTGAAAAGGCACCTCTTGAGTACAGGACCGTTGACTTGCACTTTGCTATCCTATAAAACAAGTATAATGAGAATGGTGAGTGATTCTTTTTCTGCTTTATATCTATCTGTCTAGCTATCATTTTCAAATAATTAAAACAAATGAAATTACAAATTTTAAGTTTTTATTTTGTTACTTTTTTGCATTAAATAAAAACCTAAAGGAACACGGCTCAATTCTATACCATTTAGGAATTGAATCACTATGTTCATGCAGCCCTAGTCACAACTCCCTGCATGTGACTTACACACCTTTCCTAAACACTTCCTGAAAAGAGCTTTGTAAAGCTTACACTTCCTTTACTACAAATTATGTTTAATTTAGAATTTCGTATCTCCTACTCTGTTAATAGCTTGCTAGACCATGCAGGGGTATCTTGTGTGTGATTAAAGTTTCATTTGAATAGCAGGAGATAAAAACGTTTAAAATAAGTAACATCTAAAAGAAAATTACATGTTTTTTTGCAGGCTTTGTGATTTACAGCCAGGGGAGGTGTAGCTAGGGCTGGATAGACAGAATTAAAAGTGATTTTACTTCAAAATGGTAGAGAATTGAGCAGTAAGACTTCAGAGGCATAATGTATACAGAAAAACTGCTTCATTAATATAAAGTTGTTTTGGTGATTATACTGTTACTTTAAAATATGAGCTTAAACAGCAACACAATAATAAAATGCTTAGATATTAATAACAATAATTAATTATTGATTATAAAGTCCTTACTGATTTCCTTGTGCTATACATAAAGTATTGATATAAACTCCATAGAAATACACCATAGGTGATTGTTAAAATAATGGAATCCAACGTTTATTTCTTATGCTGCCGGCAGCCATATATCAATTTTCCCAGAAACCACTGCTTTGACCTTTCAATACCCATACCACTCATTGTTACCCTTTTCTGTTCCTCCAGACACAGTTGATATTTATTTGTGTAATTTTCTCTTCATTTATTCACCAACCCATGCTTCCATAATATGTCCAACTTTACTCTGCATATAAAACCAGCTGCTGCAACAGGATTCTGTTCACACACTTTATTTCAGATACCAGTCCGTTTTTTTACAGCTCCCTTCTTTCCACATTCTATCCCTCTCAATCTACTACCTGCCCAATACATATGGCTACCAACAGGCTATTTCACTGTCAGACTGCCTAAAGTGAGTGGTAGCTAACAATTGGTCAGATTTGTTTGTCTCTAATAGATATTCCAGTTATTGGGTACATTGCTGTGTCCTATGCCATCTTTAATCAATAGAAAAAAAATCAAACTGGAAAGATTGTGACTCGATTGTGACAAAAATCAAACTGGAAAGATTGTGACTCTCGATAAAATTATATACTCCGTCTAACAGTGTTTTTCCTCTTTAATACAGGTAAAATTCTCAGTGAATAGGAAATTTAAACCGCCACCACCCTCCATTAGCAGTGAATATTTCCATATTTGTGCCAGCTCTTTCCTGCTCATATGTTACACGTGCATTTATGTATGTGTTTCTGTGAACTCAGCAACATGTCGGCTAATGCTGGACTCTTTATTTCTACAAGAGACGGTCAAATCCCGTGTTCATTATACGGCAGTCTTCCTGAGCACAACATACGCACTGTACCTCCTTCTCCTCCTTATTTATGAGCACCTTTATCTAGTGGCCACAGTTTTCTGTGTATTACAGATAGTCTTAACCCCTTAAGGACAGAGCTTCAGAAGCTTGACTTACGCTTAATGACACAAGCAATTTTTGCATTTTCTTGCTGTTTGCGTTCAACTGCAATTTGCATCTCTCTCATTTATTGCACCGACACATATTATATACTGTTTTTTAAAGGACAGAAAGGGCTTTAATTTGATATAACATATATATATATATAAATGCTTACTTATTATAAAAAAAATACAGAAAAATGCAAAAAAAATGAAAAATATTGTTTTTTTTTTACAGTTTTTGCAATCATAATGTGTGCATAATTAGTGCAGGTTAAGGAAAGTAATTAAAAATAAATTAATTTATTTGTTCTGATTTACAGAATATATAATGTGTCTGGGATTTTAAGTTTTTTTTGGTAGTTACAGGTCACAAAGCACAAGGAGTAAAATAAAATTTTAATGTGGAGCGATTTTTGAATTTGGTATGTTTGTCTTGTAAGCCTAATAGCCATAAAATAAAACAAAATTGCCACACAAAAGTATATATTTATATAAAGTAGACATCACAGGCTATTTACCTAAGGTTGTTTTGACACTTTCTACGTAGCCATTTTACCGCCCACCTCTGCTAAATATTGGAGTAAAATTGTGTTTTTGGGGGGTTTTCGCACACAAACGTATAACAAAGAACTTCTCATGTGTATTTTGTAAAGTTGGTGTGTGCTATTCCTGTACAAAGTTTTATTATGTGTTCAGTTACTTCTGCTGAGTACAACGGTACCCCCATTGTATGTCTTTGGCACTATTTTGTGAAGCTACAGTGCCATATAGGAGACCTGTCCTTTTCAGTATTCACAGTAGAATTTTGAGAGACGGATTTAATGAGCCTATGCTTCCATTTGGGGTATTATAACAGTTTGACTGTTCAAAAACCCTCACAAAGGCCTACCATTTGTAAAAGTAGACACTCCAGGGTATCTCATAAGGTGCATATTGTGCCTTAACATGCCCCCATTTTTTTACCATTACATGCCAAAGTATGTGGTAAAAAATAATTTTGTGCATTTTTTACATACGGATTGCATTTTTGCTGGGCATTTTGTATATTTCATATGTGCCACTAAGTTCAAACCCCCCAAATTATGCTCAGCTAAGTCTTCTGAGTAAAAGGACACCCCCATTGTATGTCTATGGCACTATTTCGTGAAGCTACAGTGCCATACAGGAGACCTGTCCTTTTCAGTATTCACAGTAGAATTTTGAGAGACGGATTTAATGAGCCTATGCTTCCATTTGGGGTATTATAACAGTTTGACTGTTCAAAAACCCCCACAAAGGCCTACCATTTGTAAAAGTAGACACTCCAGGGTATCTCATAAGGTGCATATTGTGCCTTAACATGCCCCCATTTTTTTACCATTACATGCCAAAGTATGTGGTAAAAAATAATTTTGTGCATTTTTTACATACGGATTGCATTTTTGCTGGGCATTTTGTATATTTCATATGTGCCACTAAGTTCAAACCCCCCAAATTATGCTCAGCTAAGTCTTCTGAGTAAAAGGACACCCCCATTGTATGTCTATGGCACTATTTCGTGAAGCTACAGTGCCATACAGGAGACCTGTCCTTTTCAGTATTCACAGTAGAATTTTGAGAGACGGATTTAATGAGCCTATGCTTCCATTTGGGGTATTATAACAGTTTGACTGTTCAAAAACCCCCACAAAGGCCTACCATTTGTAAAAGTAGACACTCCAGGGTATCTCATAAGGTGCATATTGTGCCTTAACATGCCCCCATTTTTTTACCATTACATGCCAAAGTATGTGGTAAAAAATAATTTTGTGCATTTTTTACATACGGATTGCATTTTTGCTGGGCATTTTGTATATTTCATATGTGCCACTAAGTTCAAACCCCCCAAATTATGCTCAGCTAAGTCTTCTGAGTAAAAGGACACCCCCATTGTATGTCTATGGCACTATTTCGTGAAGCTACAGTGCCATACAGGAGACCTGTCCTTTTCAGTATTCACAGTAGAATTTTGAGAGACGGATTTAATGAGCCTATGCTTCCATTTGGGGTATTATAACAGTTTGACTGTTCAAAAACCCCCACAAAGGCCTACCATTTGTAAAAGTAGACACTCCAGGGTATCTCATAAGGTGCATATTGTGCCTTAACATGCCCCCATTTTTTTACCATTACATGCCAAAGTATGTGGTAAAAAATAATTTTGTGCATTTTTTACATACGGATTGCATTTTTGCTGGGCATTTTGTATATTTCATATGTGCCACTAAGTTCAAACCCCCCAAATTATGCTCAGCTAAGTCTTCTGAGTAAAAAGGCATCCCCAATGAATGTCTTTGGCACTATTTTGTGAAGCTACAGTGGCATATTGGAGACCAAGCCATATCAGTTTTTACAGAACTTTGAATTTTGACGCTGGGCCTATGTGCAATTTCCAAGCATCTTCGTAAGTTTTAAATTCAAACTACCCCACAAAGGCCTACCATTTCTTAAAGTAGACACCCCAGGGTATTTCAAAAGGCATATTTTGAACCTTAGCGTGGGATAATTTTTCCGCTAGCTTGTACCAGGTGTAGTGGTAATAAGCGTTTTTTCTGCCTTTTTGACACACAAAGTGAGTTTGCACAGTATATTTTGCAAACCTTATGTGTACCACCACTCTATAATACTTTATATGTTGCTCAGCTATGTCGGCTGAGTACAAAAATACCCCCGTATGTACCTTTGCCAGGTATATGTGGACATCGGAGGGGCACATTTGGGACACAGCCATTCCATTTTTTTTCAAACTTTAAATTTTTACGCTGTGCCCATGTCCCATTTTAGAGTATTTTACCAGGCTATATAATCCAAATACCCCATAAAGCCATACCATTTCTTAAAGAAGACATCCCAGGGTATTTCAAAAGGCATATTTTGAAAATTAGTGTGGGATCATTTTTCCGCTAGCTTGTACCAGGTGTAGTGGTAATAAGCGTTTTGTCTGCCTTTTTGACACACAAAGTGAGTTTGCACAGTATATTTTGCAAACCTTATGTGTACCACCACTCTATAATACTTTATATGTTGCTCAGCTATGTCGGCTGAGTACAAAAATACCCCCGTATGTACCTTTGCCAGGTATATGTGGACATCGGAGGGGCACATTTGGGACACAGCCATTCCATTTTTTTTCAAACTTTAAATTTTTACGCTGTGCCCATGTCCCATTTTAGAGTATTTTACCAGGCTATATAATCCAAATACCCCATAAAGCCATACCATTTCTTAAAGAAGACATCCCAGGGTATTTCAAAAGGCATATTTTGAACCTTAGCGTGGGATCATTTTTCCGCTAGCTTGTACCAGGTGTAGTGGTAATGAGCGTTATTAAATTAATTTTGTAACTTTTTAAAACTTTTTTTACTTTTTAAAACTATTTTTTAAACTTTTGTTTTGCTTATTCATTTTTTTAAAGTTTCCTAAACTTTCGTAAAACTTTTTTTTTTACAGATTTAACATTTTTCTAAGCTTTTTCTTTTACCGTTAACCCCTAACTAGCAGTAAGCAGCACTAACAGTAAATTCCCCATTTTCCCATAACTCCCACCCACCCCAGCTAGCAAAATATTTAATTATACAATATTTAAATTAGTTAATTAAATTAATTTAACCCCTGAGGGTTAAAAAATAAATAAAAGTTAATCGTCAGGGGTTAAAAAAAATTAGATCACAGTATAATACTGTGATCTGTATTTTGATCACTGTAGGCAGTGATAGACTGGCAGGTAAGGGGTTAATTTTTATTTGGACTGGGTAAAGGGTTTATTTTTTTTTTATTTTTTACTTAAACGTTATTAAAACTTTTTTTTTACTTAATTTAACTTTTTAAAGCTTATTTTAAAACTTTTTTTAACGTTAACCCCTAGTTAGCCTAACACTAAATCCCCCAATTCCCCACTAACTTCCACCCTCCCCAGCTAGCTAAATTTATCATTTTAAAATATTTAAATTAATTAATAAAATAAATTTAACCCCTGAGGGTTAAAAAAAAAAAGAATTAACCCTCAGGGGTTAAAAAAAAAATCAGATCATATTAAAATGTAATCCCTGCCAATTGATCACTGTAGTCAGTGATCAATTGGCAGGGAAGGGGTTAATTTTTTATTAATATGGGTAAAGGGGGGTGGGATTTTAATTTAACTTTTTTTTTTAACACCAGGGGGCAGGATCATCACTGATCCGGCTCCCTGCACTTCACAGTGAACCCGGAAGTGCAGGGAGGCGGAGGTGAGTATACAGAGCACATGTGCCCGCTCTGACATGCTGTCAGAGCGGGCACATGAGCTGGGACAGCCCGATCCGGTGCTCCCGGTCTGCCTCTAATGCAGAGGCAGACCGGAGCACCATTAACCCCACGATCGCCGCGATTGCGGCGATCTGGGGTTAATTTTACCGCGTGACGGACGAGGTCCGTCACCCGTCGTTAAGGGCATCCCCAGGATGACGGACCTCGTCCGTCACCCGTCGTGAAGGGGTTAATAGACTTGGCCAAGAGGGGGAAGATGGCAATGGAAGGCATTGAGAAGAAGAATGAGGAAGAGGTGATGGAGGTGACGAAGGTGAAAGAAGAGATGCAATGGAAAGTCTTTTAAAGAAGGAATTGTTGTGGGGAAAAAGACTGCTTGCTTGTAAAGGAAAAAGTTTTTTATTAAAAAAGTTTTATAACTGAATTCTTTATTTTGTTGTTTTTCTGAGGATTCTGCTTTATATTATTAGGGCAAAGCACAGTGAAAACGTAGGAACCGGAAGCAATCATTAGTTTGCAGATTGTAATTTATTGCAAGTCTAGAACCAAAGAGAGCACCAGTAATATTAATTCTTTCATTCCTTAATAATCCCGATCTGCCACCCAGACCATTTTCAGATAGGCGATTTAATCCCATCAATACATTGTACACAGGGAACCTGACGTTTTGAAATTCTCCAACTTCCTAATGCTCTCACTTTCCAACCCTCATCATCATTACAACAATGCCTGATTTATTTGCTCTTACAATTCTGATCCTTTCTGTGCAGTGACATGTTATAGATTTAATGCTTGAGAAGAATGGATTTATAAGGGAAAATAAATAACTTAATGGTAGTTACTGGGCCTGGATATTCCACTGTCCAATGGTCCCAGTGTGGTCGCACACTTCAAAAACCACTGGTGTTTGCACCTTTTGGGAAGACAGATTCCGCAGCACAAAGAAATCATCAAACCTATTCTATATCTCATTGTTTGATCAAATGCTGAAATTGGTGATTGTGCTGTTCTTCTTAGCTGAGCTCTGCTCTTAAAGGGACAGCTCATTAAAATGGATAAGGTGGCTGGTGTCCCTTGGCTCTGTTCAACAGGCAGGGATAAACTCTGCCTTAATTATACCAGTCCACATCAACAATGGGCGGAAATGATATGCAGAGACTACTCAGCCCACGCTCTGAGCCTATCTTCCCATAGCACTGTTTAGCATGAGGTACACTCCAAGAGGGAAATTTAGCTTGTCCCCCTACGAGATTCTATTTGGTTCAGCTCCCAGGCTAGGCTGTTACTTTCCTCAGCAGCTCCAAATTCAGTCAGATGCAATGGTAAATTACATAACTGCTCTCTCTCATGCCTTGACCAAAATCCATGCGCAAGTGTTTTCTTCTATTCCAGATCCAGTGTCTGATACAATCACCCATAAGTTACTCCCTGGTGATTGGGTTCTGGTTAAGAAATTCCTGAGAAAGCACACACTTGAGCCAAGATTTCATGGTTTATTCCAAGTCCTTCTAACTACATCTACCTCAGTAAAACTAGCTGGGAAGGACACTTGGATACACGCTTCGCACTGCAAGAAAGTTCCAGCTCCAGAGGAAGCTTTACTGTGATATTGTCTCTTGTACTTTTCCACAATCCCAACATTCGACTATATACAAAGACATACCTAATAAAAAAGGACCCACACATTTGTGTGACTGGTGACCATTGGGGACATCACTGTAGTTCCTGGAAAGCAGCGGGTTGGAACACGGGCCGACCATGGGGTTACAGACCACAAAGTGCCTTAGATAGAGTGGACAGGAATGGGAAATCCTTGTTACACAGAATGACTTTGTGCAAACCAACTGGGTCTACTCCAATGAAACTGACCTTAAACATAGAACACCCTAGTCCAGGAGACACTGGAGAGTATATAATGGGAATGTACTGGAGAGGGGGTAGTTCATACAATAAATTGGGAACTTTCTATTTACAAGACATGCACACATCACCTGAGTGGGTAGATACAAGACATATGACCATCAACCCTCTCAAACCCCACATTAAGACTCTTAAAGACATGGTAGCCATAGCTAACCCTACATTTGAAAACACTATGGCAGTAGAGACTATGGCTTGAGTGGATGAGATATAATGCTAATTCTCATAATAAAACTAACTGTTATGTTTGTGGTGGAGCCAGACCCCATCTAGGTACAGTGCCTCTAAATCTACCTCCTGATGTTGAAACATGTTTCTTAAAGGACCACTCTAGTGCCAGGAAAACATACTCGTTTTCCTGGCACTAGAGTGCCCTGAGGGTGCCCCCACCCTCAGGGACCCCCACCCGCCCGGCTCTGGAAAGGGGAAAGGGGTAAAAACTTACCTTTTTCCAGCGGTGGGCGGAGAGATCTCCTCCTCCGATCCTCCTCTTCTCCTCCCCGTCGGCTGAATGCGCACGCGCGGCAAGAGCTGCGCGCGCATTCAGCCGGTCACATAGGAAAGCATTCATAATGCTTTCCTATGGACGCTTGCGTGCTCTCACTGTGATTTTCACAGTGAGAATCACGCAAGCGCCTCTAGCGGCTGTCAGTGAGACAGCCACTAGAGGAAATAGGGGAAGGCTTAACCCATTCACAAACATAGCAGTTTCTCTGAAACTGCTATGTTTATGAAAAAATGGGTTAACCCTAGAAGGACCTGGCACCCAGACCACTTCATTAAGCTGAAGTGGTCTGGGTGCCTAGAGTGGTCCTTTAAGTCTCTATGTGCAGTCAATTACAAACTCATCAGTATGTGAATCATGGAAGAAGATATACCCTCTAACCCAAAGGGATATCAGGCCACCTTATGGAGTCACAGTATATTCAGGTAATTACACTTGATACACTACACACAGTACCACAGGGAAGTTTGTGGGAAAATTCCCTTCTGGTTATTGTGCTACATGCCGAAAGCCTCCAGCTACCCTGTTAATACATCAAGTTAAATACTTGAGAGACATTTATTGGCTATGTGGATACATGCAACTCAGATCCAAATTGACAGGCCTATGGTGGGGGGAATGTGCTTTTACTAAAGTTATCATGCCCATACACATAATATCAGACAACCACCAAGGCCCTCTTGACTCACCACACACATACTTTAGAGTAAAAAGAGACACTCCTGTACAGGGCAGTTTCGACCCTCACATATACATAGATGCCAAGGGGGGTGCCAAATGATTTTAAAGCCAGGGATGAGGTTGCAGCTGGATTCAAATCCTTGATTCCACTCATCACGGCATATAAGAATGTAAATTGGATTAATTACATCTACTAAAACCAACAATGTTTTGTCAATTATACCAGAGATGCCCTCCAGGGACTGGCAGAACAATTACAAGCCACCTCCCAAATGTCATTTCAGAATAGGATGGCCATAGACATGATTCTGGCGGGGGAAAGGAGGTGTGTGTGAAATACTCCCAGATACCATGACATGCTGCACTTTTATACCAGATAACACAGGCCCTAACGGGAAAGTAACTATGGCCATCGAGAAGCTTGAAAGCCTCTCTGAAGAGTTAAAAAGAAACTCAGGGATCACCAATTCCTGGGATAGATGGTTTGGATGGATAAACGGATGGCAGAAAGTACTCTTCCAAGTGGGTATGGCTGTCCTAACTGTAATGATTCTTTTCCTATTCTTTGTCTGCTGTATAATGCCTTGTGCACAGAAATATTTGCAGAAGACTGTAGATCAAACCATTGACCGCACCACCCCAACATTCCTACACCAAGACATTGATGACGGAACCTGTGACACAACACATGCACCTCTTCAGTCCCACCACATTAAGTATACAATTACTTCTCTCTAGGGAAACTATAGGGACAGCGTCTTGTCTAACGGGTAAAAAGTCTGTTGCGGAGATGTAGTGGACAAGCCGCTACGGGTTCTAGTGCAGTGAAGAGTTCAAGAAAACATGTTTGAGAAGATGAGCAGCAGCCTATTAGGGATATTATTAGGGATATATAGTAGTTGTTTACATCGTAAATAGTAATTTTTAGGGGGGACTGTTGTGGACAGAATATTAACTCTATTAATTTTCGTAAAATGCCTATTTGCTCTGCATAACTATAATCAATATTATTCATAAGTTACTTAAAATGGCCGCTAGGGAATTTCCCCTGTAGTCAACTAACACCCTTGAATTAACAAGATGGCGCTGGAATCTGGAGGAGAGCTCCATGATGCCAGTGACATCACACCCGGTAGGATGAGCAATTGATGAACCACTTAACACCTAACCAATTGTTTTACCGGACCCTCGGAATAAAGATTCCTCAAGTCTTTCATTAACCTGAAACTTGTGTCTGGTGTGAATTACTTTGGGAGCGTGCACGTAAATACTTATTAATTTGGACAGGGGCAGATATGCAAAAATATCAAGCACTTGATTTGATCCACAACAGCTTTTCTGTAAACCCAGCACAAATTTCTTGCAATTTTTCTTCACTTTTGATTAGAAACTAAAAACTGTTTTCCCAGCAACAGGCAATATGGTAATTTTCTCTAATGATTTTTAGGATAGAAAAATCTAAAATAACAACAGATTATTTTTTATATTTGGGTTTCATATAAAGAACATTCTCTAGGCTCATGTACAATTTAGTTCAAACTAGGTACCTTTGTAACCATAGCAGTGAGTTTGATATTCTAATCAAGATTATTGATACTATCAATGTAATCTTCAAACGTGGAAAAGAGCTGCTCCAACACATAAAAAGCATCATCTATGTATCTTCTCCAGATTTTACAAAACCCGAATAAGGCCCTGGGGAGATAGCGCAGCTAAGCGGACAAGGGCACATGTAGGAGTGTGGGGATAGATGCATGGGATTGGTTGGGAAGAGTCTGTGGGTGTGATTATGTTCTGTGTAAGACAGTGTGGGGGAGGTCTTACCTCAGTGCCACTTGGGATTCGGGCCAGCAAACAGCTTCCTGTCCTCCTGCTCCTGTTTGCCTGGGCCTGCAGGTTACACAGCTTGATGGTTGAGGCTTCTGGCTTCCCTCAGGGCTGCTGCAGCGTGGATGGTGGCCGGCACCTGTGGGGACAATGGGCAAGCATTAATGAGGTATGGCTACCGGTGTGGGCCCCCCCCCGCGGCCTACCTCCCCCTGGAGCACCCCCTGCGGTCTCCCCTGCTGCCTCCCCTGCGGCCCCTACCCCTGGGGGCCGCTCCAGCACTGGCAGGCGTTCCCACCGCCTGCCAGGCTCTTCCCAGCTCCTACTCCTCAGGCCCGGTTGAGGGTGTGGAGCCCGGGCCTGAGGCACCACCAGGACCGCGTGTCTGGGGGCTCCAGGCACGCGGCCTGCATCCAGAGACCGAGATTTGCGGCCTTCCAAGGCTGCGCGCGTGGCGCAGCCTGCTCCCTCAAGGTCTGAGGTCAGGCCTTCATCTACCGCCCGTGAGTACATCCAGGCGGCGAGTGGCCGCCCGGCACCATTCCAGGTCCCCCTGCGGCCGGCAGGGGGGTGGGGCTGCCGCTGGGGCCCCTGTGGTAAGTGGTACCGCTGTTGGGGGTGCGTGGGTGGTCCCCTTGTCGGTCGGGAGCCTCCTCTGCCGGTGAGGAAGGCTCCCGGTACTCTCTTTTCTGTTCCCTCCCCCTCCCATGTGGCTGCTGTCAGTGGGTCCCCTGGGGGGCCCATCTTCCCACTGTCAGGGCCCCCGGGACCCTCTCATCCTTTTCTGTCCTCCCCACCCCCCCCCCGCCTTTCAGCTCTGTGGGTCCTTTTCCTTTCTTTCTGCTCCCTCCCTTCCCCTCTCCTGGTTCCTATCCTGCCCCCCATCTCCTCCCTGTCCCTCCCCTCTTTTCCCCTCTCCATGTTCCTATTCTGCTCTATCTGGGTCCCCTCTGTTCTCCACCCCCCCCTCCTACCTTGCCTGGACCCCCTCCCCCCCCCTGCAGGTCACTTACCTCGGCAATCTCCTCTGGGGCAGGGGATCGCGTCTTCTCCACTGCTCTCTTCTCAGGACTGCTGCTGTTTCAGGACACGTCCAGCAGGTGGCGCCTGGATCACAGCTGATGGCTTTTCTGGATGCTGGAACTGCTGTTTCTTTGCCTCAGCCTTCTGTGAGCGCAGTGCCGGGTTTGGATCGCCAGGCTGCGACCGGTATGTACATTTCCCTTCCCCCTCTTTTGGCGCTTCACATGCCTCCGTGGTTCCTTCTTTTCTTCAGTTTGGTCCTTTTTAAAAAAAAAAAAAATTAAAAATTACTAAATAAAAAAATTACTACATACATCAATACATAGATTTCAATACCAAAAAAAAAAAAAAAAAATATTTATAAGAGAAATTAACTGTACATTCCCGAATGGCTTAACAAAACGGAAAATAAAAAACAAAAAATAAAACAAAAGAGAGGCGGTACTAGTCTCCAAACAATTGGTGTTTTTTCTTGGGGTAGTGTTTCAGAGATTCCGGGTTCCGTGGCCCAGGCCATGTCCGTGGGTCGGGATACGTGCTGTAGTCTCATGGTTAGAGGGGTCAATTTCTGCAGGGGGAACATTGGTTACCACTGGCTGCGGTTTGGGTCATCGGGCAGGAGGCGTCGGGGTTTTGCGGGGAGGTGTGGTTTTCGGCTGTGCTACCCATGGGCTCTCTGGGGGGCGCTGGACTTTGCCTGTTGTGGTTGCCCTTGGGACTGTATGGGGTTCCTTCTGGGCCTTGACAGTGGCTTGTGCAATCTGGCCCCCTAACTTCTTTCCGATGACTTCCGACTGTTTGCCGTGCAACGGGTTTGGGGTTTTGGGCCATGTTGGGCTCTCAATGGTGTGCTGACTCCTGCCCGTTACGGTGGCTAGCATTGGGGCTCTGGCGGACTCTGGTGTTCTTGGAGCTTCCCCTTTCTAGGGGCATGGTAGGCATCGGGTTCCCAGCTCGCGAACAGGTGGGGTGGTTCTCCATCGGGACCATCGTGGGGTGGTGCTGGCTGTCTTTATCATGTGACAGTACCCTCTACCCCAGTTGTGCTCTGGTTGCGGTGCCTGGCTCGGCGCTGTTTGAGGCTAGGGGCGGCTGGGCAAAGGTTTATTTTATTTATTTATTTATTTTTCTTTCGTCCGGGTATTCATAATGGGATGGCCGATGCTCTGTCTTGTTCACTATAGGGCGTACTTCAGGCGGAGGTGTCGCGGGGTCGATTTTATAGGGCAGTGGAGGTGTGGTCGCTTGGTCCAACGGTCGGATGAAGCTGGTCTGTGGGTTGATCTCTGAGGCGGAGTGGGGCCCTCTCTAATAAGGTGGGAGTGATCGGGACGGATGGGAACGTTTCCTGGGGGTTTCCGGGAGTGGACTGCTCATCTACATGTTTGGTCCCGTCTATTATGGGCATTGGGGGCGATTTCTGCGACTAGCAGGGCTCGGCTTCCTGTTCATGTTACGATCGTCGGCACGTGGGTGGGTGTTTTTGGTGGAGTTGGGTAAGCGTAGGGTCGGACTTCCTTCAGGTTTCGACGCTCAACGGCTGTTGTCGTTGGGAAGGGTAAGTCGGTTGCGGTTTGCTGATTCGTCAATAGAATCTGTGCAATTCTTGGATGTTGCGGGGTTTACTTTCTGCATCCTCCTGTGGTAGGTGGAATGCACGGGGTAATGGTTGGGCTCCTACCATGCTATAATGGGTTTCCAGGATAGTCTGCAATATACCGTTCCGATCGGGGGCAGTGCCGGTTTCCGTCATTTGCCTGTTTTCATTGGGAGTGCTGTTCCGTCCTCTGGATTGTTCGGCCTCCTCACCCTGTTTGGTTCTCGGAGATGGGTTTTCACCCCCACGTCCATTTAGTTGGGGTGTTCCTCTTGGGGGCTCAAATTCCTGGATAAGGATGGTGGGGAATTCAAGGGGCATTTATTTTGGTTGGGGCGGCTAAGGACACCGCCAGGCTGGGCGTGCCTGCGCCAATGGTTCCGAGGGCTCGGATGGTGGGAGTCAAGGTGGTGGGTTCCTTGGGTTCGCCTTGCTGGTCTCTGACTGGATTTATCTCCGCGGTTACGGTCCCCCACCACCACAGACTGGGGAGGGTGGGATTTTCGTGTGTACTTTGGGCCAGGAGGCGGGGGCGAGTGGTTGGATCTTCCGCCTTCAGGAGCGGAGGTTCGGGGTCTGGCACCGGATACGTGAGGGGGGTGTGGCTCCTCCTCATACGGGGTCAGCTGTCCCGCCTCATGGGGTACCAGGGGTTTTGTCATCCCTGGGTGGCATGACATGGGTCGGTAACAGTTTCGGACTTGGGTGCTCTTCAATTTGGACATGTTACGCATTATGTTTCTTCCCCAAGGTTCTCAGGGACTAGGCTGCACCTATCGCCCTTTCCTGTTGGCAGTGCGCTCCGCAAGTGAGTGCCCTGGTGCGCTGCTGTCGGTCATCGGACTAGATGTGTTTTTAGGTTTGTCGTGGCCATAAATATATAAAAAAAAATAATTAAAATTAAAATTTCCGGTTAGCCTTTTGGGTTTGGCCGAATGTGGCCTAGTTATCTCGAAGGAAGGGTGCGCTTGCTGGAGGTCGGACTTGACCTCTGTTACTCTAGCGCTGCGAGAAGTGGTGGAACAGGCCATGGCTGGTTGTGGTGGGGTCCCCCGCTGATTTTAGGCGTAAAACAGCGGGGTTGTGGCGGGGGTATGTCCTTGCCAATTGAGTTTGAGGTTACGTTTAAGTAGATGGAATGAGATGAACAAGTTTTTTAAGGTCTCAAACCTCCCCTGCTCTAAAGGTTTAACTTTATGGAAGTTATGGATGTGTTATGCAGTAATTTAGTTGTGATAATAAATGCTGTGGCCTGTTTCATCCATACTAAGTGGTCTGTCGTTATTGGGGGGGTTTAATGGGGTTAGATGTTGTTCTAGGCTGCATCGCGATTCCCCACTACGTACATACAAGGCCCTGGGGAGATAGCGCAGCTAAGCGGACAAGGGCACATGTAGGAGTGTGGGGATAGATGCATGGGATTGGTTGGGAAGAGTCTGTGGGTGTGATTATGTTCTGTGTAAGACAGTGTGGGGGAGGTCTTACCTCAGTGCCACTTGGGATTCGGGCCAGCAAACAGCTTCCCTCCCGCCCGCCCTATACTATATTTTGTCGCAGCTAGCCGGGGGTATGTCCTTGCCAATTGAGTTTGAGGTTACGTTTAAGTAGATGGAATGAGATGAACAAGTTTTTAAGGTCTCAAACCTCCCCTGCTCTAAAGGTTTAACTTTAGGTTGCCTGAGGTCTCGTGCCCATCGAGCGTGGATAAGGTCGGCTGATGGCAGGCATTGGAAGGATTTTTTATGACGAGGGGGTAGGTGAGAGGGAGTGGTGATTAGGAACCACTCCATGGTTTTATTGGCAAGGACGGTTGGGTCACTGTATAACACTATGGGTGGAGTTATATATGTATATATGTTAATTTATGCTTATTTATGTCTAATGTTTTGGTTACAGAAAAGAAGAGATTTAATAAATAAAGTTATGGATGTGTTATGCAGTAATTTAGTTGTGATAATAAATGCTGTGGCCTGTTTCATCCATACTAAGTGGTCTGTCGTTATTGGGGGGGTTTAATGGGGTTAGATGTTGTTCTAGGCTGCATCGCGATTCCCCACTACGTACATACAAGAGATGATTATACAAAAGGTGTATCTCAATGAAGTTTATATATATATATATATATATATATATATATATATTTACAGATAGATCGATTATTAATACTATTAATCAAATCTACCAACTTGTCCAAGAGCTGCTCCAACACATAACAAATATCTGGACAAGGTATGATTATATTTACACACACACATACATGTATATATATATGTATCTATAATAATTTCAACTCACTACTGGTAAGTCATTGGCAATTTATGGAGAGTATGCCATGGGCTCTCCAGGCTATAGATTTTAAGCTCTCTATGTATATAATATGTGTGTGCTTATATATTATTTAACTAGATGTATATAACAAATTCAAGTAGAGTCCTAGTTGATCACAGGAAAAGCAAATAAAGAAAAAACTCCACAAATGTAACATTTAACAATAATTAACAGCGCATGAACTCATATATTGTATATAATAGCGATTATGCACTACTTAGAAATCTATAAGGGACATAGGTATATATATTATTCATTGCTGTTAATAATATAAAAATATATTTCTGTTTTTGTTGTTCGTACAGTCAATTTGAAGTTTAGATTAGAAGTTATATTTCATGCAAAAAAGTACCTAATGGCCTTTTCAAACCCTCTGCTTTATCTATGAAAAAAATAAGTAATAACAAAGTTGACATTGCAATACTTAGTAAGGCCTATGCAGAAGAGCAGAGTCTGTGATGTCATAAATTACAGCAGAGTACGTCTAGGTAACACACAGTGATGTCATTTTCAAACATTCCGTGAACACTCACAGCACTCAGAGCTACACTTCACCTGGACAGTGGTTATATTAACTGGAAATATATATTTCCTACTCACCTGCAAAGGGATCTTGTGAAAAGGCACCTCTTGAGTACAGGACCGTTGACTTGTACTTTGCTATCCTATAAAACAAGTATAATGAGAATGGTGAGTGATTATTTTTCTGCTTTATATCTATCTGTCTAGCTATCATTTTCAAATAATTAAAACAAATGAAATTACAAATTTTAAGTTTTTATTTTGTTACTTTTTTGCATTAAATAAAAACCTAAAGGAACACTGCTCAATTCTATACCATTTAGGAATTGAATCACTATGTTCATGCAGCCCTAGTCACAACTCCCTGCATGTGACTTACACAACTTTCCTAAACACTTCCTGAAAAGAGCTTTGTAAAGCTTACACTTCCTTTACTACAAATTATGTTTAATTTAGAATTTCGTATCTCCTACTCTGTTAATAGCTTGCTAGACCATGCAGGGGTATCTTGTGTGTGATTAAAGTTTCATTTGAATAGCAGGAGATAAAAACATTTAAAATAAGTAACATCTAAAAGAAAATTACATGTTTTTTTGCAGGCTTTGTGATTTACAGCCAGGGGAGGTGTAGCTAGGGCTGGATAGACAGAATTAAAAGTGATTTTACTTCAAAATGGTAGAGAATTGAGCAGTAAGACTTCAGAGGCATAATGTATACAGAAAAACTGCTTCATTAATATAAAGTTGTTTTGGTGATTATACTGTTACTTTAAAATATGAGCTTAAACAGCAACACAATAATAAAATGCTTAGATATTAATAACAATAATTAATTATTGATTATAAAGTCCTTACTGATTTCCTTGTGCTATACATAAAGTATTGATATAAACTCCATATAAATACACCATAGGTGATTGTTAAAATAATGGAATCCAACGTTTATTTCTTATGCTGCCGGCAGCCATATATCAATTTTCCCAGAAACCCTTTTCTGTTCCTCCAGACACAGTTGATATTTATTTGTGTAATTTTCTCTTCATTTATTCACCAACCCATGCTTCCATAATATGTCCAACTTTACTCTGCATATAAAACCAGCTGCTGCAACAGGATTCTGTTCACACACTTTATTTCAGATACCAGTCCTGTTTTTTACAGCTCCCTTCTTTCCACATTCTATCCCTCTCAATCTACTACCTGCCCAATACATATGGCAACCAACAGGCTATTTCACTGTCAGACTGCCTAAAGTGAGTGGTAGCTAACAATTGGTCAGATTTGTTTGTCTCTAATAGATATTCCAGTTATTGGGTACATTGCTGTGTCCTATGCCATCTTTAATCAATAGAAAAAAAATCAAACTGGAAAGATTGTGACTCGATTGTGACAAAAATCAAACTGGAAAGATTGTGACTCTCGATAAAATTATATACTCCGTCTAACAGTGTTTTTCCTCTTTAATACAGGTAAAATTCTCAGTGAATAGGAAATTTAAACCGCCACCACCCTCCATTAGCAGTGAATATTTCCATATTTGTGCCAGCTCTTTCCTGCTCATATGTTACACGTGCATTTATGTATGTGTTTCTGTGAACTCAGCAACATGTCGGCTAATGCTGGACTCTTTATTTCTACAAGGGACGGTCAAATCCCGTGTTCATTATACGGCAGTCTTCCTGAGTACAACATACGCACTGTACCTCCTTCTCCTCCTTATTTATGAGCACCTTTATCTAGTGGCCACAGTTTTCTGTGTATTCCAGATAGTCTTAATAGACTTGGCCAAGAGGGGGAAGATGGCAATGGAAGGCATGGAGAAGAAGAATGAGGAAGAGGTGATGGAGGTGACGAAGGTGAAAGAAGAGATGAAATGGAAAGTCTTTTAAAGAAGGAATTGTTGTGGGGAAAAAGACTGCTTGCTTGTAAAGGAAAAAGTTTTTTATTAAAAAAGTTTTATAACTGAATTCTTTATTTTGTTGTTTTTCTGAGGATTCTGCTTTATATTATATGGGCAAAGCACAGTGAAAACGTAGGAACCGGAAGCAATCATTAGTTTGCAGATTGTAATTTATTGCAAGTCTAGAACCAAAGAGAGCACCAGTAATATTAATTCTTTCATTCCTTAATAATCCCGATCTGCCACCCAGACCATTTTCAGATAGGCGATTTAAGCCCATCAATACATTGTACACAGGGAACCTGACGTTTTGAAATTCTCCAACTTCCTAATGCTGTCTCTCACTTTCCAACCCTCATCATCATTACAACAATGCCTGATTTATTTGCTCTTACAATTCTGATCCTTTCTGTGCAGTGACATGTTATAGATTTAATATTGAGAAAAATGGATTTATAAGGGAAAATAAATAACTTAATGGTAGTTACTGGGCCTGGATATTCCACTGTCCAATGGTCCCAGTGTGGTCGCACACTTCAAAAACCACTGGTGTTTGCACCTTTTGGGAAGACAGATTCCGCAGCACAAAGAAATCATCAAACCTATTCTATATCTCATTGTTTGATCAAATGCTGAAATTGGTGATTGTGCTGTTCTTCTTAGCTGAGCTCTGCTCTTAAAGGGACAGCTCATTAAAATGGATAAGGTGGCTGGTGTCCCTTGGCTCTGTTCAACAGGCAGGGATAAACTCTGCCTTAATTATACCAGTCCACATCAACAATGGGCGGAAATGATATGCAGAGACTACTCAGCCCACGCTCTGAGCCTATCTTCCCATAACACTGTTTAGCGTGAGGTACACTCCAAGAGGGAAATTTAGCTTGTCCCCCTACGAGATTCTATTTGGTTCAGCTCCCAGGCTAGGCTGTTACTTTCCTCAGCAGCTCCAAATTCAGTCAGATGCAATGGTAAATTACATAACTGCTCTCTCTCATGCCTTGACCAAAATCCATGCGCAAGTGTTTTCTTCTATTCCAGATCCAGTGTCTGATACAATCACCCATAAGTTACTCCCTGGTGATAGGGTTCTGGTTAAGAAATTCCTGAGAAAGCACACACTTGAGCCAAGATTTCATGGTTTATTCCAAGTCCTTCTAACTACATCTACCTCAGTAAAACTAGCTGGGAAGGACACTTGGATACACGCTTCGCACTGCAAGAAAGTTCCAGCTCCAGAGGAAGCTTTACTGTGATATTGTCTCTTGTACTTTTCCACAATCCCAACATTCGACTATATACAATGTGACAGACCCCTTTTTGGTGTAACAGATACCATCTCGGAGAATTGACGTTGTATGTGGATTATTGTGGATTTCGGGTACTTGTGGATCCGTACGGTATACACCGCCACGTGGAGAGAACAATGGGTCGCGGCCATTTTGACCGCATGGACTAATGACCGAACTTTCCACACGACGAATTCCGACCTTACCGACAACGTACGCCCATGCTAGTCGACGGATCCAAAGTACCGAAATAAAGACACCGGATCCAACAGAGAGTTTTCGTTTATATTGTATAGTTCTTGCGTAATTGGTGCAAACGTGTATCTGGCGAACGGCCCAACCGATCTAGAGGATTTTCACGTATGTTGTTCCCTTAGATCTCCGTTCCCTAATACACGTAGCACAATGTAATTTCGTTGCATATTGTGTGTGATATTAAAACTTGTAATAATGGTAAAATATTCTGTCTGGTACAGTGGGAGTGACTCCCACTGTAAATGTATTATCTCCTCCGGATACGGGGAGGAGTTGTTGTACGGCATAAAAGCCCGAGTTACAGAATAAACGTTATTCCTACTTTGACCCTCAACACAGAGTCTCGTCTCGTGCTTGGAGGGGATGGCTATTACTTGGATGTCGTAATTATGGGGAACCTGTTATGCTGTAGCTAACTTCGTGCTTGGGGGAAAGGACACCTTCTCAGCGGCGTAAACCCCTACTACACCGGGGTGCCGCTACAATTGGTGGCAGCGGTGGGATCGTTCTTTCACCCCAGAAGGACAGCTGCCGAGAGCAATCAGGATGGAGGCCTACTACGGAAGGTTGAAACGATCTACCCTAAAAGACTTGTTGGAGAGCCGTGGTCGTTCGGCTAGCAACAAAAAGAAAAGAGACATTTTGGCAGAATTGGTCGCATTGGACTTAGCTGAACAGAATGGCGGACTGGATGTCGAACCAAACCCAGAACCGGAGATCGCCTTGGTCCGAACTCCGGAAGATGAACGATTCGACCACGAGGTGAGGGTAAGGCTGGCTCACTACGGACCAAACCCCTCACCTAGGATTGTAACCCAAGTAATTGCGGCAGTCGATGCCAACCGGCGCCAGACTTCCACCGGCACCAGTCCAATTGCTGGGACTTTCCAAACTCCCGAGGAAAAGAGGAAAGTACACTTTGCCGCTTTTAAAAATTTTGTGGAAGCAGAGGGGGAGATTGACCAATACCTAGCGGACTTTGAACGTCAATGTGCCCTGCATAAAGTACCCCCCGAGGAGTGGGTCAAAATTTTGTCTGGCAAATTATCCGGACGAGCCAGCGATGCTTTCCGGGCGATCCCGGACCATGAGGTGGGAAACTACCGATTGGTAAAAGAAGCTCTATTGTCCCGATATGCGGTAACCCCCGAAGCATATCGGAGACGCTTCCGAGAATCCCGAAAGCAAACCGGTGACTCCTACACCGAATGGGCCTGCCGATTACAACGCACGGCTGGCCACTGGATGGATGGGTGCCAAGCTATCACCGCGGAGGAGGTTTTACAGTTGTTTTTGTTGGAGCATTTTTTTGAAAAGGTGGACAAGGAGCTCAGAGAGTGGATTCGGGATAGGAGACCCCTTACCCTACCCGAAGCCGCCCGGTTGGCCGACGAGTACGCAGACGCCCGCAAATCCGATCTCTCGGTCCAAAAGACAGCTGCCCGAGTAGAAAGCCGCCCCGTCGGCCCTACTCCAACCACCCCCGCTATCCAACCTAGCTACAACACTTCCTCCCGCTTCACCCAGTCCAGTGTCCCGGACCGCCGGCGGTGCCATAGGTGCCAGCAGGTGGGTCACCTGAGAGACAAATGCCCACTTGATCCCGCTCGACAAACTTCCTGGAGGAAGCCCGCTGAAGGGAACCCCCGACCTTTTACCTCAGGGGCCCATTGCATTGAAGCCCAACCCCTGGGGGAAGAGCAATGGGAGATTTTACACGAGGCCAATCCCCTATATGCGGCTGCTGTAGACAACCGGCAGCATCACCGACAAACAGTCCGAGTAAATGGACAAATTGTCAGTGGATTACGAGACACTGGGGCCACCCTGACATTGATCCAACACGATCTGGTCCCAGAAAAAGAACATACTGGCCAAACGGTGGCCGTTAGAGTGGCCGGGGGTGCAGTACATCGCCTCCCCACGGCCCGAGTGCATTTGGATTGGGGGGTGGGAGCTGGCCAAGTGAATGTGGGCCTGATGAAAGGGCTACCCGCGGAAGTACTTTTGGGAAATGACTTAGCCCCGCTGTTGTCCGCTTTTGCTCCTCAAGGCCCTGCTGGAGCCTGCCCTGTCACCACCCGGGCTCAGGCTCGTGCTATTGGAATCGGCCCGCCAGTCGCGGAGACCCAGGTAAGATCTGACCCTCCGACTGTGACCTTAGGACAGACCCCCTTAGACTGGGATACCCCTGAGACTTTTGGGAGGGAGACGCGGGAAGACGTCACTCTACGGAAGTATAGGGATAAGGCAGAGAAAGGGGAACCGGGGACAGATGGGGAAAGCTACGAGTGGGTGGGGGATAGACTGTATAGGATCCCCCAGGAGCCCGCAGCAGGTAAAAACCCCGTCCCGCAGAAGCAACTAGTGCTACCGAAAAAATACAGGCAAGAGATCATGAGGATCGCTCACGATATACCCTTAGCTGGCCATTCAGGAGTACGTCGCACGGCCCATAGGATTACCCAGAATTTCTTCTGGCCAGGGTTTAACCGGGACGTGCGACAATATTGCAGAACCTGTGACACTTGCCAACGGGTGGGTAAGAGGGGAGATCGCCCGAAGGCTAAATTAATGTCGATGCCGATCATTGGGGAACCCTTCTATAGGGTCGCCGTCGACATTGTAGGCCCCCTAGCGCGACATAGCCCGTCCGGTAAGAAGTACATTCTTACCGTGGTGGACTATGGGACCCGGTACCCCGAGGCAGTACCCCTGCCGAATATTGAAGCTGAGACGGTAGCCGATGCCTTGGTTAAGATATTCACTCGGGTGGGGTTCCCTAAAGAAATCCTATCCGACCAAGGAACTCAGTTCACTGCCGTACTCACACAACAGTTATGGAAAGTGTGCCACATTAAACCCCTGCTCAGTTCCCCGTACCATCCCCAAACTAACGGTCTCTGTGAGCGCTTTAATGGGACTCTCAAACAGATGTTGAGGACCTTTACGGACGGTTGCAGAGACTGGGAGAGATTCTTACCCCACCTGTTATTTGCCTATAGGGAGGTCCCCCAAGAATCTACGGGTTTTTCTCCCTTTGAGTTATTGTATGGGAGGAGGGTGCGAGGACCCCTCGATCTCATTCGGGACCACTGGGAAGGGGAAACCGAACAGGCAGGGACACCTATTGTGCCATATGTCCTGGAACTCCGGGACCGCATGGAGCAACTCTCCCTATTGGTAAGGGAGAATCTCCAGGCGGCCCAGGGGCGACAGAAACGATGGTACGATAGGGGTGCCCGGCAACGACTATTCCACATAGGGCAGAAGGTATTGGTGCTAAAACCGGTGAAGGACAACAAACTGCAGGCTGCGTGGCAGGGTCCTTACAAGGTTTTAGCCCAACTCTGTGATACCACCTACCTTATTGCCAGCTGTGCAGATGAAAGGATCCAACGATCCTTTCATGTGAACATGTTGAAAGAATACCAAGAGCGACAGGAAGATGTTAACGCTGTTTGTGCCCCAGCTACTGATGACCCCGAAAATTTACCCCTACCTGACCTGCTAGAAAGGGAGACTCACCCCGACCCAGTTAGCCTAGTGAAGCTGGGAGAACGACTGAACCCTACGGAGCTAGAGCAAGCTAGACAGCTCCTATGGGAGAAACAGAGTACCTTCTCCCAGGAGCCAGGATACACCACCCTGGCCATACACAAGGTAGAGACCCCAGGGCAGGCCCCCCTCCGACAACCCCCTTACCGTATTCCGGAAGCCGTCCGGGACGGAATGCTGAAGGAAATACGGGAAATGACCCAGCTGGGGGTCATTGAGCCATCAGACAGTCCCTGGGCCTCTCCCGTAGTCCTAGTCCCCAAGAAAGACGGAACCACTCGGTTCTGCGTCGACTACAGGCGACTAAATGAAAAGACTACCACTGACGCTTACCCCATGCCCCGGGTAGACGAATTATTAGATCGCATAGCCAGGGGTAACTATCTCTCTACCATAGACCTCTGCAAGGGTTATTGGCAGATTCCCCTGGCCGAGGATGCCGTCCCCAAGTCGGCCTTTGTCACCCCGTTTGGCTTATACCAATTTAAGGTCATGCCATTCGGGATGAAAAATGCCCCGGCTACGTTCCAGCGAATGGTGGATCGGCTCCTCGATGGCTTCCAGGAGTTTGCGTGTGCATACCTGGATGACATTGCGATCTACAGTGAGTCTTGGGAAGAACATTTAGTCCACGTAGGGGTAGTCCTAGATAAGATTCGGGCCGCGGGCCTGACACTAAAACCCGAGAAATGCCATTTAGGAATGGCCGAGGTCCAATACCTGGGACACCGGGTAGGGTGTGGAAACCAGAGACCGGAGCCTGCCAAGGTTGAAGCAGTAGCGAATTGGCCCACACCGAATACCAAGACCCAGGTATTGGCCTTCTTAGGGACCGCCGGGTATTATAGGCGCTTTGTCCCTGATTATAGTACGGTAGCCAAACCTTTGACTGACTTGACCAAAAAGAATTTACCCAGACAGGTCCTGTGGTCTCCCGCTTGCGAAGCCGCATTCCAATCCCTCAAACATGCTCTTGTTAATGCTCCTGTCTTGGCTGCCCCAGTACCTAACAAACGTTTCCTTGTACATACAGACGCTTCCATGTATGGACTGGGGGCTGTGTTGAGCCAAATCGGGGAAGATGGAAAAGAGCATCCGGTCGCATACCTCAGCCGAAAATTGCTACCAAGGGAAGTGAGTTATGCGGCCGTGGAGAAAGAGTGCCTGGCCCTGGTATGGGCATTGAAAAAACTAACACCTTATTTGTATGGACAAGAATTCTCTTTGGTAACCGACCACAATCCATTGGTATGGCTTAACCGGGTCGCAGGAGACAATGGCCGATTGCCATCAGCTATCGACCCGGTAAGCTAAATGGCAACGCCGATGGGTTGTCTCGACAACTGGACAATTCTCCGGACAAGTGAATTCCGGTCATCCCTAAGTTAATCCGAAAGGATCAATCCAGGTCTGCCGGAGTGTACCACTAGGAGGGAGCCGTGTGACAGACCCCTTTTTGGTGTAACAGATACCATCTCGGAGAATTGCCGTTGTATGTGGATTATTGTGGATTTCGGGTACTTGTGGATCCGTACGGTATACACCGCCACGTGGAGAGAACAATGGGTCGCGGCCATTTTGACCGCATGGACTAATGACCGAACTTTCCACACGACGAATTCCGACCTTACCGACAACGTACGCCCATGCTAGTCGACGGATCCAAAGTACCGAAATAAAGACACCGGATCCAACAGAGAGTTTTCGTTTATATTGTATAGTTCTTGCGTAATTGGTGCAAATGTGTATCTGGCGAACGGCCCAACCGATCTAGGGGATTTTCACGTATGTTGTTCCCTTAGATCTCCGTTCCCTAATACACGTAGCACAATGTAATTTCGTTGCATATTGTGTGTGATATTAAAACTTGTAATAATGGTAAAATATTCTGTCTGGTACAGTGGGAGTGACTCCCACTGTAAATGTATTATCTCCTCCGGATACGGGGAGGAGTTGTTGTACGGCATAAAAGCCCGAGTTACAGAATAAACGTTATTCCTACTTTGACCCTCAACACAGAGTCTCGTCTCGTGCTTGGAGGGGATGGCTATTACTTGGATGTCGTAATTATGGGGAACCTGTTATGCTGTAGCTAACTTCGTGCTTGGGGGAAAGGACACCTTCTCAGCGGCGTAAACCCCTACTACACCGGGGTGCCGCTACATACAAAGACATACCTAATAAAAAGGACCCACACATTTGTGTGACTGGTGACCATTGGGGACATCACTGTAGTTCCTGGAAAGCAGCGGGTTGGAACACGGGCCGACCATGGGGTTACAGACCACAAAGTGCCTTAGATAGAGTGGACAGGAATGGGAAATCCTTGTTACACAGAATGACTTTGTGCAAACCAACTGGGTCTACTCCAATGAAACTTACCTTAAACATAGAACACCCTAGTCCAGGAGACACTGGAGAGTATATAATGGGAATGTACTGGAGAGGGGGTAGTTCATACAATAAATTGGGAACTTTCTATTTACAAGACATGCACACATCACCTGAGTGGGTAGATCCAAGACATATGACCATCAACCCTCTCAAACCCCACATTAAGACTCTTAAAGACATGGTAGCCATAGCTAACCCTACATTTGAAGACACTATGGCAGTAGAGACTGGTTTTTCAGACACTAATCTATGGCTTGAGTGGATGAGATATAATGCTAATTCTCATAATAAAACTAACTGTTATGTTTGTGGTGGAGCCAGACCCCATCTAGGTACAGTGCCTCTAAATCTACCTCCTGATGTTGAAACATGTTTCTTAAAGGACCACTCTAGTGCCAGGAAAACATACTCGTTTTCCTGGCACTAGAGTGCCCTGAGGGTGCCCCCACCCTCAGGGACCCCCTCCCGCCCGGCTCTGGAAAGGGGAAAGGGGTAAAAACTTACCTTTTTCCAGCGGTGGGCGGAGAGATCTCCTCCTCCGATCCTCCTATTCTCCTCCCCGTCGGCTGAATGCGCACGCGCGGCAAGAGCTGCGCGCGCATTCAGCCGGTCACATAGGAAAGCATTCATAATGCTTTCCTATGGACGCTTGCGTGCTCTCACTGTGATTTTCACAGTGAGAATCACGCAAGCGCCTCTAGCGGCTGTCAGTGAGACAGCCACTAGAGGAAATAGGGGAAGGTTTAACCCATTCACAAACATAGCAGTTTCTCTGAAACTGCTATGTTTATGAAAAAATGGGTTAACCCTAGAAGGACCTGGCACCCAGACCACTTCATTAAGCTGAAGTGGTCTGGGTGCCTAGAGTGGTCCTTTAACCCCTTAAGGACACATGACATGTGTGACATGTCATGATTCCCTTTTATTCCAGAAGTTTGGTCCTTAAGGGGTTAAGTCTCTATGTGCAGTCAATTACAAACTCATCAGTATGTGAATCATGGAAGAAGATATACCCTCTAACCCAAAGGGATATCAGGCCACCTTATGGAGTCACAGTATATTCAGGTAATTACACTTGATACACTACACACAGTACCACAGGGAAGTTTGTGGGAAAATTCTCTTCTGGTTATTGTGCTACATGCCGAAAGCCTCCAGCTACCCTGTTAATACATCAAGTTAAATACTTGAGAGACATTTATTGGCTATGTGGATACATGCAACTAATATCCAAATTGACAGGCCTATGGTGGGGGTAATGTGCTTTTACTAAAGTTATCATGCCCATACACATAATATCAGACAACCACCAAGGCCCTCTTGACTCACCACACACATACTTTAGAGTAAAAGGAGACACTCCTGTACAGGGCAGTTTCGACCCTCACATATACATAGATGCCAAGGGGGTGCCAAATGATTTTAAAGCCAGGGATGAGGTTGCAGCTGGATTCAAATCCTTGATTCCACTCATCACGGCATATAAGAATGTAAATTGGATTAATTACATCTACTAAAACCAACAATGTTTTGTCAATTATACCAGAGATGCCCTCCAGGGACTGGCAGAACAATTACAAGCCACCTCCCAAATGTCATTTCAGAATAGGATGGCCATAGACATGATTCTGGCGGGGGAAAGGAGGTGTGTGTGAAATACTCCCAGATACCATGACATGCTGCACTTTTATCCCAGATAACACCGGCCCTAACGGGAAAGTAACTATGGCCATCGAGAAGCTTGAAAGCCTCTCTGAAGAGTTAAAAAGAAACTCAGGGATCACCAATTCTTGGGATAGATGGTTTGGATGGATGAACGGATGGCAGAAAGTACTCTTCCAAGTGGGTATGGCTGTCCTAACTGTAATGATTCTTTTCCTCTTCTTTGTCTGTTGTATAATGCCTTGTGCACAGAAATATTTGCAGAAGACTGTAGATCAAACCATTGACCGCACCACCCCAACATTCCTACAACAAGACATTGATGACGGAACCTGTGACACAACACATGCACCTCTTCAGTCCCACCACATTAAGTATACAATTACTTCTCTCTAGGGAAACTATAGGGACAGCGTCTTGTCTAACGGGTAAAAAGTCTGTTGCGGAGATGTAGTGGACAAGCCGCTACGGGTTCTAGTGCAGTGAAGAGTTGAAGAAAACATGTTTGAGAAGATGAGCAGCAGCCTATTAGGGATATTATTAGGGATAGGTAGTAGTTGTTTACATCGTAAATAGTAATTTTTAGGGGGGACTGTTGTGGACAGAATATTAACTCTATAAATTTTCGTAAAATGCCTATTTGCTCTGCATAACTATAATCAATATTATTCATAAGTTACTTAAAATGGCCGCTAGGGAATTTCCCCTGTAGTCAACTAACACCCTTGAATTAACAAGATGGCGCTGGAATCTGGAGGAGAGCTCCATGATGCCAGTGACATCACACCCGGTAGGATGAGCAATTGATGAACCACTTAACACCTAACCAATTGTTTTACCGGACCCTCGGAATAAAGATTCCTCAAGTCTTTCATTAACCTGAAACTTGTGTCTGGTGTGAATTACTTTGGGAGCGTGCACGTAAATACTTATTAATTTGGACAGGGGCAGATATGTAAAAATATCAAGCACTTGATTTGATCCACAACAGCTTTTCTGTAAACCCAGCACAAATTTCTTGCAATTTTTCTTCACTTTTGATTAGAAACTAGAAACTGTTTTCCCAGCAACAGGCAATATGGTAATTTTCTCTAATGATTTTTAGGATAGAAAAATCTAAAATAACAACAGATTATTTTTTATATTTGGGTTTCATATAAAGAACATTCTCTAGGCTCATGTACAATTTAGTTCAAACTAGGTACCTTTGTAACCATAGCAGTGAGTTTGATATTCTAATCAAGATTATTGATACTATCAATGTAATCTTCAAACGTGGAAAAGAGCTGCTCCAACACATAAAAAGCATCATCTATGTATCTTCTCCAGATTTTACAAAACCCGAATAAGAGATGATTATACAAAAGGTGTATCTCAATGAAGTTTATATATATATATATATATATATATATATATATATATATATATATATATATTTACAGATAGATCGATTATTAATACTATTAATCAAATCTACCAACTTGTCCAAGAGCTGCTCCAACACATGACAAATATCTGGACAAGGTATGATTATATTTACACACACACATACATGTATATATATATGTATCTATAATAATTTCAACTCACTACTGGTAAGTCATTGGCAATTTATGGAGAGTATGCCATGGGCTCTCCAGGCTATAGATTTTAAGCTCTCTATGTATATAATATGTGTGTGCTTATATATAAGGCCTATGCAGAAGAGCAGAGTCTGTGATGTCATAAATTACAGCAGAGTACGTCTAGGTAACACACAGTGATGTCATTTTCAAACATTCCGTGAACACTCACAGCACTCAGAGCTACACTTCACCTGGACAGTGGTTATATTAACTGGAAATATATATTTCCTACTCACCTGCAAAGGGATCTTGTGAAAAGGCACCTCTTGAGTACAGGACCGTTGACTTGTACTTTGCTATCCTATAAAACAAGTATAATGAGAATGGTGAGTGATTATTTTTCTGCTTTATATCTATCTGTCTAGCTATCATTTTCAAATAATTAAAACAAATGAAATTACAAATTTTAAGTTTTTATTTTGTTACTTTTTTGCATTAAATAAAAACCTAAAGGAACACTGCTCAATTCTATACCATTTAGGAATTGAATCACTATGTTCATGCAGCCCTAGTCACAACTCCCTGCATGTGACTTACACAACTTTCCTAAACACTTCCTGAAAAGAGCTTTGTAAAGCTTACACTTCCTTTACTACAAATTATGTTTAATTTAGAATTTCGTATCTCCTACTCTGTTAATAGCTTGCTAGACCATGCAGGGGTATCTTGTGTGTGATTAAAGTTTCATTTGAATAGCAGGAGATAAAAACATTTAAAATAAGTAACATCTAAAAGAAAATTATATGTTTTTTTGCAGGCTTTGTGATTTACAGCCAGGGGAGGTGTAGCTAGGGCTGGATAGACAGAATTAAAAGTGATTTTACTTCAAAATGGTAGAGAATTGAGCAGTAAGACTTCAGAGGCATAATGTATACAGAAAAACTGCTTCATTAATATAAAGTTGTTTTGGTGATTATACTGTTACTTTAAAATATGAGCTTAAACAGCAACACAATAATAAAATGCTTAGATATTAATAACAATAATTAATTATTGATTATAAAGTCCTTACTGATTTCCTTGTGCTATACATAAAGTATTGATATAAACTCCATATAAATACACCATAGGTGATTGTTAAAATAATGGAATCCAACGTTTATTTCTTATGCTGCCGGCAGCCATATATCAATTTTCCCAGAAACCCTTTTCTGTTCCTCCAGACACAGTTGATATTTATTTGTGTAATTTTCTCTTCATTTATTCACCAACCCATGCTTCCATAATATGTCCAACTTTACTCTGCATATAAAACCAGCTGCTGCAACAGGATTCTGTTCACACACTTTATTTCAGATACCAGTCCTGTTTTTTACAGCTCCCTTCTTTCCACATTCTATCCCTCTCAATCTACTACCTGCCCAATACATATGGCTACCAACAGGCTATTTCACTGTCAGACTGCCTAAAGTGAGTGGTAGCTAACAATTGGTCAGATTTGTTTGTCTCTAATAGATATTCCAGTTATTGGGTACATTGCTGTGTCCTATGCCATCTTTAATCAATAGAAAAAAAATCAAACTGGAAAGATTGTGACTCGATTGTGACAAAAATCAAACTGGAAAGATTGTGACTCTCGATAAAATTATATACTCCGTCTAACAGTGTTTTTCCTCTTTAATACAGGTAAAATTCTCAGTGAATAGGAAATTTAAACCGCCACCACCCTCCATTAGCAGTGAATATTTCCATATTTGTGCCAGCTCTTTCCTGCTCATATGTTACACGTGCATTTATGTATGTGTTTCTGTGAACTCAGCAACATGTCGGCTAATGCTGGACTCTTTATTTCTACAAGGGACGGTCAAATCCCGTGTTCATTATACGGCAGTCTTCCTGAGTACAACATACGCACTGTACCTCCTTCTCCTCCTTATTTATGAGCACCTTTATCTAGTGGCCACAGTTTTCTGTGTATTCCAGATAGTCTTAATAGACTTGGCCAAGAGGGGGAAGATGGCAATGGAAGGCATGGAGAAGAAGAATGAGGAAGAGGTGATGGAGGTGACGAAGGTGAAAGAAGAGATGAAATGGAAAGTCTTTTAAAGAAGGAATTGTTGTGGGGAAAAAGACTGCTTGCTTGTAAAGGAAAAAGTTTTTTATTAAAAAAGTTTTATAACTGAATTCTTTATTTTGTTGTTTTTCTGAGGATTCTGCTTTATATTATTAGGGCAAAGCACAGTGAAAACGTAGGAACCGGAAGCAATCATTAGTTTGCAGATTGTAATTTATTGCAAGTCTAGAACCAAAGAGAGCACCAGTAATATTAATTCTTTCATTCCTTAATAATCCCGATCTGCCACCCAGACCATTTTCAGATAGGCGATTTAAGCCCATCAATACATTGTACACAGGGAACCTGACGTTTTGAAATTCTCCAACTTCCTAATGCTGTCTCTCACTTTCCAACCCTCATCATCATTACAACAATGCCTGATTTATTTGCTCTTACAATTCTGATCCTTTCTGTGCAGTGACATGTTATAGATTTAATATTGAGAAAAATGGATTTATAAGGGAAAATAAATAACTTAATGGTAGTTACTGGGCCTGGATATTCCACTGTCCAATGGTCCCAGTGTGGTCGCACACTTCAAAAACCACTGGTGTTTGCACCTTTTGGGAAGACAGATTCCGCAGCACAAAGAAATCATCAAACCTATTCTATATCTCATTGTTTGATCAAATGCTGAAATTGGTGATTGTGCTGTTCTTCTTAGCTGAGCTCTGCTCTTAAAGGGACAGCTCATTAAAATGGATAAGGTGGCTGGTGTCCCTTGGCTCTGTTCAACAGGCAGGGATAAACTCTGCCTTAATTATACCAGTCCACATCAACAATGGGCGGAAATGATATGCAGAGACTACTCAGCCCACGCTCTGAGCCTATCTTCCCATAGCACTGTTTAGCGTGAGGTACACTCCAAGAGGGAAATTTAGCTTGTCCCCCTACGAGATTCTATTTGGTTCAGCTCCCAGGCTAGGCTGTTACTTTCCTCAGCAGCTCCAAATTCAGTCAGATGCAATGGTAAATTACATAACTGCTCTCTCTCATGCCTTGACCAAAATCCATGCGCAAGTGTTTTCTTCTATTCCAGATCCAGTGTCTGATACAATCACCCATAAGTTACTCCCTGGTGATAGGGTTCTGGTTAAGAAATTCCTGAGAAAGCACACACTTGAGCCAAGATTTCATGGTTTATTCCAAGTCCTTCTAACTACATCTACCTCAGTAAAACTAGCTGGGAAGGACACTTGGATACACGCTTCGCACTGCAAGAAAGTTCCAGCTCCAGAGGAAGCTTTACTGTGATATTGTCTCTTGTACTTTTCCACAATCCCAACATTCGACTATATACAAAGACATACCTAATAAAAAGGACCCACACATTTGTGTGACTGGTGACCATTGGGGACATCACTGTAGTTCCTGGAAAGCAGCGGGTTGGAACACGGGCCGACCATGGGGTTACAGACCACAAAGTGCCTTAGATAGAGTGGACAGGAATGGGAAATCCTTGTTACACAGAATGACTTTGTGCAAACCAACTGGGTCTACTCCAATGAAACTTACCTTAAACATAGAACACCCTAGTCCAGGAGACACTGGAGAGTATATAATGGGAATGTACTGGAGAGGGGGTAGTTCATACAATAAATTGGGAACTTTCTATTTACAAGACATGCACACATCACCTGAGTGGGTAGATACAAGACATATGACCATCAACCCTCTCAAACCCCACATTAAGACTCTTAAAGACATGGTAGCCATAGCTAACCCTACATTTGAAGACACTATGGCAGTAGAGACTGGTTTTTCAGACACTAATCTATGGCTTGAGTGGATGAGATATAATGCTAATTCTCATAATAAAACTAACTGTTATGTTTGTGGTGGAGCCAGACCCCATCTAGGTACAGTGCCTCTAAATCTACCTCCTGATGTTGAAACATGTTTCTTAAAGGACCACTCTAGTGCCAGGAAAACATACTCGTTTTCCTGGCACTAGAGTGCCCTGAGGGTGCCCCCACCCTCAGGGACCCCCTCCCGCCCGGCTCTGGAAAGGGGAAAGGGGTAAAAACTTACCTTTTTCCAGCGGTGGGCGGAGAGATCTCCTCCTCCGATCCTCCTCTTCTCCTCCCCGTCGGCTGAATGCGCACGCGCGGCAAGAGCTGCGCGCGCATTCAGCCGGTCACATAGGAAAGCATTCATAATGCTTTCCTATGGACGCTTGCGTGCTCTCACTGTGATTTTCACAGTGAGAATCACGCAAGCGCCTCTAGCGGCTGTCAGTGAGACAGCCACTAGAGGAAATAGGGGAAGGCTTAACCCATTCACAAACATAGCAGTTTCTCTGAAACTGCTATGTTTATGAAAAAATGGGTTAACCCTAGAAGGACCTGGCACCCAGACCACTTCATTAAGCTGAAGTGGTCTGTGTGCCTAGAGTGGTCCTTTAACCCCTTAAGGACACATGACATGTGTGACATGTCATGATTCCCTTTTATTCCAGAAGTTTGGTCCTTAAGGGGTTAAGTCTCTATGTGCAGTCAATTACAAACTCATCAGTATGTGAATCATGGAAGAAGATATACCCTCTAACCCAAAGGGATATCAGGCCACCTTATGGAGTCACAGTATATTCAGGTAATTACACTTGATACACTACACACAGTACCACAGGGAAGTTTGTGGGACAATTCTCTTCTGGTTATTGTGCTACATGCCGAAAGCCTCCAGCTACCCTGTTAATACATCAAGTTAAATACTTGAGAGACATTTATTGTCTATGTGGATACATGCAACTCAGATCCAAATTGACAGGCCTATGGTGGGGGTAATGTGCTTTTACTAAAGTTATCATGCCCATACACATAATATCAGACAACCACCAAGGCCCTCTTGACTCACCACACACATACTTTAGAGTAAAAAGAGACACTCCTGTACAGGGCAGTTTCGACCCTCACATATACATAGATGCCAAGGGGGTGCCAAATGATTTTAAAGCCAGGGATGAGGTTGCAGCTGGATTCAAATCCTTGATTCCACTCATCACGGCCTATAAGAATGTAAATTGGATTAATTACATCTACTAAAACCAACAATGTTTTGTCAATTATACCAGAGATGCCCTCCAGGGACTGGCAGAACAATTACAAGCCACCTCCCAAATGTCATTTCAGAATAGGATGGCCATAGACATGATTCTGGCGGGGGAAAGGAGGTGTGTGTGAAATACTCCCAGATACCATGACATGCTGCACTTCTATCCCAGATAACACCGGCCCTAACGGGAAAGTAACTATGGCCATCGAGAAGCTTGAAAGCCTCTCTGAAGAGTTAAAAAGAAACTCAGGGATCACCAATTCTTGGGATAGATGGTTTGGATGGATGAACGGATGGCAGAAAGTACTCTTCCAAGTGGGTATGGCTGTCCTAACTGTAATGATTCTTTTCCTCTTCTTTGTCTGCTGTATAATGCCTTGTGCACAGAAATATTTGCAGAAGACTGTAGATCAAACCATTGACCGCACCACCCCAACATTCCTACACCAAGACATTGATGACGGAACCTGTGACACAACACATGCACCTCTTCAGTCCCACCACATTAAGTATACAATTACTTCTCTCTAGGGAAACTATAGGGACAGCGTCTTGTCTAACGGGTAAAAAGTCTGTTGCGGAGATGTAGTGGACAAGCCGCTACGGGTTCTAGTGCAGTGAAGAGTTCAAGAAAACATGTTTGAGAAGATGAGCAGCAGCCTATTAGGGATATTATTAGGGATAGATAGTAGTTGTTTACATCGTAAATAGTAATTTTTAGGGGGGACTGTTGTGGACAGAATATTAACTCTATTAATTTTCGTAAAATGCCTATTTGCTCTGCATAACTATAATCAATATTATTCATAAGTTACTTAAAATGGCCGCTAGGGAATTTCCCCTGTAGTCAACTAACACCCTTGAATTAACAAGATGGCGCTGGAATCTGGAGGAGAGCTCCATGATGCCAGTGACATCACACCCGGTAGGATGAGCAATTGATGAACCACTTAACACCTAACCAATTGTTTTACCGGACCCTCGGAATAAAGATTCCTCAAGTCTTTCATTAACCTGAAACTTGTGTCTGGTGTGAATTACTTTGGGAGCGTGCACGTAAATACTTATTAATTTGGACAGGGGCAGATATGCAAAAATATCAAGCACTTGATTTGATCCACAACAGCTTTTCTGTAAACCCAGCACAAATTTCTTGCAATTTTTCTTCACTTTTGATTAGAAACTAGAAACTGTTTTCCCAGCAACAGGCAATATGGTAATTTTCTCTAATGATTTTTAGGATAGAAAAATCTAAAATAACAACAGATTATTTTTTATATTTGGGTTTCATATAAAGAACATTCTCTAGGCTCATGTACAATTTAGTTCAAACTAGGTACCTTTGTAACCATAGCAGTGAGTTTGATATTCTAATCAAGATTATTGATACTATCAATGTAATCTTCAAACGTGGAAAAGAGCTGCTCCAACACATAAAAAGCATCATCTATGTATCTTCTCCAGATTTTACAAAACCCGAATAAGAGATGATTATACAAAAGGTGTATCTCAATGAAGTTTATATATATATATATATATATATATATATTTACAGATAGATCGATTATTAATACTATTAATCAAATCTACCAACTTGTCCAAGAGCTGCTCCAACACATAACAAATATCTGGACAAGGTATGATTATATTTACACACACACATACATGTATATATATATGTATCTATAATAATTTCAACTCACTACTGGTAAGTCATTGGCAATTTATGGAGAGTATGCCATGGGCTCTCCAGGCTATAGATTTTAAGCTCTCTATGTATATAATATGTGTGTGCTTATATATTATTTAACTAGATGTATATAACAAATTCAAGTAGAGTCCTAGTTGATCACAGGAAAAGCAAATAAAGAAAAAACTCCACAAATGTAACATTTAACAATAATTAACAGCGCATGAACTCATATATTGTATATAATAGCGATTATGCACTACTTAGAAATCTATAAGGGACATAGGTATATATATTATTCATTGCTGTTAATAATATAAAAATATATTTCAGTTTTTGTTGTTCGTATAGTCAATTTGAAGTTTAGATTAGAAGTTATATTTCATGCAAAAAAGTACCTAATGGCCTTTTCAAACCCTCTGCTTTATCTATGAAAAAAATAAGTAATAACAAAGTTGACATTGCAATACTTAGTAAGGCCTATGCAGAAGAGCAGAGTCTGTGATGTCATAAATTACAGCAGAGTACGTCTAGGTAACACACAGTGATGTCATTTTCAAACATTCCGTGAACACTCACAGCACTCAGAGCTACACTTCACCTGGACAGTGGTTATATTAACTGGAAATATATATTTCCTACTCACCTGCAAAGGGATCTTGTGAAAAGGCACCTCTTGAGTACAGGACCGTTGACTTGTACTTTGCTATCCTATAAAACAAGTATAATGAGAATGGTGAGTGATTATTTTTCTGCTTTATATCTATCTGTCTAGCTATCATTTTCAAATAATTAAAACAAATGAAATTACAAATTTTAAGTTTTTATTTTGTTACTTTTTTGCATTAAATAAAAACCTAAAGGAACACTGCTCAATTCTATACCATTTAGGAATTGAATCACTATGTTCATGCAGCCCTAGTCACAACTCCCTGCATGTGACTTACACAACTTTCCTAAACACTTCCTGAAAAGAGCTTTGTAAAGCTTACACTTCCTTTACTACAAATTATGTTTAATTTAGAATTTCGTATCTCCTACTCTGTTAATAGCTTGCTAGACCATGCAGGGGTATCTTGTGTGTGATTAAAGTTTCATTTGAATAGCAGGAGATAAAAACATTTAAAATAAGTAACATCTAAAAGAAAATTATATGTTTTTTTGCAGGCTTTGTGATTTACAGCCAGGGGAGGTGTAGCTAGGGCTGGATAGACAGAATTAAAAGTGATTTTACTTCAAAATGGTAGAGAATTGAGCAGTAAGACTTCAGAGGCATAATGTATACAGAAAAACTGCTTCATTAATATAAAGTTGTTTTGGTGATTATACTGTTACTTTAAAATATGAGCTTAAACAGCAACACAATAATAAAATGCTTAGATATTAATAACAATAATTAATTATTGATTATAAAGTCCTTACTGATTTCCTTGTGCTATACATAAAGTATTGATATAAACTCCATATAAATACACCATAGGTGATTGTTAAAATAATGGAATCCAACGTTTATTTCTTATGCTGCCGGCAGCCATATATCAATTTTCCCAGAAACCCTTTTCTGTTCCTCCAGACACAGTTGATATTTATTTGTGTAATTTTCTCTTCATTTATTCACCAACCCATGCTTCCATAATATGTCCAACTTTACTCTGCATATAAAACCAGCTGCTGCAACAGGATTCTGTTCACACACTTTATTTCAGATACCAGTCCTGTTTTTTACAGCTCCCTTCTTTCCACATTCTATCCCTCTCAATCTACTACCTGCCCAATACATATGGCTACCAACAGGCTATTTCACTGTCAGACTGCCTAAAGTGAGTGGTAGCAAACAATTGGTCAGATTTGTTTGTCTCTAATAGATATTCCAGTTATTGGGTACATTGCTGTGTCCTATGCCATCTTTAATCAATAGAAAAAAAATCAAACTGGAAAGATTGTGACTCGATTGTGACAAAAATCAAACTGGAAAGATTGTGACTCTCGATAAAATTATATACTCCGTCTAACTGTGTTTTTCCTCTTTAATACAGGTAAAATTCTCAGTGAATAGGAAATTTAAACCGCCACCACCCTCCATTAGCAGTGAATATTTCCATATTTGTGCCAGCTCTTTCCTGCTCATATGTTACACGTGCATTTATGTATGTGTTTCTGTGAACTCAGCAACATGTCGGCTAATGCTGGACTCTTTATTTCTACAAGGGACGGTCAAATCCCGTGTTCATTATACGGCAGTCTTCCTGAGTACAACATACGCACTGTACCTCCTTCTCCTCCTTATTTATGAGCACCTTTATCTAGTGGCCACAGTTTTCTGTGTATTACAGATAGTCTTAATAGACTTGGCCAAGAGGGGGAAGATGGCAATGGAAGGCATGGAGAAGAAGAATGAGGAAGAGGTGATGGAGGTGACGAAGGTGAAAGAAGAGATGAAATGGAAAGTCTTTTAAAGAAGGAATTGTTGTGGGGAAAAAGACTGCTTGCTTGTAAAGGAAAAAGTTTTTTATTAAAAAAGTTTTATAACTGAATTCTTTATTTTGTTGTTTTTCTGAGGATTCTGCTTTATATTATTAGGGCAAAGCACAGTGAAAACGTAGGAACCGGAAGCAATCATTAGTTTGCAGATTGTAATTTATTGCAAGTCTAGAACCAAAGAGAGCACCAGTAATATTAATTCTTTCATTCCTTAATAATCCCGATCTGCCACCCAGACCATTTTCAGATAGGCGATTTAAGCCCATCAATACATTGTACACAGGGAACCTGACGTTTTGAAATTCTCCAACTTCCTAATGCTGTCTCTCACTTTCCAACCCTCATCATCATTACAACAATGCCTGATTTATTTGCTCTTACAATTCTGATCCTTTCTGTGCAGTGACATGTTATAGATTTAATATTGAGAAAAATGGATTTATAAGGGAAAATAAATAACTTAATGGTAGTTACTGGGCCTGGATATTCCACTGTCCAATGGTCCCAGTGTGGTCGCACACTTCAAAAACCACTGGTGTTTGCACCTTTTGGGAAGACAGATTCCGCAGCACAAAGAAATCATCAAACCTATTCTATATCTCATTGTTTGATCAAATGCTGAAATTGGTGATTGTGCTGTTCTTCTTAGCTGAGCTCTGCTCTTAAAGGGACAGCTCATTAAAATGGATAAGGTGGCTGGTGTCCCTTGGCTCTGTTCAACAGGCAGGGATAAACTCTGCCTTAATTATACCAGTCCACATCAACAATGGGCGGAAATGATATGCAGAGACTACTCAGCCCACGCTCTGAGCCTATCTTCCCATAGCACTGTTTAGCGTGAGGTACACTCCAAGAGGGAAATTTAGCTTGTCCCCCTACGAGATTCTATTTGGTTCAGCTCCCAGGCTAGGCTGTTACTTTCCTCAGCAGCTCCAAATTCAGTCAGATGCAATGGTAAATTACATAACTGCTCTCTCTCATGCCTTGACCAAAATCCATGCGCAAGTGTTTTCTTCTATTCCAGATCCAGTGTCTGATACAATCACCCATAAGTTACTCCCTGGTGATAGGGTTCTGGTTAAGAAATTCCTGAGAAAGCACACACTTGAGCCAAGATTTCATGGTTTATTCCAAGTCCTTCTAACTACATCTACCTCAGTAAAACTAGCTGGGAAGGACACTTGGATACACGCTTCGCACTGCAAGAAAGTTCCAGCTCCAGAGGAAGCTTTACTGTGATATTGTCTCTTGTACTTTTCCACAATCCCAACATTCGACTATATACAAAGACATACCTAATAAAAAGGACCCACACATTTGTGTGACTGGTGACCATTGGGGACATCACTGTAGTTCCTGGAAAGCAGCGGGTTGGAACACGGGCCGACCATGGGGTTACAGACCACAAAGTGCCTTAGATAGAGTGGACAGGAATGGGAAATCCTTGTTACACAGAATGACTTTGTGCAAACCAACTGGGTCTACTCCAATGAAACTTACCTTAAACATAGAACACCCTAGTCCAGGAGACACTGGAGAGTATATAATGGGAATGTACTGGAGAGGGGGTAGTTCATACAATAAATTGGGAACTTTCTATTTACAAGACATGCACACATCACCTGAGTGGGTAGATACAAGACATATGACCATCAACCCTCTCAAACCCCACATTAAGACTCTTAAAGACATGGTAGCCATAGCTAACCCTACATTTGAAGACACTATGGCAGTAGAGACTGGTTTTTCAGACACTAATCTATGGCTTGAGTGGATGAGATATAATGCTAATTCTCATAATAAAACTAACTGTTATGTTTGTGGTGGAGCCAGACCCCATCTAGGTACAGTGCCTCTAAATCTACCTCCTGATGTTGAAACATGTTTCTTAAAGGACCACTCTAGTGCCAGGAAAACATACTCGTTTTCCTGGCACTAGAGTGCCCTGAGGGTGCCCCCACCCTCAGGGACCCCCTCCCGCCCGGCTCTGGAAAGGGGAAAGGGGTAAAAACTTACCTTTTTCCAGCGGTGGGCGGAGAGATCTCCTCCTCCGATCCTCCTCTTCTCCTCCCCGTCGGCTGAATGCGCACGCGCGGCAAGAGCTGCGCGCGCATTCAGCCGGTCACATAAGAAAGCATTCATAATGCTTTCCTATGGACACTTGCGTGCTCTCACTGTGATTTTCACAGTGAGAATCACGCAAGCGCCTCTAGCGGCTGTCAGTGAGACAGCCACTAGAGGAAATAGGGGAAGGCTTAACCCATTCACAAACATAGCAGTTTCTCTGAAACTGCTATGTTTATGAAAAAATGGGTTAACCCTAGAAGGACCTGGCACCCAGACCACTTCATTAAGCTGAAGTGGTCTGGGTGCCTAGAGTGGTCCTTTAACCCCTTAAGGACACATGACATGTGTGACATGTCATGATTCCCTTTTATTCCAGAAGTTTGGTCCTTAAGGGGTTAAGTCTCTATGTGCAGTCAATTACAAACTCATCAGTATGTGAATCATGGAAGAAGATATACCCTCTAACCCAAAGGGATATCAGGCCACCTTATGGAGTCACAGTATATTCAGGTAATTACACTTGATACACTACACACAGTACCACAGGGAAGTTTGTGGGAAAATTCTCTTCTGGTTATTGTGCTACATGCCGAAAGCCTCCAGCTACCCTGTTAATACATCAAGTTAAATACTTGAGAGACATTTATTGTCTATGTGGATACATGCAACTCAGATCCAAATTGACAGGCCTATGGTGGGGGTAATGTGCTTTTACTAAAGTTATCATGCCCATACACATAATATCAGACAACCACCAAGGCCCTCTTGACTCACCACACACATACTTTAGAGTAAAAAGAGACACTCCTGTACAGGGCAGTTTCGACCCTCACATATACATAGATGCCAAGGGGGTGCCAAATGATTTTAAAGCCAGGGATGAGGTTGCAGCTGGATTCAAATCCTTGATTCCACTCATCACTGCCTATAAGAATGTAAATTGGATTAATTACATCTACTAAAACCAACAATGTTTTGTCAATTATACCAGAGATGCCCTCCAGGGACCGGCAGAACAATTACAAGCCACCTCCCAAATGTCATTTCAGAATAGGATGGCCATAGACATGATTCTGGCGGGGGAAAGGAGGTGTGTGTGAAATACTCCCAGATACCATGACATGCTGCACTTTTATCCCAGATAACACCGGCCCTAACGGGAAAGTAACTATGGCCATCGAGAAGCTTGAAAGCCTCTCTGAAGAGTTAAAAAGAAACTCAGGGATCACCAATTCTTGGGATAGATGGTTTGGATGGATGAACGGATGGCAGAAAGTACTCTTCCAAGTGGGTATGGCTGTCCTAACTGTAATGATTATTTTCCTCTTCTTTGTCTGCTGTATAATGCCTTGTGCACAGAAATATTTGCAGAAGACTGTAGATCAAACCATTGACCGCACCACCCCAACATTCCTACACCAAGACATTGATGACGGAACCTGTGACACAACACATGCACCTCTTCAGTCCCACCACATTAAGTATACAATTACTTCTCTCTAGGGAAACTATAGGGACAGCGTCTTGTCTAACGGGTAAAAAGTCTGTTGCGGAGATGTAGTGGACAAGCCGCTACGGGTTCTAGTGCAGTGAAGAGTTCAAGAAAACATGTTTGAGAAGATGAGCAGCAGCCTATTAGGGATATTATTAGGGATAGATAGTAGTTGTTTACATCGTAAATAGTAATTTTTAGGGGGGACTGTTGTGGACAGAATATTAACTCTATTAATTTTCGTAAAATGCCTATTTGCTCTGCATAACTATAATCAATATTATTCATAAGTTACTTAAAATGGCCGCTAGGGAATTTCCCCTGTAGTCAACTAACACCCTTGAATTAACAAGATGGCGCTGGAATCTGGAGGAGAGCTCCATGATGTCAGTGACATCACACCCGGTAGGATGAGCAATTGATGAACCACTTAACACCTAACCAATTGTTTTACCGGACCCTCGGAATAAAGATTCCTCAAGTCTTTCATTAACCTGAAACTTGTGTCTGGTGTGAATTACTTTGGGAGCGTGCACGTAAATACTTATTAATTTGGACAGGGGCAGATATGCAAAAATATCAAGCACTTGATTTGATCCACAACAGCTTTTCTGTAAACCCAGCACAAATTTCTTGCAATTTTTCTTCACTTTTGATTAGAAACTAGAAACTGTTTTCCCAGCAACAGGCAATATGGTAATTTTCTCTAATGATTTTTAGGATAGAAAAATCTAAAATAACAACAGATTATTTTTTATATTTGGGTTTCATATAAAGAACATTCTCTAGGCTCATGTACAATTTAGTTCAAACTAGGTACCTTTGTAACCATAGCAGTGAGTTTGATATTCTAATCAAGATTATTGATACTATCAATGTAATCTTCAAACGTGGAAAAGAGCTGCTCCAACACATAAAAAGCATCATCTATGTATCTTCTCCAGATTTTACAAAACCCGAATAAGAGATGATTATACAAAAGGTGTATCTCAATGAAGTTTATATATATATATATATATATATATATTTACAGATAGATCGATTATTAATACTATTAATCAAATCTACCAACTTGTCCAAGAGCTGCTCCAACACATAACAAATATCTGGACAAGGTATGATTATATTTACACACACACACATACATGTATATATATATGTATCTATAATAATTTCAACTCACTACTGGTAAGTCATTGGCAATTTATGGAGAGTATGCCATGGGCTCTCCAGGCTATAGATTTTAAGCTCTCTATGTATATAATATGTGTGTGCTTATATATTATTTAACTAGATGTATATAACAAATTCAAGTAGAGTCCTAGTTGATCACAGGAAAAGCAAATAAAGAAAAAACTCCACAAATGTAACATTTAACAATAATTAACAGCGCATGAACTCATATATTGTATATAATAGCGATTATGCACTACTTAGAAATCTATAAGGGACATAGGTATATATATTATTCATTGCTGTTAATAATATAAAAATATATTTCTGTTTTTGTTGTTCGTATAGTCAATTTGAAGTTTAGATTAGAAGTTATATTTCATGCAAAAAAGTACCTAATGGCCTTTTCAAACCCTCTGCTTTATCTATGAAAAAAATAAGTAATAACAAAGTTGACATTGCAATACTTAGTAAGGCCTATGCAGAAGAGCAGAGTCTGTGATGTCATAAATTACAGCAGAGTACGTCTAGGTAACACACAGTGATGTCATTTTCAAACATTCCGTGAACACTCACAGCACTCAGAGCTACACTTCACCTGGACAGTGGTTATATTAACTGGAAATATATATTTCCTACTCACCTGCAAAGGGATCTTGTGAAAAGGCACCTCTTGAGTACAGGACCGTTGACTTGTACTTTGCTATCCTATAAAACAAGTATAATGAGAATGGTGAGTGATTATTTTTCTGCTTTATATCTATCTGTCTAGCTATCATTTTCAAATAATTAAAACAAATGAAATTACAAATTTTAAGTTTTTATTTTGTTACTTTTTTGCATTAAATAAAAACCTAAAGGAACACTGCTCAATTCTATACCATTTAGGAATTGAATCACTATGTTCATGCAGCCCTAGTCACAACTCCCTGCATGTGACTTACACAACTTTCCTAAACACTTCCTGAAAAGAGCTTTGTAAAGCTTACACTTCCTTTACTACAAATTATGTTTAATTTAGAATTTCGTATCTCCTACTCTGTTAATAGCTTGCTAGACCATGCAGGGGTATCTTGTGTGTGATTAAAGTTTCATTTGAATAGCAGGAGATAAAAACATTTAAAATAAGTAACATCTAAAAGAAAATTATATGTTTTTTTGCAGGCTTTGTGATTTACAGCCAGGGGAGGTGTAGCTAGGGCTGGATAGACAGAATTAAAAGTGATTTTACTTCAAAATGGTAGAGAATTGAGCAGTAAGACTTCAGAGGCATAATGTATACAGAAAAACTGCTTCATTAATATAAAGTTGTTTTGGTGATTATACTGTTACTTTAAAATATGAGCTTAAACAGCAACACAATAATAAAATGCTTAGATATTAATAACAATAATTAATTATTGATTATAAAGTCCTTACTGATTTCCTTGTGCTATACATAAAGTATTGATATAAACTCCATATAAATACACCATAGGTGATTGTTAAAATAATGGAATCCAACGTTTATTTCTTATGCTGCCGGCAGCCATATATCAATTTTCCCAGAAACCCTTTTCTGTTCCTCCAGACACAGTTGATATTTATTTGTGTAATTTTCTCTTCATTTATTCACCAACCCATGCTTCCATAATATGTCCAACTTTACTCTGCATATAAAACCAGCTGCTGCAACAGGATTCTGTTCACACACTTTATTTCAGATACCAGTCCTGTTTTTTACAGCTCCCTTCTTTCCACATTCTATCCCTCTCAATCTACTACCTGCCCAATACATATGGCTACCAACAGGCTATTTCACTGTCAGACTGCCTAAAGTGAGTGGTAGCTAACAATTGGTCAGATTTGTTTGTCTCTAATAGATATTCCAGTTATTGGGTACATTGCTGTGTCCTATGCCATCTTTAATCAATAGAAAAAAAATCAAACTGGAAAGATTGTGACTCGATTGTGACAAAAATCAAACTGGAAAGATTGTGACTCTCGATAAAATTATATACTCCGTCTAACTGTGTTTTTCCTCTTTAATACAGGTAAAATTCTCAGTGAATAGGAAATTTAAACCGCCACCACCCTCCATTAGCAGTGAATATTTCCATATTTGTGCCAGCTCTTTCCTGCTCATATGTTACACGTGCATTTATGTATGTGTTTCTGTGAACTCAGCAACATGTCGGCTAATGCTGGACTCTTTATTTCTACAAGGGACGGTCAAATCCCGTGTTCATTATACGGCAGTCTTCCTGAGTACAACATACGCACTGTACCTCCTTCTCCTCCTTATTTATGAGCACCTTTATCTAGTGGCCACAGTTTTCTGTGTATTACAGATAGTCTTAATAGACTTGGCCAAGAGGGGGAAGATGGCAATGGAAGGCATGGAGAAGAAGAATGAGGAAGAGGTGATGGAGGTGACGAAGGTGAAAGAAGAGATGAAATGGAAAGTCTTTTAAAGAAGGAATTGTTGTGGGGAAAAAGACTGCTTGCTTGTAAAGGAAAAAGTTTTTTATTAAAAAAGTTTTATAACTGAATTCTTTATTTTGTTGTTTTTCTGAGGATTCTGCTTTATATTATTAGGGCAAAGCACAGTGAAAACGTAGGAACCGGAAGCAATCATTAGTTTGCAGATTGTAATTTATTGCAAGTCTAGAACCAAAGAGAGCACCAGTAATATTAATTCTTTCATTCCTTAATAATCCCGATCTGCCACCCAGACCATTTTCAGATAGGCGATTTAAGCCCATCAATACATTGTACACAGGGAACCTGACGTTTTGAAATTCTCCAACTTCCTAATGCTGTCTCTCACTTTCCAACCCTCATCATCATTACAACAATGCCTGATTTATTTGCTCTTACAATTCTGATCCTTTCTGTGCAGTGACATGTTATAGATTTAATATTGAGAAAAATGGATTTATAAGGGAAAATAAATAACTTAATGGTAGTTACTGGGCCTGGATATTCCACTGTCCAATGGTCCCAGTGTGGTCGCACACTTCAAAAACCACTGGTGTTTGCACCTTTTGGGAAGACAGATTCCGCAGCACAAAGAAATCATCAAACCTATTCTATATCTCATTGTTTGATCAAATGCTGAAATTGGTGATTGTGCTGTTCTTCTTAGCTGAGCTCTGCTCTTAAAGGGACAGCTCATTAAAATGGATAAGGTGGCTGGTGTCCCTTGGCTCTGTTCAACAGGCAGGGATAAACTCTGCCTTAATTATACCAGTCCACATCAACAATGGGCGGAAATGATATGCAGAGACTACTCAGCCCACGCTCTGAGCCTATCTTCCCATAGCACTGTTTAGCGTGAGGTACACTCCAAGAGGGAAATTTAGCTTGTCCCCCTACGAGATTCTATTTGGTTCAGCTCCCAGGCTAGGCTGTTACTTTCCTCAGCAGCTCCAAATTCAGTCAGATGCAATGGTAAATTACATAACTGCTCTCTCTCATGCCTTGACCAAAATCCATGCGCAAGTGTTTTCTTCTATTCCAGATCCAGTGTCTGATACAATCACCCATAAGTTACTCCCTGGTGATAGGGTTCTGGTTAAGAAATTCCTGAGAAAGCACACACTTGAGCCAAGATTTCATGGTTTATTCCAAGTCCTTCTAACTACATCTACCTCAGTAAAACTAGCTGGGAAGGACACTTGGATACACGCTTCGCACTGCAAGAAAGTTCCAGCTCCAGAGGAAGCTTTACTGTGATATTGTCTCTTGTACTTTTCCACAATCCCAACATTCGACTATATACAAAGACATACCTAATAAAAAGGACCCACACATTTGTGTGACTGGTGACCATTGGGGACATCACTGTAGTTCCTGGAAAGCAGCGGGTTGGAACACGGGCCGACCATGGGGTTACAGACCACAAAGTGCCTTAGATAGAGTGGACAGGAATGGGAAATCCTTGTTACACAGAATGACTTTGTGCAAACCAACTGGGTCTACTCCAATGAAACTTACCTTAAACATAGAACACCCTAGTCCAGGAGACACTGGAGAGTATATAATGGGAATGTACTGGAGAGGGGGTAGTTCATACAATAAATTGGGAACTTTCTATTTACAAGACATGCACACATCACCTGAGTGGGTAGATACAAGACATATGACCATCAACCCTCTCAAACCCCACATTAAGACTCTTAAAGACATGGTAGCCATAGCTAACCCTACATTTGAAGACACTATGGCAGTAGAGACTGGTTTTTCAGACACTAATCTATGGCTTGAGTGGATGAGATATAATGCTAATTCTCATAATAAAACTAACTGTTATGTTTGTGGTGGAGCCAGACCCCATCTAGGTACAGTGCCTCTAAATCTACCTCCTGATGTTGAAACATGTTTCTTAAAGGACCACTCTAGTGCCAGGAAAACATACTCGTTTTCCTGGCACTAGAGTGCCCTGAGGGTGCCCCCACCCTCAGGGACCCCCTCCCGCCCGGCTCTGGAAAGGGGAAAGGGGTAAAAACTTACCTTTTTCCAGCGGTGGGCGGAGAGATCTCCTCCTCCGATCCTCCTCTTCTCCTCCCCGTTGGCTGAATGCGCACGCGCGGCAAGAGCTGCGCGCGCATTCAGCCGGTCACATAAGAAAGCATTCATAATGCTTTCCTATGGACACTTGCGTGCTCTCACTGTGATTTTCACAGTGAGAATCACGCAAGCGCCTCTAGCGGCTGTCAGTGAGACAGCCACTAGAGGAAATAGGGGAAGGCTTAACCCATTCACAAACATAGCAGTTTCTCTGAAACTGCTATGTTTATGAAAAAATGGGTTAACCCTAGAAGGACCTGGCACCCAGACCACTTCATTAAGCTGAAGTGGTCTGGGTGCCTAGAGTGGTCCTTTAACCCCTTAAGGACACATGACATGTGTGACATGTCATGATTCCCTTTTATTCCAGAAGTTTGGTCCTTAAGGGGTTAAGTCTCTATGTGCAGTCAATTACAAACTCATCAGTATGTGAATCATGGAAGAAGATATACCCTCTAACCCAAAGGGATATCAGGCCACCTTATGGAGTCACAGTATATTCAGGTAATTACACTTGATACACTACACACAGTACCACAGGGAAGTTTGTGGGAAAATTCTCTTCTGGTTATTGTGCTACATGCCGAAAGCCTCCAGCTACCCTGTTAATACATCAAGTTAAATACTTGAGAGACATTTATTGTCTATGTGGATACATGCAACTCAGATCCAAATTGACAGGCCTATGGTGGGGGTAATGTGCTTTTACTAAAGTTATCATGCCCATACACATAATATCAGACAACCACCAAGGCCCTCTTGACTCACCACACACATACTTTAGAGTAAAAAGAGACACTCCTGTACAGGGCAGTTTCGACCCTCACATATACATAGATGCCAAGGGGGTGCCAAATGATTTTAAAGCCAGGGATGAGGTTGCAGCTGGATTCAAATCCTTGATTCCACTCATCACTGCCTATAAGAATGTAAATTGGATTAATTACATCTACTAAAACCAACAATGTTTTGTCAATTATACCAGAGATGCCCTCCAGGGACCGGCAGAACAATTACAAGCCACCTCCCAAATGTCATTTCAGAATAGGATGGCCATAGACATGATTCTGGCGGGGGAAAGGAGGTGTGTGTGAAATACTCCCAGATACCATGACATGCTGCACTTTTATCCCAGATAACACCGGCCCTAACGGGAAAGTAACTATGGCCATCGAGAAGCTTGAAAGCCTCTCTGAAGAGTTAAAAAGAAACTCAGGGATCACCAATTCTTGGGATAGATGGTTTGGATGGATGAACGGATGGCAGAAAGTACTCTTCCAAGTGGGTATGGCTGTCCTAACTGTAATGATTATTTTCCTCTTCTTTGTCTGCTGTATAATGCCTTGTGCACAGAAATATTTGCAGAAGACTGTAGATCAAACCATTGACCGCACCACCCCAACATTCCTACACCAAGACATTGATGACGGAACCTGTGACACAACACATGCACCTCTTCAGTCCCACCACATTAAGTATACAATTACTTCTCTCTAGGGAAACTATAGGGACAGCGTCTTGTCTAACGGGTAAAAAGTCTGTTGCGGAGATGTAGTGGACAAGCCGCTACGGGTTCTAGTGCAGTGAAGAGTTCAAGAAAACATGTTTGAGAAGATGAGCAGCAGCCTATTAGGGATATTATTAGGGATAGATAGTAGTTGTTTACATCGTAAATAGTAATTTTTAGGGGGGACTGTTGTGGACAGAATATTAACTCTATTAATTTTCGTAAAATGCCTATTTGCTCTGCATAACTATAATCAATATTATTCATAAGTTACTTAAAATGGCCGCTAGGGAATTTCCCCTGTAGTCAACTAACACCCTTGAATTAACAAGATGGCGCTGGAATCTGGAGGAGAGCTCCATGATGTCAGTGACATCACACCCGGTAGGATGAGCAATTGATGAACCACTTAACACCTAACCAATTGTTTTACCGGACCCTCGGAATAAAGATTCCTCAAGTCTTTCATTAACCTGAAACTTGTGTCTGGTGTGAATTACTTTGGGAGCGTGCACGTAAATACTTATTAATTTGGACAGGGGCAGATATGCAAAAATATCAAGCACTTGATTTGATCCACAACAGCTTTTCTGTAAACCCAGCACAAATTTCTTGCAATTTTTCTTCACTTTTGATTAGAAACTAGAAACTGTTTTCCCAGCAACAGGCAATATGGTAATTTTCTCTAATGATTTTTAGGATAGAAAAATCTAAAATAACAACAGATTATTTTTTATATTTGGGTTTCATATAAAGAACATTCTCTAGGCTCATGTACAATTTAGTTCAAACTAGGTACCTTTGTAACCATAGCAGTGAGTTTGATATTCTAATCAAGATTATTGATACTATCAATGTAATCTTCAAACGTGGAAAAGAGCTGCTCCAACACATAAAAAGCATCATCTATGTATCTTCTCCAGATTTTACAAAACCCGAATAAGAGATGATTATACAAAAGGTGTATCTCAATGAAGTTTATATATATATATATATATATATATATATTTACAGATAGATCGATTATTAATACTATTAATCAAATCTACCAACTTGTCCAAGAGCTGCTCCAACACATAACAAATATCTGGACAAGGTATGATTATATTTACACACACACATACATGTATATATATATGTATCTATAATAATTTCAACTCACTACTGGTAAGTCATTGGCAATTTATGGAGAGTATGCCATGGGCTCTCCAGGCTATAGATTTTAAGCTCTCTATGTATATAATATGTGTGTGCTTATATATTATTTAACTAGATGTATATAACAAATTCAAGTAGAGTCCTAGTTGATCACAGGAAAAGCAAATAAAGAAAAAACTCCACAAATGTAACATTTAACAATAATTAACAGCGCATGAACTCATATATTGTATATAATAGCGATTATGCACTACTTAGAAATCTATAAGGGACATAGGTATATATATTATTCATTGCTGTTAATAATATAAAAATATATTTCTGTTTTTGTTGTTCGTATAGTCAATTTGAAGTTTAGATTAGAAGTTATATTTCATGCAAAAAAGTACCTAATGGCCTTTTCAAACCCTCTGCTTTATCTATGAAAAAAATAAGTAATAACAAAGTTGACATTGCAATACTTAGTAAGGCCTATGCAGAAGAGCAGAGTCTGTGATGTCATAAATTACAGCAGAGTACGTCTAGGTAACACACAGTGATATACATATGGCTACCAACAGGCTATTTCACTGTCAGACTGCCTAAAGTGAGTGGTAGCTAACAATTGGTCAGATTTGTTTGTCTCTAATAGATATTCCAGTTATTGGGTACATTGCTGTGTCCTATGCCATCTTTAATCAATAGAAAAAAAATCAAACTGGAAAGATTGTGACTCGATTGTGACAAAAATCAAACTGGAAAGATTGTGACTCTCGATAAAATTATATACTCCGTCTAACTGTGTTTTTCCTCTTTAATACAGGTAAAATTCTCAGTGAATAGGAAATTTAAACCGCCACCACCCTCCATTAGCAGTGAATATTTCCATATTTGTGCCAGCTCTTTCCTGCTCATATGTTACACGTGCATTTATGTATGTGTTTCTGTGAACTCAGCAACATGTCGGCTAATGCTGGACTCTTTATTTCTACAAGGGACGGTCAAATCCCGTGTTCATTATACGGCAGTCTTCCTGAGTACAACATACGCACTGTACCTCCTTCTCCTCCTTATTTATGAGCACCTTTATCTAGTGGCCACAGTTTTCTGTGTATTACAGATAGTCTTAATAGACTTGGCCAAGAGGGGGAAGATGGCAATGGAAGGCATGGAGAAGAAGAATGAGGAAGAGGTGATGGAGGTGACGAAGGTGAAAGAAGAGATGAAATGGAAAGTCTTTTAAAGAAGGAATTGTTGTGGGGAAAAAGACTGCTTGCTTGTAAAGGAAAAAGTTTTTTATTAAAAAAGTTTTATAACTGAATTCTTTATTTTGTTGTTTTTCTGAGGATTCTGCTTTATATTATTAGGGCAAAGCACAGTGAAAACGTAGGAACCGGAAGCAATCATTAGTTTGCAGATTGTAATTTATTGCAAGTCTAGAACCAAAGAGAGCACCAGTAATATTAATTCTTTCATTCCTTAATAATCCCGATCTGCCACCCAGACCATTTTCAGATAGGCGATTTAAGCCCATCAATACATTGTACACAGGGAACCTGACGTTTTGAAATTCTCCAACTTCCTAATGCTGTCTCTCACTTTCCAACCCTCATCATCATTACAACAATGCCTGATTTATTTGCTCTTACAATTCTGATCCTTTCTGTGCAGTGACATGTTATAGATTTAATATTGAGAAAAATGGATTTATAAGGGAAAATAAATAACTTAATGGTAGTTACTGGGCCTGGATATTCCACTGTCCAATGGTCCCAGTGTGGTCGCACACTTCAAAAACCACTGGTGTTTGCACCTTTTGGGAAGACAGATTCCGCAGCACAAAGAAATCATCAAACCTATTCTATATCTCATTGTTTGATCAAATGCTGAAATTGGTGATTGTGCTGTTCTTCTTAGCTGAGCTCTGCTCTTAAAGGGACAGCTCATTAAAATGGATAAGGTGGCTGGTGTCCCTTGGCTCTGTTCAACAGGCAGGGATAAACTCTGCCTTAATTATACCAGTCCACATCAACAATGGGCGGAAATGATATGCAGAGACTACTCAGCCCACGCTCTGAGCCTATCTTCCCATAGCACTGTTTAGCGTGAGGTACACTCCAAGAGGGAAATTTAGCTTGTCCCCCTACGAGATTCTATTTGGTTCAGCTCCCAGGCTAGGCTGTTACTTTCCTCAGCAGCTCCAAATTCAGTCAGATGCAATGGTAAATTACATAACTGCTCTCTCTCATGCCTTGACCAAAATCCATGCGCAAGTGTTTTCTTCTATTCCAGATCCAGTGTCTGATACAATCACCCATAAGTTACTCCCTGGTGATAGGGTTCTGGTTAAGAAATTCCTGAGAAAGCACACACTTGAGCCAAGATTTCATGGTTTATTCCAAGTCCTTCTAACTACATCTACCTCAGTAAAACTAGCTGGGAAGGACACTTGGATACACGCTTCGCACTGCAAGAAAGTTCCAGCTCCAGAGGAAGCTTTACTGTGATATTGTCTCTTGTACTTTTCCACAATCCCAACATTCGACTATATACAAAGACATACCTAATAAAAAGGACCCACACATTTGTGTGACTGGTGACCATTGGGGACATCACTGTAGTTCCTGGAAAGCAGCGGGTTGGAACACGGGCCGACCATGGGGTTACAGACCACAAAGTGCCTTAGATAGAGTGGACAGGAATGGGAAATCCTTGTTACACAGAATGACTTTGTGCAAACCAACTGGGTCTACTCCAATGAAACTTACCTTAAACATAGAACACCCTAGTCCAGGAGACACTGGAGAGTATATAATGGGAATGTACTGGAGAGGGGGTAGTTCATACAATAAATTGGGAACTTTCTATTTACAAGACATGCACACATCACCTGAGTGGGTAGATACAAGACATATGACCATCAACCCTCTCAAACCCCACATTAAGACTCTTAAAGACATGGTAGCCATAGCTAACCCTACATTTGAAGACACTATGGCAGTAGAGACTGGTTTTTCAGACACTAATCTATGGCTTGAGTGGATGAGATATAATGCTAATTCTCATAATAAAACTAACTGTTATGTTTGTGGTGGAGCCAGACCCCATCTAGGTACAGTGCCTCTAAATCTACCTCCTGATGTTGAAACATGTTTCTTAAAGGACCACTCTAGTGCCAGGAAAACATACTCGTTTTCCTGGCACTAGAGTGCCCTGAGGGTGCCCCCACCCTCAGGGACCCCCTCCCGCCCGGCTCTGGAAAGGGGTAAAAACTTACCTTTTTCCAGCGGTGGGCGGAGAGATCTCCTCCTCCGATCCTACTCTTCTCCTCCCCGTCGGCTGAATGCGCACGCGCGGCAAGAGCTGCGCGCGCATTCAGCCGGTCACATAAGAAAGCATTCATAATGCTTTCCTATGGACACTTGCGTGCTCTCACTGTGATTTTCACAGTGAGAATCACGCAAGCGCCTCTAGCGGCTGTCAGTGAGACAGCCACTAGAGGAAATAGGGGAAGGCTTAACCCATTCACAAACATAGCAGTTTCTCTGAAACTGCTATGTTTATGAAAAAATGGGTTAACCCTAGAAGGACCTGGCACCCAGACCACTTAATTAAGCTGAAGTGGTCTGGGTGCCTAGAGTGGTCCTTTAACCCCTTAAGGACACATGACATGTGTGACATGTCATGATTCCCTTTTATTCCAGAAGTTTGGTCCTTAAGGGGTTAAGTCTCTATGTGCAGTCAATTACAAACTCATCAGTATGTGAATCATGGAAGAAGATATACCCTCTAACCCAAAGGGATATCAGGCCACCTTATGGAGTCACAGTATATTCAGGTAATTACACTTGATACACTACACACAGTACCACAGGGAAGTTTGTGGGAAAATTCTCTTCTGGTTATTGTGCTACATGCCGAAAGCCTCCAGCTACCCTGTTAATACATCAAGTTAAATACTTGAGAGACATTTATTGTCTATGTGGATACATGCAACTCAGATCCAAATTGACAGGCCTATGGTGGGGGTAATGTGCTTTTACTAAAGTTATCATGCCCATACACATAATATCAGACAACCACCAAGGCCCTCTTGACTCACCACACACATACTTTAGAGTAAAAAGAGACACTCCTGTACAGGGCAGTTTCGACCCTCACATATACATAGATGCCAAGGGGGTGCCAAATGATTTTAAAGCCAGGGATGAGGTTGCAGCTGGATTCAAATCCTTGATTCCACTCATCACTGCCTATAAGAATGTAAATTGGATTAATTACATCTACTAAAACCAACAATGTTTTGTCAATTATACCAGAGATGCCCTCCAGGGACCGGCAGAACAATTACAAGCCACCTCCCAAATGTCATTTCAGAATAGGATGGCCATAGACATGATTCTGGCGGGGGAAAGGAGGTGTGTGTGAAATACTCCCAGATACCATGACATGCTGCACTTTTATCCCAGATAACACCGGCCCTAACGGGAAAGTAACTATGGCCATCGAGAAGCTTGAAAGCCTCTCTGAAGAGTTAAAAAGAAACTCAGGGATCACCAATTCTTGGGATAGATGGTTTGGATGGATGAACGGATGGCAGAAAGTACTCTTCCAAGTGGGTATGGCTGTCCTAACTGTAATGATTATTTTCCTCTTCTTTGTCTGCTGTATAATGCCTTGTGCACAGAAATATTTGCAGAAGACTGTAGATCAAACCATTGACCGCACCACCCCAACATTCCTACACCAAGACATTGATGACGGAACCTGTGACACAACACATGCACCTCTTCAGTCCCACCACATTAAGTATACAATTACTTCTCTCTAGGGAAACTATAGGGACAGCGTCTTGTCTAACGGGTAAAAAGTCTGTTGCGGAGATGTAGTGGACAAGCCGCTACGGGTTCTAGTGCAGTGAAGAGTTCAAGAAAACATGTTTGAGAAGATGAGCAGCAGCCTATTAGGGATATTATTAGGGATAGATAGTAGTTGTTTACATCGTAAATAGTAATTTTTAGGGGGGACTGTTGTGGACAGAATATTAACTCTATTAATTTTCGTAAAATGCCTATTTGCTCTGCATAACTATCATCAATATTATTCATAAGTTACTTAAAATGGCCGCTAGGGAATTTCCCCTGTAGTCAACTAACACCCTTGAATTAACAAGATGGCGCTGGAATCTGGAGGAGAGCTCCATGATGTCAGTGACATCACACCCGGTAGGATGAGCAATTGATGAACCACTTAACACCTAACCAATTGTTTTACCGGACCCTCGGAATAAAGATTCCTCAAGTCTTTCATTAACCTGAAACTTGTGTCTGGTGTGAATTACTTTGGGAGCGTGCACGTAAATACTTATTAATTTGGACAGGGGCAGATATGCAAAAATATCAAGCACTTGATTTGATCCACAACAGCTTTTCTGTAAACCCAGCACAAATTTCTTGCAATTTTTCTTCACTTTTGATTAGAAACTAGAAACTGTTTTCCCAGCAACAGGCAATATGGTAATTTTCTCTAATGATTTTTAGGATAGAAAAATCTAAAATAACAACAGATTATTTTTTATATTTGGGTTTCATATAAAGAACATTCTCTAGGCTCATGTACAATTTAGTTCAAACTAGGTACCTTTGTAACCATAGCAGTGAGTTTGATATTCTAATCAAGATTATTGATACTATCAATGTAATCTTCAAACGTGGAAAAGAGCTGCTCCAACACATAAAAAGCATCATCTATGTATCTTCTCCAGATTTTACAAAAACCGAATAAGAGATGATTATACAAAAGGTGTATCTCAATGAAGTTTATATATATATATATATATATATTTACAGATAGATCGATTATTAATACTATTAATCAAATCTACCAACTTGTCCAAGAGCTGCTCCAACACATAACAAATATCTGGACAAGGTATGATTATATTTACACACACACATACATGTATATATATATGTATCTATAATAATTTCAACTCACTACTGGTAAGTCATTGGCAATTTATGGAGAGTATGCCATGGGCTCTCCAGGCTATAGATTTTAAGCTCTCTATGTATATAATATGTGTGTGCTTATATATTATTTAACTAGATGTATATAACAAATTCAAGTAGAGTCCTAGTTGATCACAGGAAAAGCAAATAAAGAAAAAACTCCACAAATGTAACATTTAACAATAATTAACAGCGCATGAACTCATATATTGTATATAATAGCGATTATGCACTACTTAGAAATCTATAAGGGACATAGGTATATATATTATTCATTGCTGTTAATAATATAAAAATATATTTCTGTTTTTGTTGTTCGTATAGTCAATTTGAAGTTTAGATTAGAAGTTATATTTCATGCAAAAAAGTACCTAATGGCCTTTTCAAACCCTCTGCTTTATCTATGAAAAAAATAAGTAATAACAAAGTTGACATTGCAATACTTAGTAAGGCCTATGCAGAAGAGCAGAGTCTGTGATGTCATAAATTACAGCAGAGTACGTCTAGGTAACACACAGTGATATACATATGGCTACCAACAGGCTATTTCACTGTCAGACTGCCTAAAGTGAGTGGTAGCTAACAATTGGTCAGATTTGTTTGTCTCTAATAGATATTCCAGTTATTGGGTACATTGCTGTGTCCTATGCCATCTTTAATCAATAGAAAAAAAATCAAACTGGAAAGATTGTGACTCGATTGTGACAAAAATCAAACTGGAAAGATTGTGACTCTCGATAAAATTATATACTCCGTCTAACTGTGTTTTTCCTCTTTAATACAGGTAAAATTCTCAGTGAATAGGAAATTTAAACCGCCACCACCCTCCATTAGCAGTGAATATTTCCATATTTGTGCCAGCTCTTTCCTGCTCATATGTTACACGTGCATTTATGTATGTGTTTCTGTGAACTCAGCAACATGTCGGCTAATGCTGGACTCTTTATTTCTACAAGGGACGGTCAAATCCCGTGTTCATTATACGGCAGTCTTCCTGAGTACAACATACGCACTGTACCTCCTTCTCCTCCTTATTTATGAGCACCTTTATCTAGTGGCCACAGTTTTCTGTGTATTACAGATAGTCTTAATAGACTTGGCCAAGAGGGGGAAGATGGCAATGGAAGGCATGGAGAAGAAGAATGAGGAAGAGGTGATGGAGGTGACGAAGGTGAAAGAAGAGATGAAATGGAAAGTCTTTTAAAGAAGGAATTGTTGTGGGGAAAAAGACTGCTTGCTTGTAAAGGAAAAAGTTTTTTATTAAAAAAGTTTTATAACTGAATTCTTTATTTTGTTGTTTTTCTGAGGATTCTGCTTTATATTATTAGGGCAAAGCACAGTGAAAACGTAGGAACCGGAAGCAATCATTAGTTTGCAGATTGTAATTTATTGCAAGTCTAGAACCAAAGAGAGCACCAGTAATATTAATTCTTTCATTCCTTAATAATCCCGATCTGCCACCCAGACCATTTTCAGATAGGCGATTTAAGCCCATCAATACATTGTACACAGGGAACCTGACGTTTTGAAATTCTCCAACTTCCTAATGCTGTCTCTCACTTTCCAACCCTCATCATCATTACAACAATGCCTGATTTATTTGCTCTTACAATTCTGATCCTTTCTGTGCAGTGACATGTTATAGATTTAATATTGAGAAAAATGGATTTATAAGGGAAAATAAATAACTTAATGGTAGTTACTGGGCCTGGATATTCCACTGTCCAATGGTCCCAGTGTGGTCGCACACTTCAAAAACCACTGGTGTTTGCACCTTTTGGGAAGACAGATTCCGCAGCACAAAGAAATCATCAAACCTATTCTATATCTCATTGTTTGATCAAATGCTGAAATTGGTGATTGTGCTGTTCTTCTTAGCTGAGCTCTGCTCTTAAAGGGACAGCTCATTAAAATGGATAAGGTGGCTGGTGTCCCTTGGCTCTGTTCAACAGGCAGGGATAAACTCTGCCTTAATTATACCAGTCCACATCAACAATGGGCGGAAATGATATGCAGAGACTACTCAGCCCACGCTCTGAGCCTATCTTCCCATAGCACTGTTTAGCGTGAGGTACACTCCAAGAGGGAAATTTAGCTTGTCCCCCTACGAGATTCTATTTGGTTCAGCTCCCAGGCTAGGCTGTTACTTTCCTCAGCAGCTCCAAATTCAGTCAGATGCAATGGTAAATTACATAACTGCTCTCTCTCATGCCTTGACCAAAATCCATGCGCAAGTGTTTTCTTCTATTCCAGATCCAGTGTCTGATACAATCACCCATAAGTTACTCCCTGGTGATAGGGTTCTGGTTAAGAAATTCCTGAGAAAGCACACACTTGAGCCAAGATTTCATGGTTTATTCCAAGTCCTTCTAACTACATCTACCTCAGTAAAACTAGCTGGGAAGGACACTTGGATACACGCTTCGCACTGCAAGAAAGTTCCAGCTCCAGAGGAAGCTTTACTGTGATATTGTCTCTTGTACTTTTCCACAATCCCAACATTCGACTATATACAAAGACATACCTAATAAAAAGGACCCACACATTTGTGTGACTGGTGACCATTGGGGACATCACTGTAGTTCCTGGAAAGCAGCGGGTTGGAACACGGGCCGACCATGGGGTTACAGACCACAAAGTGCCTTAGATAGAGTGGACAGGAATGGGAAATCCTTGTTACACAGAATGACTTTGTGCAAACCAACTGGGTCTACTCCAATGAAACTTACCTTAAACATAGAACACCCTAGTCCAGGAGACACTGGAGAGTATATAATGGGAATGTACTGGAGAGGGGGTAGTTCATACAATAAATTGGGAACTTTCTATTTACAAGACATGCACACATCACCTGAGTGGGTAGATACAAGACATATGACCATCAACCCTCTCAAACCCCACATTAAGACTCTTAAAGACATGGTAGCCATAGCTAACCCTACATTTGAAGACACTATGGCAGTAGAGACTGGTTTTTCAGACACTAATCTATGGCTTGAGTGGATGAGATATAATGCTAATTCTCATAATAAAACTAACTGTTATGTTTGTGGTGGAGCCAGACCCCATCTAGGTACAGTGCCTCTAAATCTACCTCCTGATGTTGAAACATGTTTCTTAAAGGACCACTCTAGTGCCAGGAAAACATACTCGTTTTCCTGGCACTAGAGTGCCCTGAGGGTGCCCCCACCCTCAGGGACCCCCTCCCGCCCGGCTCTGGAAAGGGGTAAAAACTTACCTTTTTCCAGCGGTGGGCGGAGAGATCTCCTCCTCCGATCCTACTCTTCTCCTCCCCGTCGGCTGAATGCGCACGCGCGGCAAGAGCTGCGCGCGCATTCAGCCGGTCACATAAGAAAGCATTCATAATGCTTTCCTATGGACACTTGCGTGCTCTCACTGTGATTTTCACAGTGAGAATCACGCAAGCGCCTCTAGCGGCTGTCAGTGAGACAGCCACTAGAGGAAATAGGGGAAGGCTTAACCCATTCACAAACATAGCAGTTTCTCTGAAACTGCTATGTTTATGAAAAAATGGGTTAACCCTAGAAGGACCTGGCACCCAGACCACTTAATTAAGCTGAAGTGGTCTGGGTGCCTAGAGTGGTCCTTTAACCCCTTAAGGACACATGACATGTGTGACATGTCATGATTCCCTTTTATTCCAGAAGTTTGGTCCTTAAGGGGTTAAGTCTCTATGTGCAGTCAATTACAAACTCATCAGTATGTGAATCATGGAAGAAGATATACCCTCTAACCCAAAGGGATATCAGGCCACCTTATGGAGTCACAGTATATTCAGGTAATTACACTTGATACACTACACACAGTACCACAGGGAAGTTTGTGGGAAAATTCTCTTCTGGTTATTGTGCTACATGCCGAAAGCCTCCAGCTACCCTGTTAATACATCAAGTTAAATACTTGAGAGACATTTATTGTCTATGTGGATACATGCAACTCAGATCCAAATTGACAGGCCTATGGTGGGGGTAATGTGCTTTTACTAAAGTTATCATGCCCATACACATAATATCAGACAACCACCAAGGCCCTCTTGACTCACCACACACATACTTTAGAGTAAAAAGAGACACTCCTGTACAGGGCAGTTTCGACCCTCACATATACATAGATGCCAAGGGGGTGCCAAATGATTTTAAAGCCAGGGATGAGGTTGCAGCTGGATTCAAATCCTTGATTCCACTCATCACTGCCTATAAGAATGTAAATTGGATTAATTACATCTACTAAAACCAACAATGTTTTGTCAATTATACCAGAGATGCCCTCCAGGGACCGGCAGAACAATTACAAGCCACCTCCCAAATGTCATTTCAGAATAGGATGGCCATAGACATGATTCTGGCGGGGGAAAGGAGGTGTGTGTGAAATACTCCCAGATACCATGACATGCTGCACTTTTATCCCAGATAACACCGGCCCTAACGGGAAAGTAACTATGGCCATCGAGAAGCTTGAAAGCCTCTCTGAAGAGTTAAAAAGAAACTCAGGGATCACCAATTCTTGGGATAGATGGTTTGGATGGATGAACGGATGGCAGAAAGTACTCTTCCAAGTGGGTATGGCTGTCCTAACTGTAATGATTATTTTCCTCTTCTTTGTCTGCTGTATAATGCCTTGTGCACAGAAATATTTGCAGAAGACTGTAGATCAAACCATTGACCGCACCACCCCAACATTCCTACACCAAGACATTGATGACGGAACCTGTGACACAACACATGCACCTCTTCAGTCCCACCACATTAAGTATACAATTACTTCTCTCTAGGGAAACTATAGGGACAGCGTCTTGTCTAACGGGTAAAAAGTCTGTTGCGGAGATGTAGTGGACAAGCCGCTACGGGTTCTAGTGCAGTGAAGAGTTCAAGAAAACATGTTTGAGAAGATGAGCAGCAGCCTATTAGGGATATTATTAGGGATAGATAGTAGTTGTTTACATCGTAAATAGTAATTTTTAGGGGGGACTGTTGTGGACAGAATATTAACTCTATTAATTTTCGTAAAATGCCTATTTGCTCTGCATAACTATCATCAATATTATTCATAAGTTACTTAAAATGGCCGCTAGGGAATTTCCCCTGTAGTCAACTAACACCCTTGAATTAACAAGATGGCGCTGGAATCTGGAGGAGAGCTCCATGATGTCAGTGACATCACACCCGGTAGGATGAGCAATTGATGAACCACTTAACACCTAACCAATTGTTTTACCGGACCCTCGGAATAAAGATTCCTCAAGTCTTTCATTAACCTGAAACTTGTGTCTGGTGTGAATTACTTTGGGAGCGTGCACGTAAATACTTATTAATTTGGACAGGGGCAGATATGCAAAAATATCAAGCACTTGATTTGATCCACAACAGCTTTTCTGTAAACCCAGCACAAATTTCTTGCAATTTTTCTTCACTTTTGATTAGAAACTAGAAACTGTTTTCCCAGCAACAGGCAATATGGTAATTTTCTCTAATGATTTTTAGGATAGAAAAATCTAAAATAACAACAGATTATTTTTTATATTTGGGTTTCATATAAAGAACATTCTCTAGGCTCATGTACAATTTAGTTCAAACTAGGTACCTTTGTAACCATAGCAGTGAGTTTGATATTCTAATCAAGATTATTGATACTATCAATGTAATCTTCAAACGTGGAAAAGAGCTGCTCCAACACATAAAAAGCATCATCTATGTATCTTCTCCAGATTTTACAAAAACCGAATAAGAGATGATTATACAAAAGGTGTATCTCAATGAAGTTTATATATATATATATATATATATTTACAGATAGATCGATTATTAATACTATTAATCAAATCTACCAACTTGTCCAAGAGCTGCTCCAACACATAACAAATATCTGGACAAGGTATGATTATATTTACACACACACATACATGTATATATATATGTATCTATAATAATTTCAACTCACTACTGGTAAGTCATTGGCAATTTATGGAGAGTATGCCATGGGCTCTCCAGGCTATAGATTTTAAGCTCTCTATGTATATAATATGTGTGTGCTTATATATTATTTAACTAGATGTATATAACAAATTCAAGTAGAGTCCTAGTTGATCACAGGAAAAGCAAATAAAGAAAAAACTCCACAAATGTAACATTTAACAATAATTAACAGCGCATGAACTCATATATTGTATATAATAGCGATTATGCACTACTTAGAAATCTATAAGGGACATAGGTATATATATTATTCATTGCTGTTAATAATATAAAAATATATTTCTGTTTTTGTTGTTCGTATAGTCAATTTGAAGTTTAGATTAGAAGTTATATTTCATGCAAAAAAGTACCTAATGGCCTTTTCAAACCCTCTGCTTTATCTATGAAAAAAATAAGTAATAACAAAGTTGACATTGCAATACTTAGTAAGGCCTATGCAGAAGAGCAGAGTCTGTGATGTCATAAATTACAGCAGAGTACGTCTAGGTAACACACAGTGATATACATATGGCTACCAACAGGCTATTTCACTGTCAGACTGCCTAAAGTGAGTGGTAGCTAACAATTGGTCAGATTTGTTTGTCTCTAATAGATATTCCAGTTATTGGGTACATTGCTGTGTCCTATGCCATCTTTAATCAATAGAAAAAAAATCAAACTGGAAAGATTGTGACTCGATTGTGACAAAAATCAAACTGGAAAGATTGTGACTCTCGATAAAATTATATACTCCGTCTAACTGTGTTTTTCCTCTTTAATACAGGTAAAATTCTCAGTGAATAGGAAATTTAAACCGCCACCACCCTCCATTAGCAGTGAATATTTCCATATTTGTGCCAGCTCTTTCCTGCTCATATGTTACACGTGCATTTATGTATGTGTTTCTGTGAACTCAGCAACATGTCGGCTAATGCTGGACTCTTTATTTCTACAAGGGACGGTCAAATCCCGTGTTCATTATACGGCAGTCTTCCTGAGTACAACATACGCACTGTACCTCCTTCTCCTCCTTATTTATGAGCACCTTTATCTAGTGGCCACAGTTTTCTGTGTATTACAGATAGTCTTAATAGACTTGGCCAAGAGGGGGAAGATGGCAATGGAAGGCATGGAGAAGAAGAATGAGGAAGAGGTGATGGAGGTGACGAAGGTGAAAGAAGAGATGAAATGGAAAGTCTTTTAAAGAAGGAATTGTTGTGGGGAAAAAGACTGCTTGCTTGTAAAGGAAAAAGTTTTTTATTAAAAAAGTTTTATAACTGAATTCTTTATTTTGTTGTTTTTCTGAGGATTCTGCTTTATATTATTAGGGCAAAGCACAGTGAAAACGTAGGAACCGGAAGCAATCATTAGTTTGCAGATTGTAATTTATTGCAAGTCTAGAACCAAAGAGAGCACCAGTAATATTAATTCTTTCATTCCTTAATAATCCCGATCTGCCACCCAGACCATTTTCAGATAGGCGATTTAAGCCCATCAATACATTGTACACAGGGAACCTGACGTTTTGAAATTCTCCAACTTCCTAATGCTGTCTCTCACTTTCCAACCCTCATCATCATTACAACAATGCCTGATTTATTTGCTCTTACAATTCTGATCCTTTCTGTGCAGTGACATGTTATAGATTTAATATTGAGAAAAATGGATTTATAAGGGAAAATAAATAACTTAATGGTAGTTACTGGGCCTGGATATTCCACTGTCCAATGGTCCCAGTGTGGTCGCACACTTCAAAAACCACTGGTGTTTGCACCTTTTGGGAAGACAGATTCCGCAGCACAAAGAAATCATCAAACCTATTCTATATCTCATTGTTTGATCAAATGCTGAAATTGGTGATTGTGCTGTTCTTCTTAGCTGAGCTCTGCTCTTAAAGGGACAGCTCATTAAAATGGATAAGGTGGCTGGTGTCCCTTGGCTCTGTTCAACAGGCAGGGATAAACTCTGCCTTAATTATACCAGTCCACATCAACAATGGGCGGAAATGATATGCAGAGACTACTCAGCCCACGCTCTGAGCCTATCTTCCCATAGCACTGTTTAGCGTGAGGTACACTCCAAGAGGGAAATTTAGCTTGTCCCCCTACGAGATTCTATTTGGTTCAGCTCCCAGGCTAGGCTGTTACTTTCCTCAGCAGCTCCAAATTCAGTCAGATGCAATGGTAAATTACATAACTGCTCTCTCTCATGCCTTGACCAAAATCCATGCGCAAGTGTTTTCTTCTATTCCAGATCCAGTGTCTGATACAATCACCCATAAGTTACTCCCTGGTGATAGGGTTCTGGTTAAGAAATTCCTGAGAAAGCACACACTTGAGCCAAGATTTCATGGTTTATTCCAAGTCCTTCTAACTACATCTACCTCAGTAAAACTAGCTGGGAAGGACACTTGGATACACGCTTCGCACTGCAAGAAAGTTCCAGCTCCAGAGGAAGCTTTACTGTGATATTGTCTCTTGTACTTTTCCACAATCCCAACATTCGACTATATACAAAGACATACCTAATAAAAAGGACCCACACATTTGTGTGACTGGTGACCATTGGGGACATCACTGTAGTTCCTGGAAAGCAGCGGGTTGGAACACGGGCCGACCATGGGGTTACAGACCACAAAGTGCCTTAGATAGAGTGGACAGGAATGGGAAATCCTTGTTACACAGAATGACTTTGTGCAAACCAACTGGGTCTACTCCAATGAAACTTACCTTAAACATAGAACACCCTAGTCCAGGAGACACTGGAGAGTATATAATGGGAATGTACTGGAGAGGGGGTAGTTCATACAATAAATTGGGAACTTTCTATTTACAAGACATGCACACATCACCTGAGTGGGTAGATACAAGACATATGACCATCAACCCTCTCAAACCCCACATTAAGACTCTTAAAGACATGGTAGCCATAGCTAACCCTACATTTGAAGACACTATGGCAGTAGAGACTGGTTTTTCAGACACTAATCTATGGCTTGAGTGGATGAGATATAATGCTAATTCTCATAATAAAACTAACTGTTATGTTTGTGGTGGAGCCAGACCCCATCTAGGTACAGTGCCTCTAAATCTACCTCCTGATGTTGAAACATGTTTCTTAAAGGACCACTCTAGTGCCAGGAAAACATACTCGTTTTCCTGGCACTAGAGTGCCCTGAGGGTGCCCCCACCCTCAGGGACCCCCTCCCGCCCGGCTCTGGAAAGGGGAAAGGGGTAAAAACTTACCTTTTTCCAGCGGTGGGCGGAGAGATCTCCTCCTCCGATCCTCCTCTTCTCCTCCCCGTCGGCTGAATGCGCACGCGCGGCAAGAGCTGCGCGCGCATTCAGCCGGTCACATAGGAAAGCATTCATAATGCTTTCCTATGGACGCTTGCGTGCTCTCACTGTGATTTTCACAGTGAGAATCACGCAAGCGCCTCTAGCGGCTGTCAGTGAGACAGCCACTAGAGGAAATAGGGGAAGGCTTAACCCATTCACAAACATAGCAGTTTCTCTGAAACTGCTATGTTTATGAAAAAATGGGTTAACCCTAGAAGGACCTGGCACCCAGACCACTTCATTAAGCTGAAGTGGTCTGGGTGCCTAGAGTGGTCCTTTAAGTCTCTATGTGCAGTCAATTACAAACTCATCAGTATGTGAATCATGGAAGAAGATATACCCTCTAACCCAAAGGGATATCAGGCCACCTTATGGAGTCACAGTATATTCAGGTAATTACACTTGATACACTACACACAGTACCACAGGGAAGTTTGTGGGAAAATTCCCTTCTGGTTATTGTGCTACATGCCGAAAGCCTCCAGCTACCCTGTTAATACATCAAGTTAAATACTTGAGAGACATTTATTGGCTATGTGGATACATGCAACTCAGATCCAAATTGACAGGCCTATGGTGGGGGTAATGTGCTTTTACTAAAGTTATCATGCCCATACACATAATATCAGACAACCACCAAGGCCCTCTTGACTCACCACACACATACTTTAGAGTAAAAAGAGACACTCCTGTACAGGGCAGTTTCGACCCTCACATATACATAGATGCCAAGGGGGTGCCAAATGATTTTAAAGCCAGGGATGAGGTTGCAGCTGGATTCAAATCCTTGATTCCACTCATCACGGCCTATAAGAATGTAAATTGGATTAATTACATCTACTAAAACCAACAATGTTTTGTCAATTATACCAGAGATGCCCTCCAGGGACTGGCAGAACAATTACAAGCCACCTCCCAAATGTCATTTCAGAATAGGATGGCCATAGACATGATTCTGGCGGGGGAAAGGAGGTGTGTGTGAAATACTCCCAGATACCATGACATGCTGCACTTTTATCCCAGATAACACCGGCCCTAACGGGAAAGTAACTATGGCCATCGAGAAGCTTGAAAGCCTCTCTGAAGAGTTAAAAAGAAACTCAGGGATCACCAATTCTTGGGATAGATGGTTTGGATGGATGAACGGATGGCAGAAAGTACTCTTCCAAGTGGGTATGGCTGTCCTAACTGTAATGATTCTTTTCCTCTTCTTTGTCTGCTGTATAATGCCTTGTGCACAGAAATATTTGCAGAAGACTGTAGATCAAACCATTGACCGCACCACCCCAACATTCCTACACCAAGACATTGATGACGGAACCTGTGACACAACACATGCACCTCTTCAGTCCCACCACATTAAGTATACAATTACTTCTCTCTAGGGAAACTATAGTGCAGTGAAGAGTTCAAGAAAACATGTTTGAGAAGATGAGCAGCAGCCTATTAGGGATATTATTAGGGATAGATAGTAGTTGTTTACATCGTAAATAGTAATTTTTAGGGGGGACTGTTGTGGACAGAATATTAACTCTATTAATTTTCGTAAAATGCCTATTTGCTCTGCATAACTATAATCAATATTATTCATAAGTTACTTAAAATGGCCGCTAGGGAATTTCCCCTGTAGTCAACTAACACCCTTGAATTAACAAGATGGCGCTGGAATCTGGAGGAGAGCTCCATGATGCCAGTGACATCACACCCGGTAGGATGAGCAATTGATGAACCACTTAACAACTAACCAATTGCTTTACCGGACCCTCGGAATAAAGATTCCTCAAGTCTTTCATTAACCTGAAACTTGTGTCTGGTGTGAATTACTTTGGGAGCGTGCACGTAAATACTTATTAATTTGGACAGGGGCAGATATGCAAAAATATCAAGCACTTGATTTGATCCACAACAGCTTTTCTGTAAACCCAGCACAAATTTCTTGCAATTTTTCTTCACTTTTGATTAGAAACTAGAAACTGTTTTCCCAGCAACAGGCAATATGGTAATTTTCTCTAATGATTTTTAGGATAGAAAAATCTAAAATAACAACAGATTATTTTTTATATTTGGGTTTCATATAAAGAACATTCTCTAGGCTCATGTACAATTTAGTTCAAACTAGGTACCTTTGTAACCATAGCAGTGAGTTTGATATTCTAATCAAGATTATTGATACTATCAATGTAATCTTCAAACGTGGAAAAGAGCTGCTCCAACACATAAAAAGCATCATCTATGTATCTTCTCCAGATTTTACAAAACCCGAATAAGGGATGATTATACAAAAGGTGTATCTCAATGAAGTTTATATATATATATATATTTACAGATAGATCGATTATTAATACTATTAATCAAATCTACCAACTTGTCCAAGAGCTGCTCCAACACATAACAAATATCTGGACAAGGTATGATTATATTTACACACACACATACATGTATATATATATGTATCTGTTACGGACCGTTTCAGCATAAAAGGGGAAAAATCGGTTTAGGCGATAATCCCCTTTTCCCAAAAAGGCACAGCTACTGTAAAAGCACCAAAACTCACGAATTTGGATATAAATGAATGCACCAAACTCCCGAACTGCATACCAGGGAATAAGATAGCACTCTAAGCTGGAACCTCACAAATAGCTGCTAGCAGATGAATAGGAAAAGCAGACATAAGCTTACACTCCTAGCAGTCAAACTCCAACAGCATACAGTGAATCCCCCCAAGAACGAGACAAGGCTCCGTGTTGAAGGTCAAGCAGTGGTCTGTTTATTCAGGGCTACCTGCCCCTGTATTTATGCAGGTCTCCCACCTGGTGGACACTCCCCTAGGGGACCAGATGGAAGACTGAAACAGCAGACAGACATGTATCAGATTAGTACACACAGCCACAATACTTTCCCACAATGTATCTTGGTTTCCTCCTCTCTGTCCTGGAGATAATTAATGAAGTAATTCAATTATCTCCTAGGACAAAGGCCAGACTGCATTATGCACATGGTGACACAGAAACAGACTATCACTTTAAAATACATACAGACACATTTTATACACAAAACATAGACATGTAACATATCCCCAGATAGTTCAGGTCTGGGTGCACATTATTAGGTGAATGGCACCCAGATCACACAAATACATTTTAATTGCCATGGAGCCAAAGTCTTTAATTATACGAACAGGCTCCATGGCAGGCTATCTGGGTTACTACAGTTCACATAAAACATAAACTACCAAATTTCCCTGCATTCACCAAATCCATACGAATGAGAACCAGGGGCTGGAGGTTCAGCGGTGCCTGCACGGAAAAGTGTACGATTTTGGTGCATGAAAGCCGGGCAGAAAAGTGCTGGCTGCCCGGGGAGCTCCAGAACAGCGCCACCTAGCGTCCGCTAAGTGTAACAGCGGCCACACAGTTAACAGGCAATTAACCGCAGCTTCAGGGAGGTAAATTGGCAGCACACTCCAGCTTCTGGGTGGCCAATTAACAACGCCGGCCGGCTTCCCACGGCTCTGGGGAGGTTGGTGAATGGCTGTTTGTTCGGTAGATTAAATCTACCGAACTGCTGTGCAGAAAGGGAGAAATAAATCCTTCTGCACAGTAAAATTAACCCTTTAGCTGCTGGTCCATAGTCCAGAGGCAGCAGGCGGGCAACCAGGCTCCTCCAATACAATGTGGCGAGATTGGTTTCGTCACAGTATCTATAATAATTTCAACTCACTACTGGTAAGTCATTGGCAATTTATGGAGAGTATGCCATGGGCTCTCCAGGCTATAGATTTTAAGCTCTCTATGTATATAATATGTGTGTGCTTATATAGTATTTAACTAGATGTATATAACAAATTCAAGTAGAGTCCAAGTTGATCACAGGAAAAGCAAATAAAGAAAAAACTCCACAAATGTAACATTTAACAATAATTAACAGCGCATGAACTCATATATTGTATATAATAGCGATTATGCACTACTTAGAAATCTATAAGGGACATAGGTATATATATTATTCATTGCTGTTAATAATATAACAATATATTTCTGTTTTTGTTGTTCGTACAGTCAATTTGAAGTTTAGATTAGAAGTTATATTTCATGCAAAAAAAGTACCTAATGGCCTTTTCAAACCCTCTGCTTTATCTATGAAAAAAATAAGTAATAACAAAGTTGACATTGCAATACTTAGTAAGGCCTATGCACAAGAGCAGAGTCTGTGATGTCATAAATTACAGCAGAGTACGTCTAGGTAACACACAGTGATGTCATTTTCAAACATTCCGTGAACACTCACAGCACTCAGAGCTACACTTCACCTGGACAGTGGTTATATTAACTGGAAATATATATTTCCTACTCACCTGCAAAGGGATCTTGTGAAAAGGCACCTCTTGAGTACAGGACCGTTGACTTGTACTTTGCTATCCTATAAAACAAGTATAATGAGAATGGTGAGTGATTATTTTTCTGCTTTATATCTATCTGTCTAGCTATCATTTTCAAATAATTAAAACAAATGAAATTACAAATTTTAAGTTTTTATTTTGTTACTTTTTTGCATTAAATAAAAACCTAAAGGGACACTGCTCAATTCTATACCATTTAGGAATTGAATCACTATGTTCATGCAGCCCTAGTCACAACTCCCTGCATGTGACTTACACAACTTTCCTAAACACTTCCTGAAAAGAGCTTTGTAAAGCTTACACTTCCTTTACTACAAATTATGTTTAATTTAGAATTTCGTATCTCCTACTCTGTTAATAGCTTGCTAGACCATGCAGGGGTATCTTGTGTGTGATTAAAGTTTCATTTGAATAGCAGGAGATAAAAACGTTTAAAATAAGTAACATCTAAAAGAAAATTACATGTTTTTTTGCAGGCTTTGTGATTTACAGCCAGGGGAGGTGTAGCTAGGGCTGGATAGACAGAATTAAAAGTGATTTTACTTCAAAATGGTAGAGAATTGAGCAGTAAGACTTCAGAGGCATAATGTATACAGAAAAACTGCTTCATTAATATAAAGTTGTTTTGGTGATTATACTGTTACTTTAAAATATGAGCTTAAACAGCAACACAATAATAAAATGCTTAGATATTAATAACAATAATTAATTATTGATTATAAAGTCCTTACTGATTTCCTTGTGCTATACATAAAGTATTGATATAAACTCCATATAAATACACCATAGGTGATTGTTAAAATAATGGAATCCGGGGGGCGTGGCCTGACCGCGGACGCGAATGGACGTGTGAGAGACGGGCTCCGAGTCAAACTCCCCTAATACAGCAAATAAACGAGCATTTACCGAGAGACTAACCCTCAAAACTGCAACACACACCGGAGTAAGCACCCGTCAGCATGTCGCAGCGTTCATCCGCTAAAAGGAAGGTAAAAGAAACACCTACCCTCCAGATCGCAGCTATGGCCTCAACGCAGCGCGACCTCAAAGATGGCGGCGGTAGGCCTCAATCACCGGCCTCGAGTTCCGGCAGGAGTGACCTTACCTCCATCTCACGCAGGGAAACGCCAGCCACTGAAGCCTCTATCCAAAAAATGCTTAATGCCCTGCAATCATCCCTACAAGCGGATTTTGACAAATTAGCCAGAGAGATTAGAGCAGAGGTACAATCATTGGGAGAACGCACTGACTGTCTGGAGAATAAGACAGAGGAGATAATCACAGCACACAACAATGCTGTAGCATCATTTGAAAGCGTGGATTCTAAACTGTCATATATCCTCACTAAGTTAACAGATCAAGAAGATAGGGATAGGAGGAATAATATTCGAATACGTGGGATTCCAGAAGAGGTCAGCCCTGGAGAATTAGGCACCTATGTTACTACTCTCTTTAGACACTTATTGCCGAATATACCCGAGTCAAATCTGCTGCTGGACAGAACACATCGCTTGCCCAGACCTCGACACTTGCCAGCTTCCACACCCCGCGACACCATCACAAGGGTGCATTATTATACCACCAAAGAATCGATAATGCTGGCCTCCAGGAAGAATCCTACTCTCCCTGAAGCTTTCCACAAGATTCAACTTTACACAGATCTATCAGCAAACACCCTAGCTGCAAGAAGGTCCCTCACGCCCATCACTCGAGCGCTGAGAGCAGCGGAGATTCCATATAAGTGGGGATTCCCGACACGTCTCATTGTGAAGAAAGATGGAGCAGAAACACACATCCTTACAACGGCAGATGGACATCGCGCCCTAGCAGAATGGAACATACCGATACCAGAAGACCCGAGAGCACCGACAGGAAGCCAGTTAGCAGCTAAAACACCCCAGAAAATAACCCCAGGATGGGAGAAACACAGATTACCTAATTGACTTTGAGGGTTCATAGTTATACAAAGCCCTTTAGCTTGAACCTTTGGCCGTGCAACATAGAGATCGGTGGCCTCGGAGGTTGACAATAAAGGTGGTAATGTATTTACTGTGCATGCTGTAATAGCCAGAATAATACTAGGAGCCCAGATAGAGGTGGGATATATGATCCATATGCGATATTGAAGCAATTGCGAAATCACGCAAGCGGTGGCTTTAATGGGACTGTTTAATGTTTAAAGCTTATCTATTAAATTTACACTAAGAAAAAAAAAAAAAAAAAAAAAAACGACTAAAAAAAAAAAAAAAAAAATTCGAACTAATTCGTTACACCCTATCTGTCTACCACCTTAGTAGATCACCACCACTGCAAATCAGCATTTCAAAAGTTATACTAGTTCAGGTACCTAACTGACCGTAGTAATGTATGAAGCAAAGGATAGTCTCTCTTTATGCAACTTGGGGAGTCTATACCCCCACTGTGGGCCTCAACGCCCAGGTAATCGAGTTTTTTAGAGGTCCCACTCTGGAGACCTTACCTATGTATATGGTCGGCGCAAGCCGAAATTATTTTCAGCCTCTCCTTAGAGGCTTACTGTTTAATGTATATAGTTTGTTTCTAGTTCCTTGTTTTCCCTCCTTCCCCCCTCCATTTCTCTCAGGACCACAATCCCAGAATCAGAACATCCTCCAGAACGCACATATGAAAATGAAGAAACTCAACTGCGAAATCGATACTCGTAACTACAGACAGACCGCAACTCTAAGACAACGAACCATAGCAAGAAGATCTTGGGCCTACATCACTGGTTTCAATAAACCCGTATCCTCTATGACGCCGAAAAATTCTACTGCGTCCCAACACAGACACCATGGCGCTTAACATCCTCTCCCTAAACACCAAAGGGTTGAATACACCCCATAAACGAAGATTAGCTCTTGCGGAAGCGAGAAAACAGAACGCCCATATTGCATTCTACCAAGAGACTCACTTTCAAACAAACAAGAAACCAAAATTTATTTCCAAATACTTCCCCTTGGGATTCCATAGCACATACAAAGCAAAAAAAAGGGGAGTGTCAATTTTAATAAGCAAGACGGTGTCCTTTCAACTAATCAAACTAATCAAAGACAAAGAAGGCAGATATCTTCTTATACAATGCATTATAAACAACATTCAAATGACTTTAGTTAACATATACGGCCCTCACAATGACCAACACGCATTTCTAGATAAAATTTTCACCATCACCGAGGCACACAAATATGGAGATATCATCATAGGGGGAGACACTAACTGTCTACTAGACCCCACCTTAGACACTACATCCACAGACACAGTAGACTCACGAACTAATAAGACAAGACTAAGGTCCGCATCATTGATAGACCAGACACTCACAAACCATGGCATCCTAGATGTGTGGAGAACACTAAACCCGTCAGCTAGAGATTATACGTTCCACTCAGCAAGTCACATTTCATACTCTCGTATAGATAGATTCTTTCTACCAACCACATTAATGTCAAAAGTAGCAACGACCAGCATTGGAGATATAACGTGGTCTGACCACGCTCCCATTACCCTAGCAATCTTGACGCAGCACCCTACCCAGGGCAATAGAACATGGCGCCTCAACGACACTTTGCTGACAGACCACAATTTAGTAGCACAAATCCAAGAAGAACTACAAACCTACTTTGAAATAAATAACGATGGAGAAGTCGGGGCCGAAAGCCTGTGGCAAGCACATAAAGCCGTTCTTAGAGGCCAATTCATCAAACACTCAAGCTACAACAAGAAACAAAGACTCCTGTTATATACAAATATACTCACAGAACTCCATAACCTAACACGCACAAACAAACATACCCCATCCTACGAAACAACCTCGAAGATCCTAAAATTACAAACACAACTGAACGACCTAGAAACAGCCAAGACCACTTTCTACCTCACGAGAATGAAACACAATTTTTTTAAAGAAGGCAACAGAGCTGGGAAGATTTTGGCTGCACAACTCAAGACTAGAATGGCAGCCACAAGAATAGCCTATCTTCAATCAACTAGCGGTCACAAAATAACGAACCCACAGAACATAGTTGATGAATTTAGCAACTACTATAGCAAGCTGTACAATCTAGGCACAGAAGATCCCTCTTCCCAACCTAGGAAAGAAGACATTGATGACTTTTTACGAGATGTCGACTTACCCCAGATAACAAGAGAGGAATGCCTGAGCCTAACCAAGCCCTTCACAGTAGATGAAACTCTCCGCACCATAGCTCAACTCCCAAAGCACAAATCACCAGGGCCAGATGGTTTCTCAAACATGTACTACCGCACCTTTGGTCACATCCTAGCTCCATACATGACTAAACTATACAACCATTGCTTTTGCACGGGCAAGATGCCAGCTGATATGCTCCAAGCACATATATCGACACTCCCGAAACCAGGAAAATCCCCCACCCAATGCTCTAACTTCCGGCCTATTTCTCTGCTTAATTGTGATACGAAGATCTACGCGAAACTCTTAGCTAACAGACTAGCGCCAATCCTCCCCAGAATTGTACACACAGACCAATCAGGTTTTATTCGAGGCCGTCAGGGCTGCGACAATACAAGGAAGATAATAAACATTCTGTCACACATGGAATCACACAATACCGAAGGCCTACTATTGGCGTTAGACGCCGAGAAGGCCTTCGACCGTCTGAATTGGTCCTATATGACAACTGTCCTAGAAAAGTACGACTTCCCCCAAGAATTCATACAAGGTGTAATGGCACTCTATGGCTCACCATCCGCTCAAGTTTCAAATGGGGGGTTTATATCCACCCCTTTCAACCTTACCAATGGCACACGGCAAGGTTGCCCGTTATCACCACTATTGTTTATTTTATCACTAGAACCCCTGGCACATAAAATCAGAGAAGATCCGCTGATCGAAGGCATCCAGATTCACAAGCATAACTACCGCTTAGCAATGTTTGCGGATGACATCTTTCTATCCCTCAGTCAACCAGAATCCTCGTTACCTAGACTCATGAGTCTGTTACACAAATACGGCTTAGTCTCGTTCTATAAATTAAACACAGCAAAAACACAAGCATTACCGATTAACATACCAATACACCGCCTACAAGCTCTACAGTCCGCTTACCAATACGAATGGAGGCGCGAATATGTCACCTACTTGGGAATCAAATTGGCACTCCACGCCCAGAAAATGATCTCATTGAACTATACACCGCTGATCAATATGTGCATCTTGAGTTTCCAAGCATGGAAGGCAGTCCACATCTCTTGGTTAGGTAGAATACAAACCATTAAGATGATGATACTGCCGAAAATACTCTACGTATTCAGGATGTTACAGTTACAAGTTCCACTAATGTGGTTTAGGAATTTGCAAAGTACGCTGAACAGATTCATTTGGTGCAAATCGAAACCGCGCTTGCCACTATCCCTACTGCAAACGACTCCCAGGGAAGGAGGGGTGGGATTACCCAAGTTGCTCACATACTATAGAGCAGCCATACTGGAATCAGCAGTCCGACTCCATGCACAGCAAAACACTTACCAATGGGTGGATATGGAAAGTGAGAGGATGTACCCACACTCTCCAAAAAATCTTCTATGGACCCCCAAGCCATATCGCCCACAGGGAATTTCACTATACCCCACAACTGCACTGACAGTGAGAGTCTGGGACCTGATCCACAGAGACTCGACCGAACTCAACCACTTCGATTCTCGCGCTCCCCTATTGGCGTTGAAGGCAATTTCTCCCTGGCTGTCGCTGAAGCTTTGGTCTGAAAAGGGCATACAATCTATCGATGACCTATGCGAGAAGGCCCAAATATTACCATTCTCAGACCTCCAAGAGAAATACAAAATTCCGAACTCCTTTATCTTCTCATATCTACAATTGAAGAGTATAATTAACACTAAAGTAGAGTTCCCGCACACAGGGCTTAACTCTAGTCAGATATGTAAGGCGAATCTTATTACCAGATGCCAAAAGAACCCGATAAAACCAAAAACGTTATCAATATGTTACCGAACGCTGCTAGATTGCCGTTCACCGCAACTCTTCAAATATACTTCCCAATGGGAAAGGGAGGGCATCCCTAAGCTTCCAGATGACCAATGGCTCAAATCGCTAGATGCCTTGAGAGGTATAACAACCTGCTTCACACACATTGAAGCTCACAAGAAAATCGTGTACCGATGGTACCTCACACCACAACGTTTGCACAAGATCTACCCAACAATCGGAGCTAATTGCTGGAGATGCCAGAAAGCCTTAGGACACATGACCCACATATGGTGGGAGTGCGAGTTGATTAAGCCGCTATGGACACATGTCGAAACCCTGATAACTTTAGGCATCGGGAGATGTCCTACTCTCACCCCCAAAACCGGTTTGCTGCTCCTATTCTCAGATGAATGGCCAAGAAACTCCAAACAAGTGGCTACTATAGTTATTTTAGCAGCTAGAAACCTTCTGGCACTCAATTGGAAATCCACATACTGTCCGACAAACAAAGAGCTAACACGGAAAGTACACCAATACTATAGGTATGAAATACTCTCCTCGGAGTCCTATCTTAGAACTGCAAGACTAGAATCCATGTGGAAACCATGGTTGATAGCTACACACATGACCAATTGCGAGACGAAGACAAGACCGAAAGATCCAAAAAACGCTCTGTAAGATACTTTGAGGCACTTTGGAACATCTCGGTACAACCGTTGAAAGACATACAAAGCGAACATACGAATCTGATGTCTCCAACTTCAAACCATATATATATATCCAATACACCAACATGTACCTCCGGGTCAACTCACGACGACGCCGACAAATTATGAATTGTGGTCCTTCTCTCCTTCTCCCCTCCTCCCCCCCCCCCCCTCTATCCCGATTGACAAATGGACTCCTTAGTCCTATACCAGAGACAGAGGCGACTAACTGGTAATTGTAATTCAAATTCAGGCTTGAATTGAGATTGTCATCGATTGATTGTACCATGTAAAGCGATTTGTCATACTATGTTCCCCTCCCATTTCCTTTCTGTATCCCATCCTTTGCCTTACAGAAAATAAAACAATATATTTCAAAAATAATGGAATCCAACGTTTATTTCTTATGCTGCCGGCAGCCATATATCAATTTTCCCAGAAACCACTGCTTTGACCTTTCAATACCCATACCACTCATTGTTACCCTTTTCTGTTCCTCCAGACACAGTTGATATTTATTTGTGTAATTTTCTCTTCATTTATTCACCAACCCATGCTTCCATAATATGTCCAACTTTACTCTGCATATAAAACCAGCTGCTGCAACAGGATTCTGTTCACACACTTTATTTCAGATACCAGTCCTGTTTTTTACAGCTCCCTTCTTTCCACATTCTATCCCTCTCAATCTACTACCTGCCCAATACATATGGCTACCAACAGGCTATTTCACTGTCAGACTGCCTAAAGTGAGTGGTAGCTAACAATTGGTCAGATTTGTTTGTCTCTAATAGATATTCCAGTTATTGGGTACATTGCTGTGTCCTATGCCATCTTTAATCAATAGAAAAAAAATCAAACTGGAAAGATTGTGACTTGATTGTGACAAAAATCAAACTGGAAAGATTGTGACTCTCGATAAAATTATATACTCCGTCTAACAGTGTTTTTCCTCTTTAATGCAGGTAAAATTCTCAGTGAATAGGAAATTTAAACCGCCACCACCCTCCATTAGCAGTGAATATTTCCATATTTGTGCCAGATCTTTCCTGCTCATATGTTACACGTGCATTTATGTATGTGTTTCTGTGAACTCAGCAACATGTCGGCTAATGCTGGACTCTTTATTTCTACAAGGGACGGTCAAATCCCGTGTTCATTATACGGCAGTCTTCCTGAGCACAACATACGCACTGTACCTCCTTCTCCTCCTTATTTATGAGCACCTTTATCTAGTGGCCACAGTTTTCTGTGTATTACAGATAGTCTTAATAGACTTGGCCAAGAGGGGGAAGATGGCAATGGAAGGCATGGAGAAGAAGAATGAGGAAGAGGTGATGGAGGTGACGAAGGTGAAAGAAGAGATGAAATGGAAAGTCTTTTAAAGAAAGAATTGTTGTGGGGAAAAAGACTGCTTGCTTGTAAAGGAAAAAGTTTTTTATTAAAAAAGTTTTATAACTGAATTCTTTATTTTGTTGTTTTTCTGAGGATTCTGCTTTATATTATTAGGGCAAAGCACAGTGAAAACGTAGGAACCGGAAGCAATCATTAGTTTGCAGATTGTAATTTATTGCAAGTCTAGAACCAAAGAGAGTACCAGTAATATTAATTCTTTCATTCCTTAATAATCCCGATCTGCCACCCAGACCATTTTCAGATAGGCGATTTAAGCCCATCAATACATTGTACACAGGGAACCTGACGTTTTGAAATTCTCCAACTTCCTAATGCTGTCTCTCACTTTCCAACCCTCATCATCATTACAACAATGCCTGATTTATTTGCTCTTACAATTCTGATCCTTTCTGTGCAGTGACATGTTATAGATTTAATGCTTGAGAAGAATGGATTTATAAGGGAAAATAAATAACTTAATGGTAGTTACTGGGCCTGGATATTCCACTGTCCAATGGTCCCAGTGTGGTCGCACACTTCAAAAACCACTGGTGTTTGCACCTTTTGGGAAGACAGATTCCGCAGCACAAAGAAATCATCAAACCTATTCTATATCTCATTGTTTGATCAAATGCTGAAATTGGTGATTGTGCTGTTCTTCTTAGCTGAGCTCTGCTCTTAAAGGGACAGCTCATTAAAATGGATAAGGTGGCTGGTGTCCCTTGGCTCTGTTCAACAGGCAGGGATAAACTCTGCCTTAATTATACCAGTCCACATCAACAATGGGCGGAAATGATATGCAGAGACTACTCAGCCCACGCTCTGAGCCTATCTTCCCATAGCACTGTTTAGCGTGAGGTACACTCCAAGAGGGAAATTTAGCTTGTCCCCCTACGAGATTCTATTTGGTTCAGCTCCCAGGCTAGGCTGTTACTTTCCTCAGCAGCTCCAAATTCAGTCAGATGCAATGGTAAATTACATAACTGCTCTCTCTCTCATGCCTTGACCAAAATCCATGCGCAAGTGTTTTCTTCTATTCCAGATCCAGTGTCTGATACAATCACCCATAAGTTACTCCCTGGTGATTGGGTTCTGGTTAAGAAATTCCTGAGAAAGCACACACTTGAGCCAAGATTTCATGGTTTATTCCAAGTCCTTCTAACTACATCTACCTCAGTAAAACTAGCTGGGAAGGACACTTGGATACACGCTTCGCACTGCAAGAAAGTTCCAGCTCCAGAGGAAGCTTTACTGTGATATTGTCTCTTGTACTTTTCCACAATCCCAACATTCGACTATATACAAAGACATACCTAATAAAAAGGACCCACACATTTGTGTGACTGGTGACCATTGGGGACATCACTGTAGTTCCTGGAAAGCAGCGGGTTGGAACACGGGCCGACCATGGGGTTACAGACCACAAAGTGCCTTAGATAGAGTGGACAGGAATGGGAAATCCTTGTTACACAGAATGACTTTGTGCAAACCAACTGGGTCTACTCCAATGAAACTTACCTTAAACATAGAACACCCTAGTCCAGGAGACACTGGAGAGTATATAATGGGAATGTACTGGAGAGGGGGTAGTTCATACAATAAATTGGGAACTTTCTATTTACAAGACATGCACACATCACCTGAGTGGGTAGATACAAGACATATGACCATCAACCCTCTCAAACCCCACATTAAGACTCTTAAAGACATGGTAGCCATAGCTAACCCTACATTTGAAGACACTATGGCAGTAGAGACTGTTTTTTCAGACACTAATCTATGGCTTGAGTGGATGAGATATAATGCTAATTCTCATAATAAAACTAACTGTTATGTTTGTGGTGGAGCCAGACCCCATCTAGGTACAGTGCCTCTAAATCTACCTCCTGATGTTGAAACATGTTTCTTAAAGGACCACTCTAGTGCCAGGAAAACATACTCGTTTTCCTGGCAATAGAGTGCCCTGAGGGTGCCCCCACCCTCAGGGACCCCCTCCCGCCCGGCTCTGGAAAGGGGAAAGGGGTAAAAACTTACCTTTTTCCAGCGGTGGGCGGAGAGATCTCCTCCTCCGATCCTCCTCTTCTCCTCCCCGTCGGCTGAATGCGCACGCGCGGCAAGAGCTGCGCGCGCATTCAGCCGGTCACATAGGAAAGCATTCATAATGCTTTCCTATGGACGCTTGCGTGCTCTCACTGTGATTTTCACAGTGAGAATCACGCAAGCGCCTCTAGCGGCTGTCAGTGAGACAGCCACTAGAGGAAATAGGGGAAGGCTTAACCCATTCACAAACATAGCAGTTTCTCTGAAACTGCTATGTTTATGAAAAAATGGGTTAACCCTAGAAGGACCTGGCACCCAGACCACTTCATTAAGCTGAAGTGGTCTGGGTGCCTAGAGTGGTCCTTTAAGTCTCTATGTGCAGTCAATTACAAACTCATCAGTATGTGAATCATGGAAGAAGATATACCCTCTAACCCAAAGGGATATCAGGCCACCTTATGGAGTCACAGTATATTCAGGTAATTACACTTGATACACTACACACAGTACCACAGGGAAGTTTGTGGGAAAATTCTCTTCTGGTTATTGTGCTACATGCCGAAAGCCTCCAGCTACCCTGTTAATACATCAAGTTAAATACTTGAGAGACATTTATTGGCTATGTGGATACATGCAACTCAGATCCAAATTGACAGGCCTATGGTGGGGGTAATGTGCTTTTACTAAAGTTATCATGCCCATACACATAATATCAGACAACCACCAAGGCCCTCTTGACTCACCACACACATACTTTAGAGTAAAAAGAGACACTCCTGTACAGGGCAGTTTCGACCCTCACATATACATAGATGCCAAGGGGGGTGCCAAATGATTTTAAAGCCAGGGATGAGGTTGCAGCTGGATTCAAATCCTTGATTCCACTCATCACGGCCTATAAGAATGTAAATTGGATTAATTACATCTACTAAAACCAACAATGTTTTGTCAATTATACCAGAGATGCCCTCCAGGGACTGGCAGAACAATTACAAGCCACCTCCCAAATGTCATTTCAGAATAGGATGGCCATAGACATGATTCTGGCGGGGGAAAGGAGGTGTGTGTGAAATACTCCCAGATACCATGACATGCTGCACTTTTATACCAGATAACACAGGCCCTAACGGGAAAGTAACTATGGCCATCGAGAAGCTTGAAAGCCTCTCTGAAGAGTTAAAAAGAAACTCAGGGATCACCAATTCCTGGGATAGATGGTTTGGATGGATAAACGGATGGCAGAAAGTACTCTTCCAAGTGGGTATGGCTGTCCTAACTGTAATGATTCTTTTCCTCTTCTTTGTCTGCTGTATAATGCCTTGTGCACAGAAATATTTGCAGAAGACTGTAGATCAAACCATTGACCGCACCACCCCAACATTCCTACACCAAGACATTGATGACGGAACCTGTGACACAACACATGCACCTCTTCAGTCCCACCACATTAAGTATACAATTACTTCTCTCTAGGGAAACTATAGGGACAGCGTCTTGTCTAACGGGTAAAAAGTCTGTTGCGGAGATGTAGTGGACAAGCCGCTACGGGTTCTAGTGCAGTGAAGAGTTCAAGAAAACATGTTTGAGAAGATGAGCAGCAGCCTATTAGGGATATTATTAGGGATAGATAGTAGTTGTTTACATCGTAAATAGTAATTTTTAGGGGGGACTGTTGTGGACAGAATATTAACTCTATTAATTTTCGTAAAATGCCTATTTGCTCTGCATAACTATAATCAATATTATTCATAAGTTACTTAAAATGGCTGCTAGGGAATTTCCCCTGTAGTCAACTAACACCCTTGAATTAACAAGATGGCGCTGGAATCTGGAGGAGAGCTCCATGATGCCAGTGACATCACACCCGGTAGGATGAGCAATTGATGAACCACTTAACACCTAACCAATTGCTTTACCGGACCCTCGGAATAAAGATTCCTCAAGTCTTTCATTAACCTGAAACTTGTGTCTGGTGTGAATTACTTTGGGAGCGTGCACGTAAATACTTATTAATTTGGACAGGGGCAGATATGCAAAAATATCAAGCACTTGATTTGATCCACAACAGCTTTTCTGTAAACCCAGCACAAATTTCTTGCAATTTTTCTTCACTTTTGATTAGAAACTAGAAACTGTTTTCCCAGCAACAGGCAATATGGTAATTTTCTCTAATGATTTTTAGGATAGAAAAATCTAAAATAACAACTGATTATTTTTTATATTTGGGTTTCATATAAAGAACATTCTCTAGGCTCATGTACAATTTAGTTCAAACTAGGTACCTTTGTAACCATAGCAGTGAGTTTGATATTCTAATCAAGATTATTGATACTATCAATGTAATCTTCAAATGTGGAAAAGAGCTGCTCTAACACATAAAAAGCATCATCTATGTATCTTCTCCAGATTTTACAAAACCCGAATAAGGGATGATTATACAAAAGGTGTATCTCAATGAAGTTTATATATATATATATATATATTTACAGATAGATCGATTATTAATACTATTAATAAAATCTACCAACTTGTCCAAGAGCTGCTCCAACACATAACAAATATCTGGACAAGGTATGATTATATTTACACACACACATACATGTATATATATATGTATCTATAATAATTTCAACTCACTACTGGTAAGTCATTGGCAATTTATGGAGAGTATGCCATGGGCTCTCCAGGCTATAGATTTTAAGCTCTCTATGTATATAATATGTGTGTGCTTATATAGTATTTAACTAGATGTATATAACAAATTCAAGTAGAGTCCAAGTTGATCACAGGAAAAGCAAATAAAGAAAAAACTCCACAAATGTAACATTTAACAATAATTAACAGCGCATGAACTCATATATTGTATATAATAGCGATTATGCACTACTTAGAAATCTATAAGGGACATAGGTATATATATTATTCAATGCTGTTAATAATATAAAAATATATTTCTGTTTTTGTTGTTCGTACAGTCAATTTGAAGTTTAGATTAGAAGTTATATTTCATGCAAAAAAGTACCTAATGGCCTTTTCAAACCCTCTGCTTTATCTATGAAAAAAATAAGTAATAACAAAGTTGACATTGCAATACTTAGTAAGGCCTATGCACAAGAGCAGAGTCTGTGATGTCATAAATTACAGCAGAGTACGTCTAGGTAACACACAGTGATGTCATTTTCAAACATTCCGTGAACACTCACAGCACTCAGAGCTACACTTCACCTGGACAGTGGTTATATTAACTGGAAATATATATTTCCTACTCACCTGCAAAGGGATCTTGTGAAAAGGCACCTCTTGAGTACAGGACCGTTGACTTGTACTTTGCTATCCTATAAAACAAGTATAATGAGAATGGTGAGTGATTCTTTTTCTGCTTTATATCTATCTGTCTAGCTATCATTTTCAAATAATTAGGGATTATTCTAGCTTTAGTGACTGAATAATCTAAATTTTATTAATGACAGGAGGCGAATATTTGCTTTATCTTTCTTTACTGAACCTCCCAGCAGCAAAGGAACAGTTAACAGTAATGTAAAAAGTTCAACCAATCAGATAGTATAACAGTATTATATGATGTCATCAAACTCCTCCCATATCCTCTTTCTTGCTGTGGTCGATGATATGTCTGTGTCAACCGTGTAAACTCTAACGATGAACTGCGGACTAAGTTGGAGTCCTGAAGTAGTCAACATGTGGAATCTTCAGCGTGCTTGAAGGAGCCGTATATACAAAGGTATTTTTCACACTAAGGGAATAGAGAAGAGACGTGAGAGTATAGGTTCTCATACTACGTGAATGCAATTTATGGCATGTATGTTAAGAACAAATTGTAGTTACTCTTTGAATATAATATTGAATATTTCAAACACTAGATTAGAAGTGTTATGGCTTACCTGGGCGGGTGTTAAAAAGTGAAAATAAAGAAGGGGGGGAAAATATTCGCCTCCTGTCATTACTAAAATTTAGATTATTCAGTCACTAAAGCTAGAATAATCCCTAATTTTATGGCAAGACAGGAGGCTTCATATTTGCTGTTTTAACGCTCCTATATGATAGAAGATGCAGCATGTGTCATAGGTTTGAAATAAAATGTACGGAATGTGGACTCTCTGGACCAATCTGCAGATGACAAAATGTCTGAGAGGAAGCTTCCCGCGCGAAAGGCTGAGGATGTGGCTGCTCCTCTGACTGAATATGCGCCAAAATTTGAGTCGATGCCTGCTTGCGCTAGTATCCATCTGATCCACCATGCGACGGTGGGTGCGGATACCGGTTTGTGTGGTTTTACATAAGACACGAGGAGGGGTCCCGTAGGGGGGGCGTAGAGTGGTGGTGGCATCTAAATAATGCCTTACGCAGAGTGCCACGCAGAGTGACTGTCTATTAGGAAAGTAAGGTAGAATACGGAGGAAGAATTAGTTTTGTTCGCTAATTTTCATTAGCGGTCCAGGATTCTAAAAGGGAAAAGACTTGAGTGATATCCCAGAAACAGGAGTATTTAGGAAGAGGGGGTCTGGCTAACGTGATCCCTCGTAAAAGTCTACAGACTGAAGGATGTTTCCCTATTGACGCATTGTCAATGGGATTATGGGCCGTAGAGATAGTGGATCTATAGACATTAATTGATCGATAGGATTTACCTTGATCAAATAGGGTAGACAGAAAATTTAGGATGATTGTCAGAGGTGCTGAAAAACACCAGCTGACCCATGTCTTCCTCGACTAGTGCCTGGGGCCCAGGAGTCCCATAGGAGAGCCTGAGTTGTCTCAGAAAGTCCTGAGACGTTCCAAGATCCCCTGAAACGGTCCAAGCTACAAGCTGGAGCCGGTCCTGAAGGGCGAGTGGGTGAAAGTGCCCTGTTGGGTTCCTGAGGATGTCGGGTGATCGAGGTAGAAGAATTGGATAGTTCACTGATAATTCTAACAGGGTTGGAAACCAAGTCTGGGTTCTCCTTAGTGGAGTGACAATGACTATCGTCACTAGTAGGGCTTTGACCCGGTAGAGGGTGCGTTGGATCATGGAGAAAGGTGGGAACGCATAGGCTCCTGTCTCCAGCCAAGGATGTAGAAAGGCGTCGACTGCCCATGACTGGGGTCTGAGAGCCAGCTGATAAAGGCTTCCATCTGGCGGTTCAGACGGGATGCAAACAGGTCCAGTGTAAGTGGCCCGCGAAGGCAATGAATTTGGTGGAACACGCGGGGGTCTAATTGCCAGTCGCTTACATCCCTCCAATGGCGAGAGAACCAATCCGCGACTAGGTTGTCCGTGCCCGGAAGATATTCCGCTCTGATAGATAAGTTCCGTTCTAGACAGAATTGGTAAAGATCTTTGGTCAGATCGGATAGTAGCTTGGATCGAGAGCCTCCTAACCGATTCACATAGCGCACTGCAGAGACGTTGTCCATGCGCAGTACTACAGTTGAAACAGTCTTTCGTGAAACTGCGAAAGATCCTGTAATCAATTCCAAACAATTGATGTGCAGTGCTTGTTCGGATGGGGACCAAAGTCCCCCTGTGGACCCTTGGGCGCATGTGGCGCCCCATCCCAGGAGACTGGCATCGGATTCCAGAATGAAATCTGGTTGTGATCCGAAGATGGCTTTGCCATTCCAGACTTCCATATTGTGAAGCCACCAGTGAAGTTCTATATGAACTTCGTCTGTCAGTTGGATGTACTGATCGTAGGAGGTGGAACGGTGTAGGTAGTATGTCTTGAGCCGTTGCATGGCTCGGTAGTGTAAAGGTCCTGGGTAAATGGCTTGGATAGAGGCGGACAGTAGGCCTATAGTATGGGCCAGATCGCGTAAGCGAATCTGATGAGTTGATAACAATTTGCGAATGTCTTGTGCCATTATCAGGATGTCATCCAAATATATGATGGATCGAATCCCCTGTGATCGGAGTAGCGCCATCACTGGTTTCATCAGTTTCGTGAAACATGGTGCGGAGCATAGTCCGAACGGGAGGCATGTGAATTGCCATATTTCCTCTTGCCAGAGGAATTGAAGGAAAAGCTCGATGGTTGCGAGCAATAGGAACTGTGAGGTATGCGTCTTTGAGATCGAAGCTGGAGAACCAATCTCCCACGCAAAGGAGGTCCCTGAGTAGATGGACGCCCTCCATCTTGAAGTGGCGATACCTGACAAAGTGATTCAGGTTTTTTTAAGTTGATAATTGGGCGTAGGTCTCCAGTTTTTTGTGGCCAAAAAAAAAAAATGTTGCTTAGAAAAGTATGCGGGAAAGGGGATTTCTCTATTGGCTCTTTTTTTACTAGCTTGCGCAGTTCGGTTTGTAGTGTCAGGTTGTCTGCTGCAGACATCTGTAGTGGTGTAGGTGGGGTGTCCTGGAAGGGGTGGAAAGGAAATCTATTTGAACCCTTGGACTGTGTGTAGGATCCATAGATCCTGAGAAAGTAATTCCCACTGTTGGAAAAACTGGTTAATCGACCTGCTATAGGTACATTGAAAGAAGGGAGATTTATTACCTGGAGCAGCTCTTCCGCGTAGGAAGGCAGATCCACGTCCCCGGATAGACCCTCTATTAGTGAATAGTTGCCTGTGGTAGGGTCGGGGTTGTCCCGATTGCCAATAGTTTTCAGAGGGGCGAGGCCTGTAGCCTGTGAAGGCGATTCTGCTGTTCGTTCGGCCTCTATAACGTCCAGCTCTCCCAGAAAAACGGCCTGACTGAGAACGAAAAACCCTGCGCAAGGAGGATTGGGCCTTATTTAGGGTGGTGAACACCGCTACATGTTTGGAAAGGTCTTTCATGAACGAGTCCCCAAACAGTAATTCATTGCCTCTGGTCCCAGTTCTCGGGAGCTCAGATCGGCTAATTTTGCATCCAGTTTGTACAGTGCCGCCTAGCGTCTCTCAGTGGACATGGCCACATTAGCGTTGCCTAGTAAGCATAAGGCTCTCTGGCCCACTCTCTAACTGTGTTTGGGTCAAATCTGGCATGAGAGCTACCTTGTTTGGCATGGTCGGTCGAGGGCACTCGGAGTTTTGCCCTCATTTCTTTGTCCAGTGGTTTGCATAACCACATTTTACAAAAGTTGGAAATGTGCTCTGGTGGAGGCCCTTCTGACGACCGTGGGTGTCTGATGACCCTGGGGTCAAATAAAGGATCACCCGAAGCATCCAGAAGGATGTTGAATCGGGTCCTTTTGATAAGGTAGTATAGCATCTAGATCTTTATGTGTGAGAAAGGTTTCCTTGACAAATTCCGAAGGGGTATCCCCTAGCGCATTCGCCGAGGGGTCCTCACCAGAATATCCAAGGAAATAATCGTCAACCCCGTCTAACGTGTGGGATGTAGACCCTCTAAGGGGTTAAAGTTAGCTTGAACGGGGCGAGTGGCAATCCATTTTTGGGACTTGGCAGGAGCCTTGCCCTTGCCCGCAGACCAACTCTCCCCTTTCCAGGGGCGTTTGCGTGTAACCTCCTGATCCGAGGGTTGAGAGTCCTCGGAATCAGAGAGTTGACGTGCAGTAGGGGTGACTTCGGCCGAAGTCTTCTCATGAAAGGCTGCTAATGCCTTGGGGATGGAATCTGCAATGGGTGAAACCAACCAGGCTCTGAGTACCTGAGATATAGCGGGCTCATTATTGTCAGACATGGTATGTCTTAGAGCGGTTGCCAAACAGTTAAGTATATTAATTTGAAAGAATGGAGTTGAATGGGGTTCACCCAAAATTATTTCAGAGTATAGATGGGGGTCACCCAAAATATTTGTGTAGTTTAATACGTAGGCGGCACTCAATATTTAGTGGGGTTGTCCACTAAAATACACAAGTGGGTTGTACCACTATGATAGTAAACAGTGGGGTTAACCACTTAATTATAACCATAGACAGTGGGGTTCACCACTGAGTAGTAATAAAGTGTTGTATCACTTAATTATAGTGTATTTGTATAAGGGGGTCACCCTTAACAGTAATATTGGTGTTAAAACACCTTAATAATTGATATTAAAGTGTTGTATCACTTTAATTATAGTGCATTTGTATAAGGGGGTCACCCTTAACAGTAATATTGGTGTTAAAACACCTTAAGAATTGATATTAAAGTGTTGTATACTTTAATTATAGTACATTTGTATAAGGGGGTCACCCTGAACAGTAATATTGGTGTTAAAACACCTTAAGAATTGATATTAAAGTGTTGTATCACTTTAATTATAGTGCATTTGTATAAGGGGATCACCCTTAACAGTAATATTGGTGTTAAAACACCTTAAGAATTGATATTAAAGTGTTGTATCACTTTAATTATAGTGCATTTGTATAAGGGGGGCACCCTTAACAGTAATATTGGTGTTAAAACACCTTAAGAATTGATATTAAAGTGTTGTATCACTTTAATTATAGTGCATTTGTATAAGGGGGGCACCCTTAACAGTAATATTGGTGTTAAAACACCTTAAGAATTGATATTAAAGTGTTGTATCACTGTAATTATAGTGTATTTGTATACGGGGGTCACCCTTAACAGTAATATTGGTGTTAAAAACACCTTAAGAATTGATATTAAAGACACTCAATATAATGAAGTGGCAGATAATAAAATGGTGGGGGTCACCCACAAAGCCTTCCTTTATTTAGTAACAACAATGATAATACAGCAGGTGTTGGAAAAAATCCTGAGAAGGAAATAAAAGGGGGGAAAAAAATCACTAAAAGACATTCAGGTATTAGCACTTTAAGGTGCTATAACAGAAGAGGAAAATAGTACTTACCAGATCCGAAGTCAGGCGAGTTGATCGCTGCTCTGGTGACTGGAATGCAAATAAAATGGCCGCCGCCAGCAAAAGGGCGGGAAACAATGCACTTGCTAAGTGCTGATGCGAACGGGCGGGGTAACGCGAGGGCGCGAAACTGAGAATAGTAAAAAGCAGTAATGAGTCGCAGGAGGAAAAAACTCCTGCGATTTAAAGGGGAAATCTAAATAAAGTTTAATAGGAAATTGACAAAGTAGTCCAAGATTGAATAGAATGAAATTAAAATAAATAGAGCATAAATGTTTCCACAGAAAGTGTTGTTAAAGTGATAAGTGAATAAAGTGTTAAAGGTATATGACCATTGTAATACATTTTTTTATTGAAATAGTGTATTAAAGGTTAAATGATACAGCAATATAATTGGAACAGACTCACCTGGGAGGCAAGCAGCAAAGAAAGAGGATATGGGAGGAGTTTGATGACATCATATAATACTGTTATACTATCTGATTGGTTGAACTTTTTACATTACTGTTAACTGTTCCTTTGCTGCTGGGAGGTTCAGTAAAGAAAGATAAAGCAAATATGAAGCCTCCTGTCTTGCCATGAAATTAAAACAAATGAAATTACAAATTTTAAGTTTTTATTTTGTTACTTTTTTGCATTAAATAAAAACCTAAAGGAACACTGCTCAATTCTATACCATTTAGGAATTGAATCACTATGTTCATGCAGCCCTAGTCACAACTCCCTGCATGTGACTTACACAACTTTCCTAAACACTTCCTGAAAAGAGCTTTGTAAAGCTTACACTTCCTTTACTACAAATTATGTTTAATTTAGAATTTCGTATCTCCTACTCTGTTAATAGCTTGCTAGACCATGCAGGGGTATCTTGTGTCTGATTAAAGTTTCATTTGAATAGCAGGAGATAAAAACGTTTAAAATAAGTAACATCTAAAAGAAAATTACATGTTTTTTTGCAGGCTTTGTGATTTACAGCCAGGGGAGGTGTAGCTAGGGCTGGATAGACAGAATTAAAAGTGATTTTACTTCAAAATGGTAGAGAATTGAGCAGTAAGACTTCAGAGGCATAATGTATACAGAAAAACGGCTTCATTAATATAAAGTTGTTTTGGTGATTATACTGTTACTTTAAAATATGAGCTTAAACAGCAACACAATAATAAAATGCTTAGATATTAATAACAATAATTAATTATTGATTATAAAGTCCTTACTGATTTCCTTGTGCTATACATAAAGTATTGATATAAACTCCATAGAAATACACCATAGGTGATTGTTAAAATAATGGAATCCAACGTTTATTTCTTATGCTGCCGGCAGCCATATATCAATTTTCCCAGAAACCACTGCTTTGACCTTTCAATACCCATACCACTCATTGTTACCCTTTTCTGTTCCTCCAGACACAGTTGATATTTATTTGTGTAATTTTCTCTTCATTTATTCACCAACCCATGCTTCCATAATATGTCCAACTTTACTCTGCATATAAAACCAGCTGCTGCAACAGGATTCTGTTCACACACTTTATTTCAGATACCAGTCCTATTTTTTACAGCTCCCTTCTTTCCACATTCTATCCCTCTCAATCTACTACCTGCCCAATACATATGAAGCCCATGGAACAGCGCAGTCAGGGGAGTGGGCCTTGACAGAGCCAGGAGTAGGCAGGGGAGTAACCAGTTAAAGGGGCGTGGTTATTGGTAAATGGGGGCTGGATAATAGGAGTATATTAAGCGGCCATTTTATGAGTAAGGGACATTTTAACTAAACTGACACTTACCTGGTAATTGTCCCTCCCACCCTCCCTGTTGTTTTGTAGTTCCCGTTTGGTCACAGCGGCGGGATAGGGCTTGGGTAATTGGAAGGTAGGAGGAGTATAAATTGGTTAGGCTGGATTAGACTGGAGTGTGAAATGGTTTGTGGGTTCGAGCTCATCGGTGGCTCCGAACCAGGTGGTGTAGGGGGGTCTCGGTACACCCCTACAGTTAAAAAAGTTATGGATATGGGGCCTCTTTGGTAGGCCATGTGTTATGTGTTATTTGTTATTTATAATGTTATTTATTGTTATTGGGCGGGGTCATTGCCTGGGGTAATTTATGTACGGTGGGGGGTGGAGGTAAATTTACATTTGTGGCAATGACCCCAATTTGTTACCTTGTTTGTAATAATAAATAAAGCTGTGGACTTTTTTATTCCAACAGAAATGCGGTGTCTGTAAGTTATTGGGGGGTTGGGGTACACAGCGCACCTGCCGAATAATCGACTGTGCGCATGCCATGGCTACCAACAGGCTATTTCACTGTCAGACTGCCTAAAGTGAGTGGTAGCTAACAATTGGTCAGATTTGTTTGTCTCTAATAGATATTCCAGTTATTGGGTACATTGCTGTGTCCTATGCCATCTTTAATCAATAGAAAAAAAATCAAACTGGAAAGATTGTGACTCGATTGTGACAAAAATCAAACTGGAAAGATTGTGACTCTCGATAAAATTATATACTCCGTCTAACAGTGTTTTTCCTCTTTAATGCAGGTAAAATTCTCAGTGAATAGGAAATTTAAACCTCCACCACCCTCCATTAGCAGTGAATATTTCCATATTTGTGCCAGCTCTTTCCTGCTCATATGTTACACGTGCATTTATGTATGTGTTTCTGTGAACTCAGCAACATGTCGGCTAATGCTGGACTCTTTATTTCTACAAGGGACGGTCAAATTCCGTGTTCATAATACGGCAGACTTCCTGAGCACAGCATCCACACTGTACCTCCTTCTCCTCCTTATTTATGAGCACCTTTATCTAGTGGCCACAGTTTTCTGTGTATTACAGATAGTCTTAATAGACTTGGCCAAGAGGGGGAAGATGGCAATGGAAGGCATGGAGAAGAAGAATGAGGAAGAGGTGATGGAGGTGACGAAGGTGAAAGAAGAGATGAAATGGAAAGTCTTTTAAAGAAGGAATTGTTGTGGGGAAAAAGACTGCTTGCTTGTAAAGGAAAAAGTTTTTTATTAAAAAAGTTTTATAACTGAATTCTTTATTTTGTTGTTTTTCTGAGGATTCTGCTTTATATTATTAGGGCAAAGCACAGTGAAAACGTAGGAACCGGAAGCAATCATTAGTTTGCAGATTGTAATTTATTGCAAGTCTAGAACCAAAGAGAGCACCAGTAATATTCATTCTTTCATTCCTTAATAATCCCGATCTGCCACCCAGACCATTTTCAGATAGGCGATTTAAGCCCATCAATACATTGTACACAGGGAACCTGACGTTTTTAAATTCTCCAACTTCCTAATGCTGTCTCTCACTTTCCAACCCTCATCATCATTACAACAATGCCTGATTTATTTGCTCTTACAATTCTGATCCTTTCTGTGCAGTGACATGTTATAGATTTAATGCTTGAGAAGAATGGATTCATAAGGGAAAATAAATAGCTTAATGGTAGTTACTGGGCCTGGATATTCCACTGTCCAATGGTCCCAGTGTGGTCGCACACTTCAAAAACCACTGGTGTTTGCACCTTTTGGGAAGACAGATTCCGCAGCATAAAGAAATCATCAAACCTATTCTATATCTCATTGTTTGATCAAATGCTGAAATTGGTGATTGTGCTGTTCTTCTTAGCTGAGCTCTGCTCTTAAAGGGACAGCTCATTAAAATGGATAAGGTGGCTGGTGTCCCTTGGCTCTGTTCAACAGGCAGGGATAAACTCTGCCTTAATTATACCAGTCCACATCAACAATGGGCGGAAATGATATGCAGAGACTACTCAGCCCACGCTCTGAGCCTATCTTCCCATAGCCCTGTTTAGCGTGAGGTACACTCCAAGAGGGAAATTTAGCTTGTCCCCCTACGAGATTCTATTTGGTTCAGCTCCCAGGCTAGGCTGTTACTTTCCTCAGCAGCTCCAAATTCAGTCAGATGCAATGGTAAATTACATAACTGCTCTCTCTCATGCCTTGACCAAAATCCATGCGCAAGTGTTTTCTTCTATTCCAGATCCAGTGTCTGATACAATCACCCATAAGTTACTCCCTGGTGATTGGGTTCTGGTTAAGAAATTCCTGAGAAAGCACACACTTGAGCCAAGATTTCATGGTTTATTCCAAGTCCTTCTAACTACATCTACCTCAGTAAAACTAGCTGGGAAGGACACTTGGATACACGCTTCGCACTGCAAGAAAGTTCCAGCTCCAGAGGAAGCTTTACTGTGATATTGTCTCTTGTACTTTTCCACAATCCCAACATTCGACTATATACAAAGACATACCTAATAAAAAGGACCCACACATTTGTGTGACTGGTGACCATTGGGGACATCACTGTAGTTCCTGGAAAGCAGCGGGTTGGAACACGGGCCGACCATGGGGTTACAGACCACAAAGTGCCTTAGATAGAGTGGACAGGAATGGGAAATCCTTGTTACACAGAATGACTTTGTCCAAACCAACTGGGTCTACTCCAATGAAACTTACCTTAAACATAGAACACCCTAGTCCAGGAGACACTGGAGAGTATATAATGGGAATGTACTGGAGAGGGGGTAGTTCATACAATAAATTGGGAACTTTCTATTTACAAGACATGCACACATCACCTGAGTGGGTAGATACAAGACATATGACCATCAACCCTCTCAAACCCCACATTAAGACTCTTAAAGACATGGTAGCCATAGCTAACCCTACATTTGAAGACACTATGGCAGTAGAGACTGGTTTTTCAGACACTAATCTATGGCTTGAGTGGATGAGATATAATGCTAATTCTCATAATAAAACTAACTGTTATGTTTGTGGTGGAGCCAGACCCCATCTAGGTACAGTGCCTCTAAATCTACCTCCTGATGTTGAAACATGTTTCTTAAAGGACCACTCTAGTGCCAGGAAAACATACTCGTTTTCCTGGCAATAGAGTGCCCTGAGGGTGCCCCCACCCTCAGGGACCCCCTCCCGCCCAGCTCTGGAAAGGGGAAAGGGGTAAAAACTGTTTCTCTGAAACTGCTATGTTTATGAAAAAATGGGTTATCCCTAGAAGGACCTGGCACCCAGACCACTTCATTAAGCTGAAGTGGTCTGGGTGCCTAGAGTGGTCCTTTAAGTCTCTATGTGCAGTCAATTACAAACTCATCAGTATGTGAATCATGGAAGAAGATATACCCTCTAACCCAAAGGGATATCAGGCCACCTTATGGAGTCACAGTATATTCAGGTAATTACACTTGATACACTACACACAGTACTACAGGGAAGTTTGTGGGAAAATTCCCTTCTGGTTATTGTGCTACATACTGAAAGCCTCCAGCTACCCTGTTAATACATCAAGTTAAATACTTGAGAGACATTTATTGGCTATGTGGATACATGCAACTCAGATCCAAATTGACAGGCCTATGGTGGGGGGAATGTGCTTTTACTAAAGTTATCATGCCCATACACATAATATCAGACAACCACCAAGGCCCTCTTGACTCACCACACACATACTTTAGAGTAAAAAGAGACACTCCTGTACAGGGCAGTTTCGACCCTCACATATACATAGATGCCAAGGGGGGTGCCAAATGATTTTAAAGCCAGGGATGAGGTTGCAGCTGGATTCAAATCCTTGATTCCACTCATCACGGCCTATAAGAATGTAAATTGGATTAATTACATCTACTAAAACCAACAATGTTTTGTCAATTATACCAGAGATGCCCTCCAGGGACTGGCAGAACAATTACAAGCCACCTCCCAAATGTCATTTCAGAATAGGATGGCCATAGACATGATTCTGGCGGGGGAAAGGAGGTGTGTGTGTGAAATACTCCCAGATACCATGACATGCTGCACTTTTATACCAGATAACACAGGCCCTAACGGGAAAGTAACTATGGCCATCGAGAAGCTTGAAAGCCTCTCTGAAGAGTTAAAAAGAAACTCAGGGATCACCAATTCCTGGGATAGATGGTTTGGATGGATAAACGGATGGCAGAAAGTACTCTTCCAAGTGGGTATGGCTGTCCTAACTGTAATGATTCTTTTCCTCTTCTTTGTCTGCTGTATAATGCCTTGTGCACAGAAATATTTGCAGAAGACTGTAGATCAAACCATTGACCGCACCACCCCAACATTCCTACACCAAGACATTGATGACGGAACCTGTGACACAACACATGCACCTCTTCAGTCCCACCACATTAAGTATACAATTACTTCTCTCTAGAGAAACTATAGGGACAGCGTCTTGTCTAACGGGTAAAAAGTCTGTTGCGGAGATGTAGTGGACAAGCCGCTACGGGTTCTAGTGCAGTGAAGAGTTCAAGAGCTACCTTGTTTGGCATGGTCGGTCGAGGGCACTCGGAGTTTTGCCCTCATTTCTTTGTCCAGTGGTTTGCATAACCACATTTTACAAAAGTTGGAAATGTGCTCTGGTGGAGGCCATTCTGACGACCGTGGGTGTCTGATGACCCTGGGGTCAAATAAAGGATCACCCGAAGCATCCAGAAGGATGTTGAATCGGGTCCTTTTGATAAGGTAGTATAGCATCTAGATCTTTATGTGTGAGAAAGGTTTCCTTGACAAATTCCGAAGGGGTATCCCCTAGCGCATTCGCCGAGGGGTCCTCACCAGAATATCCAAGGAAATAATCGTCAACCCCGTCTAACGTGTGGGATGTAGACCCTCTAAGGGGTTAAAGTTAGCTTGAACGGGGCGAGTGGCAATCCATTTTTGGGACTTGGCAGGAGCCTTGCCCTTGCCCGCAGACCAACTCTCCCCTTTCCAGGGGCGTTTGCGTGTAACCTCCTGATCCGAGGGTTGAGAGTCCTCGGAATCAGAGAGTTGACGTGCAGTAGGGGTGACTTCGGCCGAAGTCTTCTCATGAAAGGCTGCTAATGCCTTGGGGATGGAATCTGCAATGGGTGAAACCAACCAGGCTCTGAGTACCTGAGATATAGCGGGCTCATTATTGTCAGACATGGTATGTCTTAGAGCGGTTGCCAAACAGTTAAGTATATTAATTTGAAAGAATGGAGTTGAATGGGGTTCACCCAAAATTATTTCAGAGTATAGATGGGGGTCACCCAAAATATTTGTGTAGTTTAATACGTAGGCGGCACTCAATATTTAGTGGGGTTGTCCACTAAAATACACAAGTGGGTTGTACCACTATGATAGTAAACAGTGGGGTTAACCACTTAATTATAACCATAGACAGTGGGGTTCACCACTGAGTAGTAATAAAGTGTTGTATCACTTAATTATAGTGTATTTGTATAAGGGGGTCACCCTTAACAGTAATATTGGTGTTAAAACACCTTAATAATTGATATTAAAGTGTTGTATCACTTTAATTATAGTGCATTTGTATAAGGGGGTCACCCTTAACAGTAATATTGGTGTTAAAACACCTTAAGAATTGATATTAAAGTGTTGTATACTTTAATTATAGTACATTTGTATAAGGGGGTCACCCTGAACAGTAATATTGGTGTTAAAACACCTTAAGAATTGATATTAAAGTGTTGTATCACTTTAATTATAGTGCATTTGTATAAGGGGATCACCCTTAACAGTAATATTGGTGTTAAAACACCTTAAGAATTGATATTAAAGTGTTGTATCACTTTAATTATAGTGCATTTGTATAAGGGGGGCACCCTTAACAGTAATATTGGTGTTAAAACACCTTAAGAATTGATATTAAAGTGTTGTATCACTTTAATTATAGTGCATTTGTATAAGGGGGGCACCCTTAACAGTAATATTGGTGTTAAAACACCTTAAGAATTGATATTAAAGTGTTGTATCACTGTAATTATAGTGTATTTGTATACGGGGGTCACCCTTAACAGTAATATTGGTGTTAAAAACACCTTAAGAATTGATATTAAAGACACTCAATATAATGAAGTGGCAGATAATAAAATGGTGGGGGTCACCCACAAAGCCTTCCTTTATTTAGTAACAACAATGATAATACAGCAGGTGTTGGAAAAAATCCTGAGAAGGAAATAAAAGGGGGGAAAAAAATCACTAAAAGACATTCAGGTATTAGCACTTTAAGGTGCTATAACAGAAGAGGAAAATAGTACTTACCAGATCCGAAGTCAGGCGAGTTGATCGCTGCTCTGGTGACTGGAATGCAAATAAAATGGCCGCCGCCAGCAAAAGGGCGGGAAACAATGCACTTGCTAAGTGCTGATGCGAACGGGCGGGGTAACGCGAGGGCGCGAAACTGAGAATAGTAAAAAGCAGTAATGAGTCGCAGGAGGAAAAAACTCCTGCGATTTAAAGGGGAAATCTAAATAAAGTTTAATAGGAAATTGACAAAGTAGTCCAAGATTGAATAGAATGAAATTAAAATAAATAGAGCATAAATGTTTCCACAGAAAGTGTTGTTAAAGTGATAAGTGAATAAAGTGTTAAAGGTATATGACCATTGTAATACATTTTTTAATTGAAATAGTGTATTAAAGGTTAAATGATACAGCAATATAATTGGAACAGACTCACCTGGGAGGCAAGCAGCAAAGAAAGAGGATATGGGAGGAGTTTGATGACATCATATAATACTGTTATACTATCTGATTGGTTGAACTTTTTACATTACTGTTAACTGTTCCTTTGCTGCTGGGAGGTTCAGTAAAGAAAGATAAAGCAAATATGAAGCCTCCTGTCTTGCCATGAAATTAAAACAAATGAAATTACAAATTTTAAGTTTTTATTTTGTTACTTTTTTGCATTAAATAAAAACCTAAAGGAACACTGCTCAATTCTATACCATTTAGGAATTGAATCACTATGTTCATGCAGCCCTAGTCACAACTCCCTGCATGTGACTTACACAACTTTCCTAAACACTTCCTGAAAAGAGCTTTGTAAAGCTTACACTTCCTTTACTACAAATTATGTTTAATTTAGAATTTCGTATCTCCTACTCTGTTAATAGCTTGCTAGACCATGCAGGGGTATCTTGTGTGTGATTAAAGTTTCATTTGAATAGCAGGAGATAAAAACGTTTAAAATAAGTAACATCTAAAAGAAAATTACATGTTTTTTTGCAGGCTTTGTGATTTACAGCCAGGGGAGGTGTAGCTAGGGCTGGATAGACAGAATTAAAAGTGATTTTACTTCAAAATGGTAGAGAATTGAGCAGTAAGACTTCAGAGGCATAATGTATACAGAAAAACGGCTTCATTAATATAAAGTTGTTTTGGTGATTATACTGTTACTTTAAAATATGAGCTTAAACAGCAACACAATAATAAAATGCTTAGATATTAATAACAATAATTAATTATTGATTATAAAGTCCTTACTGATTTCCTTGTGCTATACATAAAGTATTGATATAAACTCCATAGAAATACACCATAGGTGATTGTTAAAATAATGGAATCCAACGTTTATTTCTTATGCTGCCGGCAGCCATATATCAATTTTCCCAGAAACCACTGCTTTGACCTTTCAATACCCATACCACTCATTGTTACCCTTTTCTGTTCCTCCAGACACAGTTGATATTTATTTGTGTAATTTTCTCTTCATTTATTCACCAACCCATGCTTCCATAATATGTCCAACTTTACTCTGCATATAAAACCAGCTGCTGCAACAGGATTCTGTTCACACACTTTATTTCAGATACCAGTCCTGTTTTTTACAGCTCCCTTCTTTCCACATTCTATCCCTCTCAATCTACTACCTGCCCAATACATATGAAGCCCATGGAACAGCGCAGTCAGGGGAGTGGGCCTTGACAGAGCCAGGAGTAGGCAGGGGAGTAACCAGTTAAAGGGGCGTGGTTATTGGTAAATGGGGGCTGGATAATAGGAGTATATTAAGCGGCCATTTTATGAGTAAGGGACATTTTAACTAAACTGACACTTACCTGGTAATTGTCCCTCCCACCCTCCCTGTTGTTTTGTAGTTCCCGTTTGGTCACAGCGGCGGGATAGGGCTTGGGTAATTGGAAGGTAGGAGGAGTATAAATTGGTTAGGCTGGATTAGACTGGAGTGTGAAATGGTTTGTGGGTTCGAGCTCATCGGTGGCTCCGAACCAGGTGGTGTAGGGGGGTCTCGGTACACCCCTACAGTTAAAAAAGTTATGGATATGGGGCCTCTTTGGTAGGCCATGTGTTATGTGTTATTTGTTATTTATAATGTTATTTATTGTTATTGGGCGGGGTCATTGCCTGGGGTAATTTATGTACGGTGGGGGGTGGAGGTAAATTTACATTTGTGGCAATGACCCCAATTTGTTACCTTGTTTATAATAATAAATAAAGCTGTGGACTTTTTTATTCCAACAGAAATGCGGTGTCTGTAAGTTATTGGGGGGTTGGGGTACACAGCGCACCTGCCGAATAATCGACTGTGCGCATGTCATGGCTACCAACAGGCTATTTCACTGTCAGACTGCCTAAAGTGAGTGGTAGCTAACAATTGGTCAGATTTGTTTGTCTCTAATAGATATTCCAGTTATTGGGTACATTGCTGTGTCCTATGCCATCTTTAATCAATAGAAAAAAAATCAAACTGGAAAGATTGTGACTCGATTGTGACAAAAATCAAACTGGAAAGATTGTGACTCTCGATAAAATTATATACTCCGTCTAACAGTGTTTTTCCTCTTTAATGCAGGTAAAATTCTCAGTGAATAGGAAATTTAAACCTCCACCACCCTCCATTAGCAGTGAATATTTCCATATTTGTGCCAGCTCTTTCCTGCTCAAATGTTACACGTGCATTTATGTATGTGTTTCTGTGAACTCAGCAACATGTCGGCTAATGCTGGACTCTTTATTTCTACAAGGGACGGTCAAATCCCGTGTTCATTATACGGCAGACTTCCTGAGCACAGCATCCACACTGTACCTCCTTCTCCTCCTTATTTATGAGCACCTTTATCTAGTGGCCACAGTTTTCTGTGTATTACAGATAGTCTTAATAGACTTGGCCAAGAGGGGGAAGATGGCAATGGAAGGCATGGAGAAGAAGAATGAGGAAGAGGTGATGGAGGTGACGAAGGTGAAAGAAGAGATGAAATGGAAAGTCTTTTAAAGAAGGAATTGTTGTGGGGAAAAAGACTGCTTGCTTGTAAAGGAAAAAGTTTTTTATTAAAAAAGTTTTATAACTGAATTCTTTATTTTGTTGTTTTTCTGAGGATTCTGCTTTATATTATTAGGGCAAAGCACAGTGAAAACGTAGGAACCGGAAGCAATCATTAGTTTGCAGATTGTAATTTATTGCAAGTCTAGAACCAAAGAGAGCACCAGTAATATTCATTCCTTAATAATCCCGATCTGCCACCCAGACCATTTTCAGATAGGCGATTTAAGCCCATCAATACATTGTACACAGGGAACCTGACGTTTTGAAATTCTCCAACTTCCTAATGCTGTCTCTCACTTTCCAACCCTCATCATCATTACAACAATGCCTGATTTATTTGCTCTTACAATTCTGATCCTTTCTGTGCAGTGACATGTTATAGATTTAATGCTTGAGAAGAATGGATTCATAAGGGAAAATAAATAGCTTAATGGTAGTTACTGGGCCTGGATATTCCACTGTCCAATGGTCCCAGTGTGGTCGCACACTTCAAAAACCACTGGTGTTTGCACCTTTTGGGAAGACAGATTCCGCAGCACAAAGAAATCATCAAACCTATTCTATATCTCATTGTTTGATCAAATGCTGAAATTGGTGATTGTGCTGTTCTTCTTAGCTGAGCTCTGCTCTTAAAGGGACAGCTCATTAAAATGGATAAGGTGGCTGGTGTCCCTTGGCTCTGTTCAACAGGCAGGGATAAACTCTGCCTTAATTATACCAGTCCACATCAACAATGGGCGGAAATGATATGCAGAGACTACTCAGCCCACGCTCTGAGCCTATCTTCCCATAGCCCTGTTTAGCGTGAGGTACACTCCAAGAGGGAAATTTAGCTTGTCCCCCTACGAGATTCTATTTGGTTCAGCTCCCAGGCTAGGCTGTTACTTTCCTCAGCAGCTCCAAATTCAGTCAGATGCAATGGTAAATTACATAACTGCTCTCTCTCATGCCTTGACCAAAATCCATGCGCAAGTGTTTTCTTCTATTCCAGATCCAGTGTCTGATACAATCACCCATAAGTTACTCCCTGGTGATTGGGTTCTGGTTAAGAAATTCCTGAGAAAGCACACACTTGAGCCAAGATTTCATGGTTTATTCCAAGTCCTTCTAACTACATCTACCTCAGTAAAACTAGCTGGGAAGGACACTTGGATACACGCTTCGCACTGCAAGAAAGTTCCAGCTCCAGAGGAAGCTTTACTGTGATATTGTCTCTTGTACTTTTCCACAATCCCAACATTCGACTATATACAAAGACATACCTAATAAAAAGGACCCACACATTTGTGTGACTGGTGACCATTGGGGACATCACTGTAGTTCCTGGAAAGCAGCGGGTTGGAACATGGGCCTACCATGGGGTTACAGACCACAAAGTGCCTTAGATAGAGTGGACAGGAATGGGAAATCCTTGTTACACAGAATGACTTTGTCCAAACCAACTGGGTCTACTCCAATGAAACTTACCTTAAACATAGAACACCCTAGTCCAGGAGACACTGGAGAGTATATAATGGGAATGTACTGGAGAGGGGGTAGTTCATACAATAAATTGGGAACTTTCTATTTACAAGACATGCACACATCACCTGAGTGGGTAGATACAAGACATATGACCATCAACCCTCTCAAACCCCACATTAAGACTCTTAAAGACATGGTAGCCATAGCTAACCCTACATTTGAAGACACGATGGCAGTAGAGACTGGTTTTTCAGACACTAATCTATGGCTTGAGTGGATGAGATATAATGCTAATTCTCATAATAAAACTAACTGTTATGTTTGTGGTGGAGCCAGACCCCATCTAGGTACAGTGCCTCTAAATCTACCTCCTGATGTTGAAACATGTTTCTTAAAGGACCACTCTAGTGCCAGGAAAACATACTCGTTTTCCTGGCAATAGAGTGCCCTGAGGGTGCCCCCACCCTCAGGGACCCCCTCCCGCCCAGCTCTGGAAAGGGGAAAGGGGTAAAAACTTACCTTTTTCCAGCGGTGGGCGGAGAGATCTCCTCCTCCGATCCTCCTCTTCTCCTCCCCGTCGGCTGAATGCGCACGCGCGGCAAGAGCTGCGCGCGCATTCAGCCGGTCACTTTGGAAAGCATTCATAATGCTTTCCTATGGACGCTTGCGTGCTCTCACTGTGATTTTCACAGTGAGAATCACGCAAGCGCCTCTAGCGGCTGTCAGTGAGACAGCCACTAGAGGAAATAGGGGAAGGCTTAACCCATTCACAAACATAGCAGTTTCTCTGAAACTGCTATGTTTATGAAAAAATGGGTTATCCCTAGAAGGACCTGGCACCCAGACCACTTCATTAAGCTGAAGTGGTCTGGGTGCCTAGAGTGGTCCTTTAAGTCTCTATGTGCAGTCAATTACAAACTCATCAGTATGTGAATCATGGAAGAAGATATACCCTCTAACCCAAAGGGATATCAGGCCACCTTATGGAGTCACAGTATATTCAGGTAATTACACTTGATACACTACACACAGTACTACAGGGAAGTTTGTGGGAAAATTCCCTTCTGGTTATTGTGCTACATACTGAAAGCCTCCAGCTACCCTGTTAATACATCAAGTTAAATACTTGAGAGACATTTATTGGCTATGTGGATACATGCAACTCAGATCCAAATTGACAGGCCTATGGTGGGGGGAATGTGCTTTTACTAAAGTTATCATGCCCATACACATAATATCAGACAACCACCAAGGCCCTCTTGACTCACCACACACATACTTTAGAGTAAAAAGAGACACTCCTGTACAGGGCAGTTTCGACCCTCACGTATACATAGATGCCAAGGGGGGTGCCAAATGATTTTAAAGCCAGGGATGAGGTTGCAGCTGGATTCAAATCCTTGATTCCACTCATCACGGCCTATAAGAATGTAAATTGGATTAATTACATCTACTAAAACCAACAATGTTTTGTCAATTATACCAGAGATGCCCTCCAGGGACTGGCAGAACAATTACAAGCCACCTCCCAAATGTCATTTCAGAATAGGATGGCCATAGACATGATTCTGGCGGGGGAAAGGAGGTGTGTGTGAAATACTCCCAGATACCATGACATGCTGCACTTTTATCCCAGATAACACCGGCCCTAACGGGAAAGTAACTATGGCCATCGAGAAGCTTGAAAGCCTCTCTGAAGAGTTAAAAAGAAACTCAGGGATCACCAATTCTTGGGATAGATGGTTTGGATGGATGAACGGATGGCAGAAAGTACTCTTCCAAGTGGGTATGGCTGTCCTAACTGTAATGATTCTTTTCCTCTTCTTTGTCTGCTGTATAATGCCTTGTGCACAGAAATATTTGCAGAAGACTGTAGATCAAACCATTGACCGCACCACCCCAACATTCCTACACCAAGACATTGATGACGGAACCTGTGACACAACACATGCACCTCTTCAGTCCCACCACATTAAGTATACAATTACTTCTCTCTAGGGAAACTATAGGGACAGCGTCTTGTCTAACGGGTAAAAAGTCTGTTGCGGAGATGTAGTGGACAAGCCGCTACGGGTTCTAGTGCAGTGAAGAGTTCAAGAAAACATGTTTGAGAAGATGAGCAGCAGCCTATTAGGGATATTATTAGGGATAGATAGTAGTTGTTTACATTGTAAATAGTAATTTTTAGGGGGGACTGTTGTGGACAGAATATTAACTCTATTAATTTTCGTAAAATGCCTATTTGCTCTGCATAACTATAATCAATATTATTCATAAGTTACTTAAAATGGCCGCTAGGGAATTTCCCCTGTAGTCAACTAACACCCTTGAATTAACAAGATGGCGCTGGAATCTGGAGGAGAGCTCCATGATGCCAGTGACATCACACCCGGTAGGATGAGCAATTGATGAACCACTTAACACCTAACCAATTGTTTTACCGGACCCTCGGAATAAAGATTCCTCAAGTCTTTCATTAACCTGAAACTTGTGTCTGGTGTGAATTACTTTGGGAGCGTGCACGTAAATACTTATTAATTTGGACAGGGGCAGATATGCAAAAATATCAAGCACTTGATTTGATCCACAACAGCTTTTCTGTAAACCCAGCACAAATTTCTTGCAATTTTTCTTCACTTTTGATTAGAAACTAGAAACTGTTTTCCCAGCAACAGGCAATATGGTAATTTTCTCTAATGATTTTTAGGATAGAAAAATCTAAAATAACAACAGATTATTTTTTATATTTGGGTTTCATATAAAGAACATTCTCTAGGCTCATGTACAATTTAGTTCAAACTAGGTACCTTTGTAACCATAGCAGTGAGTTTGATATTCTAATCAAGATTATTGATACTATCAATGTAATCTTCAAACGTGGAAAAGAGCTGCTCCAACACATAAAAAGCATCATCTATGTATCTTCTCCAGATTTTACAAAACCCGAATAAGGCCCTGGGGAGATAGCGCAGCTAAGCGGACAAGGGCACATGTAGGAGTGTGGGGATAGATGCATGGGATTGGTTGGGAAGAGTCTGTGGGTGTGATTATGTTCTGTGTAAGACAGTGTGGGGGAGGTCTTACCTCAGTGCCACTTGGGATTCGGGCCAGCAAACAGCTTCCCTCCCGCCCGCCCTATACTATATTTTGTCGCAGCTAGCCGGGGGTATGTCCTTGCCAATTGAGTTTGAGGTTACGTTTAAGTAGATGGAATGAGATGAACAAGTTTTTAAGGTCTCAAACCTCCCCTGCTCTAAAGGTTTAACTTTAGGTTGCCTGAGGTCTCGTGCCCATCGAGCGTGGATAAGGTCGGCTGATGGCAGGCATTGGAAGGATTTTTTATGACGAGGGGGGAGGTGAGAGGGAGTGGTGATTAGGAACCACTCCATGGTTTTATTGGCAAGGACGGTTGGGTCACTGTATAACACTATGGGTGGAGTTATATATGTATATATGTTAATTTATGCTTATTTATGTCTAATGTTTTGGTTACAGAAAAGAAGAGATTTAATAAATAAAGTTATGGATGTGTTATGCAGTAATTTAGTTGTGATAATAAATGCTGTGGCCTGTTTCATCCATACTAAGTGGTCTGTCGTTATTGGGGGGGTTTAATGGGGTTAGATGTTGTTCTAGGCTGCATCGCGATTCCCCACTACGTACATACAAGAGATGATTATACAAAAGGTGTATCTCAATGAAGTTTATATATATATATATATATATATATATATATATATATATATATATATTTACAGATAGATCGATTATTAATACTATTAATCAAATCTACCAACTTGTCCAAGAGCTGCTCCAACACATAACAAATATCTGGACAAGGTATGATTATATTTACACACACACATACATGTATATATATATGTATCTATAATAATTTCAACTCACTACTGGTAAGTCATTGGCAATTTATGGAGAGTACGCCATGGGCTCTCCAGGCTATAGATTTTAAGCTCTCTATGTATATAATATGTGTGTGCTTATATATTATTTAACTAGATGTATATAACAAATTCAAGTAGAGTCCTAGTTGATCACAGGAAAAGCAAATAAAGAAAAAACTCCACAAATGTAACATTTAACAATAATTAACAGCGCATGAACTCATATATTGTATATAATAGCGATTATGCACTACTTAGAAATCTATAAGGGACATAGGTATATATATTATTCATTGCTGTTAATAATATAAAAATATATTTCTGTTTTTGTTGTTCGTACAGTCAATTTGAAGTTTAGATTAGAAGTTATATTTCATGCAAAAAAGTACCTAATGGCCTTTTCAAACCCTCTGCTTTATCTATGAAAAAAATAAGTAATAACAAAGTTGACATTGCAATACTTAGTAAGGCCTATGCAGAAGAGCAGAGTCTGTGATGTCATAAATTACAGCAGAGTACGTCTAGGTAACACACAGTGATGTCATTTTCAAACATTCCGTGAACACTCACAGCACTCAGAGCTACACTTCACCTGGACAGTGGTTATATTAACTGGAAATATATATTTCCTACTCACCTGCAAAGGGATCTTGTGAAAAGGCACCTCTTGAGTACAGGACCGTTGACTTGTACTTTGCTATCCTATAAAACAAGTATAATGAGAATGGTGAGTGATTATTTTTCTGCTTTATATCTATCTGTCTAGCTATCATTTTCAAATAATTAAAACAAATGAAATTACAAATTTTAAGTTTTTATTTTGTTACTTTTTTGCATTAAATAAAAACCTAAAGGAACACTGCTCAATTCTATACCATTTAGGAATTGAATCACTATGTTCATGCAGCCCTAGTCACAACTCCCTGCATGTGACTTACACAACTTTCCTAAACACTTCCTGAAAAGAGCTTTGTAAAGCTTACACTTCCTTTACTACAAATTATGTTTAATTTAGAATTTCGTATCTCCTACTCTGTTAATAGCTTGCTAGACCATGCAGGGGTATCTTGTGTGTGATTAAAGTTTCATTTGAATAGCAGGAGATAAAAACATTTAAAATAAGTAACATCTAAAAGAAAATTACATGTTTTTTTGCAGGCTTTGTGATTTACAGCCAGGGGAGGTGTAGCTAGGGCTGGATAGACAGAATTAAAAGTGATTTTACTTCAAAATGGTAGAGAATTGAGCAGTAAGACTTCAGAGGCATAATGTATACAGAAAAACTGCTTCATTAATATAAAGTTGTTTTGGTGATTATACTGTTACTTTAAAATATGAGCTTAAACAGCAACACAATAATAAAATGCTTAGATATTAATAACAATAATTAATTATTGATTATAAAGTCCTTACTGATTTCCTTGTGCTATACATAAAGTATTGATATAAACTCCATATAAATACACCATAGGTGATTGTTAAAATAATGGAATCCAACGTTTATTTCTTATGCTGCCGGCAGCCATATATCAATTTTCCCAGAAACCCTTTTCTGTTCCTCCAGACACAGTTGATATTTATTTGTGTAATTTTCTCTTCATTTATTCACCAACCCATGCTTCCATAATATGTCCAACTTTACTCTGCATATAAAACCAGCTGCTGCAACAGGATTCTGTTCACACACTTTATTTCAGATACCAGTCCTGTTTTTTACAGCTCCCTTCTTTCCACATTCTATCCCTCTCAATCTACTACCTGCCCAATACATATGGCTACCAACAGGCTATTTCACTGTCAGACTGCCTAAAGTGAGTGGTAGCTAACAATTGGTCAGATTTGTTTGTCTCTAATAGATATTCCAGTTATTGGGTACATTGCTGTGTCCTATGCCATCTTTAATCAATAGAAAAAAAATCAAACTGGAAAGATTGTGACTCGATTGTGACAAAAATCAAACTGGAAAGATTGTGACTCTCGATAAAATTATATACTTCGTCTAACAGTGTTTTTCCTCTTTAATACAGGTAAAATTCTCAGTGAATAGGAAATTTAAACCGCCACCACCCTCCATTAGCAGTGAATATTTCCATATTTGTGCCAGCTCTTTCCTGCTCATAAGTTACACGTGCATTTATGTATGTGTTTCTGTGAACTCAGCAACATGTCGGCTAATGCTGGACTCTTTATTTCTACAAGGGACGGTCAAATCCCGTGTTCATTATACGGCAGTCTTCCTGAGTACAACATACGCACTGTACCTCCTTCTCCTCCTTATTTATGAGCACCTTTATCTAGTGGCCACAGTTTTCTGTGTATTACAGATAGTCTTAATAGACTTGGCCAAGAGGGGGAAGATGGCAATGGAAGGCATGGAGAAGAAGAATGAGGAAGAGGTGATGGAGGTGACGAAGGTGAAAGAAGAGATGAAATGGAAAGTCTTTTAAAGAAGGAATTGTTGTGGGGAAAAAGACTGCTTGCTTGTAAAGGAAAAAGTTTTTTATTAAAAAAGTTTTATAACTGAATTCTTTATTTTGTTGTTTTTCTGAGGATTCTGCTTTATATTATTAGGGCAAAGCACAGTGAAAACGTAGGAACCGGAAGCAATCATTAGTTTGCAGATTGTAATTTATTGCAAGTCTAGAACCAAAGAGAGCACCAGTAATTAATTCTTTCATTCCTTAATAATCCCGATCTGCCACCCAGACCATTTTCAGATAGGCGATTTAAGCCCATCAATACATTGTACACAGGGAACCTGACGTTTTGAAATTCTCCAACTTCCTAATGCTGTCTCTCACTTTCCAACCCTCATCATCATTACAACAATGCCTGATTTATTTGCTCTTACAATTCTGATCCTTTCTGTGCAGTGACATGTTATAGATTTAATATTGAGAAAAATGGATTTATAAGGGAAAATAAATAACTTAATGGTAGTTACTGGGCCTGGATATTCCACTGTCCAATGGTCCCAGTGTGGTCGCACACTTCAAAAACCACTGGTGTTTGCACCTTTTGGGAAGACAGATTCCGCAGCACAAAGAAATCATCAAACCTATTCTATATCTCATTGTTTGATCAAATGCTGAAATTGGTGATTGTGCTGTTCTTCTTAGCTGAGCTCTGCTCTTAAAGGGACAGCTCATTAAAATGGATAAGGTGGCTGGTGTCCCTTGGCTCTGTTCAACAGGCAGGGATAAACTCTGCCTTAATTATACCAGTCCACATCAACAATGGGCGGAAATGATATGCAGAGACTACTCAGCCCACGCTCTGAGCCTTTCTTCCCATAGCACTGTTTAGCGTGAGGTACACTTCAAGAGGGAAATTTAGCTTGTCCCCCTACGAGAATCTATTTGGTTCAGCTCCCAGGCTAGGCTGTTACTTTACTCAGCAGCTCCAAATTCAGTCAGATGCAATGGTAAATGCGCAAGTGTTTTCTTCTATTCCAGATCCAGTGTCTGATACAATCACCCATAAGTTACTCCCTGGTGATAGGGTTCTGGTTAAGAAATTCCTGAGAAAGCACACACTTGAGCCAAGATTTCATGGTTTATTCCAAGTCCTTCTAACTACATCTACCTCAGTAAAACTAGCTGGGAAGGACACTTGGATACACGCTTCGCACTGCAAGAAAGTTCCAGCTCCAGAGGAAGCTTTACTGTGATATTGTCTCTTGTACTTTTCCACAATCCCAACATTCGACTATATACAAAGACATACCTAATAAAAAGGACCCACACATTTGTGTGACTGGTGACCATTGGGAACATCACTGTAGTTCCTGGAAAGCAGCGGGTTGGAACACGGGCCGACCATGGGGTTACAGACCACAAAGTGCCTTAGATAGAGTGGACAGGAATGGGAAATCCTTGTTACACAGAATGACTTTGTGCAAACCAACTGGGTCTACTCCAATGAAACTTACCTTAAACATAGAACACCCTAGTCCAGGAGACACTGGAGAGTATATAATGGGAATGTACTGGAGAGGGGGTAGTTCATACAATAAATTGGGAACTTTCTATTTACAAGACATGCACACATCACCTGAGTGGGTAGATACAAGACATATGACCATCAACCCTCTCAAACCCCACATTAAGACTCTTAAAGACATGGTAGCCATAGCTAACCCTACATTTGAAGACACTATGGCAGTAGAGACTATGGGTTGAGTGGATGAGATATAATGCTAATTCTCATAATAAAACTAACTGTTATGTTTGTGGTGGAGCCAGACCCCATCTAGGTACAGTGCCTCTAAATCTACCTCCTGATGTTGAAACATGTTTCTTAAAGGACCACTCTAGTGCCAGGAAAACATACTCGTTTTCCTGGCACTAGAGTGCCCTGAGGGTGCCCCCACCCTCAGGGACCCCCTCCCGCCCGGCTCTGGAAAGGGGAAAGGGGTAAAAACTTACCTTTTTCCAGCGGTGGGCGGAGAGATCTCCTCCTCCGATCCTCCTCTTCTCCTCCCCGTCGGCTGAATGCGCACGCGTGGCAAGAGCTGTGCGCGCATTCAGCCGGTCACATAGGAAAGCATTCATAATGCTTTCCTATGGACGCTTGCGTGCTCTCACTGTGATTTTAACAGTGAGAATCACGCAAGCGCCTCTAGCGGCTGTCAGTGAGACAGCCACTAGAGGAAATAGGGGAAGGCTTAACCCATTCACAAACATAGCAGTTTCTCTGAAACTGCTATGTTTATGAAAAAATGGGTTAACCCTAGAAGGACCTGGCACCCAGACCACTTCATTAAGCTGAAGTGGTCTGGGTGCCTAGAGTGGTCCTTTAAGTCTCTATGTGCAGTCAATTACAAACTCATCAGTATGTGAATCATGGAAGAAGATATACCCTCTAACCCAAAGGGATATCAGGCCACCTTATGGAGTCACAGTATATTCAGGTAATTACACTTGATACACTACACACAGTACCACAGGGAAGTTTGTGGGAAAATTCCCTTCTGGTTATTGTGCTACATGCCGAAAGCCTCCAGCTACCCTGTTAATACATCAAGTTAAATACTTGAGAGACATTTATTGGCTATGTGGATACATGCAACTCAGATCCAAATTGACAGGCCTATGGTGGGGGGAATGTGCTTTTACTAAAGTTATCATGCCCATACACATAATATCAGACAACCACCAAGGCCCTCTTGACTCACCACACACATACTTTAGAGTAAAAAGAGACACTCCTGTACAGGGCAGTTTCGACCCTCACATATACATAGATGCCAAGGGGGGTGCCAAATGATTTTAAAGCCAGGGATGAGGTTGCAGCTGGATTCAAATCCTTGATTCCACTCATCACGGCCTATAAGAATGTAAATTGGATTAATTACATCTACTAAAACCAACAATGTTTTGTCAATTATACCAGAGATGCCCTCCAGGGACTGGCAGAACAATTACAAGCCACCTCCCAAATGTCATTTCAGAATAGGATGGCCATAGACATGATTCTGGCGGGGGAAAGGAGGTGTGTGTGAAATACTCCCAGATACCATGACATGCTGCACTTTTATCCCAGATAACACAGGCCCTAACGGGAAAGTAACTATGGCCATCGAGAAGCTTGAAAGCCTCTCTGAAGAGTTAAAAAGAAACTCAGGGATCACCAATTCTTGGGATAGATGGTTTGGATGGATGAACGGATGGCAGAAAGTACTCTTCCAAGTGGGTATGGCTGTCCTAACTGTAATGATTCTTTTCCTCTTCTTTGTCTGCTGTATAATGCCTTGTGCACAGAAATATTTGCAGAAGACTGTAGATCAAACCATTGACCGCACCACCCCAACATTCCTACACCAAGACATTGATGACGGAACCTGTTACACAACACATGCACCTCTTCAGTCCCACCACATTAAGTATACAATTACTTCTCTCTAGGGAAACTATAGGGACAGCGTCTTGTCTAACGGGTAAAAAGTCTGTTGCGGAGATGTAGTGGACAAGCCGCTACGGGTTCTAGTGCAGTGAAGAGTTCAAGAAAACATGTTTTAGAAGATGAGCAGCAGCCTATTAGGGATATTATTAGGGATAGATAGTAGTTGTTTACATCGTAAATAGTAATTTTTAGGGGGGACTGTTGTGGACAGAATATTAACTCTATTAATTTTCGTAAAATGCCTATTTGCTCTGCATAACTATAATCAATATTATTCATAAGTTACTTAAAACGGCCGCTAGGGAATTTCCCCTGTAGTCAACTAATACCCTTGAATTAACAAGATGGCGCTGGAATCTGGAGGAGAGCTCCATGATGCCAGTGACATCACACCCGGTAGGATGAGCAATTGATGAACCACTTAACACCTAACCAATTGTTTTACCGGACCCGCGGAATAAAGATTCCTCAAGTCTTTCATTAACCTGAAACTTGTCTGGTGTGAATTACTTTGGGAGCGTGCACGTAAATACTTATTAATTTGGACAGGGGCAGATATGCAAAAATATCAAGCACTTGATTTGATCCACAACAGCTTTTCTGTAAACCCAGCACAAACTTCTTGCAATTTTTCTTCACTTTTGATCAGAAACTAGAAACTGTTTTCCCAGCAACAGGCAATATGGTAATTTTCTCTAATGATTTTTAGGATAGAAAAATCTAAAATAACAACAGATTATTTTTTATATTTGGGTTTCATATAAAGAACATTCTCTAGGCTCATGTACAATTTAGTTCAAACTAGGTACCTTTGTAACCATAGCAGTGAGTTTGATATTCTAATCAAGATTATTGATACTATCAATGTAATCTTCAAACGTGGAAAAGAGCTGCTCCAACACATAAAAAGCATCATCTATGTATCTTCTCCAGATTTTACAAAACCCGAATAAGGGATGATTATACAAAAGGTGTATTTCAATGAAGTTTATATATATATATATATATTTACAGATAGATCGATTATTAATACTATTAATCAAATCTACCAACTTGTCCAAGAGCTGCTCCAACACATAACAAATATCTGGACAAGGTATGATTATATTTACACACACACATACATGTATATATATATTTATCTATAATAATTTCAACTCACTACTGGTAAGTCATTGGCAATTTATGGAGAGTATGCCATGGGCTCTCCAGGCTATAGATTTTAAGCTCTCTATGTATATAATATGTGTGTGCTTATATATTATTTAACTAGATGTATATAACAAATTCAAGTAGAGTCCAAGTTGATCACAGGAAAAGCAAATAAAGAAAAAACTCCACAAATGTAACATTTAACAATAATTAACAGCGCATGAACTCATATATTGTATATAATAGCGATTATGCACTACTTAGAAATCTATAAGGGACATAGGTATATATATTATTCATTGCTGTTAATAATATAAAAATATATTTCTGTTTTTGTTGTTCGTACAGTCAATTTGAAGTTTAGATTAGAAGTTATATTTCATGCAAAAAAGTACCTAATGGCCTTTTCAAACCCTCTGCTTTATCTATGAAAAAAATAAGTAATAACAAAGTTGACATTGCAATACTTAGTAAGGCCTATGCAGAAGAGCAGAGTCTGTGATGTCATAAATTACAGCAGAGTACGTCTAGGTAACACACAGTGATGTCATTTTCAAACATTCCGTGAACACTCACAGCACTCAGAGCTACACTTCACCTGGACAGTGGTTATATTAACTGGAAATATATATTTCCTACTCACCTGCAAAGGGATCTTGTGAAAAGGCACCTCTTGAGTACAGGACCGTTGACTTGTACTTTGCTATCCTATAAAACAAGTATAATGAGAATGGTGAGTGATTATTTTTCTGCTTTATATCTATCTGTCTAGCTATCATTTTCAAATAATTAAAACAAATGAAATTACAAATTCTAAGTTTTTATTTTGTTACTTTTTTGCATTAAATAAAAACCTAAAGGAACACTGCTCAATTCTATACCATTTAGGAATTGAATCACTATGTTCATGCAGCCCTAGTCACAACTCCCTGCATGTGACTTACACAACTTTCCTAAACACTTCCTGAAAAGAGCTTTGTAAAGCTTACACTTCCTTTACTACAAATTATGTTTAATTTAGAATTTCGTATCTCCTACTCTGTTAATAGCTTGCTAGACTATGCAGGGGTATCTTGTGTGTGATTAAAGTTTCATTTGAATAGCAGGAGATAAAAACGTTTAAAATAAGTAACATCTAAAAGAAAATTACATGTTTTTTTGCAGGCTTTGTGATTTACAGCCAGGGGAGGTGTAGCTAGGGCTGGATAGACAGAATTAAAAGTGATTTTACTTCAAAATGGTAGAGAATTGAGCAGTAAGACTTCAGAGGCATAATGTATACAGAAAAACTGCTTCATTAATATAAAGTTGTTTTGGTGATTATACTGTTACTTTAAAATATGAGCTTAAACAGCAACACAATAATAAAATGCTTAGATATTAATAACAATAATTAATTATTGATTATAAAGTCCTTACTGATTTCCTTGTGCTATACATAAAGTATTGATATAAACTCCATATAAATACACCATAGGTGATTGTTAAAATAATGGAATCCAACGTTTATTTCTTATGCTGCCGGCAGCCATATATCAATTTTCCCAGAAACCACTGCTTTGACCTTTCAATACCCATACCACTCATTGTTACCCTTTTCTGTTCCTCCAGACACAGTTGATATTTATTTGTGTAATTTTCTCTTCATTTATTCACCAACCCATGCTTCCATAATATGTCCAACTTTACTCTGCATATAAAACCAGCTGCTGCAACAGGATTCTGTTCACACACTTTATTTCAGATACCAGTCCTGTTTTTTACAGCTCCCTTCTTTCCACATTCTATCCCTCTCAATCTACTACCTGCCCAATACATATGGCTACCAACAGGCTATTTCACTGTCAGACTGCCTAAAGTGAGTGGTAGCTAACAATTGGTCAGATTTGCTTGTCTCTAATAGATATTCCAGTTATTGGGTACATTGCTGTGTCCTATGCCATCTTTAATCAATAGAAAAAAAATCAAACTGGAAATATTGTGACTCGATTGTGACAAAAATCAAACTGGAAAGATTGTGACTCTCGATAAAATTATATACTCCGTCTAACAGTGTTTTTCCTCTTTAATACAGGTAAAATTCTCAGTTAATAGGAAATTTAAACCGCCACCACCCTCCATTAGCAGTGAATATTTCCATATTTGTGCCAGCTCTTTCCTGCTCATATGTTACACGTGCATTTATGTATGTGTTTCTGTGAACTCAGCAACATGTCGGCTAATACTGGACTCTTTATTTCTACAAGGGACGGTCAAATCCCGTGTTCATTATACGGCAGTCTTCCTGAGCACAACATACGCACTGTACCTCCTTCTCCTCCTTATTTATGAGCACCTTTATCTAGTGGCCACAGTTTTCTGTGTATTACAGATAGTCTTAATAGACTTGGCCAAGAGGGGGAAGATGGCAATGGAAGGCATGGAGAAGAAGAATGAGGAAGAGGTGATGGAGGTGACGAAGGTGAAAGAAGAGATGAAATGGAAAGTCTTTTAAAGAAGGAATTGTTGTGGGGAAAAAGACTGCTTGCTTGTAAAGGAAAAAGTTTTTTATTAAAAAAGTTTTATAACTGAATTCTTTATTTTGTTGTTTTTCTGAGGATTCTGCTTTATATTATTAGGGCAAAGCACAGTGAAAACGTAGGAACCGGAAGCAATCATTAGTTTGCAGATTGTAATTTATTGCAAGTCTAGAACCAAAGAGAGCACCAGTAATATTAATTCTTTCATTCCTTAATAATCCCGATCTGCCACCCAGACCATTTTCAGATAGGCGATTTAAGCCCATCAATACATTGTACACAGGGAACCTGACGTTTTGAAATTCTCCAACTTCCTAATGCTGTCTCTCACTTTCCAACCCTCATCATCATTACAACAATGCCTGATTTATTTGCTCTTACAATTCTGATCCTTTCTGTGCAGTGACATGTTATAGATTTAATGCTTGAGAAGAATGGATTTATAAGGGAAAATAAATAACTTAATGGTAGTTACTGGGCCTGGATATTCCACTGTCCAATGGTCCCAGTGTGGTCGCACACTTCAAAAACCACTGGTGTTTGCACCTTTTGGAAAGACAGATTCCGCAGCACAAAGAAATCATCAAACCTATTCTATATCTCATTGTTTGATCAAATGCTGAAATTGGTGATTGTGCTGTTCTTCTTAGCTGAGCTCTGCTCTTAAAGGGACAGCTCATTAAAATGGATAAGGTGGCTGGTGTCCCTTGGCTCTGTTCAACAGGCAGGGATAAACTCTGCCTTAATTATACCAGTCCACATCAACAATGGGCGGAAATGATATGCAGAGACTACTCAGCCCACGCTCTGAGCCTATCTTCCCATAGCACTGTTTAGCGTGAGGTACACTCCAAGAGGGAAATTTAGCTTGTCCCCCTACGAGATTCTATTTGGTTCAGCTCCCAGGCTAGGCTGTTACTTTCCTCAGCAGCTCCAAATTCAGTCAGATGCAATGGTAAATTACATAACTGCTCTCTCTCATGCCTTGACCAAAATCCATGCGCAAGTGTTTTCTTCTATTCCAGATCCAGTGTCTGATACAATCACCCATAAGTTACTCCCTGGTGATTGGGTTCTGGTTAAGAAATTCCTGAGAAAGCACACACTTGAGCCAAGATTTCATGGTTTATTCCAAGTCCTTCTAACTACATCTACCTCAGTAAAACTAGCTGGGAAGGACACTTGGATACACGCTTCGCACTGCAAGAAAGTTCCAGCTCCAGAGGAAGCTTTACTGTGATATTGTCTCTTGTACTTTTCCACAATCCCAACATTCGACTATATACAAAGACATACCTAATAAAAAGGACCCACACATTTGTGTGACTGGTGACCATTGGGGACATCACTGTAGTTCCTGGAAAGCAGCGGGTTGGAACACGGGCCGACCATGGGGTTACAGACCACAAAGTGCCTTAGATAGAGTGGACAGGAATGGGAAATCCTTGTTACACAGAATGACTTTGTGCAAACCAACTGGGTCTACTCCAATGAAACTTACCTTAAACATAGAACACCCTAGTCCAGGAGACACTGGAGAGTATATAATGGGAATGTACTGGAGAGGGGGTAGTTCATACAATAAATTGGGAACTTTCTATTTACAAGACATGCACACATCACCTGAGTGGGTAGATACAAGACATATGACCATCAACCCTCTCAAACCCCACATTAAGACTCTTAAAGACATGGTAGCCATAGCTAACCCTACATTTGAAGACACTATGGCAGTAGAGACTGTTTTTTCAGACACTAATCTATGGCTTGAGTGGATGAGATATAATGCTAATTCTCATAATAAAACTAAATGTTATGTTTGTGGTGGAGCCAGACCCCATCTAGGTACAGTGCCTCTAAATCTACCTCCTGATGTTGAAACATGTTTCTTAAAGGACCACTCTAGTGCCAGGAAAACATACTCGTTTTCCTGGCACTAGAGTGCCCTGAGGGTGCCCCCACCCTCAGGGACCCCCTCCCGCCCGGCTCTGGAAAGGGGAAAGGGGTAAAAACTTACCTTTTTCCAGCGGTGGGCGGAGAGATCTCCTCCTCCGATCCTCCTATTCTCCTCCCCGTCGGCTGAATGCGCACGCGCGGCAAGAGCTGCGCGCGCATTCAGCCGGTCACATAGGAAAGCATTCATAATGCTTTCCTATGGACGCTTGCGTGCTCTCACTGTGATTTTCACAGTGAGAATCACGCAAGCGCCTCTAGCGGCTGTCAGTGAGACAGCCACTAGAGGAAATAGGGGAAGGCTTAACCCATTCACAAACATAGCAGTTTCTCTGAAACTGCTATGTTTATGAAAAAATGGGTTAACCCTAGAAGGACCTGGCACCCAGACCACTTCATTAAGCTGAAGTGGTCTGGGTGCCTAGAGTGGTCCTTTAAGTCTCTATGTGCAGTCAATTACAAACTCATCAGTATGTGAATCATGGAAGAAGATATACCCTCTAACCCAAAGGGATATCAGGCCACCTTATGGAGTCACAGTATATTCAGGTAATTACACTTGATACACTACACACAGTACCACAGGGAAGTTTGTGGGAAAATTCCCTTCTGGTTATTGTGCTACATGCCGAAAGCCTCCAGCTACCCTGTTAATACATCAAGTTAAATACTTGAGAGACATTTATTGGCTATGTGGATACATGCAACTCAGATCCAAATTGACAGGCCTATGGTGGGGGGAATGTGCTTTTACTAAAGTTATCATGCCCATACACATAATATCAGACAACCACCAAGGCCCTCTTGACTCACCACACACATACTTTAGAGTAAAAAGAGACACTCCTGTACAGGGCAGTTTCGACCCTCACATATACATAGATGCCAAGGGGGGTGCCAAATGATTTTAAAGCCAGGGATGAGGTTGCAGCTGGATTCAAATCCTTGATTCCACAAATCACGGCATATAAGAATGTAAATTGGATTAATTACATCTACTAAAACCAACAATGCCCTCCAGGGACTGGCAGAACAATTACAAGCCACCTCCCAAATGTCATTTCAGAATAGGATGGCCATAGACATGATTCTGGCGGGGGAAAGGAGGTGTGTGTGAAATACTCCCAGATACCATGACATGCTGCACTTTTATCCCAGATAACACAGGCCCTAACGGGAAAGTAACTATGGCCATCGAGAAGCTTGAAAGCCTCTCTGAAGAGTTAAAAAGAAACTCAGGGATCACCAATTCTTGGGATAGATGGTTTGGATGGATGAACGGATGGCAGAAAGTACTCTTCCAAGTGGGTATGGCTGTCCTAACTGTAATGATTCTTTTCCTCTTCTTTGTCTGCTGTATAATGCCTTGTGCACAGAAATATTTGCAGAAGACTGTAGATCAAACCATTGACCGCACCACCCCAACATTCCTACAACAAGACATTGATGACGGAACCTGTGACACAACACATGCACCTCTTCAGTCCCACCACATTAAGTATACAATTACTTCTCTCTAGGGAAACTATAGGGACAGCGTCTTGTCTAACGGGTAAAAAGTCTGTTGCGGAGATGTAGTGGACAAGCCGCTACGGGTTCTAGTGCAGTGAAGAGTTCAAGAAAACATGTTTGAGAAGATGAGCAGCAGCCTATTAGGGATATTATTAGGGATAGATAGTAGTTGTTTACATCGTAAATAGTAATTTTTAGGGGGGACTGTTGTGGACAGAATATTAACTCTATTAATTTTCGTAAAATGCCTATTTGCTCTGCATAACTATAATCAATATTATTCATAAGTTACTTAAAATGGCCGCTAGGGAATTTCCCCTGTAGTCAACTAACACCCTTGAATTAACAAGATGGCGCTGGAATCTGGAGGAGAGCTCCATGATGCCAGTGACATCACACCCGGTAGGATGAGCAATTGATGAACCACTTAACACCTAACCAATTGCTTTACCGGACCCTCGGAATAAAGATTCCTCAAGTCTTTCATTAACCTGAAACTTGTGTCTGGTGTGAATTACTTTGGGAGCGTGCACGTAAATACTTATTAATTTGGACAGGGGCAGATATGCAAAAATATCAAGCACTTGATTTGATCCACAACAGCTTTTCTGTAAACCCAGCACAAATTTCTTGCAATTTTTCTTCACTTTTGATTAGAAACTAGAAACTGTTTTCCCAGCAACAGGCAATATGGTAATTTTCTCTAATGATTTTTAGGATAGAAAAATCTAAAATAACAACAGATTATTTGTTATATTTGGGTTTCATATAAAGAACATTCTCTAGGCTCATGTACAATTTAGTTCAAACTAGGTACCTTTGTAACCATAGCAGTGAGTTTGATATTCTAATCAAGATTATTGATACTATCAATGTAATCTTCAAACGTGGAAAAGAGCTGCTCCAACACATAAAAAGCATCATCTATGTATCTTCTCCAGATTTTACAAAACCCGAATAAGGGATGATTATACAAAAGGTGTATCTCAATGAAGTTTATATATATATATATATATATATATATATATTTACAGATAGATCGATTATTAATACTATTAATCAAATCTACCAACTTGTCCAAGAGCTGCTCCAACACATAACAAATATCTGGACAAGGTATGATTATATTTACACACACACATACATGTATATATATATGTATCTATAATAATTTCAACTCACTACTGGTAAGTCATTGGCAATTTATGGAGAGTATGCCATGGGCTCTCCAGGCTATAGATTTTAAGCTCTCTATGTATATAATATGTGTGTGCTTATATATTATTTAACTAGATGTATATAACAAATTCAAGTAGAGTCCAAGTTGATCACAGGAAAAGCAAATAAAGAAAAAACTCCACAAATGTAACATTTAACAATAATTAACAGCGCATGAACTCATATATTGTATATAATAGCGATTATGCACTACTTAGAAATCTATAAGGGACATAGGTATATATATTATTCATTGCTGTTAATAATATAAAAATATATTTCTGTTTTTGTTGTTCGTACAGTCAATTTGAAGTTTAGATTAGAAGTTATATTTCATGCAAAAAAAGTACCTAATGGCCTTTTCAAACCCTCTGCTTTATCTATGAAAAAAATAAGTAATAACAAAGTTGACATTGCAATACTTAGTAAGGCCTATGCACAAGAGCAGAGTCTGTGATGTCATAAATTACAGCAGAGTACGTCTAGGTAACACACAGTGATGTCATTTTCAAACATTCCGTGAACACTCACAGCACTCAGAGCTACACTTCACCTGGACAGTGGTTATATTAACTGGAAATATATATTTGCTACTCACCTGCAAAGGGATCTTGTGAAAAGGCACCTCTTGAGTACAGGACCGTTGACTTGTACTTTGCTATCCTATAAAACAAGTATAATGAGAATGGTGAGTGATTATTTTTCTACTTTATATCTATCTGTCTAGCTATCATTTTCAAATAATTAAAACAAATGAAATTACAAATTTTAAGTTTTTATTTTGTTACTTTTTTGCATTAAATAAAAACCTAAAGGAACACTGCTCAATTCTATACCATTTAGGAATTGAATCACTATGTTCATGCAGCCCTAGTCACAACTCCCTGCATGTGACTTACACAACTTTCCTAAACACTTCCTGAAAAGAGCTTTGTAAAGCTTACACTTCCTTTACTACAAATTATGTTTAATTTAGAATTTCGTATCTCCTACTCTGTTAATAGCTTGCTAGACCATGCAGGGGTATCTTGTGTGTGATTAAAGTTTCATTTGAATAGCAGGAGATAAAAACGTTTAAAATAAGTAACATCTAAAAGAAAATTACATGTTTTTTTGCAGGCTTTGTGATTTACAGCCAGGGGAGGTGTAGCTAGGGCTGGATAGACAGAATTAAAAGTGATTTTACTTCAAAATGGTAGAGAATTGAGCAGTAAGACTTCAGAGGCATAATGTATACAGAAAAACTGCTTCATTAATATAAAGTTGTTTTGGTGATTATACTGTTACTTTAAAATATGAGCTTAAACAGCAACACAATAATAAAATGCTTAGATATTAATAACAATAATTAATTATTGATTATAAAGTCCTTACTGATTTCCTTGTGCTATACATAAAGTATTGATATAAACTCCATATAAATACACCATAGGTGATTGTTAAAATAATGGAATCCAACGTTTATTTCTTATGCTGCCGGCAGCCATATATCAATTTTCCCAGAAACCACTGCTTTGACCTTTCAATACCCATACCACTCATTGTTACCCTTTTCTGTTCCTCCAGACACAGTTGATATTTATTTGTGTAATTTTCTCTTCATTTATTCACCAACCCATGCTTCCATAATATGTCCAACTTTACTCTGCATATAAAACCAGCTGCTGCAACAGGATTCTGTTCACACACTTTATTTCAGATACCAGTCCTGTTTTTTACAGCTCCCTTCTTTCCACATTCTATCCCTCTCAATCTACTACCTGCCCAATACATATGGCTACCAACAGGCTATTTCACTGTCAGACTGCCTAAAGTGAGTGGTAGCTAACAATTGGTCAGATTTGTTTGTCTCTAATAGATATTCCAGTTATTGGGTACATTGCTGTGTCCTATGCCATCTTTAATCAATAGAAAAAAAATCAAACTGGAAAGATTGTGACTCGATTGTGACAAAAATCAAACTGGAAAGATTGTGACTCTCGATAAAATTATATACTCCGCCTAACAGTGTTTTTCCTCTTTAATACAGGTAAAATTCTCAGTGAATAGGAAATTTAAACCGCCACCACCCTCCATTAGCAGTGAATATTTCCATATTTGTGCCAGCTCTTTCCTGCTCATATGTTACACGTGCATTTATGTATGTGTTTCTGTGAACTCAGCAACATGTCGGCTAATGCTGGACTCTTTATTTCTACAAGGGACGGTCAAATCCCGTGTTCATTATACGGCAGTCTTCCTGAGTACAACATACGCACTGTACCTCCTTCTCCTCCTTATTTATGAGCACCTTTATCTAGTGGCCACAGTTTTCTGTGTATTCCAGATAGTCTTAATAGACTTGGCCAAGAGGGGGAAGATGGCAATGGAAGGCATGGAGAAGAAGAATGAGGAAGAGGTGATGGAGGTGACGAAGGTGAAAGAAGAGATGAAATGGAAAGTCTTTTAAAGAAGGAATTGTTGTGGGGAAAAAGACTGCTTGCTTGTAAAGGAAAAAGTTTTTTATTAAAAAAGTTTTATAACTGAATTCTTTATTTTGTTGTTTTTCTGAGGATTCTGCTTTATATTATTAGGGCAAAGCACAGTGAAAACGTAGGAACCGGAAGCAATCATTAGTTTGCAGATTGTAATTTATTGCAAGTCTAGAACCAAAGAGAGCACCAGTAATATTAATTCTTTCATTCCTTAATAATCCCGATCTGCCACCCAGACCATTTTAAGATAGGCGATTTAAGCCCATCAATACATTGTCCACAGGGAACCTGACGTTTTGAAATTCTCCAACTTCCTAATGCTGTCTCTCACTTTCCAACCCTCATCATCATTACAACAATGCCTGATTTATTTGCTCTTACAATTCTGATCCTTTCTGTGCAGTGACATGTTATAGATTTAATGCTTGAGAAGAATGGATTTATAAGGGAAAATAAATAACTTAATGGTAGTTACTGGGCCTGGATATTCCACTGTCCAATGGTCCCAGTGTGGTCGCACACTTCAAAAACCACTGGTGTTTGCACCTTTTGGGAAGACAGATTCCGCAGCACAAAGAAATCATCAAACCTATTCTATATCTCATTGTTTGATCAAATGCTGAAATTGGTGATTGTGCTGTTCTTCTTAGCTGAGCTCTGCTCTTAAAGGGACAGCTCATTAAAATGGATAAGGTGGCTGGTGTCCCTTGGCTCTGTTCAACAGGCAGGGATAAACTCTGCCTTAATTATACCAGTCCACATCAACAATGGGCGGAAATGATATGCAGAGACTACTCAGCCCACGCTCTGAGCCTATCTTCCCATAGCACTGTTTAGCGTGAGGTACACTTCAAGAGGGAAATTTAGCTTGTCCCCCTACGAGAATCTATTTGGTTCAGCTCCCAGGCTAGGCTGTTACTTTCCTCAGCAGCTCCAAATTCAGTCAGATGCAATGGTAAATGTGCAAGTGTTTTCTTCTATTCCAGATCCAGTGTCTGATACAATCACCCATAAGTTACTCCCTGGTGATAGGGTTCTGGTTAAGAAATTCCTGAGAAAGCACACACTTGAGCCAAGATTTCATGGTTTATTCCAAGTCCTTCTAACTACATCTACCTCAGTAAAACTAGCTGGGAAGGACACTTGGATACACGCTTCGCACTGCAAGAAAGTTCCAGCTCCAGAGGAAGCTTTACTGTGATATTGTCTCTTGTACTTTTCCACAATCCCAACATTCGACTATATACAAAGACATACCTAATAAAAAGGACCCACACATTTTTGTGACTGGTGACCATTGGGGACATCACTGTAGTTCCTGGAAAGCAGCGGGTTGGAACACGGGCCGACCATGGGGTTACAGACCACAAAGTGCCTTAGATAGAGTGGACAGGAATGGGAAATCCTTGTTACACAGAATGACTTTGTGCAAACCAACTGGGTCTACTCCAATGAAACTTACCTTAAACATAGAACACCCTAGTCCAGGAGACACTGGAGAGTATATAATGGGAATGTACTGGAGAGGGGGTAGTTCATACAATAAATTGGGAACTTTCTATTTACAAGACATGCACACATCACCTGAGTGGGTAGATACAAGACATATGACCATCAACCCTCTCAAACCCCACATTAAGACTCTTAAAGACATGGTAGCCATAGCTAACCCTACATTTGAAGACACTATGGCAGTAGAGACTATGGGTTGAGTGGATGAGATATAATGCTAATTCTCATAATAAAACTAACTGTTATGTTTGTGGTGGAGCCAGACCCCATCTAGGTACAGTGCCTCTAAATCTACCTCCTGATGTTGAAACATGTTTCTTAAAGGACCACTCTAGTGCCAGGAAAACATACTCGTTTTCCTGGCACTAGAGTGCCCTGAGGGTGCCCCCACCCTCAGGGACCCCCTCCTGCCCGGCTCTGGAAAGGGGAAAGGGGTAAAAACTTACCTTTTTCCAGCGGTGGGCGGAGAGATCTCCTCCTCCGATCCTCCTCTTCTCCTCCCCGTCGGCTGAATGCGCACGCGCGGCAAGAGCTGCGCGCGCATTCAGCCGGTCACATAGGAAAGCATTCATAATGCTTTCCTATGGACGCTTGCGTGCTCTCACTGTGATTTTATACCATGTTATTTCAGGAGCTTTTTACTACATTTATACACTAGTGTGGTGATTGATAGTATGGCATCCATTTGGAGCATTGGAATTCCCATGCCCCATCTGTCTGCCTTTTTTACCATATCTTTGTGTGATATTCAATATATATTGTTTAATTGATTTTACTACTGCATTCTGTGGCGTTAATTCGCCACCTTCTCGCTGATTTCAACTCTTTATTAATCTCTTTGGCGACATTCCGCCAGGTGTATGTATTTTTCTTTATTATTTAGATCCCCACGCATGCGCGTTTAGGCACTGATCCTTATAATATGTTTAGAACTCTTTTTCGGATTACGCATGCGCAATTCAGACGGATGGACGTCACAGGAAGTACCACTCTGCGTTCCAGTGTGGAACGCACGCTGCCGGTGAACAGCATCAAGGAAGATTGAATCGGATATAAAGTTCCCTCATACCCGAATCCATTTATATCCCTGAAGAAGTCCTCCACTTATCACGGACGAAACGCGTTGGATATTGAACTTTTTCGGACTGTTTCTTGATTTTAATTGTTTTATGGTCCTTTATTGTTCCTGTACTCTGCTACTCTGACTGGATCTGCATCTGGTATCTACTATTCTGCCTTCCAGTTCCACTGAGAGTGGAGACATGCCTAAAACCACTTCATGTTTGTAAGTGTACCAATAAATTCTCTTTTGATACTTTTTACGTACTTTCACTATGTATGGCTCTTTCTTTACATATCTTTGAAGACATTTTTACATCTGGATCTACTATCAAGTTCCATACTACATATACCCCAGGGGGGTGAGAGGCCTGATTTACACTTTTGTTTGTGAGTGCATTACTTACTCCACATTTTATTATTATTATCTTACTGTGTTACGCTATGATATACATTTTTTTATTTCAGATTGTATAATATATTCATAGAGAATATTCCAATTTTGGATATATTCATCAGGTTGTATTTTATTATTATTGTGAAGGTGGTTTCCGCTTTATCTTTTTCTGTTTTCTACTATTGGTGTTTAGTGAGGTTCACCTGGAACCACTTTCAATTCAGCAGCTTTATTGCTTTTGGTTAGTGGGTATACTATTGCTTTGTCACTTTGATTATTTGTTCCTCACTTGTATACCACTGATTGGATATTATATCACTTATATATTATGGCTTCCAAAAATGTATATGATGAAATGAGAAATGAGAGAAAAAAGAGAATTGACTCCTTATTTAAAGGAGACCCTCCCCTTACAGACAGTTCACTAAATAAAAAATTTGTTCAATTAGAACATTTATTAGAGAAAGAAACTCGTAAGTGGTGGGAAATAACTTCATTGGAACAATATTTGGCTTCAAATATTATACCCCGAGGACTGAGGGTTTTAAAAGTTCCAGCTTTTGGTTTAGAAGATCAATTACTGTTAAGTGAATGGTATCAGGCTAGTGATGAATGTTCCAGAAAATACATGATTAGCTTGATAGAATATCAAAAAAGATCCCTCACTACTTTAGAGGAAGACATTAAGACATTAGAAAACGATATTTCTAATTGCAAAGAACCAAAAGCTGTAGAAAACAATTATAATATTTTAAAAGATAAAATCAAAATTGTAGACGAAAAAATTTCATTAACTAAGTCTACAAAATATAAAAGAGACCAAGATGATTACCAGAAAGGTAACCAAAGAAATTGGTCTAAATTTAATCCCCAGTCTAACCGACAAGATCATTTTAACAAAAAGAAACCACAATTTAGAGTCCGTAATCCATCAGGTCCAAGTTCTAGTTTTAGGACTGGACACAAATCTTCCAATTCTAATTCCTTTAATCGTAAATATCACGCTACTTCCAATCTTAATTCTAACTCCAATCGTGGGGAATATTCTAATTCTAATTCTAATTCATATTCCAAATTCAATTCATATTCTAACTCTAATTCAAATTCTTATTCTAATTCCAATCTTAATTCTAATGCATATTCCAATTCGTATTCTAAACCCATTCCCAAGAAACTTGGTTCACCGGGTTCGTCTAGTAACTCTTTTTCTAGAGGTGACAACCAAGAAATTTTTTTAGACAAGGGGCGAGACCCAAGGTCAGATCGAAATTACACACTTCCAACTCACAACAGATTTCAAACATTAAGATCTCCAATAAAAAAAAGACCTCACTCAGAAGTCGAGGAGGATCAGAGTACATCAATGCATCTTCCATACAGACAGAATTAGAAAAAACCGAAGGTATTTTCAATCTGTCTCAGGTTAATTTTACCTCGGATGAACTCTCACTCCTTAAAAAGGGATTGAAGTTTGCCCCTGCATCCAATTTAAACTCTTTCAATTTATATCTTGATAACCAGAAATTTCTCAAAAAATTAACCATTAAAAGATTTTTTCATAACAGGGACACCGACAATACCCAGACAATTTTACCAACACGGTTTGATATACAAGAGGAACCGTCAGATGATCAAGAATTTAAAGGACAGATCACACACACCCCTTTTAAACCTAAATCACATTTTTATCCCTGGTCTGCTAGAAGTAAATATCTGGATATTTTCAACGAATTAGTCCAAGCAGATCTAGACAAATTAAATGACCTCAAATACCATTCTAACCTAAATAAAAAAGAAAGATCAGCTTTAAAAACTCTCATTGACAATTCCAATATAGTGATCAAAGAGGCGGATAAAGGGGGAGGCACAGTTATTATGGATAGATCGTATTATATGGAGGAAGCGTATAACATTTTGTATGATCCAAATACATACGAAATCTTATCATGCAATCCCACTCCGACGTTTTTGCAAGTTTTGAAAGAACTTTTGGATCTGGGCTTAGAAAAAGGAGTTCTCAACAGAAAAGAGTATGATTTTATCTTTAATCCCAAGTGTAAAACCGCTACCTTTTATTTTTTGCCCAAGATCCATAAAAATCTCCAAAAACCCCCTGGCCGCCCCATAGTCAGTGGTATTTCCTCTTTGTCTTGTAACTTGTCTGAGTATATCGATTTCTTTTTACAACCCTATGTTCCCTTGAGTGATTCCTATATTGGAGATACCAGACATATTTTACAAGATATTAATAATATGCCTTGGAAATCTACATATATTTTGGCTACGGCCGACATCACTGCTCTTTATTCAAATATCCCACACGATAAAGGTACCTCTGCTATACAAGATACACTCGAACACCATCAATTCCTTTCGTCGACTCAGATCCAATTTCTGATGCAATGTATCTCATTTGTATTAACCAAAAATTTTTTCTGGTTCAGTGGCCAATATTTTCTGCAGAAGTGTGGCGTCGCCATGGGTACCAAATTTGCCCCCAGTTTTGCCAATATATACGTTTCCCATTGGGAGCAGCGTTGTATTCGGCTGGGTGCTCATTCTGGGGGCAGTTTGGTCCTATGGCGACGCTACATAGATGATGTGTTGTTGGTATGGGAAGGTTCTGCTGCAAGCCTAGAGACGTTTTTTGAATTTATCAACTCTAATAATTATAATCTCAAATTCACCCATAATATCAGCCCAACCTCACTGGACTTCTTGGATCTTTCTATCTATATAGAAAATGATCAACTTAAAACGAAAACATTTTTTAAACCAACAGACTGTAACACCGCAATAGATTTGTCCAGTGCCCATCATCTTCCCTGGCTTTCAAACATTCCTAGAAGCCAACTTATTCGTCTTAGGCGAAATTGTTCAGACGATTCTATCTTTTTACAACAAGCCCAGTTAATTAAGGCACGATATTTGGAGAAAGGTTACGACCAAGCTCGAATTGATTCGGATATACAGAACATATTAGACACAGACAGAACACAATTTCTGATAAATAGGAAAAAAAAACAAAAGCGATCTGATAATGGTTCAGGATCTCAGAAGAACGATTTCCAATTCGCGTTTATAACTCAATATAATCCACATGCTAAAAAAATCCATAAAATCTTAAACAAGTATTGGTATATTCTGCAGAGAGACAGTGTACTTAAGGAGATTATCCCAAATAGACCCAAAATTATCTACAAACAAGCTTCTAACCTTAAAAATAAACTGGCTCCTAGCCTTCTCCCTATACAGTCTGTACCTACTTCCAGTAACTCTTTTCTTCAACCTTTAAAGGGCTTCTATTGTTGTGGTCATTGTTCCACATGTAAATATCAAAAAAGGAAAATAACTAGCTTTACAAGTACTCAAACCAAAAAAACCTATGTAATTAAAAAACACATTCAATGTTCAACCACCTTTGTCATTTATTTACTCCAATGTGGGTGTGGAGCCCAATATGTGGGCCGCACCACTAGGAAACTCCATATTAGACTTCTGGAACATTTCAATAATATCAAAAAAAGTAAATTAGATCACAGTGTGTCAAAACATTGCAGTACTTGCCCTCTTTTTCAGTGGGAACAATTACAAGTGTTTGGTATAGAACACATTACATTAGGATGTAGAGGAGGAGATAAATTACAGACATTAATACGCCAGGAAGCATTTTGGATTTATACCCTTAAAACATTGCATTATGGTCTTAATGCGGAAATAGACCTGTCAGGTTTAATTTAATTTGATCCAGCTATTAAGCATGTAGGATCATAGGTATTCCCTTTTTTCTCTCGCCTTGGGTTTTATGTTTCTTGTTTTTTAACATTATTATTTTTTAAAATATAATTTTTACAATATTATTATTAATTTGTATTTCTGACCTTTGCAGGTCATGAATATAATATGGGAATGTGGTTATTGTTAACATTGGCTGGTTTTCTCTGTCTCATACACCCACATTATGACTCTAAATATATCGTTATGTGTATAAGATATTGAGACTTTATACCATGTTATTTCAGGAGCTTTTTACTACATTTATACACTAGTGTGGTGATTGATAGTATGGCATCCATTTGGAGCATTGGAATTCCCATGCCCCATCTGTCTGCCTTTTTTACCATATCTTTGTGTGATATTCAATATATATTGTTTAATTGATTTTACTACTGCATTCTGTGGCGTTAATTCGCCACCTTCTCGCTGATTTCAACTCTTTATTAATCTCTTTGGCGACATTCCGCCAGGTGTATGTATTTTTCTTTATTATTTAGATCCCCACGCATGCGCGTTTAGGCACTGATCCTTATAATATGTTTAGAACTCTTTTTCGGATTACGCATGCGCAATTCAGACGGATGGACGTCACAGGAAGTACCACTCTGCGTTCCAGTGTGGAACGCACGCTGCCGGTGAACAGCATCAAGGAAGATTGAATCGGATATAAAGTTCCCTCATACCCGAATCCATTTATATCCCTGAAGAAGTCCTCCACTTATCACGGACGAAACGCGTTGGATATTGAACTTTTTCGGACTGTTTCTTGATTTTAATTGTTTTATGGTCCTTTATTGTTCCTGTACTCTGCTACTCTGACTGGATCTGCATCTGGTATCTACTATTCTGCCTTCCAGTTCCACTGAGAGTGGAGACATGCCTAAAACCACTTCATGTTTGTAAGTGTACCAATAAATTCTCTTTTGATACTTTTTACGTACTTTCACTATGTATGGCTCTTTCTTTACATATCTTTGAAGACATTTTTACATCTGGATCTACTATCAAGTTCCATACTACATATACCCCAGGGGGGTGAGAGGCCTGATTTACACTTTTGTTTGTGAGTGCATTACTTACTCCACATTTTATTATTATTATCTTACTGTGTTACGCTATGATATACATTTTTTTATTTCAGATTGTATAATATATTCATAGAGAATATTCCAATTTTGGATATATTCATCAGGTTGTATTTTATTATTATTGTGAAGGTGGTTTCCGCTTTATCTTTTTCAGAATCACGCAAGCGCCTCTAGCGGCTGTCAGTGAGACAGCCACTAGAGGAAATAGGGGAAGGCTTAACCCATTCACAAACATAGCAGTTTCTCTGAAACTGCTATGTTTATGAAAAAATGGGTTAACCCTAGAAGGACCTGGCACCCAGACCACTTCATTAAGCTGAAGTGGTCTGGGTGCCTAGAGTGGTCCTTTAAGTCTCTATGTGCAGTCAATTACAAACTCATCAGTATGTGAATCATGGAAGAAGATATACCCTCTAACCCAAAGGGATATCAGGCCACCTTATGGAGTCACAGTATATTCAGGTAATTACACTTGATACACTACACACAGTACCACAGGGAAGTTTGTGGGAAAATTCCCTTCTGGTTATTGTGCTACATGCCGAAAGCCTCCAGCTACCCTGTTAATACATCAAGTTAAATACTTGAGAGACATTTATTGGCTATGTGGATACATGCAACTCAGATCCAAATTGACAGGCCTATGGTGGGGGGAATGTGCTTTTACTAAAGTTATCATGCCCATACACATAATATCAGACAACCACCAAGGCCCTCTTGACTCACCACACACATACTTTAGAGTAAAAAGAGACTCCTGTACAGGGCAGTTTCGACCCTCACAAATACATAGATGCCAAGGGGGGTGCCAAATGATTTTAAAGCCAGGGATGAGGTTGCAGCTGGATTCAAATCCTTGATTCCACTCATCACGGCCTATAAGAATGTAAATTGGATTAATTACATCTACTAAAACCAACAATGTTTTGTCAATTATACCAGAGATGCCCTCCAGGGACTGGCAGAACAATTACAAGCCACCTCCCAAATGTCATTTCAGAATAGGATGGCCATAGACATGATTCTGGCGGGGGAAAGGAGGTGTGTGTGAAATACTCCCAGATACCATGACATGCTGCACTTTTATCCCAGATAACACAGGCCCTAACGGGAAAGTAACTATGGCCATCGAGAAGCTTGAAAGCCTCTCTGAAGAGTTAAAAAGAAACTCAGGGATCACCAATTCTTGGGATAGATGGTTTGGATGGATGAACGGATGGCAGAAAGTACTCTTCCAAGTGGGTATGGCTGTCCTAACTGTAATGATTCTTTTCCTCTTCTTTGTCTGCTGTATAATGCCTTGTGCACAGAAATATTTGCAGAAGACTGTAGATCAAACCATTGACCGCACCACCCCAACATTCCTACACCAAGACATTGATGACGGAACCTGTTACACAACACATGCACCTCTTCAGTCTTTGGGAGCGTGCACGTAAATACTTATTAATTTGGACAGGGGCAGATATGCAAAAATATCAAGCACTTGATTTGATCCACAACAGCTTTTCTGTAAACCCAGCACAAACTTCTTGCAATTTTTCTTCACTTTTGATCAGAAACTAGAAACTGTTTTCCCAGCAACAGGCAATATGGTAATTTTCTCTAATGGTTTTTAGGGTAGAAAAATCTAAAATAACAACAGATTATTTTTTATATTTGGGTTTCATATAAAGAACATTCTCTAGGCTCATGTACAATTTAGTTCAAACTAGGTACCTTTGTAACCATAGCAGTGACTTTGATATTCTAATCAAGATTATTGATACTATCAATGTAATCTTCAAACGTGGAAAAGAGCTGCTCCAACACATAAAAAGCATCATCTATGTATCTTCTCCAGATTTCACAAAAACCGAATAAGGGATGATTATACAAAGGTGTATTTCAATGAAGTTTATATATATATATATATATATATATATATATTTACAGATAGATCGATTATTAATACTATTAATCAAATCTACCAACTTGTCCAAGAGCTGCTCCAACACATAACAAATATCTGGACAAGGTATGATTATATTTACACACACACATACATGTATATATATATGTATCTATAATAATTTCAACTCACTACTGGTAAGTCATTGGCAATTTATGGAGAGTATGCCATGGGCTCTCCAGGCTATAGATTTTAAGCTCTCTATGTATATAATATGTGTGTGCTTATATATTATTTAACTAGATGTATATAACAAATTCAAGTAGAGTCCAAGTTGATCACAGGAAAAGCAAATAAAGAAAAAACTCCACAAATGTAACATTTAACAATAATTAACAGCGCATGAACTCATATATTGTATATAATAGCGATTATGCACTACTTAGAAATCTATAAGGGACATAGGTATATATATATTATTCATTGCTGTTAATAATATAAAAATATATTTCTGTTTTTGTTGTTCGTACAGTCAATTTGAAGTTTAGATTAGAAGTTATATTTCATGCAAAAAAAGTACCTAATGGCCTTTTCAAACCCTCTGCTTTATCTATGAAAAAAATAAGTAATAACAAAGTTGACATTGCAATACTTAGTAAGGCCTATGCACAAGAGCAGAGTCTGTGATGTCATAAATTACAGCAGAGTACGTCTAGGTAACACACAGTGATGTCATTTTCAAACATTCCGTGAACACTCACAGCACTTAGAGCTACACTTCACCTGGACAGTGGTTATATTAACTGGAAATATATATTTCCTACTCACCTGCAAAGGGATCTTGTGAAAAGGCACCTCTTGAGTACAGGACCGTTGACTTGTACTTTGCTATCCTATAAAACAAGTATAATGAGAATGGTGAGTGATTATTTTTCTGCTTTATATCTATCTGTCTAGCTATCATTTTCAAATAATTAAAACAAATGAAATTACAAATTTTAAGTTTTTATTTTGTTACTTTTTTGCATTAAATAAAAACCTAAAGGAACACTGCTCAATTCTATACCATTTAGGAATTGAATCACTATGTTCATGCAGCCCTAGTCACAACTCCCTGCATGTGACTTACACAACTTTCCTAAACACTTCCTGAAAAGAGCTTTGTAAAGCTTACACTTCCTTTACTACAAATTATGTTTAATTTAGAATTTCGTATCTCCTACTCTGTTAATAGCTTGCTAGACCATGCAGGGGTATCTTGTGTGTGATTAAAGTTTCATTTGAATAGCAGGAGATAAAAACGTTTAAAATAAGTAACATCTAAAAGAAAATTACATGTTTTTTTGCAGGCTTTGTGATTTACAGCCAGGGGAGGTGTAGCTAGGGCTGGATAGACAGAATTAAAAGTGATTTTACTTCAAAATGGTAGAGAATTGAGCAGTAAGACTTCAGAGGCATAATGTATACAGAAAAACTGCTTCATTAATATAAAGTTGTTTTGGTGATTATACTGTTACTTTAAAATATGAGCTTAAACAGCAACACAATAATAAAATGCTTAGATATTAATAACAATAATTAATTATTGATTATAAAGTCCTTACTGATTTCCTTGTGCTATACATAAAGTATTGATATAAACTCCATATAAATACACCATAGGTGATTGTTAAAATAATGGAATCCAACGTTTATTTCTTATGCTGCCGGCAGCCATATATCAATTTTCCCAGAAACCACTGCTTTGACCTTTCAATACCCATACCACTCATTGTTACCCTTTTCTGTTCCTCCAGACACAGTTGATATTTATTTGTGTAATTTTCTCTTCATTTATTCACCAACCCATGCTTCCATAATATGTCCAACTTTACTCTGCATATAAAACCAGCTGCTGCAACAGGATTCTGTTCACACACTTTATTTCAGATACCAGTCCTGTTTTTTACAGCTGCCTTCTTTCCACATTCTATCCCTCTCAATCTACTACCTGCCCAATACATATGGCTACCAACAGGCTATTTCACTGTCAGACTGCCTAAAGTGAGTGGTAGCTAACAATTGGTCAGATTTGTTTGTCTCTAATAGATATTCCAGTTATTGGGTACATTGCTGTGTCCTATGCCATCTTTAATCAATAGAAAAAAAATCAAACTGGAAAGATTGTGACTCGATTGTGATAAAAATCAAACTGTAAAGATTGTGACTCTCGATAAAATTATATACTCCGTCTAACAGTGTTTTTCCTCTTTAAAACAGGTAAAATTCTCAGTGAATAGGAAATTTAAACCGCCACCACCCTCCATTAGCAGTGAATATTTCCATATTTGTGCCAGCTCTTTCCTGCTCATATGTTACACGTGCATTTATGTATGTGTTTCTGTGAACTCAGCAACATGTCGGCTAATGCTGGACTCTTTATTTCTACAAGGGACGGTCAAATCCCGTGTTCATTATACGGCAGTCTTCCTGAGTACAACATACGCACTGTACCTCCTTCTCCTCCTTATTTATGAGCACCTTTATCTAGTGGCCACAGTTTTCTGTGTATTCCAGATAGTCTTAATAGACTTGGCCAAGAGGGGGAAGATGGCAATGGAAGGCATGGAGAAGAAGAATGAGGAAGAGGTGATGGAGGTGACGAAGGTGAAAGAAGAGATGAAATGGAAAGTCTTTTAAAGAAGGAATTGTTGTGGGGAAAAAGACTGCTTGCTTGTAAAGGAAAAAGTTTTTTATTAAAAAAGTTTTATAACTGAATTCTTTATTTTGTTGTTTTTCTGAGGATTCTGCTTTATATTATTAGGGCAAAGCACAGTGAAAACGTAGGAACCGGAAGCAATCATTAGTTTGCAGATTGTAATTTATTGCAAGTCTAGAACCAAAGAGAGCACCAGTAATATTAATTCTTTCATTCCTTAATAATCCCGATCTGCCACCCAGACCATTTTCAGATAGGCGATTTAAGCCCATCAATACATTGTACACAGGGAACCTGACGTTTTGAAATTCTCCAACTTCCTAATGCTGTCTCTCACTTTCCAACCCTCATCATCATTACAACAATGCCTGATTTATTTGCTCTTACAATTCTGATCCTTTCTGTGCAGTGACATGTTATAGATTTAATGCTTGAGAAGAATGGATTCATAAGGGAAAATGAATAACTTAATGGTAGTTACTGGGCCTGGATATTCCACTGTCCAATGGTCCCAGTGTGGTCGCACACTTCAAAAACCACTGGTGTTTGCACCTTTTGGGAAGACAGATTCCGCAGCACAAAGAAATCATCAAACCTATTCTATATCTCATTGTTTGATCAAATGCTGAAATTGGTGATTGTGCTGTTCTTCTTAGCTGAGCTCTGCTCTTAAAGGGACAGCTCATTAAAATGGATAAGGTGGCTGGTGTCCCTTGGCTCTGTTCAACAGGCAGGGATAAACTCTGCCTTAATTATACCAGTCCACATCAACAATGGGCGGAAATGATATGCAGAGACTACTCAGCCCACGCTCTGAGCCTTTCTTCCCATAGCACTGTTTAGCGTGAGGTACACTTCAAGAGGGAAATTTAGCTTGTCCCCCTACGAGAATCTATTTGGTTCAGCTCCCAGGCTAGGCTGTTACTTTCCTCAGCAGCTCCAAATTCAGTCAGATGCAATGGTAAATGCGCAAGTGTTTTCTTCTATTCCAGATCCAGTGTCTGATACAATCACCCATAAGTTACTCCCTGGTGATAGGGTCCTGGTTAAGAAATTCCTGAGAAAGCACACACTTGAGCCAAGATTTCATGGTTTATTCCAAGTCCTTCTAACTACATCTACCTCAGTAAAACTAGCTGGGAAGGACACTTGGATACACGCTTCGCACTGCAAGAAAGTTCCAGCTCCAGAGGAAGCTTTACTGTGATATTGTCTCTTGTACTTTTCCACAATCCCAACATTCGACTATATACAAAGACATACCTAATAAAAAGGACCCACACATTTGTGTGACTGGTGACCATTGGGAACATCACTGTAGTTCCTGGAAAGCAGCGGGTTGGAACACGGGCCGACCATGGGGTTACAGACCACAAAGTGCCTTAGATAGAGTGGACAGGAATGGGAAATCCTTGATACACAGAATGACTTTGTGCAAACCAACTGGGTCTACTCCAATGAAACTTACCTTAAACATAGAACACCCTAGTCCAGGAGACACTGGAGAGTATATAATGGGAATGTACTGGAGAGGGGGTAGTTCATACAATAAATTGGGAACTTTCTATTTACAAGACATGCACACATCACCTGAGTGGGTAGATACAAGACATATGACCATCAACCCTCTCAAACCCCACATTAAGACTCTTAAAGACATGGTAGCCATAGCTAACCCTACATTTGAAGACACTATGGCAGTAGAGACTATGGGTTGAGTGGATGAGATATAATGCTAATTCTCATAATAAAACTAACTGTTATGTTTGTGGTGGAGCCAGACCCCATCTAGGTACAGTGCCTCTAAATCTACCTCCTGATGTTGAAACATGTTTCTTAAAGGACCACTCTAGTGCCAGGAAAACATACTCGTTTTCCTGGCACTAGAGTGCCCTGAGGGTGCCCCCACCCTCAGAGACCCCCTCCCGCCCGGCTCTGGAAAGGGGAAAGGGGTAAAAACTTACCTTTTTCCAGCGGTGGGCGGAGAGATCTCCTCCTCCGATCCTCCTCTTCTCCTCCCCGTCGGCTGAATGCGCACGCGCGGCAAGAGCTGTGCGCGCATTCAGCCGGTCACATAGGAAAGCATTCATAATGCTTTCCTATGGACGCTTGCGTGCTCTCACTGTGATTTTCACAGTGAGAATCACGCAAGCGCCTCTAGCGGCTGTCAGTGAGACAGCCACTAGAGGAAATAGGGGAAGGCTTAACCCATTCACAAACATAGCAGTTTCTCTGAAACTGCTATGTTTATGAAAAAATGGGTTAACCCTAGAAGGACCTGGCACCCAGACCACTTCATTAAGCTGAAGTGGTCTGGGTGCCTAGAGTGGTCCTTTAAGTCTCTATGTGCAGTCAATTACAAACTCATCAGTATGTGAATCATGGAAGAAGATATACCCTCTAACCCAAAGGGATATCAGGCCACCTTATGGAGTCACAGTATATTCAGGTAATTACACTTGATACACTACACACAGTACCACAGGGAAGTTTGTGGGAAAATTCCCTTCTGGTTATTGTGCTACATGCCGAAAGCCTCCAGCTACCCTGTTAATACATCAAGTTAAATACTTGAGAGACATTTATTGGCTATGTGGATACATGCAACTCAGATCCAAATTGACAGGCCTATGGTGGGGGGAATGTGCTTTTACTAAAGTTATCATGCCCATACACATAATATCAGACAACCACCAAGGCCCTCTTGACTCACCACACACATACTTTAGAGTAAAAAGAGACACTCCTGTACAGGGCAGTTTCGACCCTCACATATACATAGATGCCAAGGGGGGTGCCAAATGATTTTAAAGCCAGGGATGAGGTTGCAGCTGGATTCAAATCCTTGATTCCACTCATCACGGCCTATAAGAATGTAAATTGGATTAATTACATCTACTAAAACCAACAATGTTTTGTCAATTATACCAGAGATGCCCTCCAGGGACTGGCAGAACAATTACAAGCCACCTCCCAAATGTCATTTCAGAATAGGATGGCCATAGACATGATTCTGGCGGGGGAAAGGAGGTGTGTGTGAAATACTCCCAGATACCATGACATGCTGCACTTTTATCCCAGATAACACAGGCCCTAACGGGAAAGTAACTATGGCCATCGAGAAGCTTGAAAGCCTCTCTGAAGAGTTAAAAAGAAACTCAGGGATCACCAATTCTTGGGATAGATGGTTTGGATGGATGAACGGATGGCAGAAAGTACTCTTCCAAGTGGGTATGGCTGTCCTAACTGTAATGATTCTTTTCCTCTTCTTTGTCTGCTGTATAATGCCTTGTGCACAGAAATATTTGCAGAAGACTGTAGATCAAACCATTGACCGCACCACCCCAACATTCCTACACCAAGACATTGATGACGGAACCTGTGACACAACACATGCACCTCTTCAGTCCCACCACATTAAGTATACAATTACTTCTCTCTAGGGAAACTATAGGGACAGCGTCTTGTCTAACGGGTAAAAAGTCTGTTGCGGAGATGTAGTGGACAAGCCGCTACGGGTTCTAGTGCAGTGAAGAGTTCAAGAAAACATGTTTGAGAAGATGAGCAGCAGCCTATTAGGGATATTATTAGGGATAGATAGTAGTTGTTTACATCGTAAATAGTAATTTTTAGGGGGGACTGTTGTGGACAGAATATTAACTCTATTAATTTTCGTAAAATGCCTATTTGCTCTGCATAACTATAATCAATATTATTCATAAGTTACTTAAAACGGCCGCTAGGGAATTTCCCCTGTAGTCAACTAATACCCTTGAATTAACAAGATGGCGCTGGAATCTGGAGGAGAGCTCCATGATGCCAGTGACATCACACCCGGTAGGATGAGCAATTGATGAACCACTTAACACCTAACCAATTGTTTTACCGGACCCGCGGAATAAAGATTCCTCAAGTCTTTCATTAACCTGAAACTTGTCTGGTGTGAATTACTTTGGGAGCGTGCACGTAAATACTTATTAATTTGGACAGGGGCAGATATGCAAAAATATCAAGCACTTGATTTGATCCACAACAGCTTTTCTGTAAACCCAGCACAAACTTCTTGCAATTTTTCTTCACTTTTGATCAGAAACTAGAAACTGTTTTCCCAGCAACAGGCAATATGGTAATTTTCTCTAATGATTTTTAGGATAGAAAAATCTAAAATAACAACAGATTATTTTTTATATTTGGGTTTCATATAAAGAACATTCTCTAGGCTCATGTACAATTTAGTTCAAACTAGGTACCTTTGTAACCATAGCAGTGAGTTTGATATTCTAATCAAGATTATTGATACTATCAATGTAATCTTCAAACGTGGAAAAGAGCTGCTCCAACACATAAAAAGCATCATCTATGTATCTTCTCCAGATTTTACAAAACCCGAATAAGGGATGATTATACAAAAGGTGTATTTCAATGAAGTTTATATATATATATATATATTTACAGATAGATCGATTATTAATACTATTAATCAAATCTACCAACTTGTCCAAGAGCTGCTCCAACACATAACAAATATCTGGACAAGGTATGATTATATTTACACACACACATACATGTATATATATATTTATCTATAATAATTTCAACTCACTACTGGTAAGTCATTGGCAATTTATGGAGAGTATGCCATGGGCTCTCCAGGCTATAGATTTTAAGCTCTCTATGTATATAATATGTGTGTGCTTATATATTATTTAACTAGATGTATATAACAAATTCAAGTAGAGTCCAAGTTGATCACAGGAAAAGGCCCTGGGGAGATAGCGCAGCTAAGCGGACAAGGGCACATGTAGGAGTGTGGGGATAGATGCATGGGATTGGTTGTGAAGAATCTGTGGGTGTGATTATGTTTTGTGTAAGACAGTGTGGGGGAGGTCTTACCTCAGTGCCACTTGGGATTCGGGCCAGCAAACAGTTTCCCTCCCGCCCACCCTCTACTATAATTTGTCGCAGCTAGCCGGGGGTATGTCCTTGCCAATTGAGTTTGAGGTTACGTTTAAGTAGATGGAATGAGATGAACAAGTTTTTTAAGGTCTCAAACCTCCCCTGCTCTAAAGGTTTTAACTTTAGGTTGCCTGAGGTCTCGTGCCCATCGAGCGTGGATAAGGTCGGCTGATGGCAGGCATTGGAAGGATTTTTATGACGAGGGGGGAGGTGAGAGGGAGTGGTGATTAGGAACCACTCCATGTTTTTATTGGCAAGGACGGTTGGGTCACTGTATAACACTATGGGTGGAGTTATATATGTATATATGTTAATTTATGCTTATTTATGTCTAATGTTTTGGTTACAGAAAAGAAGAGATTTAATAAATAAAGTTATGGATGTGTTATGCAGTAATTTAGTTGTGATAATAAATGCTGTGGCCTGTTTCATCCATACTAAGTGGTCTGTCGTTATTGGGGGTGTTTAATGGGGTTAGATTTTGTTCTAGGCTGCATCGCAATTCCCCACTACGTACATACAAGCAAATAAAGAAAAAACTCCACAAATGTAACATTTAACAATAATTAACAGCGCATGAACTCATATATTGTATATAATAGCGATTATGCACTACTTAGAAATCTATAAGGGACATAGGTATATATATTATTCATTGCTGTTAATAATATAAAAATATATTTCTGTTTTTGTTGTTCGTACAGTCAATTTGAAGTTTAGATTAGAAGTTATATTTCATGCAAAAAAGTACCTAATGGCCTTTTCAAACCCTCTGCTTTATCTATGAAAAAAATAAGTAATAACAAAGTTGACATTGCAATACTTAGTAAGGCCTATGCAGAAGAGCAGAGTCTGTGATGTCATAAATTACAGCAGAGTACGTCTAGGTAACACACAGTGATGTCATTTTCAAACATTCCGTGAACACTCACAGCACTCAGAGCTACACTTCACCTGGACAGTGGTTATATTAACTGGAAATATATATTTCCTACTCACCTGCAAAGGGATCTTGTGAAAAGGCACCTCTTGAGTACAGGACCGTTGACTTGTACTTTGCTATCCTATAAAACAAGTATAATGAGAATGGTGAGTGATTATTTTTCTGCTTTATATCTATCTGTCTAGCTATCATTTTCAAATAATTAAAACAAATGAAATTACAAATTTTAAGTTTTTATTTTGTTACTTTTTTGCATTAAATAAAAACCTAAAGGAACACTGCTCAATTCTATACCATTTAGGAACTGAATCACTATGTTCATGCAGCCCTAGTCACAACTCCCTGCATGTGACTTACACAACTTTCCTAAACACTTCCTGAAAAGAGCTTTGTAAAGCTTACACTTCCTTTACTACAAATTATGTTTAATTTAGAATTTCGTATCTCCTACTCTGTTAATAGCTTGCTAGACCATGCAGGGGTATCTTGTGTGTGATTAAAGTTTCATTTGAATAGCAGGAGATAAAAACATTTAAAATAAGTAACATCTAAAAGAAAATTACATGTTTTTTTGCAGGCTTTGTGATTTACAGCCAGGGGAGGTGTAGCTAGGGCTGGATAGACAGAATTAAAAGTGATTTTACTTCAAAATGGTAGAGAATTGAGCAGTAAGACTTCAGAGGCATAATGTATACAGAAAAACTGCTTCATTAATATAAAGTTGTTTTGGTGATTATACTGTTACTTTAAAATATGAGCTTAAACAGCAACACAATAATAAAATGCTTAGATATTAATAACAATAATTAATTATTGATTATAAAGTCCTTACTGATTTCCTTGTGCTATACATAAAGTATTGATATAAACTCCATATAAATACACCATAGGTGATTGTTAAAATAATGGAATCCAACGTTTATTTCTTATGCTGCCGGCAGCCATATATCAATTTTCCCAGAAACCCTTTTCTGTTCCTCCAGACACAGTTGATATTTATTTGTGTAATTTTCTCTTCATTTATTCACCAACCCATGCTTCCATAATATGTCCAACTTTACTCTGCATATAAAACCAGCTGCTGCAACAGGATTCTGTTCACACACTTTATTTCAGATACCAGTCCTGTTTTTTACAGCTCCCTTCTTTCCACATTCTATCCCTCTCAATCTACTACCTGCCCAATACATATGGCTACCAACAGGCTATTTCACTGTCAGACTGCCTAAAGTGAGTGGTAGCTAACAATTGGTCAGATTTGTTTGTCTCTAATAGATATTCCAGTTATTGGGTACATTGCTGTGTCCTATGCCATCTTTAATCAATAGAAAAAAAATCAAACTGGAAAGATTGTGACTCGATTGTGACAAAAATCAAACTGGAAAGATTGTGACTCTCGATAAAATTATATACTCCGTCTAACAGTGTTTTTCCTCTTTAATACAGGTAAAATTCTCAGTGAATAGGAAATTTAAACCGCCACCACCCTCCTTTAGCAGTGAATATTTCCATATTTGTGCCAGCTCTTTCCTGCTCATATGTTACACGTGCATTTATGTATGTGTTTCTGTGAACTCAGCAACATGTCGGCTAATGCTGGACTCTTTATTTCTACAAGGGACGGTCAAATCCCGTGTTCATTATACGGCAGTCTTCCTGAGTACAACATACGCACTGTACCTCCTTCTCCTCCTTATTTATGAGCACCTTTATCTAGTGGCCACAGTTTTCTGTGTATTACAGATAGTCTTAATAGACTTGGCCAAGAGGGGGAAGATGGCAATGGAAGGCATGGAGAAGAAGAATGAGGAAGAGGTGATGGAGGTGACGAAGGTGAAAGAAGAGATGAAATGGAAAGTCTTTTAAAGAAGGAATTGTTGTGGGGAAAAAGACTGCTTGCTTGTAAAGGAAAAAGTTTTTTATTAAAAAAGTTTTATAACTGAATTCTTTATTTTGTTGTTTTTCTGAGGATTCTGCTTTATATTATTAGGGCAAAGCACAGTGAAAACGTAGGAACCGGAAGCAATCATTAGTTTGCAGATTGTAATTTATTGCAAGTCTAGAACCAAAGAGAGCACCAGTAATATTAATTCTTTCATTCCTTAATAATCCCGATCTGCCACCCAGACCATTTTCAGATAGGTGATTTAAGCCCATCAATACATTGTACACAGGGAACCTGACGTTTTGAAATTCTCCAACTTCCTAATGCTGTCTCTCACTTTCCAACCCTCATCATCATTACAACAATGCCTGATTTATTTGCTCTTACAATTCTGATCCTTTCTGTGCAGTGACATGTTATAGATTTAATGCTTGAGAAGAATGGATTTATAAGGGAAAATAAATAACTTAATGGTAGTTACTGGGCCTGGATATTCCACTGTCCAATGGTCCCAGTGTGGTCGCACACTTCAAAAACCACTGGTGTTTGCACCTTTTGGGAAGACAGATTCCGCAGCACAAAGAAATCATCAAACCTATTCTATATCTCATTGTTTGATCAAATGCTGAAATTGGTGATTGTGCTGTTCTTCTTAGCTGAGCTCTGCTCTTAAAGGGACAGCTCATTAAAATGGATAAGGTGGCTGGTGTCCCTTGGCTCTGTTCAACAGGCAGGGATAAACTCTGCCTTAATTATACCAGTCCACATCAACAATGGGCGGAAATGATATGCAGAGACTACTCAGCCCACGCTCTGAGCCTATCTTCCCATAGCACTGTTTAGCGTGAGGTACACTCCAAGAGGGAAATTTAGCTTGTCCCCCTACGAGATTCTATTTGGTTCAGCTCCCAGGCTAGGCTGTTACTTTCCTCAGCAGCTCCAAATTCAGTCAGATGCAATGGTAAATTACATAACTGCTCTCTCTCATGCCTTGACCAAAATCCATGCGCAAGTGTTTTCTTCTATTCCAGGTCCAGTGTCTGATACAATCACCCATAAGTTACTCCCTGGTGATAGGGTTCTGGTTAAGAAATTCCTGAGAAAGCACACACTTGAGCCAAGATTTCATGGTTTATTCCAAGTCCTTCTAACTACATCTACCTCCAGGGGAGGGCTGGCAGCCTTAGGCCTGGGGGGCAAAACCAGTCAAGTGGCCCATTGCGCCACCAAATCAGTTCACCATCCATGCCCACCTTTTTCTGGTTTTATAACGGATATTGATGTAATGCTAATCAGTAGCTCTTTGCCATACCCGCTCCTTCACGGCTCTGACTTTCAATGTTGTCAGAGCACAGGCTGAGAATCTCTGAGCCTGTGCTCTGACTCAGTAACTGAGCGCCGGAACCACGAGGGAGAGGATATGATCTGACTGCACCTACTGCTGGTGCGCACCAGTGGACCACCAGCGAATCGTTTAAATTAAATATGCTGGTGTACCCAACTTGTGAGCTGTGTTGGCCGCCGGGCGCCTCTGTGGTCATGGCACCCTGCGTGACCGCACAGCTTGCCCACCCCAACAGCTGGCCCTGCTGACACACACTGATGTTACTACTTAGACATCCCTCAATATTAATACAGAGATGAGAGTAAACACAAATAAACTGTGGAAACTAGAGCTGATCCCCCCCAAATTTATAAAGGTTTGCTTAGAGGATTTATTCAAGATTAAATCATGCCTCCTCCTCTCTCCCCCATGCGCTGCTCTGTAGGCTGGGAGGAAATGAAGAGTAATCACAGTCTCCCAGCACAACGCCACCTGTGGCTGCATGGGGAACAGCTGTTTAATGTAATGCTTGCAGGACGGCCAGCTGCCGCAGAACCTCTTTGTTTCCGTCTCTGCAAAGGGCTCCAGGCACTGCTTGTTGTGAGTGTGAGCCACTGTAAATTAGGGGCAGAGGGCACTTGCACTGCGGTCAAGACGGGTCTGGGCAGGAGGAGAGTGCAGTGCAATCAGTGCACTCCCCTCCTGTGGGTCACCAGTAGACTGGTGCACCTGCCCAGGATCAGAGCCGGTGCAAGGATTTTTGCCGCCCTAGACAAAATATAAATTTGCCGCCCCCCCCCCATGTGACATCACAATGCCCCACCCGTATGATCTGCCATATGAACTAACGCCAGTGCTGCACACAGTGTGTGTTTACATTAAAAAGCCTGCAGGGACCAGCTATAGACACCAGAACCACTTCATTAAGCTATAGTGTCCCTTTAATGTGAGGTAAATTATAGATTAGTGTCACTAATAATATACTAGATTGCCTACTTACAATTAGATGAGGATGATGATGGGCTGCAGTTTGGCTCCACTGGTCTGGTGTAGAACAGGGCCTCTGGAGGCTGTTTGCAACTGTGGTCACAAAATTCAACGTTCTGGGAGAATTGGAAGCAGCTCCATTTTTTGGGGGCCTCTTACACATCTCAAGGTCTGGGCTCCAGTGCCTGACGGTGAGTATGCCCATAAGGCCCACTCATAAGTCCACTTGTATGTTCCACCCACCCATGAGCTCGCTCACAGGGAGTGGAGTGTGTAGGGGATGTGTTATGTGTTATCTAATATGTGTGCTTATGGTATGTAGTGTATAGGGATACCAGTTTGTGCAGGTGATGCAGTGTGTTTGTGTGTAGTGGAAGCAGTGTGTATTTGTGTATAAGGGATGTATTATGTGTTTCTGGTTGTGTGTGAGGGATGCATTGTGTGAATCTGTGTTTGTATGCATAAGGGATGCAAGGTGTGTGTCTGTATGTGTGTGCATTGAGTGTAAGAGATGCATTGTGTTTCTGTGTGTATGTAAGAAAAACAGTGTGTGTGTTTGCATGTGTGTGTAAGGGTTTGCATTGTATGTTTCTGTGTATGTGTGCAAATGATGCATTGTCTTTGTGTGTAAGGGTTGCATTGTGTGTGTGTGTGTAATGGATGCATTGTGTGTTTCTCTGTGTGTAAGGGAAGCATGTTCTGTTTCTGTGTATGTATAGGGATGCATTGTGTGTTTCTGTGTATGTATAGGGATGCATTGTGTTTCTGTGTATGTATAGGGATGCATTGTGTGTGTGTGTGTGTGTGTGTGCGCGTAGTGTTAAAGAGCTCCCTGTCTTGCCCCCTGTCCTATAGAGCTGTCCCTTCTGTCCCTTAGAGCTCTCCTCTGCCCCTTAGTGGTCTCTCCTCTCCCCCACCCTCCCCTAGCGGTCTCTTCTCACACTCACCCACCCTCCCTGTGCTCTTCTCATCCCCCCTCCACCCTCCCTGTGTTCTTCTCACTCCTCCCTCTGTGTGTTCTCACCCCCCGTGTTCTTCTTACCCCCCCCCTTGTTCTTCTTACCCCTTCTTCTTATTACTCCCCCTTCTTCTTACCCTCCTCCTTCTTCTTACCCCTTCCTTCTTCTTCTTACCCCCCCTTCTTCTTCTTACCCCATTCTTCTTCTTACCCCCCTTCTTCTTCTTACCCCTTCTTCTTTTTACTCCCCCCTCTTCTTCTTACTCCCCCCTCTTCTTCTTACTCCCCCCCTTGTTCTTCTTACCCCCTTCTTCTTATTACTCCCCCTTCTTCTTACCCTCCTTCTTCTTCTTACCCCTTCCTTCTTCTTCTTCTTACCCATTCCTTCTTCTTCTTCTTACCCATTCCTTCTTCTTCTTACCCCTTCCTTCTTCTTCTTACCCCCCCTTCTTCTTCTTACCCCCCTTCTTCTTCTTACCCCCTTCTTCTTCTTACTCCCCCCTCTTCTTCTTACTCCCCCTTCTTCTTCTTACCTCCCTCTTCTTCTTACTCCCCTTCTTCTTCTTACCCCCCTCTTCTTCTTACCCCCTTCTTCTAATTACTCCCCACTCTTGTTCTTACTCCCCCCTTCTTCTTCTTACCCCCCTCTTTTTCTTATCTCCCCTTCTTCTTACTCCCCCCTCTTATTATCCCCCTCCCCTCTTCTTACTCCCTCTCTTCCCTCTTCTTACTCCCCCCGCCCCTCTTACCCCCCTCTTCTTACTCCCCCTCCCCTCTTCTTACTCCCCCCTCCCCTCTTCTTACCCCCCCCTCTTCTTACCCCCCCTTCTTCTTACTCTCCCCCTCCCCTTTTCTTACTCTCCCCCCCTCCCCTCTTTATACTCTCCCCCCTCCCCTCTTTTTACTCTCCCCTCCTCCCCTCTTTTTACTCTCCCCCCCCTCTTTTTACTCTTCCCCCCTCCCCTCTTCTTACTCTCCCCCCTTCCCTCTTTTTACTCTCCCCCCCTCCCCTCTTTATACTCTCCCCCTCCCCTCTTTATACTCTCCCCCTCCCCTCTTTTTATTCTCCCCCCTCCCCTCTTCTTACTCTCCCCCCTCCCCTCTTCTTACTCTCCCCCTCCCCTTTTCTTACTCTCCCCCCTCCCCTCTTTTTACTCTCCCCCCCTCCCTCTTTTTACTCTCCCCCCCTCCCCTCTTTATACTCTCCCCCCCTCCCCTCTTTTTACTCTCCCCCCTCCCCTCTTTTTACTCTCCCCCCTCCCCTCTTTTTACTCTTCCCCCCTCCCCTCTTCTTACTCTCCCCCCCTTCTTCTTACCCCCCCTTCCCTCTTTTTACTCTCCCCCCTCCCCTCTTTATACTCTCCCCCCTCCCCTCTTTATACTCTCCCCCTCCCCTCTTTTTACTCTCCCCCCTCCCCTCTTTATACTCTCCCCCCCTCCCCTCTTTTTACTCTCCCCCCTCCCCTCTTTTTACTCTCCCCCCTCCCCTCTTCTTACTCTTCCCCCCTCCCCTCTTCTTACTCTCCCCCCCTCCCCTCTTCTTACTCTCCCCCCCCCTTCTTCTTACCCCCTCCCCTGTAGGTGGCCGAGCTGCACTCCGGTCCGCGGTCCCGGCCGGAGTGACAGGAAGGTGCTCAGTGTGCACCTTCCTGTCAGTCCGGCCGGGTACAGGAAACAGAAACTCCTGTTCCGCGCGGAACAGGGGTTTCTGTTTCCTGTACCCGGCCGGACTGACAGGAAGTGCACACTCAGTGCACTTTCCTATCACTCCGGCCGGGACCGCGGACCGGAGACCAGCTCGGCCACCTACAAGGGAGGGGAGGGAGGGGAGAATCTGTTCTGCAGCCGCCTGAGCGCTCTTTACAGAGCGCTCGGCGGCTGCAGCATTTAAAGGGCCGGCCCGCCGCGGCCGGTCCTAAAAGAATGTCGGGCGGCCTGGGGGGCAATTGCCTCCCTGCCCCCCGGCCCAGCCCGCCCCTGTCTACCTCAGTAAAACTAGCTGGGAAGGACACTTGGATACACGCTTCGCACTGCAAGAAAGTTCCAGCTCCAGAGGAAGCTTTACTGTGATATTGTCTCTTGTACTTTTCCACAATCCCAACATTCGACTATATACAAAGACATACCTAATAAAAAGGACCCACACATTTGTGTGACTGGTGACCATTGGGGACATCACTGTAGTTCCTGGAAAGCAGCGGGTTGGAACACAGGCCGACCATGGGGTTACAGACCACAAAGTGCCTTAGATAGAGTGGACAGGAATGGGAAATCCTTGTTACACAGAATGACTTTGTGCAAACCAACTGGGTCTACTCCAATGAAACTTACCTTAAACATAGAACACCCTAGTCCAGGAGACACTGGAGAGTATATAATGGGAATGTACTGGAGAGGGGGTAGTTCATACAATAAATTGGGAACTTTCTATTTACAAGACATGCACACATCACCTGAGTGGGTAGATACAAGACATATGACCATCAACCCTCTCAAACCCCACATTAAGACTCTTAAAGACATGGTAGCCATAGCTAACCCTACATTTGAAGACACTATGGCAGTAGAGACTGGTTTTTCAGACACTAATCTATGGCTTGAGTGGATGAGATATAATGCTAATTCTCATAATAAAACTAACTGTTATGTTTGTGGTGGAGCCAGACCCCATCTAGGTACAGTGCCTCTAAATCTACCTCCTGATGTTGAAACATGTTTCTTAAAGGACCACTCTAGTGCCAGGAAAACATACTCGTTTTCCTGGCACTAGAGTGCCCTGAGGGTGCCCCCACCCTCAGGGACCCCCTCCCGCCCGGCTCTGGAAAGGGGAAAGGGGTAAAAACTTACCTTTTTCCAGCGGTGGGCGGAGAGATCTCCTCCTCCGATCCTCCTATTCTCCTCCCCGTCGGCTGAATGCGACGGGCTCTCCAGGCTATAGATTTTAAGCTCTCTATGTATATAATATGTGTGTGCTTATATATTATTTAACTAGATGTATATAACAAATTCAAGTAGAGTCCAAGTTGATCACAGGAAAAGCAAATAAAGAAAAAACTCCACAAATGTAACATTTAACAATAATTAACAGCGCATGAACTCATATATTGTATATAATAGCGATTATGCACTACTTAGAAATCTATAAGGGACATAGGTATATATATTATTCATTGCTGTTAATAATATAAAAATATATTTCTGTTTTTGTTGTTCGTACAGTCAATTTGAAGTTTAGATTAGAAGTTATATTTCATGCAAAAAAGTACCTAATGGCCTTTTCAAACCCTCTGCTTTATCTATGAAAAAAATAAGTAATAACAAAGTTGACATTGCAATACTTAGTAAGGCCTATGCAGAAGAGCAGAGTCTGTGATGTCATAAATTACAGCAGAGTACGTCTAGGTAACACACAGTGATGTCATTTTCAAACATTCCGTGAACACTCACAGCACTCAGAGCTACACTTCACCTGGACAGTGGTTATATTAACTGGAAATATATATTTCCTACTCACCTGCAAAGGGATCTTGTGAAAAGGCACCTCTTGAGTACAGGACCGTTGACTTGTACTTTGCTATCCTATAAAACAAGTATAATGAGAATGGTGAGTGATTATTTTTCTGCTTTATATCTATCTGTCTAGCTATCATTTTCAAATAATTAAAACAAATGAAATTACAAATTTTAAGTTTTTATTTTGTTACTTTTTTGCATTAAATAAAAACCTAAAGGAACACTGCTCAATTCTATACCATTTAGGAATTGAATCACTATGTTCATGCAGCCCTAGTCACAACTCCCTGCATGTGACTTACACAACTTTCCTAAACACTTCCTGAAAAGAGCTTTGTAAAGCTTACACTTCCTTTACTACAAATTATGTTTAATTTAGAATTTCGTATCTCCTACTCTGTTAATAGCTTGCTAGACCATGCAGGGGTATCTTGTGTGTGATTAAAGTTTCATTTGAATAGCAGGAGATAAAAACATTTAAAATAAGTAACATCTAAAAGAAAATTACATGTTTTTTTGCAGGCTTTGTGATTTACAGCCAGGGGAGGTGTAGCTAGGGCTGGATAGACAGAATTAAAAGTGATTTTACTTCAAAATGGTAGAGAATTGAGCAGTAAGACTTCAGAGGCATAATGTATACAGAAAAACTGCTTCATTAATATAAAGTTGTTTTGGTGATTATACTGTTACTTTAAAATATGAGCTTAAACAGCAACACAATAATAAAATGCTTAGATATTAATAACAATAATTAATTATTGATTATAAAGTCCTTACTGATTTCCTTGTGCTATACATAAAGTATTGATATAAACTCCATATAAATACACCATAGGTGATTGTTAAAATAATGGAATCCAACGTTTATTTCTTATGCTGCCGGCAGCCATATATCAATTTTCCCAGAAACCCTTTTCTGTTCCTCCAGACACAGTTGATATTTATTTGTGTAATTTTCTCTTCATTTATTCACCAACCCATGCTTCCATAATATGTCCAACTTTACTCTGCATATAAAACCAGCTGCTGCAACAGGATTCTGTTCACACACTTTATTTCAGATACCAGTCCTGTTTTTTACAGCTCCCTTCTTTCCACATTCTATCCCTCTCAATCTACTACCTGCCCAATACATATGGCTACCAACAGGCTATTTCACTGTCAGACTGCCTAAAGTGAGTGGTAGCTAACAATTGGTCAGATTTGTTTGTCTCTAATAGATATTCCAGTTATTGGGTACATTGCTGTGTCCTATGCCATCTTTAATCAATAGAAAAAAAATCAAACTGGAAAGATTGTGACTCGATTGTGACAAAAATCAAACTGGAAAGATTGTGACTCTCGATAAAATTATATACTCCGTCTAACAGTGTTTTTCCTCTTTAATACAGGTAAAATTCTCAGTGAATAGGAAATTTAAACCGCCACCACCCTCCTTTAGCAGTGAATATTTCCATATTTGTGCCAGCTCTTTCCTGCTCATATGTTACACGTGCATTTATGTATGTGTTTCTGTGAACTCAGCAACATGTCGGCTAATGCTGGACTCTTTATTTCTACAAGGGACGGTCAAATCCCGTGTTCATTATACGGCAGTCTTCCTGAGTACAACATACGCACTGTACCTCCTTCTCCTCCTTATTTATGAGCACCTTTATCTAGTGGCCACAGTTTTCTGTGTATTACAGATAGTCTTAATAGACTTGGCCAAGAGGGGGAAGATGGCAATGGAAGGCATGGAGAAGAAGAATGAGGAAGAGGTGATGGAGGTGACGAAGGTGAAAGAAGAGATGAAATGGAAAGTCTTTTAAAGAAGGAATTGTTGTGGGGAAAAAGACTGCTTGCTTGTAAAGGAAAAAGTTTTTTATTAAAAAAGTTTTATAACTGAATTCTTTATTTTGTTGTTTTTCTGAGGATTCTGCTTTATATTATTAGGGCAGAGCACAGTGAAAACGTAGGAACCGGAAGCAATCATTAGTTTGCAGATTGTAATTTATTGCAAGTCTAGAACCAAAGAGAGCACCAGTAATATTAATTCTTTCATTCCTTAATAATCCCGATCTGCCACCCAGACCATTTTCAGATAGGTGATTTAAGCCCATCAATACATTGTACACAGGGAACCTGACGTTTTGAAATTCTCCAACTTCCTAATGCTGTCTCTCACTTTCCAACCCTCATCATCATTACAACAATGCCTGATTTATTTGCTCTTACAATTCTGATCCTTTCTGTGCAGTGACATGTTATAGATTTAATGCTTGAGAAGAATGGATTTATAAGGGAAAATAAATAACTTAATGGTAGTTACTGGGCCTGGATATTCCACTGTCCAATGGTCCCAGTGTGGTCGCACACTTCAAAAACCACTGGTGTTTGCACCTTTTGGGAAGACAGATTCCGCAGCACAAAGAAATCATCAAACCTATTCTATATCTCATTGTTTGATCAAATGCTGAAATTGGTGATTGTGCTGTTCTTCTTAGCTGAGCTCTGCTCTTAAAGGGACAGCTCATTAAAATGGATAAGGTGGCTGGTGTCCCTTGGCTCTGTTCAACAGGCAGGGATAAACTCTGCCTTAATTATACCAGTCCACATCAACAATGGGCGGAAATGATATGCAGAGACTACTCAGCCCACGCTCTGAGCCTATCTTCCCATAGCACTGTTTAGCGTGAGGTACACTCCAAGAGGGAAATTTAGCTTGTCCCCCTACGAGATTCTATTTGGTTCAGCTCCCAGGCTAGGCTGTTACTTTCCTCAGCAGCTCCAAATTCAGTCAGATGCAATGGTAAATTACATAACTGCTCTCTCTCATGCCTTGACCAAAATCCATGCGCAAGTGTTTTCTTCTATTCCAGGTCCAGTGTCTGATACAATCACCCATAAGTTACTCCCTGGTGATAGGGTTCTGGTTAAGAAATTCCTGAGAAAGCACACACTTGAGCCAAGATTTCATGGTTTATTCCAAGTCCTTCTAACTACATCTACCTCAGTAAAACTAGCTGGGAAGGACACTTGGATACACGCTTCGCACTGCAAGAAAGTTCCAGCTCCAGAGGAAGCTTTACTGTGATATTGTCTCTTGTACTTTTCCACAATCCCAACATTCGACTATATACAAAGACATACCTAATAAAAAGGACCCACACATTTGTGTGACTGGTGACCATTGGGGACATCACTGTAGTTCCTGGAAAGCAGCGGGTTGGAACACGGGCCGACCATGGGGTTACAGACCACAAAGTGCCTTAGATAGAGTGGACAGGAATGGGAAATCCTTGTTACACAGAATGACTTTGTGCAAACCAACTGGGTCTACTCCAATGAAACTTACCTTAAACATAGAACACCCTAGTCCAGGAGACACTGGAGAGTATATAATGGGAATGTACTGGAGAGGGGGTAGTTCATACAATAAATTGGGAACTTTCTATTTACAAGACATGCACACATCACCTGAGTGGGTAGATACAAGACATATGACCATCAACCCTCTCAAACCCCACATTAAGACTCTTAAAGACATGGTAGCCATAGCTAACCCTACATTTGAAGACACTATGGCAGTAGAGACTGGTTTTTCAGACACTAATCTATGGCTTGAGTGGATGAGATATAATGCTAATTCTCATAATAAAACTAACTGTTATGTTTGTGGTGGAGCCAGACCCCATCTAGGTACAGTGCCTCTAAATCTACCTCCTGATGTTGAAACATGTTTCTTAAAGGACCACTCTAGTGCCAGGAAAACATACTCGTTTTCCTGGCACTAGAGTGCCCTGAGGGTGCCCCCACCCTCAGGGACCCCCTCCCGCCCGGCTCTGGAAAGGGGAAAGGGGTAAAAACTTACCTTTTTCCAGCGGTGGGCGGAGAGATCTCCTCCTCCGATCCTCCTATTCTCCTCCCCGTCGGCTGAATGCGACGGGCTCTCCAGGCTATAGATTTTAAGCTCTCTATGTATATAATATGTGTGTGCTTATATATTATTTAACTAGATGTATATAACAAATTCAAGTAGAGTCCAAGTTGATCACAGGAAAAGCAAATAAAGAAAAAACTCCACAAATGTAACATTTAACAATAATTAACAGCGCATGAACTCATATATTGTATATAATAGCGATTATGCACTACTTAGAAATCTATAAGGGACATAGGTATATATATTATTCATTGCTGTTAATAATATAAAAATATATTTCTGTTTTTGTTGTTCGTACAGTCAATTTGAAGTTTAGATTAGAAGTTATATTTCATGCAAAAAAGTACCTAATGGCCTTTTCAAACCCTCTGCTTTATCTATGAAAAAAATAAGTAATAACAAAGTTGACATTGCAATACTTAGTAAGGCCTATGCAGAAGAGCAGAGTCTGTGATGTCATAAATTACAGCAGAGTACGTCTAGGTAACACACAGTGATGTCATTTTCAAACATTCCGTGAACACTCACAGCACTCAGAGCTACACTTCACCTGGACAGTGGTTATATTAACTGGAAATATATATTTCCTACTCACCTGCAAAGGGATCTTGTGAAAAGGCACCTCTTGAGTACAGGACCGTTGACTTGTACTTTGCTATCCTATAAAACAAGTATAATGAGAATGGTGAGTGATTATTTTTCTGCTTTATATCTATCTGTCTAGCTATCATTTTCAAATAATTAAAACAAATGAAATTACACATTTTAAGTTTTTATTTTGTTACTTTTTTGCATTAAATAAAAACCTAAAGGAACACTGCTCAATTCTATACCATTTAGGAATTGAATCACTATGTTCATGCAGCCCTAGTCACAACTCCCTGCATGTGACTTACACAACTTTCCTAAACACTTCCTGAAAAGAGCTTTGTAAAGCTTACACTTCCTTTACTACAAATTATGTTTAATTTAGAATTTCGTATCTCCTACTCTGTTAATAGCTTGCTAGACCATGCAGGGGTATCTTGTGTGTGATTAAAGTTTCATTTGAATAGCAGGAGATAAAAACATTTAAAATAAGTAACATCTAAAAGAAAACTACATGTTTTTTTGCAGGCTTTGTGATTTACAGCCAGGGGAGGTGTAGCTAGGGCTGGATAGACAGAATTAAAAGTGATTTTACTTCAAAATGGTAGAGAATTGAGCAGTAAGACTTCAGAGGCATAATGTATACAGAAAAACTGCTTCATTAATATAAAGTTGTTTTGGTGATTATACTGTTACTTTAAAATATGAGCTTAAACAGCAACACAATAATAAAATGCTTAGATATTAATAACAATAATTAATTATTGATTATAAAGTCCTTACTGATTTCCTTGTGCTATACATAAAGTATTGATATAAACTCCATATAAATACACCATAGGTGATTGTTAAAATAATGGAATCCAACGTTTATTTCTTATGCTGCCGGCAGCCATATATCAATTTTCCCAGAAACCCTTTTCTGTTCCTCCAGACACAGTTGATATTTATTTGTGTAATTTTCTCTTCATTTATTCACCAACCCATGCTTCCATAATATGTCCAACTTTACTCTGCATATAAAACCAGCTGCTGCAACAGGATTCTGTTCACACACTTTATTTCAGATACCAGTCCTGTTTTTTACAGCTCCCTTCTTTCCACATTCTATCCCTCTCAATCTACTACCTGCCCAATACATATGGCTACCAACAGGCTATTTCACTGTCAGACTGCCTAAAGTGAGTGGTAGCTAACAATTGGTCAGATTTGTTTGTCTCTAATAGATATTCCAGTTATTGGGTACATTGCTGTGTCCTATGCCATCTTTAATCAATAGAAAAAAAATCTAACTGGAAAGATTGTGACTCGATTGTGACAAAAATCAAACTGGAAAGATTGTGACTCTCGATAAAATTATATACTCCGTCTAACAGTGTTTTTCCTCTTTAATACAGGTAAAATTCTCAGTGAATAAGAAATTTAAACCGCCACCACCCTCCTTTAGCAGTGAATATTTCCATATTTGTGCCAGCTCTTTCCTGCTCATATGTTACACGTGCATTTATGTATGTGTTTCTGTGAACTCAGCAACATGTCGGCTAATGCTGGACTCTTTATTTCTACAAGGGACGGTCAAATCCCGTGTTCATTATACGGCAGTCTTCCTGAGTACAACATACGCACTGTACCTCCTTCTCCTCCTTATTTATGAGCACCTTTATCTAGTGGCCACAGTTTTCTGTGTATTACAGATAGTCTTAATAGACTTGGCCAAGAGGGGGAAGATGGCAATGGAAGGCATGGAGAAGAAGAATGAGGAAGAGGTGATGGAGGTGACGAAGGTGAAAGAAGAGATGAAATGGAAAGTCTTTTAAAGAAGGAATTGTTGTGGGGAAAAAGACTGCTTGCTTGTAAAGGAAAAAGTTTTTTATTAAAAAAGTTTTATAACTGAATTCTTTATTTTGTTGTTTTTCTGAGGATTCTGCTTTATATTATTAGGGCAAAGCACAGTGAAAACGTAGGAACCGGAAGCAATCATTAGTTTGCAGATTGTAATTTATTGCAAGTCTAGAACCAAAGAGAGCACCAGTAATATTAATTCTTTCATTCCTTAATAATCCCGATCTGCCACCCAGACCATTTTCAGATAGGCGATTTAAGCCCATCAATACATTGTACACAGGGAACCTGACGTTTTGAAATTCTCCAACTTCCTAATGCTGTCTCTCACTTTCCAACCCTCATCATCATTACAACAATGCCTGATTTATTTGCTCTTACAATTCTGATCCTTTCTGTGCAGTGACATGTTATAGATTTAATGCTTGAGAAGAATGGATTTATAAGGGAAAATAAATAACTTAATGGTAGTTACTGGGCCTGGATATTCCACTGTCCAATGGTCCCAGTGTGGTCGCACACTTCAAAAACCACTGGTGTTTGCACCTTTTGGGAAGACAGATTCCGCAGCACAAAGAAATCATCAAACCTATTCTATATCTCATTGTTTGATCAAATGCTGAAATTGGTGATTGTGCTGTTCTTCTTAGCTGAGCTCTGCTCTTAAAGGGACAGCTCATTAAAATGGATAAGGTGGCTGGTGTCCCTTGGCTCTGTTCAACAGGCAGGGATAAACTCTGCCTTAATTATACCAGTCCACATCAACAATGGGCGGAAATGATATGCAGAGACTACTCAGCCCACGCTCTGAGCCTATCTTCCCATAGCACTGTTTAGCGTGAGGTACACTCCAAGAGGGAAATTTAGCTTGTCCCCCTACGAGATTCTATTTGGTTCAGCTCCCAGGCTAGGCTGTTACTTTCCTCAGCAGCTCCAAATTCAGTCAGATGCAATGGTAAATTACATAACTGCTCTCTCTCATGCCTTGACCAAAATCCATGCGCAAGTGTTTTCTTCTATTCCAGGTCCAGTGTCTGATACAATCACCCATAAGTTACTCCCTGGTGATAGGGTTCTGGTTAAGAAATTCCTGAGAAAGCACACACTTGAGCCAAGATTTCATGGTTTATTCCAAGTCCTTCTAACTACATCTACCTCAGTAAAACTAGCTGGGAAGGACACTTGGATACACGCTTCGCACTGCAAGAAAGTTCCAGCTCCAGAGGAAGCTTTACTGTGATATTGTCTCTTGTACTTTTCCACAATCCCAACATTCGACTATATACAAAGACATACCTAATAAAAAGGACCCACACATTTGTGTGACTGGTGACCATTGGGGACATCACTGTAGTTCCTGGAAAGCAGCGGGTTGGAACACGGGCCGACCATGGGGTTACAGACCAGTGCCTTAGATAGAGTGGACAGGAATGGGAAATCCTTGTTACACAGAATGACTTTGTGCAAACCAACTGGGTCTACTCCAATGAAACTTACCTTAAACATAGAACACCCTAGTCCAGGAGACACTGGAGAGTATATAATGGGAATGTACTGGAGAGGGGGTAGTTCATACAATAAATTGGGAACTTTCTATTTACAAGACATGCACACATCACCTGAGTGGGTAGATACAAGACATATGACCATCAACCCTCTCAAACCCCACATTAAGACTCTTAAAGACATGGTAGCCATAGCTAACCCTACATTTGAAGACACTATGGCAGTAGAGACTATGGGTTGAGTGGATGAGATATAATGCTAATTCTCATAATAAAACTAACTGTTATGTTTGTGGTGGAGCCAGACCCCATCTAGGTACAGTGCCTCTAAATCTACCTCCTGATGTTGAAACATGTTTCTTAACCCCTTAAGGACCGAGGACGGTTCAGGACCGTCATCGGCATTTTTGCATTGCCGACCGAGGACGGTCCTGAACCGTCCTAACGGTCCAATGTACTTACCCGATCGCCGTCGTTCCCCCGGCGGCGATCGGCGGTGCTCCCGTTGTTCGGAGACTGCCTGCAGCCCAGACAGTCTCCCCATGGCGGATTAGGACCCCTGTGGCCATGTGATCGCCCAACAGGGCGACCACATGGTCACAATAGGTGTCCATGTCTCTGCCTGCAGGGGGACTGTCTGTGCTGACAGGCAGTCTCCCTGCTTAGTGTAAAATCATAAAAAAAAAAAAAGTTTAAAGTTAATAAATAAAAATTATAATTATATATGTGTATATATATATGATATATAGACGTATATTATATATATATATAATATACGTCTAAATATCATATATATAATGTCATACTAAGTGTATTTTTATATTAATATGTACATATATTAATATAAAAATACACTTATAATTAAATTACACACGTGTATATATATAATATATATAATAACTATATATATTTTGTATATATTATTATAAACTACAAATAATAAGTAATTTAAATTAAACTAAAAAAATTAAAAATAATAATAAAAATGTTAACAAAAATTATATATCTATACAAAATTTTATTCTAACTGTATTTTGATATTAATATATATATATATTTATATCAAAATACACTTAGAATGAAATTGTATATATATCTATGTATATATAAATAAATAAAAAGAATACGAACTATTCATATGTCCATATACAAAATTACATAAATAATTATATAAATATACACGTAGCCTTCAAATATATAAATATGCAAATATATTTAAATTCTACGTGCGTATTTATGTAATATTTTTACATAATTAAGTTATTTTATTGATTGCAATTTAAGGGACCTGCCTGCCAACCCAGGCCGAAAGTTCAGAGAATTTAATTTGCTATCACTGTATTTTACCCTGTAACGTTCTACGACACCCTAAAACCTGTACATGGGGGGTACTGTTTTACTCGGGAGACTTCGCTGAACACAAATATTAGTGATTCAAAACAGTAAAACATATCACAGCGATGATATTGTCAGTGAAAGTGACTTTTTTTGCATTTTTCACACACAAACAGCACTTTTACTGATGATATAATTGTTGTGATACATTTTCCAGTTTTGAAACACTAATATTTGTGTTCAGCAAAGTCTCCTGAGTATAACAGTACCCCCCATGTACAGGTTTTATAGCGTTTTTGAAAGTTACAGGGTCAAATATATGGGTCATATTTTTACATTGAAAATGGCCAGGTTGGTTACGTTGCCTTTGAGAGCGTATGGTAGCCCAGGAATGAGAATTACCCCCATGATGGCATACCATTTGCAAAAGTAGACAACCCAAGGTATTGCAAATGGGGTATGTCCAGTCTTTTTTAGTAACCACTTAGTCACAAACACTGGCCAAAATTAGCGTTCAATTTAGTTTTTTACTTTTTTCACACACAAACAAATATGAACGCTAACTTTGGCCAGTGTTTGCGACTAAGTGGCTACTAAAAAAGTCTGGACATACCCCATATTGAATACCCTGGGTTGTCTACTTTAAAAAAAATATGTACATGTGGGGTGTTATTTAGCGATTTATGACAGATAATAGTGTTACAATGTCACTATTGATACATTTTAAAAATATAGGTTTTGAAACCTCAATATCCTACTTGTACCTATAGCCCTATAACATGCAAAAAAATAGCAAAAAGCATGTAAACACTGGGTATTTTTAAACTCAGGACAAAATTTTGAATCTATTTAGCAGTTTTTTTCATTCGCTTTTGTAGATGAGTAAAAGATTTTTTACATAAAAGTCAAAAAACATGTATTTTTTTCAATTTTTCATCATATTTTTTCATTTTTTTAAAAATTAAATTACATGAGATTATATAAATAATGGTATGTAAAGAAAGCCCCTTTTGTCCTGAAAAAAACAATATATAATTTGTATGGGAACAGTAAATGAGAGAGCGGAAAATTACAGCTAAACACAACCACCACAAAAGTGTCAAAAAGATGCCTGGTCGCAAATGTACAACATCGCAAAAAAAGTCCGGTCCTTAAGGGGTTAAAGGACCACTCTAGTGCCAGGAAAACATACTCGTTTTCCTGGCACTAGAGTGCCCTGAGGGTGCCCCCACCCTCAGGGACCCCCTCCCGCCCGGCTCTGGAAAGGGGAAAGGGGTAAAAACTTACCTTTTTCCAGCGGTGGGCGGAGAGATCTCCTCCTCCGATCCTCCTCTTCTCCTCCCCGTCGGCTGAATGCGCACGCGCGGCAAGAGCTGCGCGCGCATTCAGCCGGTCACATAGGAAAGCATTCATAATGCTTTCCTATGGACGCTTGCGTGCTCTCACTGTGATTTTCACAGTGAGAATCACGCAAGCGCCTCTAGCGGCTGTCAGTGAGACAGCCACTAGAGGAAATAGGGGAAGGCTTAACCCATTCACAAACATAGCAGTTTCTCTGAAACTGCTATGTTTATGAAAAAATGGGTTAACCCTAGAAGGACCTGGCACCCAGACCACTTCATTAAGCTGAAGTGGTCTGGGTGCCTAGAGTGGTCCTTTAAGTCTCTATGTGCAGTCAATTACAAACTCATCAGTATGTGAATCATGGAAGAAGATATACCCTCTAACCCAAAGGGATATCAGGCCACCTTATGGAGTCACAGTATATTCAGGTAATTACACTTGATACACTACACACAGTACCACAGGGAAGTTTGTGGGAAAATTCCCTTCTGGTTATTGTGCTACATGCCGAAAGCCTCCAGCTACCCTGTTAATACATCAAGTTAAATACTTGAGAGACATTTATTGGCTATGTGGATACATGCAACTCAGATCCAAATTGACAGGCCTATGGTGGGGGGAATGTGCTTTTACTAAAGTTATCATGCCCATACACATAATATCAGACAACCACCAAGGCCCTCTTGACTCACCACACACATACTTTAGAGTAAAAAGAGACACTCCTGTACAGGGCAGTTTCGACCCTCACATATACATAGATGCCAAGGGGGGTGCCAAATGATTTTAAAGCCAGGGATGAGGTTGCAGCTGGATTCAAATCTTTGATTCCACTCATCACGGCCTATAAGAATGTAAATTGGATTAATTACATTTACTAAAACCAACAATGTTTTGTCAATTATACCAGAGATGCCCTCCAGGGACTGGCAGAACAATTACAAGCCACCTCCCAAATGTCATTTCAGAATAGGATGGCCATAGACATGATTCTGGCGGGGGAAAGGAGGTGTGTGTGAAATACTCCCAGATACCATGACATGCTGCACTTTTATCCCAGATAACACAGGCCCTAACGGGAAAGTAACTATGGCCATCGAGAAGCTTGAAAGCCTCTCTGAAGAGTTAAAAAGAAACTCAGGGATCACCAATTCTTGGGATAGATGGTTTGGATGGATGAACGGATGGCAGAAAGTACTCTTCCAAGTGGGTATGGCTGTCCTAACTGAAATGATTCTTTTCCTCTTCTTTGTCTGCTGTATAATGCCTTGTGCACAGAAATATTTGCAGAAGACTGTAGATCAAACCATTGACCGCACCACCCCAACATTCCTACACCAAGACATGGATGACGGAACCTGTTACACAACACATGCACCTCTTCAGTCCCACCACATTAAGTATACAATTACTTCTCTCTAGGGAAACTATAGGGACAGCGTCTTGTCTAACGGGTAAAAAGTCTGTTGCGGAGATGTAGTGGACAAGCCGCTACGGGTTCTAGTGCAGTGAAGAGTTCAAGAAAACATGTTTGAGAAGATGAGCAGCAGCCTATTAGGGATATTATTAGGGATAGATAGTAGTTGTTTACATCGTAAATAGTAATTTTTTAGGGGGGACTGTTGTGGACAGAATATTAACTCTATTAATTTTCGTAAAATGCCTATTTGCTCTGCATAACTATAATCAATATTATTCATAAGTTACTTAAAATGGCCGCTAGGGAATTTCCCCTGTAGTCAACTAACACCCTTGAATTAACAAGATGGCGCTGGAATCTGGAGGAGAGCTCCATGATGCCAGTGACATCACACCCGGTAGGATGAGCAATTGATGAACCACTTAACACCTAACCAATTGTTTTACCGGACCCTCGGAATAAAGATTCCTCAAGTCTTTCATTAACCTGAAACTTGTGTCTGGTGTGAATTACTTTGGGAGCGTGCACGTAAATACTTATTAATTTGGACAGGGGCAGATATGCAAAAATATCAAGCACTTGATTTGATCCACAACAGCTTTTCTGTAAACCCAGCACAAATTTCTTGCAATTTTTCTTCACTTTTGATTAGAAACTAGAAACTGTTTTCCCAGCAACAGGCAATATGGTAATTTTCTCTAATGATTTTTAGGATAGAAAAATCTAAAATAACAACAGATTATTTTTTATATTTGGGTTTCATATAAAGAACATTCTCTAGGCTCATGTACAATTTAGTTCAAACTAGGTACCTTTGTAACCATAGCAGTGAGTTTGATATTCTAATCAAGATTATTGATACTATCAATGTAATCTTCAAACGTGGAAAAGAGCTGCTCCAACACATAAAAAGCATCATCTATGTATCTTCTCCAGATTTTACAAAACCCGAATAAGAGATGATTATACAAAAGGTGTATCTCAATGAAGTTTATATATATATATATATATATATATATATATATATATTTACAGATAGATCGATTATTAATACTATTAATCAAATCTACCAACTTGTCCAAGAGCTGCTCCAACACATGACAAATATCTGGACAAGGTATGATTATATTTACACACACACATACATGTATATATATATGTATCTATAATAATTTCAACTCACTACTGGTAAGTCATTGGCAATTTATGGAGAGTATGCCATGGGCTCTCCAGGCTATAGATTTTAAGCTCTCTATGTATATAATATGTGTGTGCTTATATATAAGGCCTATGCAGAAGAGCAGAGTCTGTGATGTCATAAATTACAGCAGAGTACGTCTAGGTAACACACAGTGATGTCATTTTCAAACATTCCGTGAACACTCACAGCACTCAGAGCTACACTTCACCTGGACAGTGGTTATATTAACTGGAAATATATATTTCCTACTCACCTGCAAAGGGATCTTGTGAAAAGGCACCTCTTGAGTACAGGACCGTTGATTTGTACTTTGCTATCCTATAAAACAAGTATAATGAGAATGGTGAGTGATTATTTTTCTGCTTTATATCTATCTGTCTAGCTATCATTTTCAAATAATTAAAACAAATGAAATTACAAATTTTAAGTTTTTATTTTGTTACTTTTTTGCATTAAATAAAAACCTAAAGGAACACTGCTCAATTCTATACCATTTAGGAATTGAATCACTATGTTCATGCAGCCCTAGTCACAACTCCCTGCATGTGACTTACACAACTTTCCTAAACACTTCCTGAAAAGAGCTTTGTAAAGCTTACACTTCCTTTACTACAAATTATGTTTAATTTAGAATTTCGTATCTCCTACTCTGTTAATAGCTTGCTAGACCATGCAGGGGTATCTTGTGTGTGATTAAAGTTTCATTTGAATAGCAGGAGATAAAAACATTTAAAATAAGTAACATCTAAAAGAAAATTATATGTTTTTTTGCAGGCTTTGTGATTTACAGCCAGGGGAGGTGTAGCTAGGGCTGGATAGACAGAATTAAAAGTGATTTTACTTCAAAATGGTAGAGAATTGGGAGCTAAGCGGCCATGCCGAGCGGTCGCACTGGACATGGGCTCCGTGCAAAATCGCTCTTAAACCATTAAAAACAGCGCAAAACCGGACCAAAACGACGGCTGGGCGACCCGGAGAAGGGAGACCTAGCCCTATAGAGCCAAGAGCCAAGCATCCCGACCGTAATCGGAGGCTCCTACCCGGGGATAGACCTGAGGCCTACCAGAGGCCTACCCAGATAAAGCAAGGGACTGCAGCCTCTCACCTGGAAGTCTCCCCGGAATACATCTCCCCCCCCCCGCCGGAGAGGGATATCCCGGCACCTAAAGCGACGACTAAAGCACAGAGGTGACTGTCCTCCTGAGCCAGCACGGCACCAGCAATAGCCAGGTCTCTGGGAAGCAGCTAAGATGGCTGCCCAGCGAAGCACACAAGCCCAATCAACCCTAAACACTCTCGGGGACTTTGATCGTCTTTGTGCGAACTTCTGGTCACTGCTGGGCGATCGCGGAATGGCTTACCATCTGGCAGTGAAATTAGTGTCCAAATGGATCCGTCCAACGACCAGGCGGCGCCATTACAGGCATCTCCTACAAGCACCCAGACAGGCAACCAGACCCCGCAAACATTGTCAAGCCCAAGGGCAGGAAGCAACGCCATACCGCATGGGCACATACAAGGGCCCCCACACTCGAGAGAACACGACGGCTCAAAGTGCGTCTTCACCACTAGCATGCAAGACTGGGGTTGTGGTCGGGGGAAAGAGGTGCCCTATTCCGGGCAGAACGACATACCCCACACTGACTGCAAACACATGTAGCCCGCCCAGGCTGAGGGCCGCACGGAGAGAGCCTCCGAAGCATCAGCCACCCTGCGGGAAGACTGCCCGCCGATGGCGGCGACAGAACACCGGCAGCAACTGCTACACCCACAAACGGACTGCCCCGAACTCACCGAGCTCTCGAGCCAGTGGCAAGAAGATGCCACCCTCAACACAGGCCTGGGGCTGGAGGGGACCCTCACACCAAGACTGCAGCTCCGACATCTCGAACCCCCACGCATCTCCTACATCATTTCCCCTGCTGGGAATTGGATAAAGAAGGACTCACATCGCAGGAACGCACGGGGGACACTGTTTGGTACCTCTGCCGCAATAAACCCTGGCTAGTCCATTCTGCAACTCTTTAAACCGTGCTAGCTGTTTAACACTGAACTCTACTTCTTGGTACTGCTCAAACGTTTATGCTCACTGCATATATCATTGATAACTGCATGTTAATATTAATGTCTTATGAGTTTTTCGTTAGACTACTACTGGCCAACTTCATGCCAAATAGCCTATATGTCTGACAGCTTACAGGTTGCCATGACCCCGAGTTCAACCAAGTCGTATCAGCAAGTTTTTATTTGTTTGTTTTTCTTGTATTTTTTTTTAAATTGAATCGTAGGTAGTCATGCACGCCCTATTAACGCTCCACGCTCACTCATACTGTAACTACAACACATAGGACAGGCATGGAAAGCATGTAAATCAGCAACTTACGCACATGCGGAGTCACAAATCTGTTATCAAACATGTCTCACCTAAACTTCCACAACTTCTATTTTAGCTAAGCCTAGGAATTCTCATCCCACAAAAATGACAGTTTGTGACTCTATATTAGTGCCTCATATGCTATAACGTTTACCTGGCACATAAGATTAACTCTAGATATAATTTAACATGTTCATAGATTCACTTATTTTAAACACTGTTATCGCTAGTCTTCTCGATATGTTTAACATGTGCTTACTGCCATCTCATTATCTGACATACCGTGTTTCTGCTTGTTAATTACTCTTGAAAAAAAAAATGTGCATTTTCTCTTGATTGCCACAGAAATATGTCTTTTGAAATGCATGTCACTATTATCGTGGCATATCAAACCTGCCTGTCAAGCTTTTGCACAACAAAAATAAAGAATTTAAAAAAAAAAAAAAAAATGGTAGAGAATTGAGCAGTAAGACTTCAGAGGCATAATGTATACAGAAAAACTGCTTCATTAATATAAAGTTGTTTTGGTGATTATACTGTTACTTTAAAATATGAGCTTAAACAGCAACACAATAATAAAATGCTTAGATATTAATAACAATAATTAATTATTGATTATAAAGTCCTTACTGATTTCCTTGTGCTATACATAAAGTATTGATATAAACTCCATATAAATACACCATAGGTGATTGTTAAAATAATGGAATCCAACGTTTATTTCTTATGCTGCCGGCAGCCATATATCAATTTTCCCAGAAACCCTTTTCTGTTCCTCCAGACACAGTTGATATTTATTTGTGTAATTTTCTCTTCATTTATTCACCAACCCATGCTTCCATAATATGTCCAACTTTACTCTGCATATAAAACCAGCTGCTGCAACAGGATTCTGTTCACACACTTTATTTCAGATACCAGTCCTGTTTTTTACAGCTCCCTTCTTTCCACATTCTATCCCTCTCAATCTACTACCTGCCCAATACATATGGCTACCAACAGGCTATTTCACTGTCAGACTGCCTAAAGTGAGTGGTAGCTAACAATTGGTCAGATTTGTTTGTCTCTAATAGATATTCCAGTTATTGGGTACATTGCTGTGTCCTATGCCATCTTTAATCAATAGAAAAAAAATCAAACTGGAAAGATTGTGACTCGATTGTGACAAAAATCAAACTGGAAAGATTGTGACTCTCGATAAAATTATATACTCCGTCTAACAGTGTTTTTCCTCTTTAATACAGGTAAAATTCTCAGTGAATAGGAAATTTAAACCGCCACCACCCTCCTTTAGCAGTGAATATTTCCATATTTGTGCCAGCTCTTTCCTGCTCATATGTTACACGTGCATTTATGTATGTGTTTCTGTGAACTCAGCAACATGTCGGCTAATGCTGGACTCTTTATTTCTACAAGGGACGGTCAAATCCCGTGTTCATTATACGGCAGTCTTCCTGAGTACAACATACGCACTGTACCTCCTTCTCCTCCTTATTTATGAGCACCTTTATCTAGTGGCCACAGTTTTCTGTGTATTACAGATAGTCTTAATAGACTTGGCCAAGAGGGGGAAGATGGCAATGGAAGGCATGGAGAAGAAGAATGAGGAAGAGGTGATGGAGGTGACGAAGGTGAAAGAAGAGATGAAATGGAAAGTCTTTTAAAGAAGGAATTGTTGTGGGGAAAAAGACTGCTTGCTTGTAAAGGAAAAAGTTTTTTATTAAAAAAGTTTTATAACTGAATTCTTTATTTTGTTGTTTTTCTGAGGATTCTGCTTTATATTATTAGGGCAAAGCACAGTGAAAACGTAGGAACCGGAAGCAATCATTAGTTTGCAGATTGTAATTTATTGCAAGTCTAGAACCAAAGAGAGCACCAGTAATATTAATTCTTTCATTCCTTAATAATCCCGATCTGCCACCCAGACCATTTTCAGATAGGTGATTTAAGCCCATCAATACATTGTACACAGGGAACCTGACGTTTTGAAATTCTCCAACTTCCTAATGCTGTCTCTCACTTTCCAACCCTCATCATCATTACAACAATGCCTGATTTATTTGCTCTTACAATTCTGATCCTTTCTGTGCAGTGACATGTTATAGATTTAATGCTTGAGAAGAATGGATTTATAAGGGAAAATAAATAACTTAATGGTAGTTACTGGGCCTGGATATTCCACTGTCCAATGGTCCCAGTGTGGTCGCACACTTCAAAAACCACTGGTGTTTGCACCTTTTGGGAAGACAGATTCCGCAGCACAAAGAAATCATCAAACCTATTCTATATCTCATTGTTTGATCAAATGCTGAAATTGGTGATTGTGCTGTTCTTCTTAGCTGAGCTCTGCTCTTAAAGGGACAGCTCATTAAAATGGATAAGGTGGCTGGTGTCCCTTGGCTCTGTTCAACAGGCAGGGATAAACTCTGCCTTAATTATACCAGTCCACATCAACAATGGGCGGAAATGATATGCAGAGACTACTCAGCCCACGCTCTGAGCCTATCTTCCCATAGCACTGTTTAGCGTGAGGTACACTCCAAGAGGGAAATTTAGCTTGTCCCCCTACGAGATTCTATTTGGTTCAGCTCCCAGGCTAGGCTGTTACTTTCCTCAGCAGCTCCAAATTCAGTCAGATGCAATGGTAAATTACATAACTGCTCTCTCTCATGCCTTGACCAAAATCCATGCGCAAGTGTTTTCTTCTATTCCAGATCCAGTGTCTGATACAATCACCCATAAGTTACTCCCTGGTGATAGGGTTCTGGTTAAGAAATTCCTGAGAAAGCACACACTTGAGCCAAGATTTCATGGTTTATTCCAAGTCCTTCTAACTACATCTACCTCAGTAAAACTAGCTGGGAAGGACACTTGGATACACGCTTCGCACTGCAAGAAAGTTCCAGCTCCAGAGGAAGCTTTACTGTGATATTGTCTCTTGTACTTTTCCACAATCCCAACATTCGACTATATACAAAGACATACCTAATAAAAAGGACCCACACATTTGTGTGACTGGTGACCATTGGGGACATCACTGTAGTTCCTGGAAAGCAGCGGGTTGGAACACGGGCCGACCATGGGGTTACAGACCACAAAGTGCCTTAGATAGAGTGGACAGGAATGGGAAATCCTTGTTACACAGAATGACTTTGTGCAAACCAACTGGGTCTACTCCAATGAAACTTACCTTAAACATAGAACACCCTAGTCCAGGAGACACTGGAGAGTATATAATGGGAATGTACTGGAGAGGGGGTAGTTCATACAATAAATTGGGAACTTTCTATTTACAAGACATGCACACATCACCTGAGTGGGTAGATACAAGACATATGACCATCAACCCTCTCAAACCCCACATTAAGACTCTTAAAGACATGGTAGCCATAGCTAACCCTACATTTGAAGACACTATGGCAGTAGAGACTGGTTTTTCAGACACTAATCTATGGCTTGAGTGGATGAGATAAAATGCTAATTCTCATAATAAAACTAACTGTTATGTTTGTGGTGGAGCCAGACCCCATCTAGGTACAGTGCCTCTAAATCTACCTCCTGATGTTGAAACATGTTTCTTAAAGGACCACTCTAGTGCCAGGAAAACATACTCGTTTTCCTGGCACTAGAGTGCCCTGAGGGTGCCCCCACCCTCAGGGACCCCCTCCCGCCCGGCTCTGGAAAGGGGAAAGGGGTAAAAACTTACCTTTTTCCAGCGGTGGGCGGAGAGATCTCCTCCTCCGATCCTCCTATTCTCCTCCCCGTCGGCTGAATGCGCACGCGCGGCAAGAGCTGCGCGCGCATTCAGCCGGTCACATAGGAAAGCATTCATAATGCTTTCCTATGGACGCTTGCGTGCTCTCACTGTGATTTTCACAGTGAGAATCACGCAAGCGCCTCTAGCGGCTGTCAGTGAGACAGCCACTAGAGGAAATAGGGGAAGGCTTAACCCATTCACAAACATAGCAGTTTCTCTGAAACTGCTATGTTTATGAAAAAATGGGTTAACCCTAGAAGGACCTGGCACCCAGACCACTTCATTAAGCTGAAGTGGTCTGGGTGCCTAGAGTGGTCCTTTAACCCCTTAAGGACACATGACATGTGTGACATGTCATGATTCCCTTTTATTCCAGAAGTTTGGTCCTTAAGGGGTTAAGTCTCTATGTGCAGTCAATTACAAACTCATCAGTATGTGAATCATGGAAGAAGATATACCCTCTAACCCAAAGGGATATCAGGCCACCTTATGGAGTCACAGTATATTCAGGTAATTACACTTGATACACTACACACAGTACCACAGGGAAGTTTGTGGGAAAATTCTCTTCTGGTTATTGTGCTACATGCCGAAAGCCTCCAGCTACCCTGTTAATACATCAAGTTAAATACTTGAGAGACATTTATTGGCTATGTGGATACATGCAACTCAGATCCAAATTGACAGGCCTATGGTGGGGGTAATGTGCTTTTACTAAAGTTATCATGCCCATACACATAATATCAGACAACCACCAAGGCCCTCTTGACTCACCACACACATACTTTAGAGTAAAAAGAGACACTCCTGTACAGGGCAGTTTCGAACCTCACATATACATAGATGCCAAGGGGGTGCCAAATGATTTTAAAGCCAGGGATGAGGTTGCAGCTGGATTCAAATCCTTGATTCCACTCATCACGGCCTATAAGAATGTAAATTGGATTAATTACATCTACTAAAACCAACAATGTTTTGTCAATTATACCAGAGATGCCCTCCAGGGACTGGCAGAACAATTACAAGCCACCTCCCAAATGTCATTTCAGAATAGGATGGCCATAGACATGATTCTGGCGGGGGAAAGGAGGTGTGTGTGAAATACTCCCAGATACCATGACATGCTGCACTTTTATCCCAGATAACAGCGGCCCTAACGGGAAAGTAACTATGGCCATCGAGAAGCTTGAAAGCCTCTCTGAAGAGTTAAAAAGAAACTCAGGGATCACCAATTCTTGGGATAGATGGTTTGGATGGATGAACGGATGGCAGAAAGTACTCTTCCAAGTGGGTATGGCTGTCCTAACTGTAATGATTCTTTTCCTCTTCTTTGTCTGCTGTATAATGCCTTGTGCACAGAAATATTTGCAGAAGACTGTAGATCAAACCATTGACCGCACCACCCCAACATTCCTACACCAAGACATTGATGACGGAACCTGTGACACAACACATGCACCTCTTCAGTCCCACCACATTAAGTATACAATTACTTCTCTCTAGGGAAACTAAAGGGACAGCGTCTTGTCTAACGGGTAAAAAGTCTGTTGCGGAGATGTAGTGGACAAGCCGCTACGGGTTCTAGTGCAGTGAAGAGTTCAAGAAAACATGTTTGAGAAGATGAGCAGCAGCCTATTAGGGATATTATTAGGGATAGATAGTAGTTGTTTACATCGTAAATAGTAATTTTTATGGGGGACTGTTGTGGACAGAATATTAACTCTATTAATTTTCGTAAAATGCCTATTTGCTCTGCATAACTATAATCAATATTATTCATAAGTTACTTAAAATGGCCGCTAGGGAATTTCCCCTGTAGTCAACTAACACCCTTGAATTAACAAGATGGCGCTGGAATCTGGAGGAGAGCTCCATGATGCCAGTGACATCACACCCGGTAGGATGAGCAATTGATGAACCACTTAACACCTAACCAATTGTTTTACCGGACCCTCGGAATAAAGATTCCTCAAGTCTTTCATTAACCTGAAACTTGTGTCTGGTGTGAATTACTTTGGGAGCGTGCACGTAAATACTTATTAATTTGGACAGGGGCAGATATGCAAAAATATCAAGCACTTGATTTGATCCACAACAGCTTTTCTGTAAACCCAGCACAAATTTCTTGCAATTTTTCTTCACTTTTGATTAGAAACTAGAAACTGTTTTCCCAGCAACAGGCAATATGGTAATTTTCTCTAATGATTTTTAGGATAGAAAAATCTAAAATAACAACAGATTATTTTTTATATTTGGGTTTCATATAAAGAACATTCTCTAGGCTCATGTACAATTTAGTTCAAACTAGGTACCTTTGTAACCATAGCAGTGAGTTTGATATTCTAATCAAGATTATTGATACTATCAATGTAATCTTCAAACGTGGAAAAGAGCTGCTCCAACACATAAAAAGCATCATCTATGTATCTTCTCCAGATTTTACAAAACCCGAATAAGAGATGATTATACAAAAGGTGTATCTCAATGAAGTTTATATATATATATATATATATATATATATATATATATATATATATATATATATTTACAGATAGATCGATTATTAATACTATTAATCAAATCTACCAACTTGTCCAAGAGCTGCTCCAACACATAACAAATATCTGGACAAGGTATGATTATATTTACACACACACATACATGTATATATATATGTATCTATAATAATTTCAACTCACTACTGGTAAGTCATTGGCAATTTATGGAGAGTATGCCATGGGCTCTCCAGGCTATAGATTTTAAGCTCTCTATGTATATAATATGTGTGTGCTTATATATTATTTAACTAGATGTATATAACAAATTCAAGTAGAGTCCTAGTTGTTCACAGGAAAAGCAAATAAAGAAAAAACTCCACAAATGTAACATTTAACAATAATTAACAGCGCATGAACTCATATATTGTATATAATAGCGATTATGCACTACTTAGAAATCTATAAGGGACATAGGTATATATATTATTCATTGCTGTTAATAATATAAAAATATATTTCTGTTTTTGTTGTTCGTACAGTCAATTTGAAGTTTAGATTAGAAGTTATATTTCATGCAAAAAAGTACCTAATGGCCTTTTCAAACCCTCTGCTTTATCTATGAAAAAAATAAGTAATAACAAAGTTGACATTGCAATACTTAGTAAGGCCTATGCAGAAGAGCAGAGTCTGTGATGTCATAAATTACAGCAGAGTACGTCTAGGTAACACACAGTGATGTCATTTTCAAACATTCCGTGAACACTCACAGCACTCAGACTTGTACTTTGCTATCCTATAAAACAAGTATAATGAGAATGGTGAGTGATTATTTTTCTGCTTTATATCTATCTGTCTAGCTATCATTTTCAAATAATTAAAACAAATGAAATTACAAATTTTAAGTTTTTATTTTGTTACTTTTTTGCATTAAATAAAAACCTAAAGGAACACTGCTCAATTCTATACCATTTAGGAATTGAATCACTATGTTCATGCAGCCCTAGTCACAACTCCCTGCATGTGACTTACACAACTTTCCTAAACACTTCCTGAAAAGAGCTTTGTAAAGCTTACACTTCCTTTACTACAAATTATGTTTAATTTAGAATTTCGTATCTCCTACTCTGTTAATAGCTTGCTAGACCATGCAGGGGTATCTTGTGTGTGATTAAAGTTTCATTTGAATAGCAGGAGATAAAAACATTTAAAATAAGTAACATCTAAAAGAAAATTATATGTTTTTTTGCAGGCTTTGTGATTTACAGCCAGGGGAGGTGTAGCTAGGGCTGGATAGACAGAATTAAAAGTGATTTTACTTCAAAATGGTAGAGAATTGAGCAGTAAGACTTCAGAGGCATAATGTATACAGAAAAACTGCTTCATTAATATAAAGTTGTTTTGGTGATTATACTGTTACTTTAAAATATGAGCTTAAACAGCAACACAATAATAAAATGCTTAGATATTAATAACAATAATTAATTATTGATTATAAAGTCCTTGCTGATTTCCTTGTGCTATACATAAAGTATTGATATAAACTCCATATAAATACACCATAGGTGATTGTTAAAATAATGGAATCCAACGTTTATTTCTTATGCTGCCGGCAGCCATATATCAATTTTCCCAGAAACCCTTTTCTGTTCCTCCAGACACAGTTGATATTTATTTGTGTAATTTTCTCTTCATTTATTCACCAACCCATGCTTCCATAATATGTCCAACTTTACTCTGCATATAAAACCAGCTGCTGCAACAGGATTCTGTTCACACACTTTATTTCAGATACCAGTCCTGTTTTTTACAGCTCCCTTCTTTCCACATTCTATCCCTCTCAATCTACTACCTGCCCAATACATATGGCTACTTACAGGCTATTTCACTGTCAGACTGCCTAAAGTGAGTGGTAGCTAACAATTGGTCAGATTTGTTTGTCTCTAATAGATATTCCAGTTATTGGGTACATTGCTGTGTCCTATGCCATCTTTAATCAATAGAAAAAAAATCAAACTGGAAAGATTGTGACTCGATTGTGACAAAAATCAAACTGGAAAGATTGTGACTCTCGATAAAATTATATACTCCGTCTAACAGTGTTTTTCCTCTTTAATACAGGTAAAATTCTCAGTGAATAGGAAATTTAAACCGCCACCACCCTCCATTAGCAGTGAATATTTCCATATTTGTGCCAGCTCTTTCCTGCTCATATGTTACACGTGCATTTATGTATGTGTTTCTGTGAACTCAGCAACATGTCGGCTAATGCTGGACTCTTTATTTCTACAAGGGACGGTCAAATCCCGTGTTCATTATACGGCAGTCTTCCTGAGTACAACATACGCACTGTACCTCCTTCTCTTCCTTATTTATGAGCACCTTTATCTAGTGGCCACAGTTTTCTGTGTATTACAGATAGTCTTAATAGACTTGGCCAAGAGGGGGAAGATGGCAATGGAAGGCATGGAGAAGAAGAATGAGGAAGAGGTGATGGAGGTGACGAAGGTGAAAGAAGAGATGAAATGGAAAGTCTTTTAAAGAAGGAATTGTTGTGGGGAAAAAGACTGCTTGCTTGTAAAGGAAAAAGTTTTTTATTAAAAAAGTTTTATAACTGAATTCTTTATTTTGTTGTTTTTCTGAGGATTCTGCTTTATATTATTAGGGCAAAGCACAGTGAAAACGTAGGAACCGGAAGCAATCATTAGTTTGCAGATTGTAATTTATTGCAAGTCTAGAACCAAAGAGAGCACCAGTAATATTAATTCTTTCATTCCTTAATAATCCCGATCTGCCACCCAGACCATTTTCAGATAGGCGAATTAAGCCCATCAATACATTGTACACAGGGAACCTGACGTTTTGAAATTCTCCAACTTCCTAATGCTGTCTCTCACTTTCCAACCCTCATCATCATTACAACAATGCCTGATTTATTTGCTCTTACAATTCTGATCCTTTCTGTGCAGTGACATGTTATAGATTTAATATTGAGAAAAATGGATTTATAAGGGAAAAGAAATAACTTAATGGTAGTTACTGGGCCTGGATATTCCACTGTCCAATGGTCCCAGTGTGGTCGCACACTTCAAAAACCACTGGTGTTTGCACCTTTTGGGAAGACAGATTCCGCAGCACAAAGAAATCATCAAACCTATTCTATATCTCATTGTTTGATCAAATGCTGAAATTGGTGATTGTGCTGTTCTTCTTAGCTGAGCTCTGCTCTTAAAGGGACAGCTCATTAAAATGGATAAGGTGGCTGGTGTCCCTTGGCTCTGTTCAACAGGCAGGGATAAACTCTGCCTTAATTATACCAGTCCACATCAACAATGGGCGGAAATGATATGCAGAGACTACTCAGCCCACGCTCTGAGCCTATCTTCCCATAGCACTGTTTAGCGTGAGGTACACTCCAAGAGGGAAATTTAGCTTGTCCCCCTACGAGATTCTATTTGGTTCAGCTCCCAGGCTAGGCTGTTACTTTCCTCAGCAGCTCCAAATTCAGTCAGATGCAATGGTAAATTACATAACTGCTCTCTCTCATGCCTTGACCAAAATCCATGCGCAAGTGTTTTCTTCTATTCCAGATCCAGTGTCTGATACAATCACCCATAAGTTACTCCCTGGTGATAGGGTTCTGGTTAAGAAATTCCTGAGAAAGCACACACTTGAGCCAAGATTTCATGGTTTATTCCAAGTCCTTCTAACTACATCTACCTCAGTAAAACTAGCTGGGAAGGACACTTGGATACACGCTTCGCACTGCAAGAAAGTTCCAGCTCCAGAGGAAGCTTTACTGTGATATTGTCTCTTGTACTTTTCCACAATCCCAACATTTGACTATATACAAAGACATACCTAATAAAAAGGACCCACACATTTGTGTGACTGGTGACCATTGGGGACATCACTGTAGTTCCTGGAAAGCAGCGGGTTGGAACACGGGCCGACCATGGGGTTACAGACCACAAAGTGCCTTAGATAGAGTGGACAGGAATGGGAAATCCTTGTTACACAGAATGACTTTGTGCAAACCAACTGGGTCTACTCCAATGAAACTTACCTTAAACATAGAACACCCTAGTCCAGGAGACACTGGAGAGTATATAATGGGAATGTACTGGAGAGGGGGTAGTTCATACAATAAATTGGGAACTTTCTATTTACAAGACATGCACACATCACCTGAGTGGGTAGATACAAGACATATGACCATCAACCCTCTCAAACCCCACATTAAGACTCTTAAAGACATGGTAGCCATAGCTAACCCTACATTTGAAGACACTATGGCAGTAGAGACTGGTTTTTCAGACACTAATCTATGGCTTGAGTGGATGAGATATAATGCTAATTCTCATAATAAAACTAACTGTTATGTTTGTGGTGGAGCCAGACCCCATCTAGGTACAGTGCCTCTAAATCTACCTCCTGATGTTGAAACATGTTTCTTAAAGGACCACTCTAGTGCCAGGAAAACATACTCGTTTTCCTGGCACTAGAGTGCCCTGAGGGTGCCCCCACCCTCAGGGACCCCCTCCCGCCCGGCTCTGGAAAGGGGAAAGGGGTAAAAACGTACCTTTTTCCAGCAGTGGGCGGAGAGATCTCCTCCTCCGATCCTCCTATTCTCCTCCCCGTCGGCTGAATGCGCACGCGCGGCAAGAGCTGCGCGCGCATTCAGCCGGTCACATAGGAAAGCATTCATAATGCTTTCCTTTGGACGCTTGCGTGCTCTCACTGTGATTTTCACAGTGAGAATCACGCAAGCGCCTCTAGCGGCTGTCAGTGAGACAGCCACTAGAGGAAATAGGGGAAGGCTTAACCCATTCACAAACATAGCAGTTTCTCTGAAACTGCTATGTTTATGAAAAAATGGGTTAACCCTAGAAGGACCTGGCACCCAGACCACTTCATTAAGCTGAAGTGGTCTGGGTGCCTAGAGTGGTCCTTTAAGTCTCTATGTGCAGTCAATTACAAACTCATCAGTATGTGAATCATGGAAGAAGATATACCCTCTAACCCAAAGGGATATCAGGCCACCTTATGGAGTCACAGTATATTCAGGTAATTACACTTGATACACTACACACAGTACCACAGGGAAGTTTGTGGGAAAATTCTCTTCTGGTTATTGTGCTACATGCCGAAAGCCTCCAGCTACCCTGTTAATACATCAAGTTAAATACTTGAGAGACATTTATTGGCTATGTGGATACATGCAACTCAGATCCAAATTGACAGGCCTATGGTGGGGGTAATGTGCTTTTACTAAAGTTATCATGCCCATACACATAATATCAGACAACCACCAAGGCCCTCTTGACTCACCACACACATACTTTAGAGTAAAAAGAGACACTCCTGTACAGGGCAGTTTCGACCCTCACATATACATAGATGCCAAGGGGGTGCCAAATGATTTTAAAGCCAGGGATGAGGTTGCAGCTGGATTCAAATCCTTGATTCCACTCATCACGGCCTATAAGAATGTAAATTGGATTAATTACATCTACTAAAACCAACAATGTTTTGTCAATTATACCAGAGATGCCCTCCAGGGACTGGCAGAACAATTACAAGCCACCTCCCAAATGTCATTTCAGAATAGGATGGCCATAGACATGATTCTGGCGGGGGAAAGGAGGTGTGTGTGAAATACTCCCAGATACCATGACATGCTGCACTTTTATCCCAGATAACACCGGCCCTAACGGGAAAGTAACTATGGCCATCGAGAAGCTTGAAAGCCTCTCTGAAGAGTTAAAAAGAAACTCAGGGATCACCAATTCTTGGGATAGATGGTTTGGATGGATGAACGGATGGCAGAAAGTACTCTTCCAAGTGGGTATGGCTGTCCTAACTGTAATGATTCTTTTCCTCTTCTTTGTCTGCTGTATAATGCCTTGTGCACAGAAATATTTGCAGAAGACTGTAGATCAAACCATTGACCGCACCACCCCAACATTCCTACACCAAGACATTGATGACGGAACCTGTGACACAACACATGCACCTCTTCAGTCCCACCACATTAAGTATACAATTACTTCTCTCTAGGGAAACTATAGGGACAGCGTCTTGTCTAACGGGTAAAAAGTCTGTTGCGGAGATGTAGTGGACAAGCCGCTACGGGTTCTAGTGCAGTGAAGAGTTCAAGAAAACATGTTTGAGAAGATGAGCAGCAGCCTATTAGGGATATTATTAGGGATAGATAGTAGTTGTTTACATCGTAAATAGTAATTTTTAGGGGGGACTGTTGTGGACAGAATATTAACTCTATTAATTTTCGTAAAATGCCTATTTGCTCTGCATAACTATAATCAATATTATTCATAAGTTACTTAAAATGGCCGCTAGGGAATTTCCCCTGTAGTCAACTAACACCCTTGAATTAACAAGATGGCGCTGGAATCTGGAGGAGAGCTCCATGATGCCAGTGACATCACACCCGGTAGGATGAGCAATTGATGAACCACTTAACACCTAACCAATTGTTTTACCGGACCCTCGGAATAAAGATTCCTCAAGTCTTTCATTAACCTGAAACTTGTGTCTGGTGTGAATTACTTTGGGAGCGTGCACGTAAATACTTATTAATTTGGACAGGGGCAGATATGCAAAAATATCAAGCACTTGATTTGATCCACAACAGCTTTTCTGTAAACCCAGCACAAATTTCTTGCAATTTTTCTTCACTTTTGATTAGAAACTAGAAACTGTTTTCCCAGCAACAGGCAATATGGTAATTTTCTCTAATGATTTTTAGGATAGAAAAATCTAAAATAACAACAGATTATTTTTTATATTTGGGTTTCATATAAAGAACATTCTCTAGGCTCATGTACAATTTAGTTCAAACTAGGTACCTTTGTAACCATAGCAGTGAGTTTGATATTCTAATCAAGATTATTGATACTATCAATGTAATCTTCAAACGTGGAAAAGAGCTGCTCCAACACATAAAAAGCATCATCTATGTATCTTCTCCAGATTTTACAAAACCCGAATAAGAGATGATTATACAAAAGGTGTATCTCAATGAAGTTTATATATATATATATATATATATATATTTACAGATAGATTGATTATTAATACTATTAATCAAATCTACCAACTTGTCCAAGAGCTGCTCCAACACATAACAAATATCTGGACAAGGTATGATTATATTTACACACACACATACATGTATATATATATGTATCTATAATAATTTCAACTCACTACTGGTAAGTCATTGGCAATTTATGGAGAGTATGCCATGGGCTCTCCAGGCTATAGATTTTAAGCTCTCTATGTATATAATATGTGTGTGCTTATATATTATTTAACTAGATGTATATAACAAATTCAAGTAGAGTCCTAGTTGATCACAGGAAAAGCAAATAAAGAAAAAACTCCACAAATGTAACATTTAACAATAATTAACAGCGCATGAACTCATATATTGTATATAATAGCGATTATGCACTACTTAGAAATCTATAAGGGACATAGGTATATATATTATTCATTGCTGTTAATAATATAAAAATATATTTCTGTTTTTGTTGTTCGTACAGTCAATTTGAAGTTTAGATTAGAAGTTATATTTCATGCAAAAAAGTACCTAATGGCCTTTTCAAACCCTCTGCTTTATCTATGAAAAAAATAAGTAATAACAAAGTTGACATTGCAATACTTAGTAAGGCCTATGCACAAGAGCAGAGTCTGTGATGTCATAAATTACAGCAGAGTACGTCTAGGTAACACACAGTGATGTCATTTTCAAACATTCCGTGAACACTCACAGCACTCAGAGCTACACTTCACCTGGACAGTGGTTATATTAACTGGAAATATATATTTCCTACTCACCTGCAAAGGGATCTTGTGAAAAGGCACCTCTTGAGTACAGGACCGTTGACTTGTACTTTGCTATCCTATAAAACAAGTATAATGAGAATGGTGAGTGATTATTTTTCTGCTTTATATCTATCTGTCTAGCTATCATTTTCAAATAATTAAAACAAATGAAATTACAAATTTTAAGTTTTTATTTTGTTACTTTTTTGCATTAAATAAAAACCTAAAGGAACACTGCTCAATTCTATACCATTTAGGAATTGAATCACTATGTTCATGCAGCCCTAGTCACAACTCCCTGCATGTGACTTACACAACTTTCCTAAACACTTCCTGAAAAGAGCTTTGTAAAGCTTACACTTCCTTTACTACAAATTATGTTTAATTTAGAATTTCGTATCTCCTACTCTGTTAATAGCTTGCTAGACCATGCAGGGGTATCTTGTGTGTGATTAAAGTTTCATTTGAATAGCAGGAGATAAAAACATTTAAAATAAGTAACATCTAAAATAAAATTATATGTTTTTTTGCAGGCTTTGTGATTTACAGCCAGGGGAGGTGTAGCTAGGGCTGGATAGACAGAATTAAAAGTGATTTTACTTCAAAATGGTAGAGAATTGAGCAGTAAGACTTCAGAGGCATAATGTATACAGAAAAACTGCTTCATTAATATAAAGTTGTTTTGGTGATTATACTGTTACTTTAAAATATGAGCTTAAACAGCAACACAATAATAAAATGCTTAGATATTAATAACAATAATTAATTATTGATTATAAAGTCCTTACTGATTTCCTTGTGCTATACATAAAGTATTGATATAAACTCCATATAAATACACCATAGGTGATTGTTAAAATAATGGAATCCAACGTTTATTTCTTATGCTGCCGGCAGCCATATATCAATTTTCCCAGAAACCCTTTTCTGTTCCTCCAGACACAGTTGATATTTATTTGTGTAATTTTCTCTTCATTTATTCACCAACCCATGCTTCCATAATATGTCCAACTTTACTCTGCATATAAAACCAGCTGCTGCAACAGGATTCTGTTCACACACTTTATTTCAGATACCAGTCCTGTTTTTTACAGTTCCCTTCTTTCCACATTCTATCCCTCTCAATCTACTACCTGCCCAATACATATGGCTACCAACAGGCTATTTCACTGTCAGACTGCCTAAAGTGAGTGGTAGCTAACAATTGGTCAGATTTGTTTGTCTCTAATAGATATTCCAGTTATTGGGTACATTGCTGTGTCCTATGCCATCTTTAATCAATAGAAAAAAAATCAAACTGGAAAGATTGTGACTCGATTGTGACAAAAATCAAACTGGAAAGATTGTGACTCTCGATAAAATTATATACTCCGTCTAACAGTGTTTTTCCTCTTTAATACAGGTAAAATTCTCAGTGAATAGGAAATTTAAACCGCCACCACCCTCCATTAGCAGTGAATATTTCCATATTTGTGCCAGCTCTTTCCTGCTCATATGTTACACGTGCATTTATGTATGTGTTTCTGTGAACTCAGCAACATGTCGGCTAATGCTGGACTCTTTATTTCTACAAGGGACGGTCAAATCCCGTGTTCATTATACGGCAGTCTTCCTGAGTACAACATACGCACTGTACCTCCTTCTCCTCCTTATTTATGAGCACCTTTATCTAGTGGCCACAGTTTTCTGTGTATTACAGATAGTCTTAATAGACTTGGCCAAGAGGGGGAAGATGGCAATGGAAGGCATGGAGAAGAAGAATGAGGAAGAGGTGTTGGAGGTGACGAAGGTGAAAGAAGAGATGAAATGGAAAGTCTTTTAAAGAAGGAATTGTTGTGGGGAAAAAGACTGCTTGCTTGTAAAGGAAAAAGTTTTTTATTAAAAAAGTTTTATAACTGAATTCTTTATTTTGTTGTTTTTCTGAGGATTCTGCTTTATATTATTAGGGCAAAGCACAGTGAAAACGTAGGAACCGGAAGCAATCATTAGTTTGCAGATTGTAATTTATTGCAAGTCTAGAACCAAAGAGAGCACCAGTAATATTAATTCTTTCATTCCTTAATAATCCCGATCTGCCACCCAGACCATTTTCAGATAGGCGATTTAAGCCCATCAATACATTGTACACAGGGAACCTGACGTTTTGAAATTCTCCAACTTCCTAATGCTGTCTCTCACTTTCCAACCCTCATCATCATTACAACAATGCCTGATTTATTTGCTCTTACAATTCTGATCCTTTCTGTGCAGTGACATGTTATAGATTTAATATTGAGAAAAATGGATTTATAAGGGAAAATAAATAACTTAATGGTAGTTACTGGGCCTGGATATTCCACTGTCCAATGGTCCCAGTGTGGTCGCACACTTCAAAAACCACTGGTGTTTGCACCTTTTGGGAAGACAGATTCCGCAGCACAAAGAAATCATCAAACCTATTCTATATCTCATTGTTTGATCAAATGCTGAAATTGGTGATTGTGCTGTTCTTCTTAGCTGAGCTCTGCTCTTAAAGGGACAGCTCATTAAAATGGATAAGGTGGCTGGTGTCCCTTGGCTCTGTTCAACAGGCAGGGATAAACTCTGCCTTAATTATACCAGTCCACATCAACAATGGGCGGAAATGATATGCAGAGACTACTCAGCCCACGCTCTGAGCCTATCTTCCCATAGCACTGTTTAGCGTGAGGTACACTCCAAGAGGGAAATTTAGCTTGTCCCCCTACGAGATTCTATTTGGTTCAGCTCCCAGGCTAGGCTGTTACTTTCCTCAGCAGCTCCAAATTCAGTCAGATGCAATGGTAAATTACATAACTGCTCTCTCTCATGCCTTGACCAAAATCCATGCGCAAGTGTTTTCTTCTATTCCAGATCCAGTGTCTGATACAATCACCCATAAGTTACTCCCTGGTGATAGGGTTCTGGTTAAGAAATTCCTGAGAAAGCACACACTTGAGCCAAGATTTCATGGTTTATTCCAAGTCCTTCTAACTACATCTACCTCAGTAAAACAAGCTGGGAAGGACACTTGGATACACGCTTCGCACTGCAAGAAAGTTCCAGCTCCAGAGGAAGCTTTACTGTGATTTTGTCTCTTGTACTTTTCCACAATCCCAACATTCGACTATATACAAAGACATACCTAATAAAAAGGACCCACACATTTGTGTGACTGGTGACCATTGGGGACATCACTGTAGTTCCTGGAAAGCAGCGGGTTGGAACACGGGCCGACCATGGGGTTACAGACCACAAAGTGCCTTAGATAGAGTGGACAGGAATGGGAAATCCTTGTTACACAGAATGACTTTGTGCAAACCAACTGGGTCTACTCCAATGAAACTTACCTTAAACATAGAACACCCTAGTCCAGGAGACACTGGAGAGTATATAATGGGAATGTACTGGAGAGGGGGTAGTTCATACAATAAATTGGAAACTTTCTATTTACAAGACATGCACACATCACCTGAGTGGGTAGATACAAGACATATGACCATCAACCCTCTCAAACCCCACATTAAGACTCTTAAAGACATGGTAGCCATAGCTAACCCTACATTTGAAGACACTATGGCAGTAGAGACTGGTTTTTCAGACACTAATCTATGGCTTGAGTGGATGAGATATAATGCTAATTCTCATAATAAAACTAACTGTTATGTTTGTGGTGGAGCCAGACCCCATCTAGGTACAGTGCCTCTAAATCTACCTCCTGATGTTGAAACATGTTTCTTAAAGGACCACTCTAGTGCCAGGAAAACATACTCGTTTTCCTGGCACTAGAGTGCCCTGAGGGTGCCCCCACCCTCAGGGACCCCCTCCCGCCCGGCTCTGGAAAGGGGAAAGGGGTAAAAACGTACCTTTTTCCAGCGGTGGGCGGAGAGATCTCCTCCTCCGATCCTCCTATTCTCCTCCCCGTCGGCTGAATGCGCACGCGCGGCAAGAGCTGCGCGCGCATTCAGCCGGTCACATAGGAAAGCATTCATAATGCTTTCCTATGAACGCTTGCGTGCTCTCACTGTGATTTTCACAGTGAGAATCACGCAAGCGCCTCTAGCGGCTGTCAGTGAGACAGCCACTAGAGGAAATAGGGGAAGGCTTAACCCATTCACAAACATAGCAGTTTCTCTGAAACTGCTATGTTTATGAAAAAATGGGTTAACCCTAGAAGGACCTGGCACCCAGACCACTTCATTAAGCTGAAGTGGTCTGGGTGCCTAGAGTGGTCCTTTAACCCCTTAAGGACACATGACATGTGTGACATGTCATGATTCCCTTTTATTCCAGAAGTTTGGTCCTTAAGGGGTTAAGTCTCTATGTGCAGTCAATTACAAACTCATCAGTATGTGAATCATGGAAGAAGATATACCCTCTAACCCAAAGGGATATCAGGCCACCTTATGGAGTCACAGTATATTCAGGTAATTACACTTGATACACTACACACAGTACCACAGGGAAGTTTGTGGGAAAATTCTCTTCTGGTTATTGTGCTACATGCCGAAAGCCTCCAGCTACCCTGTTAATACATCAAGTTAAATACTTGAGAGACATTTATTGGCTATGTGGATACATGCAACTCAGATCTAAATTGACAGGCCTATGGTGGGGGTAATGTGCTTTTACTAAAGTTATCATGCCCATACACATAATATCAGACAACCACCAAGGCCCTCTTGACTCACCACACACATACTTTAGAGTAAAAAGAGACACTCCTGTACAGGGCAGTTTCGACCCTCACATATACATAGATGCCAAGGGGGTGCCAAATGATTTTAAAGCCAGGGATGAGGTTGCAGCTGGATTCAAATCCTTGATTCCACTCATCACGGCCTATAAGAATGTAAATTGGATTAATTACATCTACTAAAACCAACAATGTTTTGTCAATTATACCAGAGATGCCCTCCAGGGACTGGCAGAACAATTACAAGCCACCTCCCAAATGTCATTTCAGAATAGGATGGCCATAGACATGATTCTGGCGGGGGAAAGGAGGTGTGTGTGAAATACTCCCAGATACCATGACATGCTGCACTTTTATCCCAGATAACACCGGCCCTAACGGGAAAGTAACTATGGCCATCGAGAAGCTTGAAAGCCTCTCTGAAGAGTTAAAAAGAAACTCAGGGATCACCAATTCTTGGGATAGATGGTTTGGATGGATGAACGGATGGCAGAAAGTACTCTTCCAAGTGGGTATGGCTGTCCTAACTGTAATGATTCTTTTCCTCTTCTTTGTCTGCTGTATAATGCCTTGTGCACAGAAATATTTGCAGAAGACTGTAGATCAAACCATTGACCGCACCACCCCAACATTCCTACACCAAGACATTGATGACGGAACCTGTGACACAACACATGCACCTCTTCAGTCCCACCACATTAAGTATACAATTACTTCTCTCTAGGGAAACTATAGGGACAGCGTCTTGTCTAACGGGTAAAAAGTCTGTTGCGGAGATGTAGTGGACAAGCCGCTACGGGTTCTAGTGCAGTGAAGAGTTCAAGAAAACATGTTTGAGAAGATGAGCAGCAGCCTATTAGGGATATTATTAGGGATAGATAGTAGTTGTTTACATCGTAAATAGTAATTTTTAGGGGGGACTGTTGTGGACAGAATATCAACTCTATTAATTTTCGTAAAATGCCTATTTGCTCTGCATAACTATAATCAATATTATTCAAAAGTTACTTAAAATGGCCGCTAGGGAATTTCCCCTGTAGTCAACTAACACCCTTGAATTAACAAGATGGCGCTGGAATCTGGAGGAGAGCTCCATGATGCCAGTGACATCACACCCGGTAGGATGAGCAATTGATGAACCACTTAACACCTAACCAATTGTTTTACCGGACCCTCGGAATAAAGATTCCTCAAGTCTTTCATTAACCTGAAACTTGTGTCTGGTGTGAATTACTTTGGGAGCGTGCACGTAAATACTTATTAATTTGGACAGGGGCAGATATGCAAAAATATCAAGCACTTGATTTGATCCACAACAGCTTTTCTGTAAACCCAGCACAAATTTCTTGCAATTTTTCTTCACTTTTGATTAGAAACTAGAAACTGTTTTCCCAGCAACAGGCAATATGGTAATTTTCTCTAATGATTTTTAGGATAGAAAAATCTAAAATAACAACAGATTATTTTTTATATTTGGGTTTCATATAAAGAACATTCTCTAGGCTCATGTACAATTTAGTTCAAACTAGGTACCTTTGTAACCATAGCAGTGAGTTTGATATTCTAATCAAGATTATTGATACTATCAATGTAATCTTCAAACGTGGAAAAGAGCTGCTCCAACACATAAAAAGCATCATCTATGTATCTTCTCCAGATTTTACAAAACCCGAATAAGAGATGATTATACAAAAGGTGTATCTCAATGAAGTTTATATATATATATATATATATATATATATATATATATATATATATATATATATATATATATATATATATATTTACAGATAGATCGATTATTAATACTATTAATCAAATCTACCAACTTGTCCAAGAGCTGCTCCAACACATAACAAATATCTGGACAAGGTATGATTATATTTACACACACACATACATGTATATATATATGTATCTATAATAATTTCAACTCACTACTGGTAAGTCATTGGCAATTTATGGAGAGTATGCCATGGGCTCTCCAGGCTATAGATTTTAAGCTCTCTATGTATATAATATGTGTGTGCTTATATATTATTTAACTAGATGTATATAACAAATTCAAGTAGAGTCCTAGTTGATCACAGGAAAAGCAAATAAAGAAAAAACTCCACAAATGTAACATTTAACAATAATTAACAGCGCATGAACTCATATATTGTATATAATAGCGATTATGCACTACTTAGAAATCTATAAGGGACATAGGTATATATATAATTCATTGCTGTTAATAATATAAAAATATATTTCTGTTTTTGTTGTTCGTACAGTCAAGTTGAAGTTTAGATTAGAAGTTATATTTCATGCAAAAAAGTACCTAATGGCCTTTTCAAACCCTCTGCTTTATCTATGAAAAAAATAAGTAATAACAAAGTTGACATTGCAATACTTAGTAAGGCCTATGCAGAAGAGCAGAGTCTGTGATGTCATAAATTACAGCAGAGTACGTCTAGGTAACACACAGTGATGTAATTTTCAAACATTCCGTGAACATTCACAGCACTCAGAGCTACACTTCACCTGGACAGTGGTTATATTAACTGGAAATATATATTTCCTACTCACCTGCAAAGGGATCTTGTGAAAAGGCACCTCTTGAGTACAGGACCGTTGACTTGTACTTTGCTATCCTATAAAACAAGTATAATGAGAATGGTGAGTGATTATTTTTCTGCTTTATATCTATCTGTCTAGCTATCATTTTCAAATAATTAAAACAAATGAAATTACAAATTTTAAGTTTTTATTTTGTTACTTTTTTGCATTAAATAAAAACCTAAAGGAACACTGCTCAATTCTATACCATTTAGGAATTGAATCACTATGTTCATGCAGCCCTAGTCACAACTCCCTGCATGTGACTTACACAACTTTCCTAAACACTTCCTGAAAAGAGCTTTGTAAAGCTTACACTTCCTTTACTACAAATTATGTTTAATTTAGAATTTTGTATCTCCTACTCTGTTAATAGCTTGCTAGACCATGTAGGGGTATCTTGTGTGTGATTAAAGTTTCATTTGAATAGCAGGAGATAAAAACATTTAAAATAAGTAACATCTAAAAGAAAATTATATGTTTTTTTGCAGGCTTTGTGATTTACAGCCAGGGGAGGTGTAGCTAGGGCTGGATAGACAGAATTAAAAGTGATTTTACTTCAAAATGGTAGAGAATTGAGCAGTAAGACTTCAGAGGCATAATGTATACAGAAAAACTGCTTCATTAATATAAAGTTGTTTTGGTGATTATACTGTTACTTTAAAATATGAGCTTAAACAGCAACACAATAATAAAATGCTTAGATATTAATAACAATAATTAATTATTGATTATAAAGTCCTTACTGATTTCCTTGTGCTATACATAAAGTATTGATATAAACTCCATATAAATACACCATAGGTGATTGTTAAAATAATGGAATCCAACGTTTATTTCTTATGCTGCCGGCAGCCATATATCAATTTTCCCAGAAACCCTTTTCTGTTCCTCCAGACACAGTTGATATTATTTGTGTAATTTTCTCTTCATTTATTCACCAACCCATGCTTCCATAATATGTCCAACTTTACTCTGCATATAAAACCAGCTGCTGCAACAGGATTCTGTTCACACACTTTATTTCAGATACCAGTCCTGTTTTTTACAGCTCCCTTCTTTCCACATTCTATCCCTCTCAATCTACTACCTGCCCAATACATATGGCTACCAACAGGCTATTTCACTGTCAGACTGCCTAAAGTGAGTGGTAGCTAACAATTGGTCAGATTTGTTTGTCTCTAATAGATATTCCAGTTATTGGGTACATTGCTGTGTCCTATGCCATCTTTAATCAATAGAAAAAAAATCAAACTGGAAAGATTGTGACTCGATTGTGACAAAAATCAAACTGGAAAGATTGTGACTCTCGATAAAATTATATACTCCGTCTAACAGTGTTTTTCCTCTTTAATACAGGTAAAATTCTCAGTGAATAGGAAATTTAAACCGCCACCACCCTCCATTAGCAGTGAATATTTCCATATTTGTGCCAGCTCTTTCCTGCTCATATGTTACACGTGCATTTATGTATGTGTTTCTGTGAACTCAGCAACATGTCGGCTAATGCTGGACTCTTTATTTCTACAAGGGACGGTCAAATCCCGTGTTCATTATACGGCAGTCTTCCTGAGTACAACATACGCACTGTACCTCCTTCTCCTCCTTATTTATGAGCACCTTTATCTAGTGGCCACAGTTTTCTGTGTATTACAGATAGTCTTAATAGACTTGGCCAAGAGGGGGAAGATGGCAATGGAAGGCATGGAGAAGAAGAATGAGGAAGAGGTGTTGGAGGTGACGAAGGTGAAAGAAGAGATGAAATGGAAAGTCTTTTAAAGAAGGAATTGTTGTGGGGAAAAAGACTGCTTGCTTGTAAAGGAAAAAGTTTTTTATTAAAAAAGTTTTATAACTGAATTCTTTATTTTGTTGTTTTTCTGAGGATTCTGCTTTATATTATTAGGGCAAAGCACAGTGAAAACGTAGGAACCGGAAGCAATCATTAGTTTGCAGATTGTAATTTATTGCAAGTCTAGAACCAAAGAGAGCACCAGTAATATTAATTCTTTCATTCCTTAATAATCCCGATCTGCCACCCAGACCATTTTCAGATAGGCGATTTAAGCCCATCAATACATTGTACACAGGGAACCTGACGTTTTGAAATTCTCCAACTTCCTAATGCTGTCTCTCACTTTCCAACCCTCATCATCATTACAACAATGCCTGATTTATTTGCTCTTACAATTCTGATCCTTTCTGTGCAGTGACATGTTATAGATTTAATATTGAGAAAAATGGATTTATAAGGGAAAATAAATAACTTAATGGTAGTTACTGGGCCTGGATATTCCACTGTCCAATGGTCCCAGTGTGGTCGCACACTTCAAAAACCACTGGTGTTTGCACCTTTTGGGAAGACAGATTCCGCAGCACAAAGAAATCATCAAACCTATTCTATATCTCATTGTTTGATCAAATGCTGAAATTGGTGATTGTGCTGTTCTTCTTAGCTGAGCTCTGCTCTTAAAGGGACAGCTCATTAAAATGGATAAGGTGGCTGGTGTCCCTTGGCTCTGTTCAACAGGCAGGGATAAACTCTGCCTTAATTATACCAGTCCACATCAACAATGGGCGGAAATGATATGCAGAGACTACTCAGCCCACGCTCTGAGCCTATCTTCCCATAGCACTGTTTAGCGTGAGGTACACTCCAAGAGGGAAATTTAGCTTGTCCCCCTACGAGATTCTATTTGGTTCAGCTCCCAGGCTAGGCTGTTACTTTCCTCAGCAGCTCCAAATTCAGTCAGATGCAATGGTAAATTACATAACTGCTCTCTCTCATGCCTTGACCAAAATCCATGCGCAAGTGTTTTCTTCTATTCCAGATCCAGTGTCTGATACAATCACCCATAAGTTACTCCCTGGTGATAGGGTTCTGGTTAAGAAATTCCTGAGAAAGCACACACTTGAGCCAAGATTTCATGGTTTATTCCAAGTCCTTCTAACTACATCTACCTCAGTAAAACAAGCTGGGAAGGACACTTGGATACACGCTTCGCACTGCAAGAAAGTTCCAGCTCCAGAGGAAGCTTTACTGTGATTTTGTCTCTTGTACTTTTCCACAATCCCAACATTCGACTATATACAAAGACATACCTAATAAAAAGGACCCACACATTTGTGTGACTGGTGACCATTGGGGACATCACTGTAGTTCCTGGAAAGCAGCGGGTTGGAACACGGGCCGACCATGGGGTTACAGACCACAAAGTGCCTTAGATAGAGTGGACAGGAATGGGAAATCCTTGTTACACAGAATGACTTTGTGCAAACCAACTGGGTCTACTCCAATGAAACTTACCTTAAACATAGAACACCCTAGTCCAGGAGACACTGGAGAGTATATAATGGGAATGTACTGGAGAGGGGGTAGTTCATACAATAAATTGGAAACTTTCTATTTACAAGACATGCACACATCACCTGAGTGGGTAGATACAAGACATATGACCATCAACCCTCTCAAACCCCACATTAAGACTCTTAAAGACATGGTAGCCATAGCTAACCCTACATTTGAAGACACTATGGCAGTAGAGACTGGTTTTTCAGACACTAATCTATGGCTTGAGTGGATGAGATATAATGCTAATTCTCATAATAAAACTAACTGTTATGTTTGTGGTGGAGCCAGACCCCATCTAGGTACAGTGCCTCTAAATCTACCTCCTGATGTTGAAACATGTTTCTTAAAGGACCACTCTAGTGCCAGGAAAACATACTCGTTTTCCTGGCACTAGAGTGCCCTGAGGGTGCCCCCACCCTCAGGGACCCCCTCCCGCCCGGCTCTGGAAAGGGGAAAGGGGTAAAAACGTACCTTTTTCCAGCGGTGGGCGGAGAGATCTCCTCCTCCGATCCTCCTATTCTCCTCCCCGTCGGCTGAATGCGCACGCGCGGCAAGAGCTGCGCGCGCATTCAGCCGGTCACATAGGAAAGCATTCATAATGCTTTCCTATGAACGCTTGCGTGCTCTCACTGTGATTTTCACAGTGAGAATCACGCAAGCGCCTCTAGCGGCTGTCAGTGAGACAGCCACTAGAGGAAATAGGGGAAGGCTTAACCCATTCACAAACATAGCAGTTTCTCTGAAACTGCTATGTTTATGAAAAAATGGGTTAACCCTAGAAGGACCTGGCACCCAGACCACTTCATTAAGCTGAAGTGGTCTGGGTGCCTAGAGTGGTCCTTTAACCCCTTAAGGACACATGACATGTGTGACATGTCATGATTCCCTTTTATTCCAGAAGTTTGGTCCTTAAGGGGTTAAGTCTCTATGTGCAGTCAATTACAAACTCATCAGTATGTGAATCATGGAAGAAGATATACCCTCTAACCCAAAGGGATATCAGGCCACCTTATGGAGTCACAGTATATTCAGGTAATTACACTTGATACACTACACACAGTACCACAGGGAAGTTTGTGGGAAAATTCTCTTCTGGTTATTGTGCTACATGCCGAAAGCCTCCAGCTACCCTGTTAATACATCAAGTTAAATACTTGAGAGACATTTATTGGCTATGTGGATACATGCAACTCAGATCTAAATTGACAGGCCTATGGTGGGGGTAATGTGCTTTTACTAAAGTTATCATGCCCATACACATAATATCAGACAACCACCAAGGCCCTCTTGACTCACCACACACATACTTTAGAGTAAAAAGAGACACTCCTGTACAGGGCAGTTTCGACCCTCACATATACATAGATGCCAAGGGGGTGCCAAATGATTTTAAAGCCAGGGATGAGGTTGCAGCTGGATTCAAATCCTTGATTCCACTCATCACGGCCTATAAGAATGTAAATTGGATTAATTACATCTACTAAAACCAACAATGTTTTGTCAATTATACCAGAGATGCCCTCCAGGGACTGGCAGAACAATTACAAGCCACCTCCCAAATGTCATTTCAGAATAGGATGGCCATAGACATGATTCTGGCGGGGGAAAGGAGGTGTGTGTGAAATACTCCCAGATACCATGACATGCTGCACTTTTATCCCAGATAACACCGGCCCTAACGGGAAAGTAACTATGGCCATCGAGAAGCTTGAAAGCCTCTCTGAAGAGTTAAAAAGAAACTCAGGGATCACCAATTCTTGGGATAGATGGTTTGGATGGATGAACGGATGGCAGAAAGTACTCTTCCAAGTGGGTATGGCTGTCCTAACTGTAATGATTCTTTTCCTCTTCTTTGTCTGCTGTATAATGCCTTGTGCACAGAAATATTTGCAGAAGACTGTAGATCAAACCATTGACCGCACCACCCCAACATTCCTACACCAAGACATTGATGACGGAACCTGTGACACAACACATGCACCTCTTCAGTCCCACCACATTAAGTATACAATTACTTCTCTCTAGGGAAACTATAGGGACAGCGTCTTGTCTAACGGGTAAAAAGTCTGTTGCGGAGATGTAGTGGACAAGCCGCTACGGGTTCTAGTGCAGTGAAGAGTTCAAGAAAACATGTTTGAGAAGATGAGCAGCAGCCTATTAGGGATATTATTAGGGATAGATAGTAGTTGTTTACATCGTAAATAGTAATTTTTAGGGGGGACTGTTGTGGACAGAATATCAACTCTATTAATTTTCGTAAAATGCCTATTTGCTCTGCATAACTATAATCAATATTATTCAAAAGTTACTTAAAATGGCCGCTAGGGAATTTCCCCTGTAGTCAACTAACACCCTTGAATTAACAAGATGGCGCTGGAATCTGGAGGAGAGCTCCATGATGCCAGTGACATCACACCCGGTAGGATGAGCAATTGATGAACCACTTAACACCTAACCAATTGTTTTACCGGACCCTCGGAATAAAGATTCCTCAAGTCTTTCATTAACCTGAAACTTGTGTCTGGTGTGAATTACTTTGGGAGCGTGCACGTAAATACTTATTAATTTGGACAGGGGCAGATATGCAAAAATATCAAGCACTTGATTTGATCCACAACAGCTTTTCTGTAAACCCAGCACAAATTTCTTGCAATTTTTCTTCACTTTTGATTAGAAACTAGAAACTGTTTTCCCAGCAACAGGCAATATGGTAATTTTCTCTAATGATTTTTAGGATAGAAAAATCTAAAATAACAACAGATTATTTTTTATATTTGGGTTTCATATAAAGAACATTCTCTAGGCTCATGTACAATTTAGTTCAAACTAGGTACCTTTGTAACCATAGCAGTGAGTTTGATATTCTAATCAAGATTATTGATACTATCAATGTAATCTTCAAACGTGGAAAAGAGCTGCTCCAACACATAAAAAGCATCATCTATGTATCTTCTCCAGATTTTACAAAACCCGAATAAGAGATGATTATACAAAAGGTGTATCTCAATGAAGTTTATATATATATATATATATATATATATATATATATATATATATATATATATATATATATATATATATATTTACAGATAGATCGATTATTAATACTATTAATCAAATCTACCAACTTGTCCAAGAGCTGCTCCAACACATAACAAATATCTGGACAAGGTATGATTATATTTACACACACACATACATGTATATATATATGTATCTATAATAATTTCAACTCACTACTGGTAAGTCATTGGCAATTTATGGAGAGTATGCCATGGGCTCTCCAGGCTATAGATTTTAAGCTCTCTATGTATATAATATGTGTGTGCTTATATATTATTTAACTAGATGTATATAACAAATTCAAGTAGAGTCCTAGTTGATCACAGGAAAAGCAAATAAAGAAAAAACTCCACAAATGTAACATTTAACAATAATTAACAGCGCATGAACTCATATATTGTATATAATAGCGATTATGCACTACTTAGAAATCTATAAGGGACATAGGTATATATATAATTCATTGCTGTTAATAATATAAAAATATATTTCTGTTTTTGTTGTTCGTACAGTCAAGTTGAAGTTTAGATTAGAAGTTATATTTCATGCAAAAAAGTACCTAATGGCCTTTTCAAACCCTCTGCTTTATCTATGAAAAAAATAAGTAATAACAAAGTTGACATTGCAATACTTAGTAAGGCCTATGCACAAGAGCAGAGTCTGTGATGTCATAAATTACAGCAGAGTACGTCTAGGTAACACACAGTGATGTCATTTTCAAACATTCCGTGAACATTCACAGCACTCAGAGCTACACTTCACCTGGACAGTGGTTATATTAACTGGAAATATATATTTCCTACTCACCTGCAAAGGGATCTTGTGAAAAGGCACCTCTTGAGTACAGGACCGTTGACTTGTACTTTGCTATCCTATAAAACAAGTATAATGAGAATGGTGAGTGATTATTTTTCTGCTTTATATCTATCTGTCTAGCTATCATTTTCAAATAATTAAAACAAATGAAATTACAAATTTTAAGTTTTTATTTTGTTACTTTTTTGCATTAAATAAAAACCTAAAGGAACACTGCTCAATTCTATACCATTTAGGAATTGAATCACTATGTTCATGCAGCCCTAGTCACAACTCCCTGCATGTGACTTACACAACTTTCCTAAACACTTCCTGAAAAGAGCTTTGTAAAGCTTACACTTCCTTTACTACAAATTATGTTTAATTTAGAATTTTGTATCTCCTACTCTGTTAATAGCTTGCTAGACCATGTAGGGGTATCTTGTGTGTGATTAAAGTTTCATTTGAATAGCAGGAGATAAAAACATTTAAAATAAGTAACATCTAAAAGAAAATTATATGTTTTTTTGCAGGCTTTGTGATTTACAGCCAGGGGAGGTGTAGCTAGGGCTGGATAGACAGAATTAAAAGTGATTTTACTTCAAAATGGTAGAGAATTGAGCAGTAAGACTTCAGAGGCATAATGTATACAGAAAAACTGCTTCATTAATATAAAGTTGTTTTGGTGATTATACTGTTACTTTAAAATATGAGCTTAAACAGCAACACAATAATAAAATGCTTAGATATTAATAACAATAATTAATTATTGATTATAAAGTCCTTACTGATTTCCTTGTGCTATACATAAAGTATTGATATAAACTCCATATAAATACACCATAGGTGATTGTTAAAATAATGGAATCCAACTTTATTTCTTATGCTGCCGGCAGCCATATATCAATTTTCCCAGAAACCCTTTTCTGTTCCTCCAGACACAGTTGATATTATTTGTGTAATTTTCTCTTCATTTATTCACCAACCCATGCTTCCATAATATGTCCAACTTTACTCTGCATATAAAACCAGCTGCTGCAACAGGATTCTGTTCACACACTTTATTTCAGATACCAGTCCTGTTTTTTACAGCTCCCTTCTTTCCACATTCTATCCCTCTCAATCTACTACCTGCCCAATACATATGGCTACCAGCAGGCTATTTCACTGTCAGACTGCCTAAAGTGAGTGGTAGCTAACAATTGGTCAGATTTGTTTGTCTCTAATAGATATTCCAGTTATTGGGTACATTGCTGTGTCCTATGCCATCTTTAATCAATAGAAAAAAAATCAAACTGGAAAGATTGTGACTCGATTGTGACAAAAATCAAACTGGAAAGATTGTGACTCTCGATAAAATTATATACTCCGTCTAACAGTGTTTTTCCTCTTGAATACAGGTAAAATTCTCAGTGAATAGGAAATTTAAACCGCCACCACCCTCCATTAGCAGTGAATATTTCCATATTTGTGCCAGCTCTTTCCTGCTCATATGTTACACGTGCATTTATGTATGTGTTTCTGTGAACTCAGCAACATGTCGGCAAATGCTGGACTCTTTATTTCTACAAGGGACGGTCAAATCCCGTGTTCATTATACGGCAGTCTTCCTGAGTACAACATGCGCACTGTACCTCCTTCTCCTCCTTATTTATGAGCACCTTTATCTAGTGGCCACAGTTTTCTGTGTATTACAGATAGTCTTAATAGACTTGGCCAAGAGGGGGAAGATGGCAATGGAAGGCATGGAGAAGAAGAATGAGGAAGAGGTGTTGGAGGTGACGAAGGTGAAAGAAGAGATGAAATGGAAAGTCTTTTAAAGAAGGAATTGTTGTGGGGAAAAAGACTGCTTGCTTGTAAAGGAAAAAGTTTTTTTATTAAAAAAGTTTTATAACTGAATTCTTTATTTTGTTGTTTTTCTGAGGATTCTGCTTTATATTATTAGGGCAAAGCACAGTGAAAACGTAGGAACCGGAAGCAATCATTAGTTTGCAGATTGTAATTTATTGCAAGTCTAGAACCAAAGAGAGCACCAGTAATATTAATTCTTTCATTCCTTAATAATCCCGATCTGCCACCCAGACCATTTTCAGATAGGCGATTTAAGCCCATCAATACATTGTACACAGGGAACCTGACGTTTTGAAATTCTCCAACTTCCTAATGCTGTCTCTCACTTTCCAACCCTCATCATCATTACAACAATGCCTGATTTATTTGCTCTTACAATTCTGATCCTTTCTGTGCAGTGACATGTTATAGATTTAATATTGAGAAAAATGGATTTATAAGGGAAAATAAATAACTTAATGGTAGTTACTGGGCCTGGATATTCCACTGTCCAATGGTCCCAGTGTGGTCGCACACTTCAAAAACCACTGGTGTTTGCACCTTTTGGGAAGACAGATTCCGCAGCACAAAGAAATCATCAAACCTATTCTATATCTCATTGTTTGATCAAATGCTGAAATTGGTGATTGTGCTGTTCTTCTTAGCTGAGCTCTGCTCTTAAAGGGACAGCTCATTAAAATGGATAAGGTGGCTGGTGTCCCTTGGCTCTGTTCAACAGGCAGGGATAAACTCTGCCTTAATTATACCAGTCCACATCAACAATGGGCGGAAATGATATGCAGAGACTACTCAGCCCACGCTCTGAGCCTATCTTCCCATAGCACTGTTTAGCGTGAGGTACACTCCAAGAGGGAAATTTAGCTTGTCCCCCTACGAGATTCTATTTGGTTCAGCTCCCAGGCTAGGCTGTTACTTTCCTCAGCAGCTCCAAATTCAGTCAGATGCAATGGTAAATTACATAACTGCTCTCTCTCATGCCTTGACCAAAATCCATGCGCAAGTGTTTTCTTCTATTCCAGATCCAGTGTCTGATACAATCACCCATAAGTTACTCCCTGGTGATAGGGTTCTGGTTAAGAAATTCCTGAGAAAGCACACACTTGAGCCAAGATTTCATGGTTTATTCCAAGTCCTTCTAACTACATCTACCTCAGTAAAACTAGCTGGGAAGGACACTTGGATACACGCTTCGCACTGCAAGAAAGTTCCAGCTCCAGAGGAAGCTTTACTGTGATATTGTCTCTTGTACTTTTCCACAATCCCAACATTCGACTATATACAAAGACATACCTAATAAAAAGGACCCACACATTTGTGTGACTGGTGACCATTGGGGACATCACTGTAGTTCCTGGAAAGCAGCGGGTTGGAACACGGGCCGACCATGGGGTTACAGACCACAAAGTGCCTTAGATAGAGTGGACAGGAATGGGAAATCCTTGTTACACAGAATGACTTTGTGCAAACCAACTGGGTCTACTCCAATGAAACTTACCTTAAACATAGAACACCCTAGTCCAGGAGACACTGGAGAGTATATAATGGGAATGTACTGGAGAGGGGGTAGTTCATACAATAAATTGGGAACTTTCTATTTACAAGACATGCACACATCACCTGAGTGGGTAGATACAAGACATATGACCATCAACCCTCTCAAACCCCACATTAAGACTCTTAAAGACATGGTAGCCATAGCTAACCCTACATTTGAAGACACTATGGCAGTAGAGACTGGTTTTTCAGACACTAATCTATGGCTTGAGTGGATGAGATATAATGCTAATTCTCATAATAAAACTAACTGTTATGTTTGTGGTGGAGCCAGACCCCATCTAGGTACAGTGCCTCTAAATCTACCTCCTGATGTTGAAACATGTTTCTTAAAGGACCACTCTAGTGCCAGGAAAACATACTCGTTTTCCTGGCACTAGAGTGCCCTGAGGGTGCCCCCACCCTCAGGGACCCCCTCCCGCCCGGCTCTGGAAAGGGGAAAGGGGTAAAAACGTACCTTTTTCCAGCGGTGGGCGGAGAGATCTCCTCCTCCGATCCTCCTATTCTCCTCCCCGTCGGCTGAATGCGCACGCGCGGCAAGAGCTGCGCGCGCATTCAGCCGGTCACATAGGAAAGCATTCATAATGCTTTCCTATGGACGCTTGCGTGCTCTCACTGTGATTTTCACAGTGAGAATCACGCAAGCGCCTCTAGCGGCTGTCAGTGAGACAGCCACTAGAGGAAATAGGGGAAGGCTTAACCCATTCACAAACATAGCAGTTTCTCTGAAACTGCTATGTTTATGAAAAAATGGGTTAACCCTAGAAGGACCTGGCACCCAGACCACTTCATTAAGCTGAAGTGGTCTGGGTGCCTAGAGTGGTCCTTTAACCCCTTAAGGACACATGACATGTGTGACATGTCATGATTCCCTTTTATTCCAGAAGTTTGGTCCTTAAGGGGTTAAGTCTCTATGTGCAGTCAATTACAAACTCATCAGTATGTGAATCATGGAAGAAGATATACCCTCTAACCCAAAGGGATATCAGGCCACCTTATGGAGTCACAGTATATTCAGGTAATTACACTTGATACACTACACACAGTACCACAGGGAAGTTTGTGGGAAAATTCTCTTCTGGTTATTGTGCTACATGCCGAAAGCCTCCAGCTACCCTGTTAATACATCAAGTTAAATACTTGAGAGACATTTATTGGCTATGTGGATACATGCAACTCAGATCCAAATTGACAGGCCTATGGTGGGGGTAATGTGCTTTTACTGAAGTTATCATGCCCATACACATAATATCAGACAACCACCAAGGCCCTCTTGACTCACCACACACATACTTTAGAGTAAAAAGAGACACTCCTGTACAGGGCAGTTTCGACCCTCACATATACATAGATGCCAAGGGGGTGCCAAATGATTTTAAAGCCAGGGATGAGGTTGCAGCTGGATTCAAATCCTTGATTCCACTCATCACGGCCTATAAGAATGTAAATTGGATTAATTACATCTACTAAAACCAACAATGTTTTGTCAATTATACCAGAGATGCCCTCCAGGGACTGGCAGAACAATTACAAGCCACCTCCCAAATGTCATTTCAGAATAGGATGGCCATAGACATGATTCTGGCGGGGGAAAGGAGGTGTGTGTGAAATACTCCCAGATACCATGACATGCTGCACTTTTATCCCAGATAACACCGGCCCTAACGGGAAAGTAACTATGGCCATCGAGAAGCTTGAAAGCCTCTCTGAAGAGTTAAAAAGAAACTCAGGGATCACCAATTCTTGGGATAGATGGTTTGGATGGATGAACGGATGGCAGAAAGTACTCTTCCAAGTGGGTATGGCTGTCCTAACTGTAATGATTCTTTTCCTCTTCTTTGTCTGCTGTATAATGCCTTGTGCACAGAAATATTTGCAGAACACTGTAGATCAAACCATTGACCGCACCACCCCAACATTCCTACACCAAGACATTGATGACGGAACCTGTGACACAACACATGCACCTCTTCAGTCCCACCACATTAAGTATACAATTACTTCTCTCTAGGGAAACTATAGGGACAGCGTCTTGTCTAACGGGTAAAAAGTCTGTTGCGGAGATGTAGTGGACAAGCCGCTACGGGTTCTAGTGCAGTGAAGAGTTCAAGAAAACATGTTTGAGAAGATGAGCAGCAGCCTATTAGGGATATTATTAGGGATAGATAGTAGTTGTTTACATCGTAAATAGTAATTTTTAGGGGGGACTGTTGTGGACAGAATATTAACTCTATTAATTTTCGTAAAATGCCTATTTGCTCTGCATAACTATAATCAATATTATTCATAAGTTACTTAAAATGGCCGCTAGGGAATTTCCCCTGTAGTCAACTAACACCCTTGAATTAACAAGATGGCGCTGGAATCTGGAGGAGAGCTCCATGATGCCAGTGACATCACACCCGGTAGGATGAGCAATTGATGAACCACTTAACACCTAACCAATTGTTTTACCGGACCCTCGGAATAAAGATTCCTCAAGTCTTTCATTAACCTGAAACTTGTGTCTGGTGTGAATTACTTTGGGAGCGTGCACGTAAATACTTATTAATTTGGACAGGGGCAGATATGCAAAAATATCAAGCACTTGATTTGATCCACAACAGCTTTTCTGTAAACCCAGCACAAATTTCTTGCAATTTTTCTTCACTTTTGATTAGAAACTAGAAACTGTTTTCCCAGCAACAGGCAATATGGTAATTTTCTCTAATGATTTTTAGGATAGAAAAATCTAAAATAACAACAGATTATTTTTTATATTTGGGTTTCATATAAAGAACATTCTCTAGGCTCATGTACAATTTAGTTCAAACTAGGTACCTTTGTAACCATAGCAGTGAGTTTGATATTCTAATCAAGATTATTGATACTATCAATGTAATCTTCAAACGTGGAAAAGAGCTGCTCCAACACATAAAAAGCATCATCTATGTATCTTCTCCAGATTTTACAAAACCCGAATAAGAGATGATTATACAAAAGGTGTATCTCAATGAAGTTTATATATATATATATATATATATATTTACAGATAGATCGATTATTAATACTATTAATCAAATCTACCAACTTGTCCAAGAGCTGCTCCAACACATAACAAATATCTGGACAAGGTATGATTATATTTACACACACACATACATGTATATATATATGTATCTATAATAATTTCAACTCACTACTGGTAAGTCATTGGCAATTTATGGAGAGTATGCCATGGGCTCTCCAGGCTATAGATTTTAAGCTCTCTATGTATATAATATGTGTGTGCTTATATATTATTTAACTAGATGTATATAACAAATTCAAGTAGAGTCCTAGTTGATCACAGGAAAAGCAAATAAAGAAAAAACTCCACAAATGTAACATTTAACAATAATTAACAGCGCATGAACTCATATATTGTATATAATAGCGATTATGCACTACTTAGAAATCTATAAGGGACATAGGTATATATATTATTCATTGCTGTTAATAATATAAAAATATATTTCTGTTTTTGTTGTTCGTACAGTCAAGTTGAAGTTTAGATTAGAAGTTATATTTCATGCAAAAAAGTACCTAATGGCCTTTTCAAACCCTCTGCTTTATCTATGAAAAAAATAAGTAATAACAAAGTTGACATTGCAATACTTAGTAAGGCCTATGCACAAGAGCAGAGTCTGTGATGTCATAAATTACAGCAGAGTACGTCTAGGTAACACACAGTGATGTCATTTTCAAACATTCCGTGAACACTCACAGCACTCAGAGCTACACTTCACCTGGACAGTGGTTATATTAACTGGAAATATATATTTCCTACTCACCTGCAAAGGGATCTTGTGAAAAGGCACCTCTTGAGTACAGGACCGTTGACTTGTACTTTGCTATCCTATAAAACAAGTATAATGAGAATGGTGAGTGATTATTTTTCTGCTTTATATCTATCTGTCTAGCTATCATTTTCAAATAATTAAAACAAATGAAATTACAAATTTTAAGTTTTTATTTTGTTACTTTTTTGCATTAAATAAAAACCTAAAGGAACACTGCTCAATTCTATACCATTTAGGAATTGAATCACTATGTTCATGCAGCCCTAGTCACAACTCCCTGCATGTGACTTACACAACTTTCCTAAACACTTCCTGAAAAGAGCTTTGTAAAGCTTACACTTCCTTTACTACAAATTATGTTTAATTTAGAATTTTGTATCTCCTACTCTGTTAATAGCTTGCTAGACCATGCAGGGGTATCTTGTGTGTGATTAAAGTTTCATTTGAATAGCAGGAGATAAAAACATTTAAAATAAGTAACATCTAAAAGAAAATTATATGTTTTTTTGCAGGCTTTGTGATTTACAGCCAGGGGAGGTGTAGCTAGGGCTGGATAGACAGAATTAAAAGTGATTTTACTTCAAAATGGTAGAGAATTGAGCAGTAAGACTTCAGAGGCATAATGTATACAGAAAAACTGCTTCATTAATATAAAGTTGTTTTGGTGATTATACTGTTACTTTAAAATATGAGCTTAAACAGCAACACAATAATAAAATGCTTAGATATTAATAACAATAATTAATTATTGATTATAAAGTCCTTACTGATTTCCTTGTGCTATACATAAAGTATTGATATAAACTCCATATAAATACACCATAGGTGATTGTTAAAATAATGGAATCCAACGTTTATTTCTTATGCTGCCGGCAGCCATATATCAATTTTCCCAGAAACCCTTTTCTGTTCCTCCAGACACAGTTGATATTTATTTGTGTAATTTTCTCTTCATTTATTCACCAACCCATGCTTCCATAATATGTCCAACTTTACTCTGCATATAAAACCAGCTGCTGCAACAGGATTCTGTTCACACACTTTATTTCAGATACCAGTCCTGTTTTTTACAGCTCCCTTCTTTCCACATTCTATCCCTCTCAATCTACTACCTGCCCAATACATATGGCTACCAACAGGCTATTTCACTGTCAGACTGCCTAAAGTGAGTGGTAGCTAACAATTGGTCAGATTTGTTTGTCTCTAATAGATATTCCAGTTATTGGGTACATTGCTGTGTCCTATGCCATCTTTAATCAATAGAAAAAAAATCAAACTGGAAAGATTGTGACTCGATTGTGACAAAAATCAAACTGGAAAGATTGTGACTCTCGATAAAATTATATACTCCGTCTAACTGTGTTTTTCCTCTTTAATACAGGTAAAATTCTCAGTGAATAGGAAATTTAAACCGCCACCACCCTCCATTAGCAGTGAATATTTCCATATTTGTGCCAGCTCTTTCCTGCTCATATGTTACACGTGCATTTATGTATGTGTTTCTGTGAACTCAGCAACATGTCGGCTAATGCTGGACTCTTTATTTCTACAAGGGACGGTCAAATCCCGTGTTCATTATACGGCAGTCTTCCTGAGTACAACATACGCACTGTACCTCCTTCTCCTCCTTATTTATGAGCACCTTTATCTAGTGGCCACAGTTTTCTGTGTATTCCAGATAGTCTTAATAGACTTGGCCAAGAGGGGGAAGATGGCAATGGAAGGCATGGAGAAGAAGAATGAGGAAGAGGTGATGGAGGTGACGAAGGTGAAAGAAGAGATGAAATGGAAAGTCTTTTAAAGAAGGAATTGTTGTGGGGAAAAAGACTGCTTGCTTGTAAAGGAAAAAGTTTTTTATTAAAAAAGTTTTATAACTGAATTCTTTATTTTGTTGTTTTTCTGAGGATTCTGCTTTATATTATTAGGGCAAAGCACAGTGAAAACTTAGGAACCGGAAGCAATCATTAGTTTGCAGATTGTAATTTATTGCAAGTCTAGAACCAAAGAGAGCACCAGTAATATTAATTCTTTCATTCCTTAATAATCCCGATCTGCCACCCAGACCATTTTCAGATAGGCGATTTAAGCCCATCAATACATTGTACACAGGGAACCTGACGTTTTGAAATTCTCCAACTTCCTAATGCTGTCTCTCACTTTCCAACCCTCATCATCATTACAACAATGCCTGATTTATTTGCTCTTACAATTCTGATCCTTTCTGTGCAGTGACATGTTATAGATTTAATATTGAGAAAAATGGATTTATAAGGGAAAATAAATAACTTAATGGTAGTTACTGGGCCTGGATATTCCACTGTCCAATGGTCCCAGTGTGGTCGCACACTTCAAAAACCACTGGTGTTTGCACCTTTTGGGAAGACAGATTCCGCAGCACAAAGAAATCATCAAACCTATTCTATATCTCATTGTTTGATCAAATGCTGAAATTGGTGATTGTGCTGTTCTTCTTAGCTGAGCTCTGCTCTTAAAGGGACAGCTCATTAAAATGGATAAGGTGGCTGGTGTCCCTTGGCTCTGTTCAACAGGCAGGGATAAACTCTGCCTTAATTATACCAGTCCACATCAACAATGGGCGGAAATGATATGCAGAGACTACTCAGCCCACGCTCTGAGCCTATCTTCCCATAGCACTGTTTAGCGTGAGGTACATTCCAAGAGGGAAATTTAGCTTGTCCCCCTACGAGATTCTATTTGGTTCAGCTCCCAGGCTAGGCTGTTACTTTCCTCAGCAGCTCCAAATTCAGTCAGATGCAATGGTAAATTACATAACTGCTCTCTCTCATGCCTTGACCAAAATCCATGCGCAAGTGTTTTCTTCTATTCCAGATCCAGTGTCTGATACAATCACCCATAAGTTACTCCCTGGTGATAGGGTTCTGGTTAAGAAATTCCTGAGAAAGCACACACTTGAGCCAAGATTTCATGGTTTATTCCAAGTCCTTCTAACTACATCTACCTCAGTAAAACTAGCTGGGAAGGACACTTGGATACACGCTTCGCACTGCAAGAAAGTTCCAGCTCCAGAGGAAGCTTTACTGTGATATTGTCTCTTGTACTTTTCCACAATCCCAACATTCGACTATATACAAAGACATACCTAATAAAAAGGACCCACACATTTGTGTGACTGGTGACCATTGGGGACATCACTGTAGTTCCTGGAAAGCAGCGGGTTGGAACACGGGCCGACCATGGGGTTACAGACCACAAAGTGCCTTAGATAGAGTGGACAGGAATGGGAAATCCTTGTTACACAGAATGACTTTGTGCAAACCAACTGGGTCTACTCCAATGAAACTTACCTTAAACATAGAACACCCTAGTCCAGGAGACACTGGAGAGTATATAATGGGAATGTACTGGAGAGGGGGTAGTTCATACAATAAATTGGGAACTTTCTATTTACAAGACATGCACACATCACCTGAGTGGGTAGATACAAGACATATGACCATCAACCCTCTCAAACCCCACATTAAGACTCTTAAAGACATGGTAGCCATAGCTAACCCTACATTTGAAGACACTATGGCAGTAGAGACTGGTTTTTCAGACACTAATCTATGGCTTGAGTGGATGAGATATAATGCTAATTCTCATAATAAAACTAACTGTTATGTTTGTGGTGGAGCCAGACCCCATCTAGGTACAGTGCCTCTAAATCTACCTCCTGATGTTGAAACATGTTTCTTAAAGGACCACTCTAGTGCCAGGAAAACATACTCGTTTTCCTGGCACTAGAGTGCCCTGAGGGTGCCCCCACCCTCAGGGACCCCCTCCCGCCCGGCTCTGGAAAGGGGAAAGGGGTAAAAACTTACCTTTTTCCAGCGGTGGGCGGAGAGATCTCCTCCTCCGATCCTCCTCTTCTCCTCCCCGTCGGCTGAATGCGCACGCGCGGCAAGAGCTGCGCGCGCATTCAGCCGGTCACATAGGAAAGCATTCATAATGCTTTCCTATGGACGCTTGCGTGCTCTCACTGTGATTTTCACAGTGAGAATCACGCAAGCGCCTCTAGCGGCTGTCAGTGAGACAGCCACTAGAGGAAATAGGGGAAGGCTTAACCCATTCACAAACATAGCAGTTTCTCTGAAACTGCTATGTTTATGAAAAAATGGGTTAACCCTAGAAGGACCTGGCACCCAGACCACTTCATTAAGCTGAAGTGGTCTGGGTGCCTAGAGTGGTCCTTTAACCCCTTAAGGACACATGACATGTGTGACATGTCATGATTCCCTTTTATTCCAGAAGTTTGGTCCTTAAGGGGTTAAGTCTCTATGTGCAGTCAATTACAAACTCATCAGTATGTGAATCATGGAAGAAGATATACCCTCTAACCCAAAGGGATATCAGGCCACCTTATGGAGTCACAGTATATTCAGGTAATTACACTTGATACACTACACACAGTACCACAGGGAAGTTTGTGGGAAAATTCCCTTCTGGTTATTGTGCTACATGCCGAAAGCCTCCAGCTACCCTGTTAATACATCAAGTTAAATACTTGAGAGACATTTATTGGCTATGTGGATACATGCAACTCAGATCCAAATTGACAGGCCTATGGTGGGGGTAATGTGCTTTTACTAAAGTTATCATGCCCATACACATAATATCAGACAACCACCAAGGCCCTCTTGACTCACCACACACATACTTTAGAGTAAAAAGAGACACTCCTGTACAGGGCAGTTTCGACCCTCACATATACATAGATGCCAAGGGGGTGCCAAATGATTTTAAAGCCAGGGATGAGGTTGCAGCTGGATTCAAATCCTTGATTCCACTCATCACGGCCTATAAGAATGTAAATTGGATTAATTACATCTACTAAAACCAACAATGTTTTGTCAATTATACCAGAGATGCCCTCCAGGGACTGGCAGAACAATTACAAGCCACCTCCCAAATGTCATTTCAGAATAGGATGGCCATAGACATGATTCTGGCGGGGGAAAGGAGGTGTGTGTGAAATACTCCCAGATACCATGAAAGCTTGAAAGCCTCTCTGAAGAGTTAAAAAGAAACTCAGGGATCACCAATTCTTGGGATAGATGGTTTGGATGGATGAACGGATGGCAGAAAGTACTCTTCCAAGTGGGTATGGCTGTCTTAACTGTAATGATTATTTTCCTCTTCTTTGTCTGCTGTATAATGCCTTGTGCACAGAAATATTTGCAGAAGACTGTAGATCAAACCATTGACCGCACCACCCCAACATTCCTACACCAAGACATTGATGACGGAACCTGTGACACAACACATGCACCTCTTCAGTCCCACCACATTAAGTATACAATTACTTCTCTCTAGGGAAACTATAGGGACAGCGTCTTGTCTAACGGGTAAAAAGTCTGTTGCGGAGATGTAGTGGACAAGCCGCTACGGGTTCTAGTGCAGTGAAGAGTTCAAGAAAACATGTTTGAGAAGATGAGCAGCAGCCTATTAGGGATATTATTAGGGATAGATAGTAGTTGTTTACATCGTAAATAGTAATTTTTAGGGGGGACTGTTGTGGACAGAATATTAACTCTATTAATTTTCGTAAAATGCCTATTTGCTCTGCATAACTATAATCAATATTATTCATAAGTTACTTAAAATGGCCGCTAGGGAATTTCCCCTGTAGTCAACTAACACCCTTGAATTAACAAGATGGCGCTGGAATCTGGAGGAGAGCTCCATGATGCCAGTGACATCACACCCGGTAGGATGAGCAATTGATGAACCACTTAACACCTAACCAATTGTTTTACCGGACCCTCGGAATAAAGATTCCTCAAGTCTTTCATTAACCTGAAACTTGTGTCTGGTGTGAATTACTTTGGGAGCGTGCACGTAAATACTTATTAATTTGGACAGGGGCAGATATGCAAAAATATCAAGCACTTGATTTGATCCACAACAGCTTTTCTGTAAACCCAGCACAAATTTCTTGCAATTTTTCTTCACTTTTGATTAGAAACTAGAAACTGTTTTCCCAGCAACAGGCAATATGGTAATTTTCTCTAATGATTTTTAGGATAGAAAAATCTAAAATAACAACAGATTATTTTTTATATTTGGGTTTCATATAAAGAACATTCTCTAGGCTCATGTACAATTTAGTTCAAACTAGGTACCTTTGTAACCATAGCAGTGAGTTTGATATTCTAATCAAGATTATTGATACTATCAATGTAATCTTCAAACGTGGAAAAGAGCTGCTCCAACACATAAAAAGCATCATCTATGTATCTTCTCCAGATTTTACAAAACCCGAATAAGAGATGATTATACAAAAGGTGTATCTCAATGAAGTTTATATATATATATATATATATATATATATATATATTTACAGATAGATCGATTATTAATACGATTAATCAAATCTACCAACTTGTCCAAGAGCTGCTCCAACACATAACAAATATCTGGACAAGGTATGATTATATTTACACACACACATACATGTATATATATATGTATCTATAATAATTTCAACTCACTACTGGTAAGTCATTGGCAATTTATGGAGAGTATGCCATGGGCTCTCCAGGCTATATATTTTAAGCTCTCTATGTATATAATATGTGTGTGCTTATATATTATTTAACTAGATGTATATAACAAATTCAAGTAGAGTCCTAGTTGATCACAGGAAAAGCAAATAAAGAAAAAACTCCACAAATGTAACATTTAACAATAATTAACAGTGCATGAACTCATATATTGTATATAATAGCGATTATGCACTACTTAGAAATCTATAAGGGACATAGGTATATATATTATTCATTGCTGTTAATAATATAAAAATATATTTCTGTTTTTGTTGTTCGTACAGTCAATTTGAAGTTTAGATTAGAAGTTATATTTCATGCAAAAAAAGTTCCTAATGGCCTTTTCAAACCCTCTGCTTTATCTATGAAAAAAATAAGTAATAACAAAGTTGACATTGCAATACTTAGTAAGGCCTATGCACAAGAGCAGAGTCTGTGATGTCATAAATTACAGCAGAGTACGTCTAGGTAACACACAGTGATGTCATTTTCAAACATTCCGTGAAAACTCACAGCACTCAGAGCTACACTTCACCTGGACAGTGGTTATATTAACTGGAAATATATATTTGCTACTCACCTGCAAAGGGATCTTGTGAAAAGGCACCTCTTGAGTACAGGACCGTTGACTTGTACTTTGCTATCCTATAAAACAAGTATAATGAGAATGGTGAGTGTTTATTTTTCAGCTTTATATCTATCTGTCTAGCTATCATTTTCAAATAATTAAAACAAATGAAATTACAAATTTTAAGTTTTTATTTTGGTACTTTTTTGCATTAAATAAAAACCTAAAGGAACACTGCTCAATTCTATACCATTTAGGAATTGAATCACTATGTTCATGCAGCCCTAGTCACAACTCCCTGCATGTGACTTACACAACTTTCCTAAACACTTCCTGAAAAGAGCTTTGTAAAGCTTACACTTCCTTTACTACAAATTATGTTTAATTTAGAATTTCGTATCTCCTACTCTGTTAATAGCTTGCTAGACCATGCAGGGGTATCTTGTGTGTGATTAAAGTTTCATTTGAATAGCAGGAGATAAAAACGTTTAAAATAAGTAACATCTAAAAGAAAATTACATGTTTTTTTGCAGGCTTTGTGATTTACAGCCAGGGGAGGTGTAGCTAGGGCTGGATAGACAGAATTAAAAGTGATTTTACTTCAAAATGGTAGAGAATTGAGCAGTAAGACTTCAGAGGCATAATGTATACAGAAAAACTGCTTCATTAATATAAAGTTGTTTTGGTGATTATACTGTTACTTTAAAATATGAGCTTAAACAGCAACACAATAATAAAATGCTTAGATATTAATAACAATAATTAATTATTGATTATAAAGTCCTTACTGATTTCCTTGTGCTATACATAAAGTATTGATATAAACTCCATATAAATACACCATAGGTGATTGTTAAAATAATGGAATCCAACGTTTATTTCTTATGCTGCCGGCAGCCATATATCAATTTTCCCAGAAACCACTGCTTTGACCTTTCAATACCCATACCACTCATTGTTACCCTTTTCTGTTCCTCCAGACACAGTTGATATTTATTTGTGTAATTTTCTCTTCATTTATTCACCAACCCATGCTTCCATAATATGTCCAACTTTACTCTGCATATAAAACCAGCTGCTGCAACAGGATTCTGTTCACACACTTTATTTCAGATACCAGTCCTGTTTTTTACAGCTCCCTTCTTTCCACATTCTATCCCTCTCAATCTACTACCTGCCCAATACATATGGCTACCAACAGGCTATTTCACTGTCAGACTGCCTAAAGTGAGTGGTAGCTAACAATTGGTCAGATTTGTTTGTCTCTAATAGATATTCCAGTTATTGGGTACATTGCTGTGTCCTATGCCATCTTTAATCAATAGAAAAAAAATCAAACTGGAAAGATTGTGACTCGATTGTGACAAAAATAAAACTGGAAAGATTGTGACTCTCGATAAAATTATATACTCCGTCTAACTGTGTTTTTCCTCTTTAATACAGGTAAAATTCTCAGTGAATAGGAAATTTAAACCGCCACCACCCTCCATTAGCAGTGAATATTTCCATATTTGTGCCAGCTCTTTCCTGCTCATATGTTACACGTGCATTTATGTATGTGTTTCTGTGAACTCAGCAACATGTCGGCTAATGCTGGACTCTTTATTTCTACAAGGGACGGTCAAATCCCGTGTTCATTATACGGCAGTCTTCCTGAGTACAACATACGCACTGTACCTCCTTCTCCTCCTTATTTATGAGCACCTTTATCTAGTGGCCACAGTTTTCTGTGTATTACAGATAGTCTTAATAGACTTGGCCAAGAGGGGGAAGATGGCAATGGAAGGCATGGAGAAGAAGAATGAGGAAGAGGTGATGGAGGTGACGAAGGTGAAAGAAGAGATGAAATGGAAAGTCTTTTAAAGAAGGAATTGTTGTGGGGAAAAAGACTGCTTGCTTGTAAAGGAAAAAGTTTTTTATTAAAAAAGTTTTATAACTGAATTCTTTATTTTGTTGTTTTTCTGAGGATTCTGCTTTATATTATTAGGGCAAAGCACAGTGAAAACGTAGGAACCGGAAGCAATCATTAGTTTGCAGATTGTAATTTATTGCAAGTCTAGAACCAAAGAGAGCACCAGTAATATTAATTCTTTCATTCCTTAATAATCCCGATCTGCCACCCAGACCATTTTCAGATAGGCGATTTAAGCCCATCAATACATTGTACACAGGGAACCTGACGTTTTGAAATTCTCCAACTTCCTAATGCTGTCTCTCACTTTCCAACCCTCATCATCATTACAACAATGCCTGATTTATTTGCTCTTACAATTCTGATCCTTTCTGTGCAGTGACATGTTATAGTTTTAATGCTTGAGAAGAATGGATTTATAAGGGAAAATAAATAACTTAATGGTAGTTACTGGGCCTGGATATTCCACTGTCCAATGGTCCCAGTGTGGTCGCACACTTCAAAAACCACTGGTGTTTGCACCTTTTGGGAAGACAGATTCCGCAGCACAAAGAAATCATCAAACCTATTCTATATCTCATTGTTTGATCAAATGCTGAAATTGGTGATTGTGCTGTTCTTCTTAGCTGAGCTCTGCTCTTAAAGGGACAGCTCATTAAAATGGATAAGGTGGCTGGTGTCCCTTGGCTCTGTTCAACAGGCAGGGATAAACTCTGCCTTAATTATACCAGTCCACATCAACAATGGGCGGAAATGATATGCAGAGACTACTCAGCCCACGCTCTGAGCCTATCTTCCCATAGCACTGTTTAGCGTGAGGTACACTCCAAGAGGGAAATTTAGCTTGTCCCCCTATGAGATTCTATTTGGTTCAGCTCCCAGGCTAGGCTGTTACTTTCCTCAGCAGCTCCAAATTCAGTCAGATGCAATGGTAAATTACATAACTGCTCTCTCTCATGCCTTGACAAAAATCAATGCGCAAGTGTTTTCTTCTATTCCAGATCCAGTGTCTGATACAATCACCCATAAGTTACTCCCTGGTGATAGGGTTCTGGTTAAGAAATTCCTGAGAAAGCACACACTTGAGCCAAGATTTCATGGTTTATTCCAAGTCCTTCTAACTACATCTACCTCAGTAAAACTAGCTGGGAAGGACACTTGGATACACGCTTCGCACTGCAAGAAAGTTCCAGCTCCAGAGGAAGCTTTACTGTGATATTGTCTCTTGTACTTTTCCACAATCCCAACATTCGACTATATACAAAGACATACCTAATAAAAAGGACCCACACATTTGTGTGACTGGTGACCATTGGGGACATCACTGTAGTTCCTGGAAAGCAGCGGGTTGGAACACGGGCCGACCATGGGGTTACAGACCACAAAGTGCCTTAGATAGAGTGGACAGGAATGGGAAATCCTTGTTACACAGAATGACTTTGTGCAAACCAACTGGGTCTACTCCAATGAAACTTACCTTAAACATAGAACACCCTAGTCCAGGAGACACTGGAGAGTATATAATGGGAATGTACTGGAGAGGGGGTAGTTCATACAATAAATTGGGAACTTTCTATTTACAAGACATGCACACATCACCTGAGTGGGTAGATACAAGACATATGACCATCAACCCTCTCAAACCCCACATTAAGACTCTTAAAGACATGGTAGCCATAGCTAACCCTACATTTGAAGACACTATGGCAGTAGAGACTGGTTTTTCAGACACTAATCTATGGCTTGAGTGGATGAGATATAATGCTAATTCTCATAATAAAACTAACTGTTATGTTTGTGGTGGAGCCAGACCCCATCTAGGTACAGTGCCTCTAAATCTACCTCCTGATGTTGAAACATGTTTCTTAAAGGACCACTCTAGTGCCAGGAAAACATACTCGTTTTCCTGGCACTAGAGTGCCCTGAGGGTGCCCCCACCCTCAGGGACCCCCTCCCGCCCGGCTCTGGAAAGGGGAAAGGGGTAAAAACTTACCTTTTTCCAGCGGTGGGCGGAGAGATCTCCTCCTCCGATCCTCCTCTTCTCCTCCCCGTCGGCTGAATGCGCACGCGCGGCAAGAGCTGCGCGCGCATTCAGCCGGTCACATAGGAAAGCATTCATAATGCTTTCCTATGGACGCTTGCGTGCTCTCACTGTGATTTTCACAGTGAGAATCACGCAAGCGCCTCTAGCGGCTGTCAGTGAGACAGCCACTAGAGGAAATAGGGGAAGGCTTAACCCATTCACAAACATAGCAGTTTCTCTGAAACTGCTATGTTTATGAAAAAATGGGTTAACCCTAGAAGGACCTGGCACCCAGACCACTTCATTAAGCTGAAGTGGTCTGGGTGCCTAGAGTGGTCCTTTAAGTCTCTATGTGCAGTCAATTACAAACTCATCAGTATGTGAATCATGGAAGAAGATATACCCTCTAACCCAAAGGGATATCAGGCCACCTTATGGAGTCACAGTATATTCAGGTAATTACACTTGATACACTACACACAGTACCACAGGGAAGTTTGTGGGAAAATTCCCTTCTGGTTATTGTGCTACATGCCGAAAGCCTCCAGCTACCCTGTTAATACATCAAGTTAAATACTTGAGAGACATTTATTGGCTATGTGGATACATGCAACTCAGATCCAAATTGACAGGCCTATGGTGGGGGGAATGTGATTTTACTAAAGTTATCATGCCCATACACATAATATCAGACAACCACCAAGGCCCTCTTGACTCACCACACACATACTTTAGAGTAAAAAGAGACACTCCTGTACAGGGCAGTTTCGACCCTCACATATACATAGATGCCAAGGGGGTGCCAAATGATTTTAAAGCCAGGGATGAGGTTGCAGCTGGATTCAAATCCTTGATTCCACTCATCACGGCCTATAAGAATGTAAATTGGATTAATTACATCTACTAAAACCAACAATGTTTTGTCAATTATACCAGAGATGCCCTCCAGGGACTGGCAGAACAATTACAAGCCACCTCCCAAATGTCATTTCAGAATAGGATGGCCATAGACATGATTCTGGCGGGGGAAAGGAGGTGTGTGTGAAATACTCCCAGATACCATGACATGCTGCACTTTTATCCCAGATAACACCGGCCCTAACGGGAAAGTAACTATGGCCATCGAGAAGCTTGAAAGCCTCTCTGAAGAGTTAAAAAGAAACTCAGGGATCACCAATTCTTGGGATAGATGGTTTGGATGGATGAACGGATGGCAGAAAGTACTCTTCCAAGTGGGTATGGCTGTCCTAACTGTAATGATTCTTTTCCTCTTCTTTGTCTGCTGTATAATGCCTTGTGCACAGAAATATTTGCAGAAGACTGTAGATCAAACCATTGACCGCACCACCCCAACATTCCTACACCAAGACATTGATGACGGAACCTGTGACACAACACATGCACCTCTTCAGTCCCACCACATTAAGTATACAATTACTTCTCTCTAGGGAAACTATAGGGACAGCGTCTTGTCTAACGGGTAAAAAGTCTGTTGCGGAGATGTAGTGGACAAGCCGCTACGGGTTCTAGTGCAGTGAAGAGTTCAAGAAAACATGTTTGAGAAGATGAGCAGCAGCCTATTAGGGATATTATTAGGGATAGATAGTAGTTGTTTACATCGTAAATAGTAATTTTTAGGGGGGACTGTTGTGGACAGAATATTAAAGCGGCACTGTCATGCCGAATTCCGTTTTTTTTTTAACCCCCCTCCAGCCTCAACTACATCCAATCGACCCCCTAGTCATCCCCAAATGCCCCTATGCCCCCCACATTACCTATTTTTTATTCTTTATTTTCTGCCCCGATCTATATTCAGGGCGCCGCCATCTTTGTGTGGGTAGGTGAAGTCCCTGTGGGACACGTCATCTGCCCACACTAGATAGCCCTGAGATTCCCGCACATGCCCAGTGAAACACCTGGACATGCGAACGGGAATTTCACCTATTCATTCATTCATCAGACAGACGAATGAATGAATAGAAAAAATCAGACGAACAAACTAACACTGTGTATCAGTGTTCGTTTGTTTGTTCGGTTTATTACAAGGAGGGAGCTACCGGCGTGCAGCTCCCTCCTTGTCATATGTAACTATGGAAGCGGCAGGGAGCCCCCCAGGTCCCCTCCTCACTCTATGGGGGTGGCTTGAAATCCATCCAATCACAGTGCTCTGTGTCATTTTACAAGCGTGGGAAAGTTCTTTGGAATTTTCCCACGCTTGTAAAATGACACAGAGCACTGTGATTGGATGGAAGCCATCCAATCACAGTGCTCTGTGTCATTTTACAAGCGTGGGAAAGTTCCAAAGAACTTTCCCACGCTTGTAAAATGACACAGAGCACTGTGATTGGATGGATTTCAAGCCATCCAATCACAGTGCTCTGTGTCATTTTACAAGCGTGGGAAAATTCCAAAGAACTTTCCCACGCTTGTAAAATGACACAGAGCACTGTGATTGGATGGATTTCAAGCCATCCACTCACAGTGCTCTGTGTCATTTTGCAAGCGTGGGAAAATTCCAAAGAACTTTCCCACGCTTGTAAAATGACACAGAGCACTGTGATTGGATGGATTTCAAGCCATCCAATCACAGTGCTCTGTGTCATTTTACAAGCGTGGGAAAATTCCAAAGAACTTTCCCACGCTTGTAAAATGACACAGAGCACTGTGATTGGATGGATTTCAAGCCATCCAATCACAGTGCTCTGTGACATTTTACAAGCGAGGGAAAATTCCAAAAAACTTTCCCACGCTTGTAAAATGACAAAGAGCACTCTGATTGGCTTAAACCCACCAATCAGAGTGTTCTTAGGCTAATTGCAGGGCGGGGCAAGGCTTTATAAGCCTTGCCCCGCCCTGCGGAGCTCAGTCTGCGCGGAGCCCTCCATGGGTGAAGATGGATTATTTTCTCGGGTTTTTTCTTTTTCGTCAGGTTTTTTTTTTTTTGCGCTCGGGTTTTTTTATTTTATTTTTAGTTCGACGGCTATGATGGTTTTTTATTTGGCCTTTTTTGGGGCTGAAAAATGAAGATTTTAGAAAAAAGAAGACGTCAAATGGTAAGTTTAATTTTACTTTACAGGTTAGCAATTTTATTCCCCCCTCACTATTTTTTAGGGTGAGGGGGGTAGGTAGGGGCATTTTTTATTTTGGTGGGGGGTGGGTGACTAGGGGCTTGGGCACCCCTAGTCACCTTGATGGGGGGGGGGGATTTACTTAGTGCCCCCACCCGCCGCCCAGGGGTGGGGGCGGGGGGAGGACAGTAGGTCCCCCCCCCATTATCGTTATGGCCCCCACCCGCCGCCCAGGGGTGGGGGCCGGGGGGGGAGGACAGTAGATCCCCCCCCCTATTACTATTATGGCCCCCACCCGCCGCCCAGGGGTGGGGGCCGGGGGGGGGAGGACAGTAGGTCCCCCCCCCTCTTATTACCATTATGGCCCCCACCCGCCGCCCAGGGGTGGGGGCCGGGGGGGAGGACAGTAGGTCCCCCCCCCTACTACTATTATGGCCCCCACCCGCCGCCCAGGGGTGGGGGCCGGGGGGGGAGGACAGTAGGTCCCCCCACCTCTTATTACCATTATGGCCCCCACCCGCCGTCCAGGGGTGGGGGCCGGGGGGGAGGACAGTAGGTCCCCCCCACCCTTTATTACTATTATGGCCCCCACCCGCCGGCCAGGGGTGGGGGCCGGGGGGGAGGACAGTAGGTCCCCCCCCCTACTACTATTATGGCCCCCACCCGCCGCCCAGGGGTGGGGGCCGGGGGGGAGGACAGTAGGTTCCCCTCCCCCTCATTATCTTTATGGCCCCCACCCACCGCTCAGGGGTGGGGGCCGGGGGGGGGGACAATAGGTCTCCCTCCCTTATTTTACTTTACGGCCCCCACCCGTCATTTAGGGGTGGGGGGCAATATTTTTTTTATTTTTTTTCTACAGTGCCACAGGCTGCTCACTGCTTACTAGACATGCCCCTACTCGCGGTATAGCGAGTAGGGGCATATTATTTACTAATACCAAGTCATTTTTACTTGGTGTTAGTAAATTTGGCTGAAAGACCAATTTAGGTCTTTCAGCCTTTTAGTAGATAGCTCCCTGATACCGCGGGAATTAGGGAGTTATCTACTAAGCGGCTGCAAGATGCAGCCACAGCAATGAATAGGATCGGAGTTTCATTCATTTGAATGAAATTCCGATCCGAACAAAGTACCGAATTGCATCCTAACACCAATGGAGAAACGGTGCTCATTCTGTTAGGATGCAATTCGGCAGTTTTGCCGGCGTTCTGTCTAAGTGACAGGACGTTCGGCAATACTGACAGGAAGCATTGTGGGAACAGGGAGGAAAGCAAGGGATCATGGGAAAATTGCTCTGACCAGCGGAAATGAAGCACACTTTGCTCCTCCGCTGGTCAGAGCTGGTCAAGCGGAGGAATCCTCCATAAGACAGAGTCCCTACTTTGTCTTATGATTTTAAAGAAAATTAAAGAAGACAGGAAGAAAAGAATAACATATCCTGAGAGAGGGGGAGAAGAGGAAGAGATTGAGGAAAGGTAAGTTCGGCATGACAGTGCCGCTTTAACTCTATTAATTTTCGTAAAATGCCTATTTGCTCTGCATAACTATAATCAATATTATACATAAGTTACTTAAAATGGCCGCTAGGGAATTTCCCCTGTAGTCAACTAACACCCTTGAATTAACAAGATGGCGCTGGAATCTGGAGGAGAGCTCCATGATGCCAGTGACATCACACCCGGTAGGATGAGCAATTGATGAACCACTTAACACCTAACCAATTGTTTTACCGGACCCTCGGAATAAAGATTCCTCAAGTCTTTCATTAACCTGAAACTTGTGTCTGGTGTGAATTACTTTGGGAGCGTGCACGTAAATACTTATTAATTTGGACAGGGGCAGATATGCAAAAATATCAAGCACTTGATTTGATCCACAACAGCTTTTCTGTAAACCCAGCACAAATTTCTTGCAATTTTTCTTCACTTTTGATTAGAAACTAGAAACTGTTTTCCCAGCAACAGGCAATATGGTAATTTTCTCCAATGATTTTTAGGATAGAAAAATCTAAAATAACAACAGATTATTTTTTATATTTGGGTTTCATATAAAGAACATTCTCTAGGCTCATGTACAATTTAGTTCAAACTAGGTACCTTTGTAACCATAGCAGTGAGTTTGATATTCTAATCAAGATTATTGATACTATCAATGTAATCTTCAAACGTGGAAAAGAGCTGCTCCAACACATAAAAAGCATCATCTATGTATCTTCTCCAGATTTTACAAAACCCGAATAAGGGATGATTATACAAAAGGTGTATCTCAATTAAGTTTATATATATATATATATTTACAGATAGATCAATTATTAATACTATTAATCAAATCTACCAACTTGTCCAAGAGCTGCTCCAACACATAACAAATATCTGGACAAGGTATGATTATATTTACACACACACATACATGTATATATATATATGTATCTATAATAATTTCAACTCACTACTGGTAAGTCATTGGCAATTTATGGAGAGTATGCCATGGGCTCTCCAGGCTATAGATTTTAAGCTCTCTATGTATATAATATGTGTGTGCTTATATATTATTTAACTAGATGTATATAACAAATTCAAGTAGAGTCCAAGTTGATCACAGGAAAAGCAAATAAAGAAAAAACTCCACAAATGTAACATTTAACAATAATTAACAGCACATGAACTCATATATTGTATATAATAGCGATTATGCACTACTTAGAAATCTATAAGGGACATAGGTATATATATATTATTCATTGCTGTTAATAATATAAAAATATATTTCTGTTTTTGTTGTTCGTACAGTCAATTTGAAGTTTAGATTAGAAGTTATATTTCATGCAAAAAAAGTACCTAATGGCCTTTTCAAACCCTCTGCTTTATGTATGAAAAAAATAAGTAATAACAAAGTTGACATTGCAATACTTAGTAAGGCCTATGCACAAGAGCAGAGTCTGTGATGTCATAAATTACAGCAGAGTACGTCTAGGTAACACACAGTGATGTCATTTTCAAACATTCCGTGAACACTCACAGCACTCAGAGCTACACTTCACCTGGACAGTGGTTATATTAACTGGAAATATATATTTCCTACTCACCTGCAAAGGGATCTTGTGAAAAGGCACCTCTTGAGTACAGGACCGTTGACTTGTACTTTGCTATCCTATAAAACAAGTATAATGAGAATGGTGAGTGATTCTTTTTCTGCTTTATATCTATCTGTCTAGCTATCATTTTCAAATAATTAAAACAAATGAAATTACAAATTTTAAGTTTTTATTTTGTTACTTTTTTGCATTAAATAAAAACCTAAAGGAACACTGCTCAATTCTATACCATTTAGGAATTGAATCACTATGTTCATGCAGCCCTAGTCACAACTCCCTGCATGTGACTTACACAACTTTCCTAAACACTTCCTGAAAAGAGCTTTGTGAAGCTTACACTTCCTTTACTACAAATTATGTTTAATTTAGAATTTCGTATCTCCTACTCTGTTAATAGCTTGCTAGACCATGCAGGGGTATCTTGTGTGTGATTAAAGTTTCATTTGAATAGCAGGAGATAAAAACGTTTAAAATAAGTAACATCTAAAAGAAAATTACATGTTTTTTTGCAGGCTTTGTGATTTACAGCCAGGGGAGGTGTAGCTAGGGCTGGATAGACAGAATTAAAAGTGATTTTACTTCAAAATGGTAGAGAATTGAGCAGTAAGACTTCAGAGGCATAATGTATACAGAAAAACTACTTCATTAATATAAAGTTGTTTTGGTGATTATACTGTTACTTTAAAATATGAGCTTAAACAGCAACACAATAATAAAATGCTTAGATATTAATAACAATAATTAATTATTGATTATAAAGTCCTTACTGATTTCCTTGTGCTATACATAAAGTATTGATATAAACTCCATATAAATACACCATAGGTGATTGTTAAAATAATGGAATCCAACGTTTATTTCTTATGCTGCCGGCAGCCATATATCAATTTTCCCAGAAACCACTGCTTTGACCTTTCAATACCCATACCACTCATTGTTACCCTTTTCTGTTCCTCCAGACACAGTTGATATTTATTTGTGTAATTTTCTCTTCATTTATTCACCAACCCATGCTTCCATAATATGTCCAACTTTACTCTGCATATAAAACCAGCTGCTGCAACAGGATTCTGTTCACACACTTTATTTCAGATACCAGTCCTGTTTTTTTACAGCTCCCTTCTTTAAACATTCTATCCCTCTCAATCTACTACCTGCCCAATACATATGGCTACCAACAGGCTATTTCACTGTCAGACTGCCTAAAGTGAGTGGTAGCTAACAATTGGTCAGATTTGTTTGTCTCTAATAGATATTCCAGTTATTGGGTACATTGCTGTGTCCTATGCCATCTTTAATCAATAGAAAAAAAATCAAACTGGAAAGATTGTGACTCGATTGTGACAAAAATCAAACTGGAAAGATTGTGACTCTCGATAAAATTATATACTCTGTCTAACAGTGTTTTTCTTCTTTAATGCAGGTAAAATTCTCAGTGAATAGGAAATTTAAACCGCCACCACCCTCCATTAGCAGTGAATATTTCCATATTTGTGCCAGCTCTTTCCTGCTCATATGTTACACGTGCATTTATGTATGTGTTTCTGTGAACTCAGCAACAAGTCGGCTAATGCTGGACTCTTTATTTCTACAAGGGACGGTCAAATCCCGTGTTCATTATACGGCAGTCTTCCTGAGCACAACATACGCACTGTACCTCCTTCTCCTCCTTATTTATGAGCACCTTTATCTAGTGGCCACAGTTTTCTGTGTATTCCAGATAGTCTTAATAGACTTGGCCAAGAGGGGGAAGATGGCAATGGAAGGCATGGAGAAGAAGAATGAGGAAGAGGTGATGGAGGTGACGAAGGTGAAAGAAGAGATGAAATGGAAAGTCTTTTAAAGAAGGAATTGTTGTGGGGAAAAAGACTGCTTGCTTGTAAAGGAAAAAGTTTTTTATTAAAAAAGTTTTATAACTGAATTCTTTATTTTGTTGTTTTTCTGAGGATTCTGCTTTATATTATTAGGGCAAAGCACAGTGAAAACGTAGGAACCGGAAGCAATCATTAGTTTGCAGATTGTAATTTATTGCAAGTCTAGAACCAAAGAGAGCACCAGTAATATTAATTCTTTCATTCCTTAATAATCCCGATCTGCCACCCAGACCATTTTCAGATAGGCGATTTAAGCCCATCAATACATTGTACACAGGGAACCTGACGTTTTGAAATTCTCCAACTTCCTAATGCTGTCTCTCACTTTCCAACCCTCATCATCATTACAACAATGCCTGATTTATTTGCTCTTACAATTCTGATCCTTTCTGTGCAGTGACATGTTATAGATTTAATGCTTGAGAAGAATGGATTCATAAGGGAAAATAAATAGCTTAATGGTAGTTACTGGGCCTGGATATTCCACTGTCCAATGGTCCCAGTGTGGTCGCACTCTTCAAAAACCACTGGTGTTTGCACCTTTTGGGAAGACAGATTCCGCAGCACAAAGAAATCATCAAACCTATTCTATATCTCATTGTTTGATCAAATGCTGAAATTGGTGATTGTGCTGTTCTTCTTAGCTGAGCTCTGCTCTTAAAGGGACAGCTCATTAAAATGGATAAGGTGGCTGGTGTCCCTTGGCTTTGTTCAACAGGCAGGGATAAACTCTGCCTTAATTATACCAGTCCACATCAACAATGGGCGGAAATGATATGCAGAGACTACTCAGCCCACGCTCTGAGCCTATCTTCCCATAGCACTGTTTAGCGTGAGGTACACTCCAAGAGGGAAATTTAGCTTGTCCCCCTACGAGATTCTATTTGGTTCAGCTCCCAGGCCAGGCTGTTACTTTCCTCAGCAGCTCCAAATTCAGTCAGATGCAATGGTAAATTACATAACTGCTCTCTCTCATGCCTTGACCAAAATCCATGCGCAAGTGTTTTCTTCTATTCCAGATCCAGTGTCTGATACAATCACCCATAAGTTACTCCCTGGTGATTGGGTTCTGGTTAAGAAATTCCTGAGAAAGCACACACTTGAGCCAAGATTTCATGGTTTATTCCAAGTCCTTCTAACTACATCTACCTCAGTAAAACTAGCTGGGAAGGACACTTGGATACACGCTTCGCACTGCAAGAAAGTTCCAGCTCCAGAGGAAGCTTTACTGTGATATTGTCTCTTGTACTTTTCCACAATCCCAACATTCGACTATATACAAAGACATACCTAATAAAAAGGACCCACACATTTGTGTGACTGGTGACCATTGGGGACATCACTGTAGTTCCTGGAAAGCAGCGGGTTGGAACACGGGCCTACCATGGGGTTACAGACCACAAAGTGCCTTAGATAGAGTGGACAGGAATGGGAAATCCTTGTTACACAGAATGACTTTGTCCAAACCAACTGGGTCTACTCCAATGAAACTTACCTTAAACATAGAACACCCTAGTCCAGGAGACACTGGAGAGTATATAATGGGAATGTACTGGAGAGGGGGTAGTTCATACAATAAATTGGGAACTTTCTATTTACAAGACATGCACACATCACCTGAGTGGGTAGATACAAGACATATGACCATCAACCCTCATCTAGACCCTAGACCCCATCTAGGTACAGTGCCTCTAAATCTACCTCCTGATGTTGAAACATGTTTCTTAAAGGACCACTCTAGTGCCAGGAAAACATACTCGTTTTCCTGGCACTAGAGTGCCCTGAGGGTGCCCCCACCCTCAGGGACCCCCTCCCGCTCGGCTCTGGAAAGGGGAAAGGGGTAAAAACTTACCTTTTACCAGCGGTGGGCGGAGAGATCTCCTCCTCCAATCCTCCTCTTCTCCTCCCCGTCGGCTGAATGCGCACGCGCGGCAAGAGCTGCGCGCGCATTCAGCCGGTCACATAGGAAAGCATTCATAATGCTTTCCTATGGACGCTTGCATGCTCTCACTGTGATTTTCACAGTGAGAATCACGCAAGCGCCTCTAGCGGCTGTCAGTGAGACAGCCACTAGAGGAAATAGGGGAAGGCTTAACCCATTCACAAACATAGCAGTTTCTCTGAAACTGCTATGTTTATGAAAAAATGGGTTAACCCTAGAAGGACCTGGCACCCAGACCACTTCATTAAGCTGAAGTGGTCTGGGTGCCTAGAGTGGTCCTTTAAGTCTCTATGTGCAGTCAATTACAAACTCATCAGTATGTGAATCATGGAAGAAGATATACCCTCTAACCCAAAGGGATATCAGGCCACCTTATGGAGTCACAGTATATTCAGGTAATTACACTTGATACACTACACACAGTACTACAGGGAAGTTTGTGGGAAAATTCCCTTCTGGTTATTGTGCTACATACCGAAAGCCTCCAGCTACCCTGTTAATACATCAAGTTAAATACTTGAGAGACATTTATTGGCTATGTGGATACATGCAACTCAGATCCAAATTGACAGGCCTATGGTGGGGGGAATGTGCTTTTACTAAAGTTATCATGCCCATACACATAATATCAGACAACCACCAAGGCCCTCTTGACTCACCACACACATACTTTAGAGTAAAAAGAGACACTCCTGTACAGGGCAGTTTCGACCCTCACATATACATAGATGCCAAGGGGGGTGCCAAATTATTTTAAAGCCAGGATGAGGTTGCAGCTGGATTCAAATCCTTGATTCCACTCATCACGGCCTATAAGAATGTAAATTGGATTAATTACATCTACTAAAACCAACAATGTTTTGTCAATTATACCAGAGATGCCCTCCAGGGACTGGCAGAACAATTACAAGCCACCTCCCAAATGTCATTTCAGAATAGGATGGCCATAGACATGATTCTGGCGGGGGAAAGGAGGTGTGTGTGAAATACTCCCAGATACCATGACATGCTGCACTTTTATACCAGATAACACAGGCCCTAACGGGAAAGTAACTATGGCCATCGAGAAGCTTGAAAGCCTCTCTGAAGAGTTAAAAAGAAACTCAGGGATCACCAATTCCTGGGATAGATGGTTTGGATGGATAAACGGATGGCAGAAAGTACTCTTCCAAGTGGGTATGGCTGTCCTAACTGTAATGATTCTTTTCCTCTTCTTTGTCTGCTGTATAATGCCTTGTGCACAGAAATATTTGCAGAAGACTGTAGATCAAACCATTGACCGCACCACCCCAACATTCCTACACCAAGACATTGATGACGGAACCTGTGACACAACACATGCACCTCTTCAGTCCCACCACATTAAGTATACAATTACTTCTCTCTAGGGAAACTATAGGGACAGCGTCTTGTCTAACGGGTAAAAAGTCTGTTGCGGAGATGTAGTGGACAAGCCGCTACGGGTTCTAGTGCAGTGAAGAGTTCAAGAAAACATGTTTGAGAAGATGAGCAGCAGCCTATTAGGGATATTATTAGGGATAGATAGTAGTTGTTTATATCGTAAATAGTAATTTTTAGGGGGGACTGTTGTGGACAGAATATTAACTCTATTAATTTTCGTAAAATGCCTATTTGCTCTGCATAACTATAATCAATATTATTCATAAGTTACTTAAAATGGCCGCTAGGGAATCTCCCCTGTAGTCAACTAACACCCTTAAATTAACAAGATGGCGCTGGAATCTGGAGGAGAGCTCCATGATGCCAGTGACATCACACCCGGTAGGATGAGCAATTGATGAACCACTTAACAACTAACCAATTGCTTTACCGGACCCTCGGAATAAAGATTCCTCAAGTCTTTCATTAACCTGAAACTTGTGTCTGGTGTGAATTACTTTGGGAGCGTGCACGTAAATACTTATTAATTTGGACAGGGGCAGATATGCAAAAATATCAAGCACTTGATTTGATCCACAACAGCTTTTCTGTAAACCCAGCACAAATTTCTTGCAATTTTTCTTCACTTTTGATTAGAAACTAGAAACTGTTTTCCCAGCAACAGGCAATATGGTAATTTTCTCTAATGATTTTTAGGATAGAAAAATCTAAAATAACAACAGATTATTTTTTATATTTGGGTTTCATATAAAGAACATTCTCTAGGCTCATGTACAATTTAGTTCAAACTAGGTACCTTTGTAACCATAGCAGTGAGTTTGATATTCTAATCAAGATTATTGATACTATCAATGTAATCTTCAAACGTGGAAAAGAGCTGCTCCAACACATAAAAAGCATCATCTATGTATCTTCTCCAGATTTTACAAAACCCGAATAAGGGATGATTATACAAAAGGTGTATCTCAATGAAGTTTATATATATATATATATTTACAGATAGATCGATTATTAATACTATTAATCAAATCTACCAACTTGTCCAAGAGCTGCTCCAACACATAACAAATATCTGGACAAGGTATGATTATATTTACACACACACATACATGTATATATATATGTATCTGTTACGGACCGTTTCAGCATAAAAGGGGAAAAATCGGTTTAGGCGATAATCCCCTTTTCCCAAAAAGGCACAGCTACTGTAAAAGCACCAAAACTCACGAATTTGGATATAAATGAATGCACCAAACTCCCGAACTGCATACCAGGGAATAAGATAGCACTCTAAGCTGGAACCTCACAAATAGCTGCTAGCAGATGAATAGGAAAAGCAGACATCAGCTTACACTCCTAGCAGTCAAACTCCAACAGCATACAGTGAATCCCCCCAAGAACGAGACAAGGCTCCGTGTTGAAGGTCAAGCAGTGGTCTGTTTATTCAGGGCTACCTGCCCCTGTATTTATGCAGGTCTCCCACCTGGTGGACACTCCCCTAGGGGACCAGATGGAAGACTGAAACAGCAGACAGACATGTATCAGATTAGTACACACAGCCACAATACTTTCCCACAATGTATCTTGGTTTCCTCCTCTCTGTCCTGGAGATAATTAATGAAGTAATTCAATTATCTCCTAGGACAAAGGCCAGACTCCATTATGCACATGGTGACACAGAAACAGACTATCACTTTATTTTTATTTTTTTTATTTCAAATTTTTATTCTTTTTATATGCATATAGTTTTACAACATCGACATGCAATTGGTACATAAGGTCAAAATGTAACAGAATATAAAGTTGAAAACATATGTAGCAAATGTAACAATAAAACATTACAATTGTATATTGATTCAATAAAGGTAGATTAATTATACAAAAAATCATAAAAAGAGGTTTAACATGAGATATAAGTTCGTGGGTCCGCTTCAAAGATAGTCATACGGTTTAGGGTTCTGTTGCGACCTTGTAATAAAAGGTTCTACTAACCTCAGTGAGATGAATTTGTGCGGGTGGAAAGGTGGTGGTGGGTGTGGAATGGTAGGAAAGGAAGGAATGGGAGTGGGGAGGGGGGGGGGAGTGAAGGGTTTAGTGAGTGGTTGTGGTTTCCATGAATTGTGTCCAAGGTTTCCAAATATTGGTGAACTTAGTGTAGTCCTTTGACTTGGCGAATGTTATCGCTTCCATTTGTTTAGTGCTTTCCACTCTCGTGATCCACTCTCTTGTGGAGGGGACTTGCGGCGATTTCCAGTATATGGGGATTAGTTGAGACGCCGCCATAGCTAAGTGTTGAAAGAGAGTGCAGTGCATTTTGTTTAACTTCAGAATATTGGGTGGTTCTAGAAAGATAAAGTGTAAGGGCTCTAGTGGGAATTTTTTGCCCAGGATCATTTGGGTGATCGTGTGGATTCTTTTCCAATATTTAGTGACATGTGGGCACTGCCACCAAATGTGGGTATGATCTGCAGTGTTGTTGTTGCATCTCCAACACTTGTCGCTTTCTGTATTATGTATATGATGGATTTTAGCTGGAGTGTAGTGCCAACGTGATATTCGCTTGTAATTACTTTCTTGGACTGTTAGAGAGATTGATGCTCTATGTGTAGCTGTGAATATGGCTTGCCATTGTTTATGTGAGAAATTTGTTTGTAATTCCTGCGACCATTTTTGTGTGTATTTTGGGAAATCAAGAGGTCTTGAATTTTTTATCACCTGATATAAGGTAGATAAAATTTTCCTTTGGGGCTTATGATTTGTACAAATGTTTTCAAAGTCTGTCAAGGGGCGGTTACCATCCGGTAACAGGTTTTGAGAGTCTATAAAATTTTTAAGTTGCGTGTATTGAAGAATTTGGTTTCCTGTTGGTGTTCTATTAGGAAAAATTTGTTGAATTGTTCTCAATTTATTATTTGTGATCACGTCACGGAGCAAAAGTATGTTGCCCTTGTGGTAATTAGCGTAAGTCGTCCCTGATTGACCTCTTTGAAATTTCGGATTGTTTGTTAGCGGATAAAGAGGAGAGGGGTAGGGGGAAATCGTAGTATTGTTTATTAGTTTATGCCAGATCTGAATAGTGGTTTTGATGGTCGGGTGAGGATCAGAGAGGAGAGGAATGTGTGGAGGTTGTTTGGGTAACCATGGGAGAACCATCAGGGGTGTAGCTGAGAATTTGTTTTCTATCTGAACCCAGTGTTGTGTCGTTCCAGCTTTAGTCCATTCAAAAATTCTACTAAGATGGATTGCTTTGTGGTATGTATCTAAGTCTGGGAAGTTTAGACCTCCATTATTTCTATTTTTGATCAGGGTCTCGTAGGCTATTCTCGGTTGGGAATGTGACCAGATAAAGTTTGTGAAGGTTGATCTAAGTTTAGAGAAGAAACTAGACTGCAGTTGAATTGGGAGAGTTTGGAGAGTGTAAAGTAGGCGAGGGAGGACGTTCATCTTAATGATGTTAATTCTACTGAACCATCCGAAGCAGGGTTTGTGCCATTTCTGTAAGTCAAGATTGATTTCTGTAAGTAGTTTGTGGAAGTTTAAGTCATATATGAGCTTTAGTTTGTGTGGAATGTGGACCCCCAGATATTTGATTGAGGTATGTTGCCAGGTAAATTTAAACCTTGTTTTAAGTTGGTTGTTTAGGAATTTAGTAGAGTGTAATGGCATTAGGTCGCATTTTGTGATATTTGCTTGGAAATTGGATAGCTTCCCATAAAGCTCCATTTCGGATATGATGGTTGGGATTGTGGAAAGTGGGTTAGAGATTGTGAAGAGGAGGTCATCTGCAAATGCCATGACTTTGTACTCCTGATTATCTACTTTGAGGCCTTTGATCTTTGGGTTGTCTCTTATTCCTTGAAGAAATGGTTCCAGGATGAGTATGAAAAGAAGGGGTGACAATGGGCAACCCTGTCTTGTCCCATTTGTTATTGGGACCGGTTGTGAGAGTTGGCCATTTATACGTATGCGCGCCGTGGGCTTGGAGTATATTGCTGCTATCCACTCCATCCAACGTGGCCCAAAACCTAGAGCAAGCATTGTGTGGGTAAGTAAAGACCAATTGACCCTATCAAAGGCCTTTTCTGCGTCTATTGCAAGTATTGAGCTGTGTATATTGTGGGTATGGGCCCAATGAATTAAATTAATTATTTTCATTGTGTTATTTTTTGCTTCCCTGCCAGGGACAAAACCTGCTTGATCCTGGTGGATCAGGGTCGGAAGGAATACTTTGAGTCTGGTCGCCATTATTTTAGTTAGTATTTTTAGGTCAATGTTTATTAGGGAAATCGGTCTGTAATTGCCACATACTGTTGGGTCTTTGCCCGGTTTCGGGATGAGAGTGATTGTGGCTTCTAGTGACGCTTTAGGTATTTGCTGAGAAAGGTTTCGGGTGTTAAATGCCTCTGCAAAGGGGCGTGCTAATATTGAGGTAAACGTTTTGTAATATTTCCCTGTGTACCCATCTGGGCCCGGGCTCTTGCCTATGGGTAACGATTTGACCACATTGGTAAATTCTTCGGGTGTGATGGGTTCGTCCAGAAAGGAAACCTCGTTAGATGGGATTGTTTTCTTGATTCTAGGGGTTAAGTACGCAAGAATTTCCTCTCTGGACGGTTGGACCTTGGATATGTTGTAAAGATTGGAGTAAAATTTTTGAAACTCGCCCATTATATCTTGCATGTTTTTAGTCAGTGTCCCTGAATCCATTTTAATTTCGGGGATAAAGGTAGATTGTTTGGCTGGTTTCAATGATTGTGCGAGTAATTTACCTGCTTTCCCTCCTTTTTCGTAATAATGCTGTTTTGTTAGGGACAGTTTGCGTTTAGCGTGTAGTTGCAGTGTAGTCGTAAGTTCTGATCTTTTTGAACTGATCAATTTATATGTGTCGAGGGAATAGTTGTTATCTTGGTGTGAAGATTCTAAAGATTTTAGTTCTCTTGTCAGTTGGGCAATTCTTTGTTCTCTAGAACGTTTGGTTGCGGATGCAATTCTGATAAGTTCCCCTCTCATTACAGCTTTATGGGCTTCCCATGTGATTGGTGGAGTTATATCAGGCCGTGTGTTCTCCTCAAAGTAAGCACTGGCAGCTTTTGTGATAAGTGTTATGTTGTCTTTGTCATTTAGTAAGAGGTCGTTTAGTTTCCATTGAGTGGAGGGATGATGAAGATGTGGGAGTTTAAGTGACAGTGTCAGCGGTGCATGATCCGACCAAGTGATTGGACCGTATGTAGCAGCTGTAGCTAGAGTCAGATATCTGTGCTGAAGGAATAAAGAGTCAATACGAGTGTAAGTGCATGTGGGTGGAGAGTAGAAGGAGTAGTCTTTTCGTGTAGGATGTAATATCCTCCAGCAATCAAATAATTGTGCTTCTGTTAGCGTAGCGTTAATTTGTTTCCTAATTTGTGTCGTGTGGGGTTGTAGTTTGGCCGTGGAGTCTAATTTCCCGTCTAGTGAAACGTTTATGTCCCCTCCTAATAGTAGGATCCCCTCCTGAAAGTCTGATAGCTTGTGAAGGATTTTTTTTAAAAATTGGTTCTGTTTTTTGTTGGGTGCATAAAGGTTGGCTAATGTAAAAGGGGCCGAACCTATAACCCCTTTTACGAACAAGAACCTACCCGAATCATCAGTTAGTTGCTCCTGAAAGGTGAACGGGGTGTGTTTACCTATCAGTATCGCGACTCCTCGTGATTTAGACTCTGAGTAATGACCGTAGAATCCCTGGGGATAATCTTTGTTGCGAATTTTTGTGTTTGTGCCCTTGCGCAAGTGTGTTTCCTGTATGAAAACAATGTCTGCTTTCTGTCTTTGAAAGTCAGATAGTGCTATGGACCTTTTTTCTGGAGTGTTAAGGCCTTTGGCATTTTGAGTTAGTATGACAAGTGATGCCATCGTTTGTGAGCTGTTCTTAGTATTTGGGTGGTGAGGCTAATTGGACTTTATGGACCTTTTGGGGGATATAGGTGTATTGGTTTTATATATACCTTCCTTGTGTGGGGTCGTGATAACCAAAGAATATCACGCTTGAACACTGTATTTGAGTATGGCTACCTTATTCTACAAATAACTAAAATAGTAATTATACACTAGTAAATGTAGCCCAGTCAAATACAGTTAGTCTCAATAACAGCAGGTTATCTAATGTTAATATACATATACAAATAACACAGCGCACTAAGAATTAAAATAGACTAGTGAGTAAAATGAAAAGAACATATACGAACAAAACCTAGGTAACAAATGATTGCAGTAATATTGCTTTTGTTGTAAGTCAGGATTACACTCTGTTAGTTGTATTGACACCTGAACCTATGGAATTAACTTATGTAAGTAATCAAATTTCAGGAGTGTTACAGCAATACTGACTTATCGCTCGAATTTGAACTATGTCAAAACCTGGCACAGAGGGGGAGAGGGAAATTTTGGAAGTTAGATAGGGGGGGCGAGGAGGAGAGAGGGGAGGAGGTGGAAGGGTATGAAGGGGGTAGAGGGGTGGTGAGTTAACGGGTTAGAATTAAGGGGTGTCTGCTTTTCCCAGCAGCGGGAAATCTCTCAAATGATGAGAGAGGGGGCAATCTATCGTGACGCAACCGATAGATGCCTGTTTTTGAATGGGGGATCGATGTGCCAATACCAAGGGTAAGGATCCCGGACCATCCAATCTTCTAATATTTGACAGTAGAATATGCTTATGGAGACTAGCGATTAGATCTATCTTACAGAGAATTTAGTTATACGGAGGAAAGAGTTAGTTTATTAATGGTAACAGTGGAGAAGTGATAAGGAAGAGGAGGTATGGAGATAGGTGCGAGTTTGAGGTAAAGAGACCTGCATGTGTAATGTTCCCAACTCACATGGCTCTCAACCATAACCACTCTCGTATACATCAGCTGATGTACAAAATCCGACATATTTACAAATTGCTAGGATTGCATTAAATCACTTTTCAAGTTTGAACTTAACATTAACAGAATTTCCGACATATAGTATGTTATATACAACCTGTCCTCAATTGTGAAATCTGAGTGGCTTGGTTGCTCGAAACTTTTTTTTTTGGATTAGGTTAGGTAGTCCAATTTAAGTACCATACCGGTATCTTCGATATTGTTGAAAAGCGCTTGTGTTTTAAATCGGACCTCATTGTTGATTGAGGAGTTGTCTGATGGATATTGAATATAAGTGACTGAGGTTTTCATCTGGACATCTGCGGGTGTGAGAGGAAAGGTTGCTGTAGATAGTTGTCGTCCATGTCTGGATACGGAGCAATGAGAGTCAATTTGTGATTTCCTGACTTGTTTCTGTAAATAGTAAGAAAATTGGGAGTATAGTGTGAAATGTGCAGAGGGTTTAATCTCCCTTATTCAGGGGATTGCATTGTTCGGAGGTTGACAGTGTCCGTTGGAATCCTTGATCTCTGTTGCGGTGAGACAAACCGTTGATCATTTCTTCTTTTTTTGGCAGGTGTGACCCATCGTTGTCTTTGAGGGGGAATTGCTGTATCCTGTTGCGGATGTATCCCGTTCCAGTTCATGACATTTGTGACAGAAAAAGTTCTGTTAGAATTGCCTCTATGTTCTCATCTTGAGATTCTGGTAGGCCCCTGATTCGTAGGTTGTTCCTTCTCCCACGATTATCAAGGTCGTCTAAGTGCCTCTGTGTGGATGCGAAATGCAGGGAGTGGGAGTCTATTGTAGTTGTAATATTGGTCAATTGAGCTTGGATTATGTCTCTTTCTTCTTCTAGATCCACCACTCTGAGGTTCAGCTGGCGGACCTCTGTGCCTATCGCCTCCATTTTTGTATGGAACGTGGCTTCTAATTTTCCCATTGTGGTTTGTATATCGTTTTTCATACTTTGTAAATCCAGTTTTGAGGGCACGTTTTTCAGCAATGTACGAATATCTGCCTCTTGTACTGTATCAGAGGAGATATGTGATACTTCTGAAGCTGAGGGGCTGCTCGGTTGCGGATCTGTATCCGCCATTACGCGAGGAGATGGCGCGGCCTCCTCCTCGCGGTCAGGATTTTCCTTAAAGTATCGGGTTAATGTTCCCGATTTCGCGGAAGGTGTTCTCCCTGAGTGCCCCTGAGTGGTACCTTGCTTCTTCTGATTGCCCATGTCGTGTATTAGTCTCCGATTGTAGTGGATTGGTGTCCGGGTCCTTTGGAGCTAATTCAGCATGCGTCCATTAGGCTCCGCAGTCGGCCACGCCCCCCAGACTATCACTTTAAAATACATACAGACACATTTTATACACAAAACATAGACATGTAACATATCCCCAGATAGTTCAGGTCTGGGTGCACATTATTAGGTGAATGGCACCCAGATCACACAAATACATTTTAATTGCCATGGAGCCAAAGTCTTTAATTATACGAACAGGCTCCATGGCAGGCTATCTGGGTTACTACAGTTCACATAAAACATAAACTACCGAATTTCCCTGCATTCACCAAATCCATACGAATGAGAACCAGGGGCTGGAGGTTCAGCGGTGCCTGCACGGAAAAGTGTACGATTTTGGTGCATGAAAGCCGGGCAGAAAAGTGCTGGCTGCCCGGGGAGCTCCAGAACAGCGCCACCTAGCGGCCGCTAAGTGTAACAGCGGCCACACAGTTAACAGGCAATTAACCGCAGCTTCAGGGAGGTAAATTGGCAGCACACTCCAGCTTCTGGGTGGCCAATTAACAACGCCGGCCGGCTTCCCACGGCTCTGGGGAGGTTGGTGAATGGCTGTTTGTTCGGTAGATTAAATCTACCGAACTGCTGTGCAGAAAGGGAGAAATAAATCCTTCTGCACAGTAAAATTAACCCTTTAGCTGCTGGTCCATAGTCCAGAGGCAGCAGGCGGGCAACCAGGCTCCTCCAATACAATGTGGCGAGATTGGTTTCGTCACAGTATCTATAATAATTTCAACTCACTACTGGTAAGTCATTGGCAATTTATGGAGAGTATGCCATGGGCTCTCCAGGCTATAGATTTTAAGCTCTCTATGTATATAATATGTGTGTGCTTATATAGTATTTAACTAGATGTATATAACAAATTCAAGTAGAGTCCAAGTTGATCACAGGAAAAGCAAATAAAGAAAAAACTCCACAAATGTAACATTTAACAATAATTAACAGCGCATGAACTCATATATTGTATATAATAGCGATTATGCACTACTTAGAAATCTATAAGGGACATAGGTATATATATTATTCATTGCTGTTAATAATATAACAATATATTTCTGTTTTTGTTGTTCGTACAGTCAATTTGAAGTTTAGATTAGAAGTTATATTTCATGCAAAAAAAAGTACCTAATGGCCTTTTCAAACCCTCTGCTTTATCTATGAAAAAAATAAGTAATAACAAAGTTGACACTGCAATACTTAGTAAGGCCTATGCACAAGAGCAGAGTCTGTGATGTCATAAATTACAGCAGAGTACGTCTAGGTAACACACAGTGATGTCATTTTCAAACATTCCGTGAACACTCACAGCACTCAGAGCTACACTTCACCTGGACAGTGGTTATATTAACTGGAAATATATATTTCCTACTCACCTGCAAAGGGATCTTGTGAAAAGGCACCTCTTGAGTACAGGACCGTTGACTTGTACTTTGCTATCCTATAAAACAAGTATAATGAGAATGGTGAGTGATTCTTTTTCTGCTTTATATCTATCTGTCTAGCTATCATTTTCAAATAATTAAAACAAATGAAATTACAAATTTTAAGTTTTTATTTTGTTACTTTTTTGCATTAAATAAAAACCTAAAGGGACACTGCTCAATTCTATACCATTTAGGAATTGAATCACTATGTTCATGCAGCCCTAGTCACAACTCCCTGCATGTGACTTACACAACTTTCCTAAACACTTCCTGAAAAGAGCTTTGTAAAGCTTACACTTCCTTTACTACAAATTATGTTTAATTTAGAATTTCGTATCTCCTACTCTGTTAATAGCTTGCTAGACCATGCAGGGGTATCTTGTGTGTGATTAAAGTTTCATTTGAATAGCAGGAGATAAAAACGTTTAAAATAAGTAACATCTAAAAGAAAATTACATGTTTTTTTGCAGGCTTTGTGATTTACAGCCAGGGGAGGTGTAGCTAGGGCTGGATAGACAGAATTAAAAGTGATTTTACTTCAAAATGGTAGAGAATTGAGCAGTAAGACTTCAGAGGCATAATGTATACAGAAAAACTGCTTCATTAATATAAAGTTGTTTTGGTGATTATACTGTTACTTTAAAATATGAGCTTAAACAGCAACACAATAATAAAATGCTTAGATATTAATAACAATAATTAATTATTGATTATAAAGTCCTTACTGATTTCCTTGTGCTATACATAAAGTATTGATATAAACTCCATATAAATACACCATAGGTGATTGTTAAAATAATGGAATCCGGGGGGCGTGGCCTGACCGCGGACGCGAATGGACGTGTGAGAGACGGGCTCCGAGTCAAACTCCCCTAATACAGCAAATAAACGAGCATTTACCGAGAGACTAACCCTCAAAACTGCAACACACACCGGAGTAAGCACCCGTCAGCATGTCGCAGCGTTCATCCGCTAAAAGGAAGGTAAAAGAAACACCTACCCTCCAGATCGCAGCTATGGCCTCAACGCAGCGCGACCTCAAAGATGGCGGCGGTAGGCCTCAATCACCGGCCTCGAGTTCCGGCAGGAGTGACCTTACCTCCATCTCACGCAGGGAAACGCCAGCCACTGAAGCCTCTATCCAAAAAATGCTTAATGCCCTGCAATCATCCCTACAAGCGGATTTTGACAAATTAGCCAGAGAGATTAGAGCAGAGGTACAATCATTGGGAGAACGCACTGACTGTCTGGAGAATAAGACAGAGGAGATAATCACAGCACACAACAATGCTGTAGCATCATTTGAAAGCGTGGATTCTAAACTGTCATATATCCTCACTAAGTTAACAGATCAAGAAGATAGGGATAGGAGGAATAATATTCGAATACGTGGGATTCCAGAAGAGGTCAGCCCTGGAGAATTAGGCACCTATGTTACTACTCTCTTTAGACACTTATTGCCGAATATACCCGAGTCAAATCTGCTGCTGGACAGAACACATCGCTTGCCCAGACCTCGACACTTGCCAGCTTCCACACCCCGCGACACCATCACAAGGGTGCATTATTATACCACCAAAGAATCGATAATGCTGGCCTCCAGGAAGAATCCTACTCTCCCTGAAGCTTTCCACAAGATTCAACTTTACACAGATCTATCAGCAAACACCCTAGCTGCAAGAAGGTCCCTCACGCCCATCACTCGAGCGCTGAGAGCAGCGGAGATTCCATATAAGTGGGGATTCCCGACACGTCTCATTGTGAAGAAAGATGGAGCAGAAACACACATCCTTACAACGGCAGATGGACATCGCGCCCTAGCAGAATGGAACATACCGATACCAGAAGACCCGAGAGCACCGACAGGAAGCCAGTTAGCAGCTAAAACACCCCAGAAAATAACCCCAGGATGGGAGAAACACAGATTACCTAATTGACTTTGAGGGTTCATAGTTATACAAAGCCCTTTAGCTTGAACCTTTGGCCGTGCAACATAGAGATCGGTGGCCTCGGAGGTTGACAATAAAGGTGGTAATGTATTTACTGTGCATGCTGTAATAGCCAGAATAATACTAGGAGCCCAGATAGAGGTGGGATATATGATCCATATGCGATATTGAAGCAATTGCGAAATCACCCAAGCGGTGGCTTTAATGGGACTGTTTAATGTTTAAAGCTTATCTATTAAATTTACACTAAGAAAAAAAAAAAAAACTAATTTGTTACACCCTATCTGTCTACCACCTTAGTAGATCACCACCACTGCAAATCAGCATTTCAAAAGTTATACTAGTTCAGGTACCTAACTGACCGTAGTAATGTATGAAGCAAAGGATAGTCTCTCTTTATGCAACTTGGGGAGTCTATACCCCCACTGTGGGCCTCAACGCCCAGGTAATCGAGTTTTTTAGAGGTCCCACTCTGGAGACCTTACCTATGTATATGGTCGGCGCAAGCCGAAATTATTTTCAGCCTCTCCTTAGAGGCTTACTGTTTAATGTATATAGTTTGTTTCTAGTTCCTTGTTTTCCCTCCTTCCCCCCTCCATTTCTCTCAGGACCACAATCCCAGAATCAGAACATCCTCCAGAACGCACATATGAAAATGAAGAAACTCAACTGCGAAATCGATACTCGTAACTACAGACAGACCGCAACTCTAAGACAACGAACCATAGCAAGAAGATCTTGGGCCTACATCACTGGTTTCAATAAACCCGTATCCTCTATGACGCCGAAAAATTCTACTGCGTCCCAACACAGACACCATGGCGCTTAACATCCTCTCCCTAAACACCAAAGGGTTGAATACACCCCATAAACGAAGATTAGCTCTTGCGGAAGCGAGAAAACAGAACGCCCATATTGCATTCTACCAAGAGACTCACTTTCAAACAAACAAGAAACCAAAATTTATTTCCAAATACTTCCCCTTGGGATTCCATAGCACATACAAAGCAAAAAAAAGGGGAGTGTCAATTTTAATAAGCAAGACGGTGTCCTTTCAACTAATCAAACTAATCAAAGACAAAGAAGGCAGATATCTTCTTATACAATGCATTATAAACAACATTCAAATGACTTTAGTTAACATATACGGCCCTCACAATGACCAACACGCATTTCTAGATAAAATTTTCACCATCACCGAGGCACACAAATATGGAGATATCATCATAGGGGGAGACACTAACTGTCTACTAGACCCCACCTTAGACACTACATCCACAGACACAGTAGACTCACGAACTAATAAGACAAGACTAAGGTCCGCATCATTGATAGACCAGACACTCACAAACCATGGCATCCTAGATGTGTGGAGAACACTAAACCCGTCAGCTAGAGATTATACGTTCCACTCAGCAAGTCACATTTCATACTCTCGTATAGATAGATTCTTTCTACCAACCACATTAATGTCAAAAGTAGCAACGACCAGCATTGGAGATATAACGTGGTCTGACCACGCTCCCATTACCCTAGCAATCTTGACGCAGCACCCTACCCAGGGCAATAGAACATGGCGCCTCAACGACACTTTGCTGACAGACCACAATTTAGTAGCACAAATCCAAGAAGAACTACAAACCTACTTTGAAATAAATAACGATGGAGAAGTCGGGGCCGAAAGCCTGTGGCAAGCACATAAAGCCGTTCTTAGAGGCCAATTCATCAAACACTCAAGCTACAACAAGAAACAAAGACTCCTGTTATATACAAATATACTCACAGAACTCCATAACCTAACACGCACAAACAAACATACCCCATCCTACGAAAAAACCTCGAAGATCCTAAAATTACAAACACAACTGAACGACCTAGAAACAGCCAAGACCACTTTCTACCTCACGAGAATGAAACACAATTTTTTTAAAGAAGGCAACAGAGCTGGGAAGATTTTGGCTGCACAACTCAAGACTAGAATGGCAGCCACAAGAATAGCCTATCTTCAATCAACTAGCGGTCACAAAATAACGAACCCACAGAACATAGTTGATGAATTTAGCAACTACTATAGCAAGCTGTACAATCTAGGCACAGAAGATCCCTCTTCCCAACCTAGGAAAGAAGACATTGATGACTTTTTACGAGATGTCGACTTACCCCAGATAACAAGAGAGGAATGCCTGAGCCTAACCAAGCCCTTCACAGTAGATGAAACTCTCCGCACCATAGCTCAACTCCCAAAGCACAAATCACCAGGGCCAGATGGTTTCTCAAACATGTACTACCGCACCTTTGGTCACATCCTAGCTCCATACATGACTAAACTATACAACCATTGCTTTTGCACGGGCAAGATGCCAGCTGATATGCTCCAAGCACATATATCGACACTCCCGAAACCAGGAAAATCCCCCACCCAATGCTCTAACTTCCGGCCTATTTCTCTGCTTAATTGTGATACGAAGATCTACGCGAAACTCTTAGCTAACAGACTAGCGCCAATCCTCCCCAGAATTGTACACACAGACCAATCAGGTTTTATTCGAGGCCGTCAGGGCTGCGACAATACAAGGAAGATAATAAACATTCTGTCACAAATGGAATCACACAATACCGAAGGCCTACTATTGGCGTTAGACGCCGAGAAGGCCTTCGACCGTCTGAATTGGTCCTATATGACAACTGTCCTAGAAAAGTACGACTTCCCCCAAGAATTCATACAAGGTGTAATGGCACTCTATGGCTCACCATCCGCTCAAGTTTCAAATGGGGGGTTTATATCCACCCCTTTCAACCTTACCAATGGCACACGGCAAGGTTGCCCGTTATCACCACTATTGTTTATTTTATCACTAGAACCCCTGGCACATAAAATCAGAGAAGATCCGCTGATCGAAGGCATCCAGATTCACAAGCATAACTACCGCTTAGCAATGTTTGCGGATGACATCTTTCTATCCCTCAGTCAACCAGAATCCTCGTTACCTAGACTCATGAGTCTGTTACACAAATACGGCTTAGTCTCGTTCTATAAATTAAACACAGCAAAAACACAAGCATTACCGATTAACATACCAATACACCGCCTACAAGCTCTACAGTCCGCTTACCAATACGAATGGAGGCGCGAATATGTCACCTACTTGGGAATCAAATTGGCACTCCACGCCCAGAAAATGATCTCATTGAACTATACACCGCTGATCAATATGTGCATCTTGAGTTTCCAAGCATGGAAGGCAGTCCACATCTCTTGGTTAGGTAGAATACAAACCATTAAGATGATGATACTGCCGAAAATACTCTACGTATTCAGGATGTTACAGTTACAAGTTCCACTAATGTGGTTTAGGAATTTGCAAAGTACGCTGAACAGATTCATTTGGTGCAAATCGAAACCGCGCTTGCCACTATCCCTACTGCAAACGACTCCCAGGGAAGGAGGGGTGGGATTACCCAAGTTGCTCACATACTATAGAGCAGCCATACTGGAATCAGCAGTCCGACTCCATGCACAGCAAAACACTTAACAATGGGTGGATATGGAAAGTGAGAGGATGTACCCACACTCTCCAAAAAATCTTCTATGGACCCCCAAGCCATATCGCCCACAGGGAATTTCACTATACCCCACAACTGCACTGACAGTGAGAGTCTGGGACCTGATCCACAGAGACTCGACCGAACTCAACCACTTCGATTCTCGAGCTCCCCTATTGGCGTTGAAGGCAATTTCTCCCTGGCTGTCGCTGAAGCTTTGGTCTGAAAAGGGCATACAATCTATCGATGACCTATGCGAGAAGGCCCAAATATTACCATTCTCAGACCTCCAAGAGAAATACAAAATTCCGAACTCCTTTATCTTCTCATATCTACAATTGAAGAGTATAATTAACACTAAAGTAGAGTTCCCGCACACAGGGCTTAACTCTAGTCAGATATGTAAGGCGAATCTTATTACCAGATGCCAAAAGAACCCGATAAAACCAAAAACGTTATCAATATGTTACCGAACGCTGCTAGATTGCCGTTCACCGCAACTCTTCAAATATACTTCCCAATGGGAAAGGGAGGGCATCCCTAAGCTTCCAGATGACCAATGGCTCAAATCGCTAGATGCCTTGAGAGGTATAACAACCTGCTTCACACACATTGAAGCTCACAAGAAAACCTCACCTCACACCACAACGTTTGCACAAGATCTACCCAACAATCGGAGCTAATTGCTGGAGATGCCAGAAAGCCTTAGGACACATGACCCACATATGGTGGGAGTGCGAGTTGATTAAGCCGCTATGGACACATGTCGAAACCCTGATAACTTTAGGCATCGGGAGATGTCCTACTCTCACCCCCAAAACCGGTTTGCTGCTCCTATTCTCAGATGAATGGCCAAGAAACTCCAAACAAGTGGCTACTATAGTTATTTTAGCAGCTAGAAACCTTCTGGCACTCAATTGGAAATCCACATACTGTCCGACAAACAAAGAGCTAACACGGAAAGTACACCAATACTATAGATATGAAATACTCTCCTCGGAGTCCTATCTTAGAACTGCAAGACTAGAATCCATGTGGAAACCATGGTTGATAGCTACACACATGACCAATTGCGAGACGAAGACAAGACCGAAAGATCCAAAAAACGCTCTGTAAGATACTTTGAGGCACTTTGGAACATCTCGGTACAACCGTTGAAAGACATACAAAGCGAACATACGAATCTGATGTCTCCAACTTCAAACCATATATATATATCCAATACATCAACATGTACCTCCGGGTCAACTCACGACGACGCCGACAAATTATGAATTGTGGTCCTTCTCTCCTTCTCCCCTCTTCCCCCCCCCCCTCTATCCCGATTGACAAATGGACTCCTTAGTCCTATACCAGAGACAGAGGCGACTAACTGGTAATTGTAATTCAAATTCAGGCTTGAATTGAGATTGTCATCGATTGATTGTACCATGTAAAGCGATTTGTCATACTATGTTCCCCTCCCATTTCCTTTCTGTATCCCATCCTTTGCCTTACAGAAAATAAAACAATATATTTCAAAAATAATGGAATCCAACGTTTATTTCTTATGCTGCCGGCAGCCATATATCAATTTTCCCAGAAACCACTGCTTTGACCTTTCAATACCCATACCACTCATTGTTACCCTTTTCTGTTCCTCCAGACACAGTTGATATTTATTTGTGTAATTTTCTCTTCATTTATTCACCAACCCATGCTTCCATAATATGTCCAACTTTACTCTGCATATAAAACCAGCTGCTGCAACAGGATTCTGTTCACACACTTTATTTCAGATACCAGTCCTGTTTTTTACAGCTCCCTTCTTTCCACATTCTATCCCTCTCAATCTACTACCTGCCCAATACATATGGCTACCAACAGGCTATTTCACTGTCAGACTGCCTAAAGTGAGTGGTAGCTAACAATTGGTCAGATTTGTTTGTCTCTAATAGATATTCCAGTTATTGGGTACATTGCTGTGTCCTATGCCATCTTTAATCAATAGAAAAAAAATCAAACTGGAAAGATTGTGACTCGATTGTGACAAAAATCAAACTGGAAAGATTGTGACTCTCGATAAAATTATATACTCCGTCTAACAGTGTTTTTCCTCTTTAATGCAGGTAAAATTCTCAGTGAATAGGAAATTTAAACCTCCACCACCCTCCATTAGCAGTGAATATTTCCATATTTGTGCCAGATCTTTCCTGCTCATATGTTACACGTGCATTTATGTATGTGTTTCTGTGAACTCAGCAACATGTCGGCTAATGCTGGACTCTTTATTTCTACAAGGGACGGTCAAATCCCGTGTTCATTATACGGCAGACTTCCTGAGCACAGCATCCACACTGTACCTCCTTCTCCTCCTTATTTATGAGCACCTTTATCTAGTGGCCACAGTTTTCTGTGTATTACAGATAGTCTTAATAGACTTGGCCAAGAGGGGGAAGATGGCAATGGAAGGCATGGAGAAGAAGAATGAGGAAGAGGTGATGGAGGTGACGAAGGTGAAAGAAGAGATGAAATGGAAAGTCTTTTAAAGAAGGAATTGTTGTGGGGAAAAAGACTGCTTGCTTGTAAAGGAAAAAAGTTTTTTATTAAAAAAGTTTTATAACTGAATTCTTTATTTTGTTGTTTTTCTGAGGATTCTGCTTTATATTATTAGGGCAAAGCACAGTGAAAACGTAGGAACCGGAAGCAATCATTAGTTTGCAGATTGTAATTTATTGCAAGTCTAGAACCAAAGAGAGCACCAGTAATATATATTCCTTAATAATCCCGATCTGCCACCCAGACCATTTTCAGATAGGCGATTTAAGCCCATCAATACATTGTACACAGGGAACCTGACGTTTTGAAATTCTCCAACTTCCTAATGCTGTCTCTCACTTTCCAACCCTCATCATCATTACAACAATGCCTGATTTATTTGCTCTTACAATTCTGATCCTTTCTGTGCAGTGACATGTTATAGATTTAATGCTTGAGAAGAATGGATTCATAAGGGAAAATAAATAGCTTAATGGTAGTTACTGGGCCTGGATATTCCACTGTCCAATGGTCCCAGTGTGGTCGCACACTTCAAAAACCACTGGTGTTTGCACCTTTTGGGAAGACAGATTCCGCAGCACAAAGAAATCATCAAACCTATTCTATATCTCATTGTTTGATCAAATGCTGAAATTGGTGATTGTGCTGTTCTTCTTAGCTGAGCTCTGCTCTTAAAGGGACAGCTCATTAAAATGGATAAGGTGGCTGGTGTCCCTTGGCTCTGTTCAACAGGCAGGGATAAACTCTGCCTTAATTATACCAGTCCACATCAACAATGGTCGGAAATGATATGCAGAGACTACTCAGCCCACGCTCTGAGCCTATCTTCCCATAGCCCTGTTTAGCGTGAGGTACACTCCAAGAGGGAAATTTAGCTTGTCCCCCTACGAGATTCTATTTGGTTCAGCTCACAGGCTAGGCTGTTACTTTCCTCAGCAGCTCCAAATTCAGTCAGATGCAATGGTAAATTACATAACTGCTCTCTCTCATGCCTTGACCAAAATCCATGCGCAAGTGTTTTCTTCTATTCCAGATCCAGTGTCTGATACAATCACCCATAAGTTACTCCCTGGTGATTGGGTTCTGGTTAAGAAATTCCTGAGAAAGCACACACTTGAGCCAAGATTTCATGGTTTATTCCAAGTCCTTCTAACTACATCTACCTCAGTAAAACTAGCTGGGAAGGACACTTGGATACACGCTTCGCACTGCAAGAAAGTTCCAGCTCCAGAGGAAGCTTTACTGTGATATTGTCTCTTGTACTTTTCCACAATCCCAACATTCGACTATATACAAAGACATACCTAATAAAAAGGACCCACACATTTGTGTGACTGGTGACCATTGGGGACATCACTGTAGTTCCTGGAAAGCAGCGGGTTGGAACACGGGCCTACCATGGGGTTACAGACCACAAAGTGCCTTAGATAGAGTGGACAGGAATGGGAAATCCTTGTTACACAGAATGACTTTGTCCAAACCAACTGGGTCTACTCCAATGAAACTTACCTTAAACATAGAACACCCTAGTCCAGGAGACACTGGAGAGTATATAATGGGAATGTACTGGAGAGGGGGTAGTTCATACAATAAATTGGGAACTTTCTATTTACAAGACATGCACACATCACCTGAGTGGGTAGATACAAGACATATGACCATCAACCCTCTCAAACCCCACATTAAGACTCTTAAAGACATGGTAGCCATAGCTAACCCTACATTTGAAGACACTATGGCAGTAGAGACTGGTTTTTCAGACACTAATCTATGGCTTGAGTGGATGAGATATAATGCTAATTCTCATAATAAAACTAACTGTTATTTTTGTGGTGGAGCCAGACCCCATCTAGGTACAGTGCCTCTAAATCTACCTCCTGATGTTGAAACATGTTTCTTAAAGGACCACTCTAGTGCCAGGAAAACATACTCGTTTTCCTGGCAATAGAGTGCCCTGAGGGTGCCCCCACCCTCAGGGACCCCCTCCCGCCCAGCTCTGGAAAGGGGAAAGGGGTAAAAACTTACCTTTTTCCAGCGGTGGGCGGAGAGATCTCCTCCTCCGATCCTCCTCTTCTCCTCCCCGTCGGCTGAATGCGCACGCGCGGCAAGAGCTGCGCGCGCATTCAGCCGGTCACTTTGGAAAGCATTCATAATGCTTTCCTATGGACGCTTGCGTGCTCTCACTGTGATTTTCACAGTGAGAATCACGCAAGCGCCTCTAGCGGCTGTCAGTGAGACAGCCACTAGAGGAAATAGGGGAAGGCTTAACCCATTCACAAACATAGCAGTTTCTCTGAAACTGCTATGTTTATGAAAAAATGGGTTATCCCTAGAAGGACCTGGCACCCAGACCACTTCATTAAGCTGAAGTGGTCTGGGTGCCTAGAGTGGTCCTTTAAGTCTCTATGTGCAGTCAATTACAAACTCATCAGTATGTGAATCATGGAAGAAGATATACCCTCTAACCCAAAGGGATATCAGGCCACCTTATGGAGTCACAGTATATTCAGGTAATTACACTTGATACACTACACACAGTACTACAGGGAAGTTTGTGGGAAAATTCCCTTCTGGTTATTGTGCTACAAACTGAAAGCCTCCAGCTACCCTGTTAATACATCAAGTTAAATACTTGAGAGACATTTATTGGCTATGTGGATACATGCAACTCAGATCCAAATTGACAGGCCTATGGTGGGGGGAATGTGCTTTTACTAAAGTTATCATGCCCATACACATAATATCAGACAACCACCAAGGCCCTCTTGACTCACCACACACATACTTTAGAGTAAAAAGAGACACTCCTGTACAGGGCAGTTTCGACCCTCACATATACATAGATGCCAAGGGGGGTGCCAAATGATTTTAAAGCCAGGGATGAGGTTGCAGCTGGATTCAAATCCTTGATTCCACTCATCACGGCCTATAAGAATGTAAATTGGATTAATTACATCTACTAAAACCAACAATGTTTTGTCAATTATACCAGAGATGCCCTCCAGGGACTGGCAGAACAATTACAAGCCACCTCCCAAATGTCATTTCAGAATAGGATGGCCATAGACATGATTCTGGCGGGGGAAAGGAGGTGTGTGTGAAATACTCCCAGATACCATGACATGCTGCACTTTTATACCAGATAACACAGGCCCTAACGGGAAAGTAACTATGGCCATCGAGAAGCTTGAAAGCCTCTCTGAAGAGTTAAAAAGAAACTCAGGGATCACCAATTCCTGGGATAGATGGTTTGGATGGATAAACGGATGGCAGAAAGTACTCTTCCAAGTGGGTATGGCTGTCCTAACTGTAATGATTCTTTTCCTCTTCTTTGTCTGCTGTATAATGCCTTGTGCACAGAAATATTTGCAGAAGACTGTAGATCAAACCATTGACCGCACCACCCCAACATTCCTACACCAAGACATTGATGACGGAACCTGTGACACAACACATGCACCTCTTCAGTCCCACCACATTAAGTATACAATTACTTCTCTCTAGGGAAACTATAGGGACAGCGTCTTGTCTAACGGGTAAAAAGTCTGTTGCGGAGATGTAGTGGACAAGCCGCTACGGGTTCTAGTGCAGTGAAGAGTTCAAGAAAACATGTTTGAGAAGATGAGCAGCAGCCTATTAGGGATATTATTAGGGATAGATAGTAGTTGTTTACATCGTAAATAGTAATTTTTAGGGGGGACTGTTGTGGACAGAATATTAACTCTATTAATTTTCGTAAAATGCCTATTTGCTCTGCATAACTATAATCAATATTATTCATAAGTTACTTAAAATGGCCGCTAGGGAATTTCCCCTGTAGTCAACTAACACCCTTAAATTAACAAGATGGCGCTGGAATCTGGAGGAGAGCTCCATGATGCCAGTGACATCACAACCGGTAGGATGAGCAATTGATGAACCACTTAACACCTAACCAATTGTTTTACCGGACCCTCGGAATAAAGATTCCTCAAGTCTTTCATTAACCTGAAACTTGTGTCTGGTGTGAATTACTTTGGGAGCGTGCACGTAAATACTTATTAATTTGGACAGGGGCAGATATGCAAAAATATCAAGCACTTGATTTGATCCACAACAGCTTTTCTGTAAACCCAGCACAAATTTCTTGCAATTTTTCTTCACTTTTGATTAGAAACTAGAAACTGTTTTCCCAGCAACAGGCAATATGGTAATTTTCTCTAATGATTTTTAGGATAGAAAAATCTAAAATAACAACAGATTATTTTTTATATTTGGGTTTCATATAAAGAACATTCTCTAGGCTCATGTACAATTTAGTTCAAACTAGGTACCTTTGTAACCATAGCAGTGAGTTTGATATTCTAATCAAGATTATTGATACTATCAATGTAATCTTCAAACGTGGAAAAGAGCTGCTCCAACACATAAAAAGCATCATCTATGTATCTTCTCCAGATTTTACAAAACCCGAATAAGGGATGATTATACAAAAGGTGTATCTCAATGAAGTTTATATATATATATATATATTTACAGATAGATCGATTATTAATACTATTAATCAAATCTACCAACTTGTCCAAGAGCTGCTCCAACACATAACAAATATCTGGACAAGGTATGATTATATTTACACACACACATACATGTATATATATATGTATCTGTTACGGACCGTTTCAGCAGAAAAGGGGAAAAATCGGTTTAGGCGATAATCCCCTTTTCCCAAAAAGGCACAGCTACTGTAAAAGCACCAAAACTCACGAATTTGGATATAAATGAATGCACCAAACTCCCGAACTGCATACCAGGGAATAAGATAGCACTCTAAGCTGGAACCTCACGAATAGCTGCTAGCAGATGAATAGGAAAAGCAGACATCAGCTTACACTCCTAGCAGTCAAACTCCAACAGCATACAGTGAATCCCCCCAAGAACGAGACAAGGCTCCGTGTTGAAGGTCAAGCAGTGGTCTGTTTATTCAGGGCTACCTGCCCCTGTATTTATGCAGGTCTCCCACCTGGTGGACACTCCCCTAGGGGACCAGATGGAAGACTGAAACAGCAGACAGACATGTATCAGATTAGTACACACAGCCACAATACTTTCCCACAATGTATCTTGGTTTCCTCCTCTCTGTCCTGGAGATAATTAATGAAGTAATTCAATTATCTCCTAGGACAAAGGCCAGACTCCATTATGCACATGGTGACACAGAAACAGACTATCACTTTAAAATACATACAGACACATTTTATACACAAAACATAGACATGTAACATATCCCCAGATAGTTCAGGTCTGGGTGCACATTATTAGGTGAATGGCACCCAGATCACACAAATACATTTTAATTGCCATGGAGCCAAAGTCTTTAATTATACGAACAGGCTCCATGGCAGGCTATCTGGGTTACTACAGTTCACATAAAACATAAACTACCGAATTTCCCTGCATTCACCAAATCCATACGAATGAGAACCAGGGGCTGGAGGTTCAGCGGTGCCTGCACGGAAAAGTGTACGATTTTGGTGCATGAAAGCCAGGCAGAAAAGTGCTGGCTGCCCGGGGAGCTCCAGAACAGCGCCACCTAGCGGCCGCTAAGTGTAACAGCGGCCACACAGTTAACAGGCAATTAACCGCAGCTTCAGGGAGGTAAATTGGCAGCACACTCCAGCTTCTGGCTGGCCAATTAACAACGCCGGCCGGCTTCCCACGGCTCTGGGGAGGTTGGTGAACGGCTGTTTGTTCGGTAGATTAAATCTACCGAACTGCTGTGCAGAAAGGGAGAAATAAATCCTTCTGCACAGTAAAATTAACCCTTTAGCTGCTGGTCCATAGTCCAGAGGCAGCAGGCGGGCATCCAGGCTCCTCCAATACAATGTGGCGAGATTGGTTTCGTCACAGTATCTATAATAATTTCAACTCACTACTGGTAAGTCATTGGCAATTTATGGAGAGTATGCCATGGGCTCTCCAGGCTATAGATTTTAAGCTCTCTATGTATATAATATGTGTGTGCTTATATATTATTTAACTAAATGTATATAACAAATTCAAGTAGAGTCCAAGTTGATCACAGGAAAAGCAAATAAAGAAAAAACTCCACAAATGTAACATTTAACAATAATTAACAGCGCATGAACTCATATATTGTATATAATAGCGATTATGCACTACTTAGAAATCTATAAGGGACATAGGTATATATATTATTCATTGCTGTTAATAATATAAAAATATATTTCTGTTTTTGTTGTTCGTACAGTCAATTTGAAGTTTAGATTAGAAGTTATATTTCATGCAAAAAAAGTACCTAATGGCCTTTTCAAACCCTCTGCTTTATCTATGAAAAAAATAAGTAATAACAAAGTTGACATTGCAATACTTAGTAAGGCCTATGCACAAGAGCAGAGTCTGTGATGTCATAAATTACAGCAGAGTATGTCTAGGTAACACACAGTGATGTCATTTTCAAACATTCCGTGAACACTCACAGCATTCAGAGCTACACTTCACCTGGACAGTGGTTATATTAACTGGAAATATATATTTCCTACTCACCTGCAAAGGGATCTTGTGAAAAGGCACCTCTTGAGTACAGGACCGTTGACTTGTACTTTGCTATCCTATAAAACAAGTATAATGAGAATGGTGAGTGATTCTTTTTCTGCTTTATATCTATCTGTCTAGCTATCATTTTCAAATAATTAAAACAAATGAAATTACAAATTTTAAGTTTTTATTTTGTTACTTTTTTGCATTAAATAAAAACCTAAAGGAACACTGCTCAATTCTATACCATTTAGGAATTGAATCACTATGTTCATGCAGCCCTAGTCACAACTCCCTGCATGTGACTTACACAACTTTCCTAAACACTTCCTGAAAAGAGCTTTGTAAAGCTTACACTTCCTTTACTACAAATTATGTTTAATTTAGAATTTCGTATCTCCTACTCTGTTAATAGCTTGCTAGACCATGCAGGGGTATCTTGTGTGTGATTAAAGTTTCATTTGAATAGCAGGAGATAAAAACGTTTAAAATAAGTAACATCTAAAAGAAAATTACATGTTTTTTTGCAGGCTTTGTGATTTACAGCCAGGGGAGGTGTAGCTAGGGCTGGATAGACAGAATTAAAAGTGATTTTACTTCAAAATGGTAGAGAATTGAGCAGTAAGACTTCAGAGGCATAATGTATACAGAAAAACGGCTTCATTAATATAAAGTTGTTTTGGTGATTATACTGTTACTTTAAAATATGAGCTTAAACAGCAACACAATAATAAAATGCTTAGATATTAATAACAATAATTAATTATTGATTATAAAGTCCTTACTGATTTCCTTGTGCTATACATAAAGTATTGATATAAACTCCATATAAATACACCATAGGTGATTGTTAAAATAATGGAATCCAACGTTTATTTCTTATGCTGCCGGCAGCCATATATCAATTTTCCCAGAAACCACTGCTTTGACCTTTCAATACCCATACCACTCATTGTTACCCTTTTCTGTTCCTCCAGACACAGTTGATATTTATTTGTGTAATTTTCTCTTCATTTATTCACCAACCCATGCTTCCATAATATGTCCAACTTTACTCTGCATATAAAACCAGCTGCTGCAACAGGATTCTGTTCACACACTTTATTTCAGATACCAGTCCTGTTTTTTACAGCTCCCTTCTTTCCACATTCTATCCCTCTCAATCTACTACCTGCCCAATACATATGGCTACCAACAGGCTATTTCACTGTCAGACTGCCTAAAGTGAGTGGTAGCTAACAATTGGTCAGATTTGTTTGTCTCTAATAGATATTCCAGTTATTGGGTACATTGCTGTGTCCTATGCCATCTTTAATCAATAGAAAAAAAATCAAACTGGAAAGATTGTGACTCGATTGTGACAAAAATCAAACTGGAAAGATTGTGACTCTCGATAAAATTATATACTCCGTCTAACAGTGTTTTTCCTCTTTAATACAGGTAAAATTCTCAGTGAATAGGAAACTTAAACCGCCACCACCCTCCATTAGCAGTGAATATTTCCATATTTGTGCCAGCTCTTTCCTGCTCATATGTTACACGTGCATTTATGTATGTGTTTCTGTGAACTCAGCAACATGTCGGCTAATGCTGGACTCTTTATTTCTACAAGGGACGGTCAAATCCCGTGTTCATTATACGGCAGTCTTCCTGAGCACAACATACGCACTGTACCTCCTTCTCCTCCTTATTTATGAGCACCTTTATCTAGTGGCCACAGTTTTCTGTGTATTACAGATAGTCTTAATAGACTTGGCCAAGAGGGGGAAGATGGCAATGGAAGGCATGGAGAAGAAGAATGAGGAAGAGGTGATGGAGGTGACGAAGGTGAAAGAAGAGATGAAATGGAAAGTCTTTTAAAGAAGGAATTGTTGTGGGGAAAAAGACTGCTTGCTTGTAAAGGAAAAAGTTTTTTATTAAAAAAGTTTTATAACTGAATTCTTTATTTTGTTGTTTTTCTGAGGATTCTGCTTTATATTATTAGGGCAAAGCACAGTGAAAACGTAGGAACCGGAAGCAATCATTAGTTTGCAGATTGTAATTTATTGCAAGTCTAGAACCAAAGAGAGCACCAATAATATTCATTCTTTCATTCCTTAATAATCCCGATCTGCCACCCAGACCATTTTCAGATAGGCGATTTAAGCCCATCAATACATTGTACACAGGGAACCTGACGTTTTGAAATTCTCCAACTTCCTAATGCTGTCTCTCACTTTCCAACCCTCATCATCATTACAACAATGCCTGATTTATTTGCTCTTACAATTCTGATCCTTTCTGTGCAGTGACATGTTATAGATTTAATGCTTGAGAAGAATGGATTTATAAGGGAAAATAAATAACTTAATGGTAGTTACTGGGCCTGGATATTCCACTGTCCAATGGTCCCAGTGTGGTCGCACACTTCAAAAACCACTGTTGTTTGCACCTTTTGGGAAGACAGATTGCGCAGCACAAAGAAATCATCAAACCTATTCTATATCTCATTGTTTGATCAAATGCTGAAATTGGTGATTGTGCTGTTCTTCTTAGCTGAGCTCTGCTCTTAAAGGGATAGCTCATTAAAATGGATAAGGTGGCTGGTGTCCCTTGGCTCTGTTCAACAGGCAGGGATAAACTCTGCCTTAATTATACCAGTCCACATCAACAATGGGCGGAAATGATATGCAGAGACTACTCAGCCCACGCTCTGAGCCTATCTTCCCATAGCACTGTTTAGCGTGAGGTACACTCCAAGAGGGAAATTTAGCTTGTCCCCCTACGAGATTCTATTTGGTTCAGCTCCCAGGCTAGGCTGTTACTTTCCTCAGCAGCTCCAAATTCAGTCAGATGCAATGGTAAATTACATAACTGCTCTCTCTCTCATGCCTTGACCAAAATCCATGCGCAAGTGTTTTCTTCTATTCCAGATCCAGTGTCTGATACAATCACCCATAAGTTACTCCCTGGTGATTGGGTTCTGGTTAAGAAATTCCTGAGAAAGCACACACTTGAGCCAAGATTTCATGGTTTATTCCAAGTCCTTCTAACTACATCTACCTCAGTAAAACTAGCTGGGAAGGACACTTGGATACACGCTTCGCACTGCAAGAAAGTTCCAGCTCCAGAGGAAGCTTTACTGTGATATTGTCTCTTGTACTTTTCCACAATCCCAACATTCGACTATATACAAAGACATACCTAATAAAAAGGACCCACACATTTGTGTGACTGGTGACCATTGGGGACATCACTGTAGTTCCTGGAAAGCAGCGGGTTGGAACACGGGCCGACCATGGGGTTACAGACCACAAAGTGCCTTAGATAGAGTGGACAGGAATGGGAAATCCTTGTTACACAGAATGACTTTGTGCAAACCAACTGGGTCTACTCCAATGAAACTTACCTTAAACATAGAACACCCTAGTCCAGGAGACACTGGAGAGTATATAATGGGAATGTACTGGAGAGGGGGTAGTTCATACAATAAATTGGGAACTTTCTATTTACAAGACATGCACACATCACCTGAGTGGGTAGATACAAGACATATGACCATCAACCCTCTCAAACCCCACATTAAGACTCTTAAAGGCATGGTAGCCATAGCTAACCCTACATTTGAAGACACTATGGCAGTAGAGACTGGTTTTTCAGACACTAATCTATGGCTTGAGTGGATGAGATATAATGCTAATTCTCATAATAAAACTAACTGTTATGTTTGTGGTGGAGCCAGACCCCATCTAGGTACAGTGCCTCTAAATCTACCTCCTGATGTTGAAACATGTTTCTTAAAGGACCACTCTAGTGCCAGGAAAACATACTCGTTTTCCTGGCAATAGAGTGCCCTGAGGGTGCCCCCACCCTCAGGGACCCCCTCCCGCCCAGCTCTGGAAAGGGGTAAAAACTTACCTTTTTCCAGCGGTGGGCGGAGAGATCTCCTCCTCCGATCCTCCTCTTCTCCTCCCCGTCGGCTGAATGCGCACGCGCGGCAAGTGCTGCGCGCGCATTCAGCCGGTCACATAGGAAAGCATTCATAATTCTTTCCTATGGACGCTTGCGTGCTCTCACTGTGATTTTTACAGTGAGAATCACGCAAGCGCCTCTAGCGGCTGTCAGTGAGACAGCCACTAGAGGAAATAGGGGAAGGCTTAACCCATTCACAAACATAGCAGTTTCTCTGAAACTGCTATGTTTATGAAAAAATGGGTTAACCCTAGAAGGACCTGGCACCCAGACCACTTCATTAAGCTGAAGTGGTCTGGGTGCCTAGAGTGGTCCTTTAAGTCTCTATGTGCAGTCAATTACAAACTCATCAGTATGTGAATCATGGAAGAAGATATACCCTCTAACCCAAAGGGATATCAGGCCACCTTATGGAGTCACAGTATATTCAGGTAATTACACTTGATACACTACACACAGTACTACAGGGAAGTTTGTGGGAAAATTCCCTTCTGGTTATTGTGCTACATACCGAAAGCCTCCAGCTACCCTGTTAATACATCAAGTTAAATACTTGAGAGACATTTATTGGCTATGTGGATACATGCAACTCAGATCCAAATTGACAGGCCTATGGTGGGGGGAATGTGCTTTTACTAAAGTTATCATGCCCATACACATAATATCAGACAACCACCAAGGCCCTCTTGACTCACCACACACATACTTTAGAGTAAAAAGAGACACTCCTGTACAGGGCAGTTTCGACCCTCACGTATACATAGATGCCAAGGGGGGTGCCAAATGATTTTAAAGCCAGGGATGAGATTGCAGCTGGATTCAAATCCTTGATTCCACTCATCACGGCCTATAAGAATGTAAATTGGATTAATTACATCTACTAAAACCAACAATGTTTTGTCAATTATACCAGAGATGCCCTCCAGGGACTGGCAGAACAATTACAAGCCACCTCCCAAATGTCATTTCAGAATAGGATGGCCATAGACATGATTCTGGCGGGGGAAAGGAGGTGTGTGTGAAATACTCCCAGATACCATGACATACTGCACTTTTATACCAGATAACACAGGCCCTAACGGGAAAGTAACTATGGCCATCGAGAAGCTTGAAAGCCTCTCTGAAGAGTTAAAAAGAAACTCAGGGATCACCAATTCCTGGGATAGATGGTTTGGATGGATAAACGGATGGCAGAAAGTACTCTTCCAAGTGGGTATGGCTGTCCTAACTGTAATGATTCTTTTCCTCTTCTTTGTCTGCTGTATAATGCCTTGTGCACAGAAATATTTGCAGAAGACTGTAGATCAAACCATTGACCGCACCACCCCAACATTCCTACACCAAGACATTGATGACGGAACCTGTGACACAACACATGCACCTCTTCAGTCCCACCACATTAAGTATACAATTACTTCTCTCTAGGGAAACTATAGGGACAGCGTCTTGTCTAACGGGTAAAAAGTCTGTTGCGGAGATGTAGTGGACAAGCCGCTACGGGTTCTAGTGCAGTGAAGAGTTCAAGAAAACATGTTTGAGAAGATGAGCAGCAGCCTATTAGGGATATTATTAGGGATAGATAGTAGTTGTTTACATCGTAAATAGTAATTTTTAGGGGGGACTGTTGTGGACAGAATATTAACTCTATTAATTTTCGTAAAATGCCTATTTGCTCTGCATAACTATAATCAATATTATTCATAAGTTACTTAAAATGGCCGCTAGGGAATTTCCCCTGTAGTCAACTAACACCCTTAAATTAACAAGATGGCGCTGGAATCTGGAGGAGAGCTCCATGATGCCAGTGACATCACACCTGGTAGGATGAGCAATTGATGAACCACTTAACAACTAACCAATTGCTTTACCGGACCCTCGGAATAAAGATTCCTCAAGTCTTTCATTAACCTGAAACTTGTGTCTGGTGTGAATTACTTTGGGAGCGTGCACGTAAATACTTATTAATTTGGACAGGGGCAGATATGCAAAAATATCAAGCACTTGATTTGATCCACAACAGCTTTTCTGTAAACCCAGCACAAATTTCTTGCAATTTTTCTTCACTTTTGATTAGAAACTAGAAACTGTTTTCCCAGCAACAGGCAATATGGTAATTTTCTCTAATGATTTTTAGGATAGAAAAATCTAAAATAACAACAGATTATTTTTTATATTTGGGTTTCATATAAAGAACATTCTCTAGGCTCATGTACAATTTAGTTCAAACTAGGTACCTTTGTAACCATAGCAGTGAGTTTGATATTCTAATCAAGATTATTGATACTATCAATGTAATCTTCAAACGTGGAAAAGAGCTGCTCCAACACATAAAAAGCATCATCTATGTATCTTCTCCAGATTTTACAAAACCCGAATAAGGGATGATTATACAAAAGGTGTATCTCAATGAAGTTTATATATATATATATATATATATATTTACAGATAGATCGATTATTAATACTATTAATCAAATCTACCAACTTGTCCAAGAGCTGCTCCAACACATAACAAATATCTGGACAAGGTATGATTATATTTACACACACACATACATGTATATATATATATGTATCTGTTACGGACCGTTTCAGCATAAAAGGGGAAAAATCGGTTTAGGCGATAATCCCCTTTTCCCAAAAAGGCACAGCGACTGTAAAAGCACCAAAACTCACGAATTTGGATATAAATGAATGCACCCAACTCCCGAACTGCATACCAGGTAATAAGATAGCACTCTAAGCTGGAACCTCACGAATAGCTGCTAGCAGATGAATAGGAAAAGCAGACATCAGCTTACACTCCTAGCAGTCAAACTCCAACAGCATACAGTGAATCCCCCCAAGAACGAGACAAGGCTCCGTGTTGAAGGTCAAGCAGTGGTCTGTTTATTCAGGGCTACCTGCCCCTGTATTTATGCAGGTCTCCCACCTGGTGGACACTCCCCTAGGGGACCAGATGGAAGACTGAAACAGCAGACAGACATGTATCAGATTAGTACACACAGCCACAATACTTTCCCACAATGTATCTTGGTTTCCTCCTCTCTGTCCTGGAGATAATTAATGAAGTAATTCAATTATCTCCTAGGACAAAGGCCAGACTCCATTATGCACATGGTGACACAGAAACAGACTATCACTTTAAAATACATACAGACACATTTTATACACAAAACATAGACATGTAACATATCCCCAGATAGTTCAGGTCTGGGTGCACATTATTAGGTTAGAATGGCACCCAGATCACACAAATACATTTTAATTGCCATGGAGCCAAAGTCTTTAATTATACGAACAGGCTCCATGGCAGGCTATCTGGGTTACTACAGTTCACATAAAACATAAACTACCGAATTTCCCTGCATTCACCAAATCCATACGAATGAGAACCAGGGGCTGGAGGATCAGCGGTGCCTGCACGGAAAAGTGTCCGATTTTGGTGCATGAAAGCCGGGTAGAAAAGTGATGGCTGCCCGGGGAGCTCCAGAACAGCGCCACCTAGCGGCCGCTAAGTGTAACAGCGGCCACACAGTTAACAGGCAATTAACCGCAGCTTCAGGGAGGTAAATTGGCAGCACACTCCAGCTTCTGGGTGGCCAATTAACAACGCCGGCCGGCTTCCCACGTCTCTGGGGAGGTTGGTGAACGGCTGTTTGTTCGGTAGATGAAATCTACCGAACTGCTGTGCAGAAAGGGAGAAATAAATCCTTCTGCACAGTAAAATTAACCCTTTAGCTGCCGGTCCATAGTCCAGAGGCAGCAGGCGGGCAACCAGGCTCCTCCAATACAATGTGGCGAGATTGGTTTCGTCACAGTATCTATAATAATTTCAACTCACTACTGGTAAGTCATTGGCAATTTATGGAGAGTATGCCATGGGCTCTCCAGGCTATAGATTTTAAGCTCTCTATGTATATAATATGTGTGTGCTTATATATTATTTAACTAAATGTATATAACAAATTCAAGTAGAGTCCAAGTTGATCACAGGAAAAGCAAATAAAGAAAAAACTCCACAAATGTAACATTTAACAATAATTAACAGCGCATGAACTCATATATTGTATATAATAGCGATTATGCACTACTTAGAAATCTATAAGGGACATAGGTATATATATTATTCATTGCTGTTAATAATATAAAAATATATTTCTGTTTTTGTTGTTCGTACAGTCAATTTGAAGTTTAGATTAGAAGTTATATTTCATGCAAAAAAAGTACCTAATGGCCTTTTCAAACCCTCTGCTTTATCTATGAAAAAAATAAGTAATAACAAAGTTGACATTGCAATACTTAGTAAGGCCTATGCACAAGAGCAGAGTCTGTGATGTCATAAATTACAGCAGAGTATGTCTAGGTAACACACAGTGATGTCATTTTCAAACATTCCGTGAACACTCACAGCATTCAGAGCTACACTTCACCTGGACAGTGGTTATATTAACTGGAAATATATATTTCCTACTCACCTGCAAAGGGATCTTGTGAAAAGGCACCTCTTGAGTACAGGACCGTTGACTTGTACTTTGCTATCCTATAAAACAAGTATAATGAGAATGGTGAGTGATTCTTTTTCTGCTTTATATCTATCTGTCTAGCTATCATTTTCAAATAATTAAAACAAATGAAATTACAAATTTTAAGTTTTTATTTTGTTACTTTTTTGCATTAAATAAAAACCTAAAGGAACACTGCTCAATTCTATACCATTTAGGAATTGAATCACTATGTTCATGCAGCCCTAGTCACAACTCCCTGCATGTGACTTACACAACTTTCCTAAACACTTCCTGAAAAGAGCTTTGTAAAGCTTACACTTCCTTTACTACAAATTATGTTTAATTTAGAATTTCGTATCTCCTACTCTGTTAATAGCTTGCTAGACCATGCAGGGGTATCTTGTGTGTGATTAAAGTTTCATTTGAATAGCAGGAGATAAAAACGTTTAAAATAAGTAACATCTAAAAGAAAATTACATGTTTTTTTGCAGGCTTTGTGATTTACAGCCAGGGGAGGTGTAGCTAGGGCTGGATAGACAGAATTAAAAGTGATTTTACTTCAAAATGGTAGAGAATTGAGCAGTAAGACTTCAGAGGCATAATGTATACAGAAAAACGGCTTCATTAATATAAAGTTGTTTTGGTGATTATACTGTTACTTTAAAATATGAGCTTAAACAGCAACACAATAATAAAATGCTTAGATATTAATAACAATAATTAATTATTGATTATAAAGTCCTTACTGATTTCCTTGTGCTATACATAAAGTATTGATATAAACTCCATATAAATACACCATAGGTGATTGTTAAAATAATGGAATCCAACGTTTATTTCTTATGCTGCCGGCAGCCATATATCAATTTTCCCAGAAACCACTGCTTTGACCTTTCAATACCCATACCACTCATTGTTACCCTTTTCTGTTCCTCCAGACACAGTTGATATTTATTTGTGTAATTTTCTCTTCATTTATTCACCAACCCATGCTTCCATAATATGTCCAACTTTACTCTGCATATAAAACCAGCTGCTGCAACAGGATTCTGTTCACACACTTTATTTCAGATACCAGTCCTGTTTTTTACAGCTCCCTTCTTTCCACATTCTATCCCTCTCAATCTACTACCTGCCCAATACATATGGCTACCAACAGGCTATTTCACTGTCAGACTGCCTAAAGTGAGTGGTAGCTAACAATTGGTCAGATTTGTTTGTCTCTAATAGATATTCCAGTTATTGGGTACATTGCTGTGTCCTATGCCATCTTTAATCAATAGAAAAAAAATCAAACTGGAAAGATTGTGACTCGATTGTGACAAAAATCAAACTGGAAAGATTGTGACTCTCGATAAAATTATATACTCCGTCTAACAGTGTTTTTCCTCTTTAATACAGGTAAAATTCTCAGTGAATAGGAAACTTAAACCGCCACCACCCTCCATTAGCAGTGAATATTTCCATATTTGTGCCAGCTCTTTCCTGCTCATATGTTACACGTGCATTTATGTATGTGTTTCTGTGAACTCAGCAACATGTCGGCTAATGCTGGACTCTTTATTTCTACAAGGGACGGTCAAATCCCGTGTTCATTATACGGCAGTCTTCCTGAGCACAACATACGCACTGTACCTCCTTCTCCTCCTTATTTATGAGCACCTTTATCTAGTGGCCACAGTTTTCTGTGTATTACAGATAGTCTTAATAGACTTGGCCAAGAGGGGGAAGATGGCAATGGAAGGCATGGAGAAGAAGAATGAGGAAGAGGTGATGGAGGTGACGAAGGTGAAAGAAGAGATGAAATGGAAAGTCTTTTAAAGAAGGAATTGTTGTGGGGAAAAAGACTGCTTGCTTGTAAAGGAAAAAGTTTTTTATTAAAAAAGTTTTATAACTGAATTCTTTATTTTGTTGTTTTTCTGAGGATTCTGCTTTATATTATTAGGGCAAAGCACAGTGAAAACGTAGGAACCGGAAGCAATCATTAGTTTGCAGATTGTAATTTATTGCAAGTCTAGAACCAAAGAGAGCACCAATAATATTCATTCTTTCATTCCTTAATAATCCCGATCTGCCACCCAGACCATTTTCAGATAGGCGATTTAAGCCCATCAATACATTGTACACAGGGAACCTGACGTTTTGAAATTCTCCAACTTCCTAATGCTGTCTCTCACTTTCCAACCCTCATCATCATTACAACAATGCCTGATTTATTTGCTCTTACAATTCTGATCCTTTCTGTGCAGTGACATGTTATAGATTTAATGCTTGAGAAGAATGGATTTATAAGGGAAAATAAATAACTTAATGGTAGTTACTGGGCCTGGATATTCCACTGTCCAATGGTCCCAGTGTGGTCGCACACTTCAAAAACCACTGTTGTTTGCACCTTTTGGGAAGACAGATTGCGCAGCACAAAGAAATCATCAAACCTATTCTATATCTCATTGTTTGATCAAATGCTGAAATTGGTGATTGTGCTGTTCTTCTTAGCTGAGCTCTGCTCTTAAAGGGATAGCTCATTAAAATGGATAAGGTGGCTGGTGTCCCTTGGCTCTGTTCAACAGGCAGGGATAAACTCTGCCTTAATTATACCAGTCCACATCAACAATGGGCGGAAATGATATGCAGAGACTACTCAGCCCACGCTCTGAGCCTATCTTCCCATAGCACTGTTTAGCGTGAGGTACACTCCAAGAGGGAAATTTAGCTTGTCCCCCTACGAGATTCTATTTGGTTCAGCTCCCAGGCTAGGCTGTTACTTTCCTCAGCAGCTCCAAATTCAGTCAGATGCAATGGTAAATTACATAACTGCTCTCTCTCTCATGCCTTGACCAAAATCCATGCGCAAGTGTTTTCTTCTATTCCAGATCCAGTGTCTGATACAATCACCCATAAGTTACTCCCTGGTGATTGGGTTCTGGTTAAGAAATTCCTGAGAAAGCACACACTTGAGCCAAGATTTCATGGTTTATTCCAAGTCCTTCTAACTACATCTACCTCAGTAAAACTAGCTGGGAAGGACACTTGGATACACGCTTCGCACTGCAAGAAAGTTCCAGCTCCAGAGGAAGCTTTACTGTGATATTGTCTCTTGTACTTTTCCACAATCCCAACATTCGACTATATACAAAGACATACCTAATAAAAAGGACCCACACATTTGTGTGACTGGTGACCATTGGGGACATCACTGTAGTTCCTGGAAAGCAGCGGGTTGGAACACGGGCCGACCATGGGGTTACAGACCACAAAGTGCCTTAGATAGAGTGGACAGGAATGGGAAATCCTTGTTACACAGAATGACTTTGTGCAAACCAACTGGGTCTACTCCAATGAAACTTACCTTAAACATAGAACACCCTAGTCCAGGAGACACTGGAGAGTATATAATGGGAATGTACTGGAGAGGGGGTAGTTCATACAATAAATTGGGAACTTTCTATTTACAAGACATGCACACATCACCTGAGTGGGTAGATACAAGACATATGACCATCAACCCTCTCAAACCCCACATTAAGACTCTTAAAGGCATGGTAGCCATAGCTAACCCTACATTTGAAGACACTATGGCAGTAGAGACTGGTTTTTCAGACACTAATCTATGGCTTGAGTGGATGAGATATAATGCTAATTCTCATAATAAAACTAACTGTTATGTTTGTGGTGGAGCCAGACCCCATCTAGGTACAGTGCCTCTAAATCTACCTCCTGATGTTGAAACATGTTTCTTAAAGGACCACTCTAGTGCCAGGAAAACATACTCGTTTTCCTGGCAATAGAGTGCCCTGAGGGTGCCCCCACCCTCAGGGACCCCCTCCCGCCCAGCTCTGGAAAGGGGTAAAAACTTACCTTTTTCCAGCGGTGGGCGGAGAGATCTCCTCCTCCGATCCTCCTCTTCTCCTCCCCGTCGGCTGAATGCGCACGCGCGGCAAGTGCTGCGCGCGCATTCAGCCGGTCACATAGGAAAGCATTCATAATTCTTTCCTATGGACGCTTGCGTGCTCTCACTGTGATTTTTACAGTGAGAATCACGCAAGCGCCTCTAGCGGCTGTCAGTGAGACAGCCACTAGAGGAAATAGGGGAAGGCTTAACCCATTCACAAACATAGCAGTTTCTCTGAAACTGCTATGTTTATGAAAAAATGGGTTAACCCTAGAAGGACCTGGCACCCAGACCACTTCATTAAGCTGAAGTGGTCTGGGTGCCTAGAGTGGTCCTTTAAGTCTCTATGTGCAGTCAATTACAAACTCATCAGTATGTGAATCATGGAAGAAGATATACCCTCTAACCCAAAGGGATATCAGGCCACCTTATGGAGTCACAGTATATTCAGGTAATTACACTTGATACACTACACACAGTACTACAGGGAAGTTTGTGGGAAAATTCCCTTCTGGTTATTGTGCTACATACCGAAAGCCTCCAGCTACCCTGTTAATACATCAAGTTAAATACTTGAGAGACATTTATTGGCTATGTGGATACATGCAACTCAGATCCAAATTGACAGGCCTATGGTGGGGGGAATGTGCTTTTACTAAAGTTATCATGCCCATACACATAATATCAGACAACCACCAAGGCCCTCTTGACTCACCACACACATACTTTAGAGTAAAAAGAGACACTCCTGTACAGGGCAGTTTCGACCCTCACGTATACATAGATGCCAAGGGGGGTGCCAAATGATTTTAAAGCCAGGGATGAGGTTGCAGCTGGATTCAAATCCTTGATTCCACTCATCACGGCCTATAAGAATGTAAATTGGATTAATTACATCTACTAAAACCAACAATGTTTTGTCAATTATACCAGAGATGCCCTCCAGGGACTGGCAGAACAATTACAAGCCACCTCCCAAATGTCATTTCAGAATAGGATGGCCATAGACATGATTCTGGCGGGGGAAAGGAGGTGTGTGTGAAATACTCCCAGATACCATGACATGCTGCACTTTTATACCAGATAACACAGGCCCTAACGGGAAAGTAACTATGGCCATCGAGAAGCTTGAAAGCCTCTCTGAAGAGTTAAAAAGAAACTCAGGGATCACCAATTCCTGGGATAGATGGTTTGGATGGATAAACGGATGGCAGAAAGTACTCTTCCAAGTGGGTATGGCTGTCCTAACTGTAATGATTCTTTTCCTCTTCTTTGTCTGCTGTATAATGCCTTGTGCACAGAAATATTTGCAGAAGACTGTAGATCAAACCATTGACCGCACCACCCCAACATTCCTACACCAAGACATTGATGACGGAACCTGTGACACAACACATGCACCTCTTCAGTCCCACCACATTAAGTATACAATTACTTCTCTCTAGGGAAACTATAGGGACAGCGTCTTGTCTAACGGGTAAAAAGTCTGTTGCGGAGATGTAGTGGACAAGCCGCTACGGGTTCTAGTGCAGTGAAGAGTTCAAGAAAACATGTTTGAGAAGATGAGCAGCAGCCTATTAGGGATATTATTAGGGATAGATAGTAGTTGTTTACATCGTAAATAGTAATTTTTAGGGGGGACTGTTGTGGACAGAATATTAACTCTATTAATTTTCGTAAAATGCCTATTTGCTCTGCATAACTATAATCAATATTATTCATAAGTTACTTAAAATGGCCGCTAGGGAATTTCCCCTGTAGTCAACTAACACCCTTAAATTAACAAGATGGCGCTGGAATCTGGAGGAGAGCTCCATGATGCCAGTGACATCACACCCGGTAGGATGAGCAATTGATGAACCACTTAACAACTAACCAATTGCTTTACCGGACCCTCGGGATAAAGATTCCTCAAGTCTTTCATTAACCTGAAACTTGTGTCTGGTGTGAATTACTTTGGGAGCGTGCACGTAAATACTTATTAATTTGGACAGGGGCAGATATGCAAAAATATCAAGCACTTGATTTGATCCACAACAGCTTTTCTGTAAACCCAGCACAAATTTCTTGCAATTTTTCTTCACTTTTGATTAGAAACTAGAAACTGTTTTCCCAGCAACAGGCAATATGGTAATTTTCTCTAATGATTTTTAGGATAGAAAAATTTAAAATAACAACAGATTATTTTTTATATTTGGGTTTCATATAAAGAACATTCTCTAGGCTCATGTACAATTTAGTTCAAACTAGGTACCTTTGTAACCATAGCAGTGAGTTTGATATTCTAATCAAGATTATTGATACTATCAATGTAATCTTCAAACGTGGAAAAGAGCTGCTCCAACACATAAAAAGCATCATCTATGTATCTTCTCCAGATTTTACAAAACCCGAATAAGGGATGATTATACAAAAGGTGTATCTCAATGAAGTTTATATATATATATATATATATATTTACAGATAGATCGATTATTAATACTATTAATCAAATCTACCAACTTGTCCAAGAGCTGCTCCAACACATAACAAATATCTGGACAAGGTATGATTATATTTACACACACACATACATGTATATATATATGTATCTGTTACGGACCGTTTCAGCATAAAAGGGGAAAAATCGGTTTAGGCGATAATCCCCTTTTCCCAAAAAGGCACAGCGACTGTAAAAGCACCAAAACTCACGAATTTGGATATAAATGAATGCACCCAACTCCCGAACTGCATACCAGGTAATAAGATAGCACTCTAAGCTGGAACCTCACGAATAGCTGCTAGCAGATGAATAGGAAAAGCAGACATCAGCTTACACTCCTAGCAGTCAAACTCCAACAGCATACAGTGAATCCCCCCAAGAACGAGACAAGGCTCCGTGTTGAAGGTCAAGCAGTGGTCTGTTTATTCAGGGCTACCTGCCCCTGTATTTATGCAGGTCTCCCACCTGGTGGACACTCCCCTAGGGGACCAGATGGAAGACTGAAACAGCAGACAGACATGTATCAGATTAGTACACACAGCCACAATACTTTCCCACAATGTATCTTGGTTTCCTCCTCTCTGTCCTGGAGATAATTAATGAAGTAATTCAATTATCTCCTAGGACAAAGGCCAGACTCCATTATGCACATGGTGACACAGAAACAGACTATCACTTTAAAATACATACAGACACATTTTATACACAAAACATAGACATGTAACATATCCCCAGATAGTTCAGGTCTGGGTGCACATTATTAGGTTAGAATGGCACCCAGATCACACAAATACATTTTAATTGCCATGGAGCCAAAGTCTTTAATTATACGAACAGGCTCCATGGCAGGCTATCTGGGTTACTACAGTTCACATAAAACATAAACTACCGAATTTCCCTGCATTCACCAAATCCATACGAATGAGAACCAGGGGCTGGAGGATCAGCGGTGCCTGCACGGAAAAGTGTCCGATTTTGGTGCATGAAAGCCGGGTAGAAAAGTGATGGCTGCCCGGGGAGCTCCAGAACAGCGCCACCTAGCGGCCGCTAAGTGTAACAGCGGCCACACAGTTAACAGGCAATTAACCGCAGCTTCAGGGAGGTAAATTGGCAGCACACTCCAGCTTCTGGGTGGCCAATTAACAACGCCGGCCGGCTTCCCACGGCTCTGGGGAGGTTGGTGAACGGCTGTTTGTTCGGTAGATGAAATCTACCGAACTGCTGTGCAGAAAGGGAGAAATAAATCCTTCTGCACAGTAAAATTAACCCTTTAGCTGCCGGTCCATAGTCCAGAGGCAGCAGGCGGGCAACCAGGCTCCTCCAATACAATGTGGCGAGATTGGTTTCGTCACAGTATCTATAATAATTTCAACTCACTACTGGTAAGTCATTGGCAATTTATGGAGAGTATGCCATGGGCTCTCCAGGCTATAGATTTTAAGCTCTCTATGTATATAATATGTGTGTGCTTATATATTATTTAACTAGATGTATATAACAAATTCAAGTAGAGTCCAAGTTGATCACAGGAAAAGCAAATAAAGAAAAAACTCCACAAATGTAACATTTAACAATAATTAACAGCGCATGAACTCATATATTGTATATAATAGCGATTATGCACTACTTAGAAATCTATAAGGGACATAGGTATATATATTATTCATTGCTGTTAATAATATAAAAATATATTTCTGTTTTTGTTGTTCGTACAGTCAATTTGAAGTTTAGATTAGAAGTTATATTTCATGCAAAAAAAAGTACCTAATGGCCTTTTCAAACCCTCTGCTTTATCTATGAAAAAAATAAGTAATAACAAAGTTGACATTGCAATACTTAGTAAGGCCTATGCACAAGAGCAGAGTCTGTGATGTCATAAATTACAGCAGAGTACGTCTAGGTAACACACAGTGATGTCATTTTCAAACATTCCGTGAACACTCACAGCACTCAGAGCTACACTTTACCTGGACAGTGGTTATATTAACTGGAAATATATATTTCCTACTCACCTGCAAAGGGATCTTGTGAAAAGGCACCTCTTGAGTACAGGACCGTTGACTTGTACTTTGCTATCCTATAAAACAAGTACAATGAGAATGGTGAGTGATTCTTTTTCTGCTTTATATCTATCTGTCTAGCTATCATTTTCAAATAATTAAAACAAATGAAATTACAAATTTTACGTTTTTATTTTGTTACTTTTTTGCATTAAATAAAAACCTAAAGGAACACTGCTCAATTCTATACCATTTAGGAATTGAATCACTATGTTCATGCAGCCCTAGTCACAACTCCCTGCATGTGACTTACACAACTTTCCTAAACACTTCCTGAAAAGAGCTTTGTAAAGCTTACACTTCCTTTACTACAAATTATGTTTAATTTAGAATTTTGTATCTCCTACTCTGTTAATAGCTTGCTAGACCATGCAGGGGTATCTTGTGTGTGATTAAAGTTTCATTTGAATAGCAGGAGATAAAAACGTTTAAAATAAGTAACATCTAAAAGAAAATTACATGTTTTTTTGCAGGCTTTGTGATTTACAGCCAGGGGAGGTGTAGCTAGGGCTGGATAGACAGAATTAAAAGTGATTTTACTTCAAAATGGTAGAGAATTGAGCAGTAAGACTTCAGAGGCATAATGTATACAGAAAAACTGCTTCATTAATATAAAGTTGTTTTGGTGATTATACTGTTACTTTAAAATATGAGCTTAAACAGCAACACAATAATAAAATGCTTAGATATTAATAACAATAATTAATTATTGATTATAAAGTCCTTACTGATTTCCTTGTGCTATACATAACGTATTGATATAAACTCCATATAAATACACCATAAGTGATTGTTAAAATAATGGAATCCAACGTTTATTTCTTATGCTGCCGGCAGCCATATATCAATTTTCCCAGAAACCACTGCTTTGACCTTTCAATACCCATACCACTCATTGTTACCCTTTTCTGTTCCTCCAGACACAGTTGATATTTATTTGTGTAATTTTCTCTTCATTTATTCACCAACCCATGCTTCCATAATATGTCCAACTTTACTCTGCATATAAAACCAGCTGCTGCAACAGGATTCTGTTCACACACTTTATTTCAGATACCAGTCCTGTTTTTTACAGTTCCCTTCTTTCCACATTCTATCCCTCTCAATCTACTACCTGCCCAATACATATGGCTACCAACAGGCTATTTCACTGTCAGACTGCCTAAAGTGAGTGGTAGCTAACAATTGGTCAGATTTGTTTGTCTCTAATAGATATTCCAGTTATTGGGTACATTGCTGTGTCCTATGCCATCTTTAATCAATAGAAAAAAAATCAAACTGGAAAGATTGTGACTCGATTGTGACAAAAATCAAACTGGAAAGATTGTGACTCTCGATAAAATTATATACTCCGTCTAACAGTGTTTTTCCTCTTTAATGCAGGTAAAATTCTCAGTGAATAGGAAATTTAAACCGCCACCACCCTCCATTAGCAGTGAATATTTCCATATTTGTGCCAGATCTTTCCTGCTCATATGTTACACGTGCATTTATGTATGTGTTTCTGTGAACTCAGCAACATGTCGGCTAATGCTGGACTATTTATTTCTACAAGGGACGGTCAAATCCCGTGTTCATTATACGGCAGTCTTCCTGAGCACAACATACGCACTGTACCTCCTTCTCCTCCTTATTTATGAGCACCTTTATCTAGTGGCCACAGTTTTCTGTGTATTACAGATAGTCTTAATAGACTTGGCCAAGAGGGGGAAGATGGCAATGGAAGGCATGGAGAAGAAGAATGAGGAAGAGGTGATGGAGGTGACGAAGGTGAAAGAAGAGATGAAATGGAAAGTCTTTTAAAGAAGGAATTGTTGTGGGGAAAAAGACTGCTTGCTTGTAAAGGAAAAAGTTTTTTATTAAAAAAGTTTTATAACTGAATTCTTTATTTTGTTGTTTTTCTGAGGATTCTGCTTTATATTATTAGGGCAAAGCACAGTGAAAACGTAGGAACCGGAAGCAATCATTAGTTTGCAGATTGTAATTTATTGCAAGTCTAGAACCAAAGAGAGCACCAGTAATATTAATTCTTTCATTCCTTAATAATCCCGATCTGCCACCCAGACCATTTTCAGATAGGCGATTTAAGCCCATCAATACATTGTACACAGGGAACCTGACGTTTTGAAATTCTCCAACTTCCTAATGCTGTCTCTCACTTTCCAACCCTCATCATCATTACAACAATGCCTGATTTATTTGCTCTTACAATTCTGATCCTTTCTGTGCAGTGACATGTTATAGATTTAATGCTTGAGAAGAATGGATTTATAAGGGAAAATAAATAACTTAATGGTAGTTACTGGGCCTGGATATTCCACTGTCCAATGGTCCCAGTGTGGTCGCACACTTCAAAAACCACTGGTGTTTGCACCTTTTGGGAAGACAGATTCCGCAGCACAAAGAAATCATCAAACCTATTCTATATCTCATTGTTTGATCAAATGCTGAAATTGGTGATTGTGCTGTTCTTCTTATCTGAGCTCTGCTCTTAAAGGGACAGCTCATTAAAATGGATAAGGTGGCTGGTGTCCCTTGGCTCTGTTCAACAGGCAGGGATAAACTCTGCCTTAATTATACCAGTCCACATCAACAATGGGCGGAAATGATATGCAGAGACTACTCAGCCCACGCTCTGAGCCTATCTTCCCATAGCACTGTTTAGCGTGAGGTACACTCCAAGAGGGAAATTTAGCTTGTCCCCCTACGAGATTCTATTTGGTTCAGCTCCCAGGCTAGGCTGTTACTTTCCTCAGCAGCTCCAAATTCAGTCAGATGCAATGGTAAATTACATAACTGCTCTCTCTCATGCCTTGACCAAAATCCATGCGCAAGTGTTTTCTTCTATTCCAGATCCAGTGTCTGATACAATCACCCATAAGTTACTCCCTGGTGATTGGGTTCTGGTTAAGAAATTCCTGAGAAAGCACACACTTGAGCCAAGATTTCATGGTTTCTTCCAAGTCCTTCTAACTACATCTACCTCAGTAAAACTAGCTGGGAAGGACACTTGGATACACGCTTCGCACTGCAAGAAAGTTCCAGCTCCAGAGGAAGCTTTACTGTGATATTGTCTCTTGTACTTTTCCACAATCCCAACATTCGACTATATACAAAGACATACCTAATAAAAAGGACCCACACATTTGTGTGACTGGTGACCATTGGGGACATCACTGTAGTTCCTGGAAAGCAGCGGGTTGGAACACGGGCCGACAATGGGGTTACAGACCACAAAGTGCCTTAGATAGAGTGGACAGGAATGGGAAATCCTTGTTACACAGAATGACTTTGTGCAAACCAACTGGGTCTACTCCAATGAAACTTACCTTAAACATAGAACACCCTAGTCCAGGAGACACTGGAGAGTATATAATGGGAATGTACTGGAGAGGGGGTAGTTCATACAATAAATTGGGAACTTTCTATTTACAAGACATGCACACATCACCTGAGTGGGTAGATACAAGACATATGACCATCAACCCTCTCAAACCCCACATTAAGACTCTTAAAGACATGGTAGCCATAGCTAACCCTACATTTGAAGACACTATGGCAGTAGAGACTCTTTTTTCAGACACTAATCTATGGCTTGAGTGGATGAGATATAATGCTAATTCTCATAATAAAACTAACTGTTATGTTTGTGGTGGAGCCAGACCCCATCTAGGTACAGTGCCTCTAAATCTACCTCCTGATGTTGAAACATGTTTCTTAAAGGACCACTCTAGTGCCAGGAAAACATACTCGTTTTCCTGGCAATAGAGTGCCCTGAGGGTGCCCCCACCCTCAGGGACCCCCTCTCGCCCGGCTCTGGAAAGGGGTAAAAACTTACCTTTTTCCAGCGGTGGGCGGAGAGATCTCCTCCTCCGATCCTCCTCTTCTCCTCCCCGTCGGCTGAATGCGCGCGCGCGGCAAGAGCTGCTGTGCAGAAAGGGAGAAATAAATCCTTCTGCACAGTAAAATTAACCCTTTAGCTGCCGGTCCATAGTCCAGAGGCAGCAGGCGGGCAACCAGGCTCCTCCAATACAATGTGGCGAGATTGGTTTCGTCACAGTATCTATAATAATTTCAACTCACTACTGGTAAGTCATTGGCAATTTATGGAGAGTATGCCATGGGCTCTCCAGGCTATAGATTTTAAGCTCTCTATGTATATAATATGTGTGTGCTTATATATTATTTAACTAGATGTATATAACAAATTCAAGTAGAGTCCAAGTTGATCACAGGAAAAGCAAATAAAGAAAAAACTCCACAAATGTAACATTTAACAATAATTAACAGCGCATGAACTCATATATTGTATATAATAGCGATTATGCACTACTTAGAAATCTATAAGGGACATAGGTATATATATTATTCATTGCTGTTAATAATATAAAAATATATTTCTGTTTTTGTTGTTCGTACAGTCAATTTGAAGTTTAGATTAGAAGTTATATTTCATGCAAAAAAAAGTACCTAATGGCCTTTTCAAACCCTCTGCTTTATCTATGAAAAAAATAAGTAATAACAAAGTTGACATTGCAATACTTAGTAAGGCCTATGCACAAGAGCAGAGTCTGTGATGTCATAAATTACAGCAGAGTACGTCTAGGTAACACACAGTGATGTCATTTTCAAACATTCCGTGAACACTCACAGCACTCAGAGCTACACTTTACCTGGACAGTGGTTATATTAACTGGAAATATATATTTCCTACTCACCTGCAAAGGGATCTTGTGAAAAGGCACCTCTTGAGTACAGGACCGTTGACTTGTACTTTGCTATCCTATAAAACAAGTACAATGAGAATGGTGAGTGATTCTTTTTCTGCTTTATATCTATCTGTCTAGCTATCATTTTCAAATAATTAAAACAAATGAAATTACAAATTTTAAGTTTTTATTTTGTTACTTTTTTGCATTAAATAAAAACCTAAAGGAACACTGCTCAATTCTATACCATTTAGGAATTGAATCACTATGTTCATGCAGCCCTAGTCACAACTCCCTGCATGTGACTTACACAACTTTCCTAAACACTTCCTGAAAAGAGCTTTGTAAAGCTTACACTTCCTTTACTACAAATTATGTTTAATTTAGAATTTTGTATCTCCTACTCTGTTAATAGCTTGCTAGACCATGCAGGGGTATCTTGTGTGTGATTAAAGTTTCATTTGAATAGCAGGAGATAAAAACGTTTAAAATAAGTAACATCTAAAAGAAAATTACATGTTTTTTTGCAGGCTTTGTGATTTACAGCCAGGGGAGGTGTAGCTAGGGCTGGATAGACAGAATTAAAAGTGATTTTACTTCAAAATGGTAGAGAATTGAGCAGTAAGACTTCAGAGGCATAATGTATACAGAAAAACTGCTTCATTAATATAAAGTTGTTTTGGTGATTATACTGTTACTTTAAAATATGAGCTTAAACAGCAACACAATAATAAAATGCTTAGATATTAATAACAATAATTAATTATTGATTATAAAGTCCTTACTGATTTCCTTGTGCTATACATAAAGTATTGATATAAACTCCATATAAATACACCATAGGTGATTGTTAAAATAATGGAATCCAACGTTTATTTCTTATGCTGCCGGCAGCCATATATCAATTTTCCCAGAAACCACTGCTTTGACCTTTCAATACCCATACCACTCATTGTTACCCTTTTCTGTTCCTCCAGACACAGTTGATATTTATTTGTGTAATTTTCTCTTCATTTATTCACCAACCCATGCTTCCATAATATGTCCAACTTTACTCTGCATATAAAACCAGCTGCTGCAACAGGATTCTGTTCACACACTTTATTTCAGATACCAGTCCTGTTTTTTACAGTTCCCTTCTTTCCACATTCTATCCCTCTCAATCTACTACCTGCCCAATACATATGGCTACCAACAGGCTATTTCACTGTCAGACTGCCTAAAGTGAGTGGTAGCTAACAATTGGTCAGATTTGTTTGTCTCTAATAGATATTCCAGTTATTGGGTACATTGCTGTGTCCTATGCCATCTTTAATCAATAGAAAAAAAATCAAACTGGAAAGATTGTGACTCGATTGTGACAAAAATCAAACTGGAAAGATTGTGACTCTCGATAAAATTATATACTCCGTCTAACAGTGTTTTTCCTCTTTAATGCAGGTAAAATTCTCAGTAAATAGGAAATTTAAACCGCCACCACCCTCCATTAGCAGTGAATATTTCCATATTTGTGCCAGATCTTTCCTGCTCATATGTTACACGTGCATTTATGTATGTGTTTCTGTGAACTCAGCAACATGTCGGCTAATGCTGGACTATTTATTTCTACAAGGGACGGTCAAATCCCGTGTTCATTATACGGCAGTCTTCCTGAGCACAACATACGCACTGTACCTCCTTCTCCTCCTTATTTATGAGCACCTTTATCTAGTGGCCACAGTTTTCTGTGTATTACAGATAGTCTTAATAGACTTGGCCAAGAGGGGGAAGATGGCAATGGAAGGCATGGAGAAGAAGAATGAGGAAGAGGTGATGGAGGTGACGAAGGTGAAAGAAGAGATGAAATGGAAAGTCTTTTAAAGAAGGAATTGTTGTGGGGAAAAAGACTGCTTGCTTGTAAAGGAAAAAGTTTTTTATTAAAAAAGTTTTATAACTGAATTCTTTATTTTGTTGTTTTTCTGAGGATTCTGCTTTATATTATTAGGGCAAAGCACAGTGAAAACGTAGGAACCGGAAGCAATCATTAGTTTGCAGATTGTAATTTATTGCAAGTCTAGAACCAAAGAGAGCACCAGTAATATTAATTCTTTCATTCCTTAATAATCCCGATCTGCCACCCAGACCATTTTCAGATAGGCGATTTAAGCCCATCAATACATTGTACACAGGGAACCTGACGTTTTGAAATTCTCCAACTTCCTAATGCTGTCTCTCACTTTCCAACCCTCATCATCATTACAACAATGCCTGATTTATTTGCTCTTACAATTCTGATCCTTTCTGTGCAGTGACATGTTATAGATTTAATGCTTGAGAAGAATGGATTTATAAGGGAAAATAAATAACTTAATGGTAGTTACTGGGCCTGGATATTCCACTGTCCAATGGTCCCAGTGTGGTCGCACACTTCAAAAACCACTGGTGTTTGCACCTTTTGGGAAGACAGATTCCGCAGCACAAAGAAATCATCAAACCTATTCTATATCTCATTGTTTGATCAAATGCTGAAATCGGTGATTGTGCTGTTCTTCTCAGCTGAGCTCTGCTCTTAAAGGGACAGCTCATTAAAATGGATAAGGTGGCTGGTGTCCCTTGGCTCTGTTCAACAGGCAGGGATAAACTCTGCCTTAATTATACCAGTCCACATCAACAATGGGCGGAAATGATATGCAGAGACTACTCAGCCCACGCTCTGAGCCTATCTTCCCATAGCACTGTTTAGCATGAGGTACACTCCAAGAGGGAAATTTAGCTTGTCCCCCTACGAGATTCTATTTGGTTCAGCTCCCAGGCTAGGCTGTTACTTTCCTCAGCAGCTCCAAATTCAGTCAGATGCAATGGTAAATTACATAACTGCTCTCTCTCATGCCTTGACCAAAATCCATGCGCAAGTGTTTTCTTCTATTCCAGATCCAGTGTCTGATACAATCACCCATAAGTTACTCCCTGGTGATTGGGTTCTGGTTAAGAAATTCCTGAGAAAGCACACACTTGAGCCAAGATTTCATGGTTTCTTCCAAGTCCTTCTAACTACATCTACCTCAGTAAAACTAGCTGGGAAGGACACTTGGATACACGCTTCGCACTGCAAGAAAGTTCCAGCTCCAGAGGAAGTTTTACTGTGATATTGTCTCTTTTTACTTTTCCACAATCCCAACATTCGACTATATACAAAGACATACCTAATAAAAAGGACCCACACATTTGTGTGACTGGTGACCATTGGGGACATCACTGTAGTTCCTGGAAAGCAGCGGGTTGGAACACGGGCCGACCATGGGGTTACAGACCACAAAGTGCCTTAGATAGAGTGGACAGGAATGGGAAATCCTTGTTACACAGAAGGACTTTGTGCAAACCAACTGGGTCTACTCCAATTAAACTTACCTTAAACATAGAACACCCTAGTCCAGGAGACACTGGAGAGTATATAATGGGAATGTACTGGAGAGGGGGTAGTTCATACAATAAATTGGGAACTTTCTATTTACAAGACATGCACACATCACCTGAGTGGGTAGATACAAGACATATGACCATCAACCCTCTCAATCCCCACATTAAGACTCTTAAAGACATGGTAGCCATAGCTAACCCTACATTTGAAGACACTATGGCAGTAGAGACTGTTTTTTCAGACACTAATCTATGGCTTGAGTGGATGAGATATAATGCTAATTCTCATAATAAAACTAACTGTTATGTTTGTGGTGGAGCCAGACCCCATCTAGGTACAGTGCCTCTAAATCTACCTCCTGATGTTGAAACATGTTTCTTAAAGGACCACTCTAGTGCCAGGAAAACATACTCGTTTTCCTGGCACTAGAGTGCCCTGAGGGTGCCCCCACCCTCAGGGACCCCCTCCCGCCCGGCTCTGGAAAGGGGAAAGGGGTAAAAACTTACCTTTTTCCAGCGGTGGGCGGAGAGATCTCCTCCTCCGATCCTCCTCTTCTCCTCCCCGTCGGCTGAATGCGCACGTGCGGCAAGAGCTGCGCGCGCATTCAGCCGGTCACATAGGAAAGCATTCATAATGCTTTCCTATGGACGCTTGCGTGCTCTCACTGTGATTTTCACAGTGAGAATCACGCAAGCGCCTCTAGCGGCTGTCAGTGAGACAGCCACTAGAGGAAATAGGGGAAGGCTTAACCCATTCACAAACATAGCAGTTTCTCTGAAACTGCTATGTTTATGAAAAAATGGGTTAACCCTAGAAGGACCTGGCACCCAGACCACTTCATTAAGCTGAAGTGGTCTGGGTGCCTAGAGTGGTCCTTTAAGTCTCTATGTGCAGTCAATTACAAACTCATCAGTATGTGAATCATGGAAGAAGATATACCCTCTAACCCAAAGGGATATCAGGCCACCTTATGGAGTCACAGTATATTCAGGTAATTAAACTTGATACACTACACACAGTACCACAGGGAAGTTTGTGGGAAAATTCCCTTCTGGTTATTGTGCTACATGCCGAAAGCCTCCAGCTACCCTGTTAATACATCAAGTTAAATACTTGAGAGACATTTATTGGCTATGTGGATACATGCAACTCAGATCCAAATTGACAGGCCTATGGTGGGGGGAATCTGCTTTTACTAAAGTTATCATGCCCATACACATAATATCAGACAACCACCAAGGCCCTCTTGACTCACCACACACATACTTTAGAGTAAAAAGAGACACTCCTGTACAGGGCAGTTTCGACCCTCACATATACATAGATGCCAAGGGGGGTGCCAAATGATTTTAAAGCCAGGGATGAGGTTGCAGCTGGATTCAAATCCTTGATTCCACTCATCACGGCATATAAGAATGTAAATTGGATTAATTACATCTACTAAAACCAACAATGCCCTCCAGGGACTGGCAGAACAATTACAAGCCACCTCCCAAATGTCATTTCAGAATAGGATGGCCATAGACATGATTCTGGCGGGGGAAAGGAGGTGTGTGTGAAATACTCCCAGATACCATGACATGCTGCACTTTTATCCCAGATAACACAGGCCCTAACGGGAAAGTAACTATGGCCATCGAGAAGCTTGAAAGCCTCTCTGAAGAGTTAAAAAGAAACTCAGGGATCACCAATTCTTGGGATAGATGGTTTGGATGGATGAACGGATGGCAGAAAGTACTCTTCCAAGTGGGTATGGCTGTCCTAACTGTAATGATTCTTTTCCTCTTCTTTGTCTGCTGTATAATGCCTTGTGCACAGAAATATTTGCAGAAGACTGTAGATCAAACCATTGACCGCACCACCCCAACATTCCTACAACAAGACATTGATGACGGAACCTGTGACACAACACATGCACCTCTTCAGTCCCACCACATTAAGTATACAATTACGTCTCTCTAGGGAAACTATAGGGACAGCGTCTTGTCTAACGGGTAAAAAGTCTGTTGCGGAGATGTAGTGGACAAGCCGCTACGGGTTCTAGTGCAGTGAAGAGTTCAAGAAAACATGTTTGAGAAGATGAGCAGCAGCCTATTAGGGATATTATTAGGGATAGATAGTAGTTGTTTACATCGTAAATAGTAATTTTTAGGGGGGACTGTTGTGGACAGAATATTAACTCTATTAATTTTCGTAAAATGCCTATTTGCTCTGCATAACTATAATCAATATTATTCATAAGTTACTTAAAATGGCCGCTAGGGAATTTCCCCTGTAGTCAACTAACACCCTTGAATTAACAAGATGGCGCTGGAATCTGGAGGAGAGCTCCATGATGCCAGTGACATCACACCCGGTAGGATGAGCAATTGATGAACCACTTAACACCTAACCAATTGCTTTACCGGACCCTCGGAATAAAGATTCCTCAAGTCTTTCATTAACCTGAAACTTGTGTCTGGTGTGAATTACTTTGGGAGCGTGCACATAAATACTTATTAATTTTGACAGGGGCAGATATGCAAAAATATCAAGCACTTGATTTGATCCACAACAGCTTTTCTGTAAACCCAGCACAAATTTCTTGCAATTTTTCTTCACTTTTGATTAGAAACTAGAAACTGTTTTCCCAGCAACAGGCAATATGGTAATTTTCTCTAATGATTTTTAGGATAGAAAAATCTAAAATAACAACAGATTATTTTTTATATTTGGGTTTCATATAAAGAACATTCTCTAGGCTCATGTACAATTTAGTTCAAACTAGGTACCTTTGTAACCATAGCAGTGAGTTTGATATTCTAATCAAGATTATTGATACTATCAATGTAATCTTCAAACGTGGAAAAGAGCTGCTCCAACACATAAAAAGCATCATCTATGTATCTTCTCCAGATTTTACAAAACCCGAATAAGGGATGATTATACAAAAGGTGTATCTCAATGAAGTTTATATATATATATATATTTACAGATAGATCGATTATTAATACTATTAATCAAATCTACCAACTTGTCCAAGAGCTGCTCCAACACATAACAAATATCTGGACAAGGTATGATTATATTTACACACACACATACATGTATATATATATGTATCTATAATAATTTCAACTCACTACTGGTAAGTCATTGGCAATTTATGGAGAGTATGCCATGGGCTCTCCAGGCTATAGATTTTAAGCTCTCTATGTATATAATATGTGTGTGCTTATATATTATTTAACTAGATGTATATAACAAATTCAAGTAGAGTCCAAGTTGATCACAGGAAAAGCAAATAAAGAAAAAACTCCACAAATGTAACATTTAACAATAATTAACAGCGCATGAACTCATATATTGTATATAATAGCGATTATGCACTACTTAGAAATCTATAAGGGACATAGGTATATATATTATTCATTGCTGTTAATAATATAAAAATATATTTCTGTTTTTGTTGTTCGTACAGTCAATTTGAAGTTTAGATTAGAAGTTATATTTCATGCAAAAAAAGTACCTAATGGCCTTTTCAAACCCTCTGCTTTATCTATGAAAAAAATAAGTAATAACAAAGTTGACATTGCAATACTTAGTAAGGCCTATGCACAAGAGCAGAGTCTGTGATGTCATAAATTACAGCAGAGTACGTCTAGGTAACACACAGTGATGTCATTTTCAAACATTCCGTGAACACTCACAGCACTCAGAGCTACACTTTACCTGGACAGTGGTTATATTAACTGGAAATATATATTTCCTACTCACCTGCAAAGGGATCTTGTGAAAAGGCACCTCTTGAGTACAGGACCGTTGACTTGTACTTTGCTATCCTATAAAACAAGTATAATGAGAATGGTGAGTGATTCTTTTTCTGCTTTATATCTATCTGTCTAGCTATCATTTTCAAATAATTAAAACAAATGAAATTACAAATTTTAAGTTTTTATTTTGTTACTTTTTTGCATTAAATAAAAACCTAAAGGAACACTGCTCAATTCTATACCATTTAGGAATTGAATCACTATGTTCATGCAGCCCTAGTCACAACTCCCTGCATGTGACTTACACAACTTTCCTAAACACTTCCTGAAAAGAGCTTTGTAAAGCTTACACTTCCTTTACTACAAATTATGTTTAATTTAGAATTTCGTATCTCCTACTCTGTTAATAGCTTGCTAGACCATGCAGGGGTATCTTGTGTGTGATTAAAGTTTCATTTGAATAGCAGGAGATAAAAACGTTTAAAATAAGTAACATCTAAAAGAAAATTACATGTTTTTTTTGCAGGCTTTGTGATTTACAGCCAGGGGAGGTGTAGCTAGGGCTGGATAGACAGAATTAAAAGTGATTTTACTTCAAAATGGTAGAGAATTGAGCAGTAAGACTTCAGAGGCATAATGTATACAGAAAAACTGCTTCATTAATATAAAGTTGTTTTGGTGATTATACTGTTACTTTAAAATATGAGCTTAAACAGCAACACAATAATAAAATGCTTAGATATTAATAACAATAATTAATTATTAATTATAAAGTCCTTACTGATTTCCTTGTGCTATACATAAAGTATTGATATAAACTCCATATAAATACACCATAGGTGATTGTTAAAATAATGGAATCCAACGTTTATTTCTTATGCTGCCGGCAGCCATATATCAATTTTCCCAGAAACCACTGCTTTGACCTTTCAATACCCATGACATATGCACCGTCGTTATTCGGCAGGTGCTACTTTTAGTTTTACCTTAAATAAAACACTGACACCAAATTTATCTGTTGGATTATAACGTCCACAGCTTTATTAATTATTAAATATATAAATAAATAAATTAACAATTTAGGGTCATTGTCCAGCTAACATTATATTACTATCCCCCCGCACAATACCCCTGACAATGACCCTATCTTTTGAACAATAATTAACATTCACTTAACATATAACTAGTAACACACGGCCTACCAGAGAGGCCCCAAAACCATACTGTTAACTGTAGGGGTGTACCCAGACACCCCTGCCCCCTAGGTTCGTAGCCACCGAAGAGCTTGAACCTACCAACACTCTAATCCATCTGGCCTACTCCAGCCTAGGCCTTGGCCTGTCCATTCCCAATTCCAGCTAACTCCTGGCTTTAGCACGCCCTGTTCCCGCCGCTGTGACCAAACGGGATCAAACCTCAACTATAGGGAGGGAGGGAGGGAGGGACAAGTGACAGGTCAGTGCAATTCAGATTAACTGGCTCCTCACTTAAGATGGCCGCCTATTTACACTACCTGACTCCTCCCCTACTTAGCCCCGCCCTAAACCATCCCATAATTTTCCACCTGCCCTCTTCCTGGCCTTGTCAAGGCCCACTCCCCTGTTTCACTGTTCCATGGGCTTCATACCACTCATTGTTACCCTTTTCTGTTCCTCCAGACACAGTTGATATTTATTTGTGTAATTTTCTCTTCATTTATTCACCAACCCATGCTTCCATAATATGTCCAACTTTACTCTGCATATAAAACCAGCTGCTGCAACAGGATTCTGTTCACACACTTTATTTCAGATACCAGTCCTGTTTTTTACAGCTCCCTTCTTTCCACATTCTATCCCTCTCAATCTACTACCTGCCCAATACATATGGCTACCAACAGGCTATTTCACTGTCAGACTGCCTAAAGTGAGTGGTAGCTAACAATTGGTCAGATTTGTTTGTCTCTAATAGATATTCCAGTTATTGGGTACATTGCTGTGTCCTATGCCATCTTTAATCAATAGAAAAAAAATCAAACTGGAAAGATTGCGACTCGATTGTGACAAAAATCAAACTGGAAAGATTGTGACTCTCGATAAAATTATATACTCCGTCTAACAGTGTTTTTCCTCTTTAATGCAGGTAAAATTCTCAGTGAATAGGAAATTTAAACCGCCACCACCCTCCATTAGCAGTGAATATTTCCATATTTGTGCCAGCTCTTTCCTGCTCATATGTTACACGTGCATTTATGTATGTGTTTCTGTGAACTCAGCAACATGTCGGCTAATGCTGGACTCTTTATTTCTACAAGGGACGGTCAAATCCCGTGTTCATTATACGGCAGTCTTCCTGAGCACAACATACGCACTGTACCTTCTTCTCCTCCTTATTTATGAGCACCTTTATCTAGTGGCCACAGTTTTCTGTGTATTACAGATAGTCTTAATAGACTTGGCCAAGAGGGGGAAGATGGCAATGGAAGGCATGGAGAAGAAGAATGAGGAAGAGGTGATGGAGGTGACGAAGGTGAAAGAAGAGATGAAATGGAAAGTCTTTTAAAGAAGGAATTGTTGTGGTGAAAAAGACTGCTTGCTTGTAAAGGAAAAAGTTTTTTATTAAAAAAGTTTTATAACTGAATTCTTTATTTTGTTGTTTTTCTGAGGATTCTGCTTTATATTATTAGGGCAAAGCACAGTGAAAACGTAGGAACCGGAAGCAATCATTAGTTTGCAGATTGTAATTTATTGCAAGTCTAGAACCAAAGAGAGCACCAGTAATATTAATTCTTTCATTCCTTAATAATCCCGATCTGCCACCCAGACCATTTTCAGATAGGCGATTTAAGCCCATCAATACATTGTACACAGGGAACCTGACGTTTTGAAATTCTCCAACTTCCTAATGCTGTCTCTCACTTTCCAACCCTCATCATCATTACAACAATGCCTGATTTATTTGCTCTTACAATTCTGATCCTTTCTGTGCAGTGACATGTTATAGATTTAATGCTTGAGAAGAATGGATTTATAAGGGAAAATAAATAACTTAATGGTAGTTACTGGGCCTGGATATTCCACTGTCCAATGGTCCCAGTGTGGTCGCACACTTCAAAAACCACTGGTGTTTGCACCTTTTGGGAAGACAGATTCCGCAGCACAAAGAAATCATCAAACCTATTCTATATCTCATTGTTTGATCAAATGCTGAAATTGGTGATTGTGCTGTTCTTCTTAGCTGAGCTCTGCTCTTAAAGGGACAGCTCATTAAAATGGATAAGGTGGCTGGTGTCCCTTGGCTCTGTTCAACAGGCAGGGATAAACTCTGCCTTAATTATACCAGTCCACATCAACAATGGGCGGAAATGATATGCAGAGACTACTCAGCCCACGCTCTGAGCCTATCTTCCCATAGCACTGTTTAGCGTGAGGTACACTCCAAGAGGGAAATTTAGCTTGTCCCCCTACGAGATTCTATTTGGTTCAGCTCCCAGGCTAGGCTGTTACTTTCCTCAGCAGCTCCAAATTCAGTCAGATGCAATGGTAAATTACATAACTGCTCTCTCTCATGCCTTGACCAAAATCCATGCGCAAGTGTTTTCTTCTATTCCAGATCCAGTGTCTGATACAATCACCCATAAGTTACTCCCTGGTGATTGGGTTCTGGTTAAGAAATTCCTGAGAAAGCACACACTTGAGCCAAGATTTCATGGTTTATTCCAAGTCCTTCTAACTACATCTACCTCAGTAAAACTAGCTGGGAAGGACACTTGGATACACGCTTCGCACTGCAAGAAAGTTCCAGCTCCAGAGGAAGCTTTACTGTGATATTGTCTCTTGTACTTTTCCACAATCCCAACATTCGACTATATACAAAGACATACCTAATAAAAAGGACCCACACATTTGTGTGACTGGTGACCATTGGGGACATCACTGTAGTTCCTGGAAAGCAGCGGGTTGGAACACGGGCCGACCATGGGGTTACAGACCACAAAGTGCCTTAGATAGAGTGGACAGGAATGGGAAATCCTTGTTACACAGAATGACTATTAATTTTCGTAAAATGCCTATTTGCACTGCATAACTATAATCAATATTATTCATAAGTTACTTAAAATGGCCGCTAGGGAATTTCCCCTGTAGTCAACTAACACCCTTGAATTAACAAGATGGCGCTGGAATCTGGAGGAGAGCTCCATGATGCCAGTGATATCACACCCGGTAGGATGAGCAATTGATGAACCACTTAACACCTAACCAATTGCTTTACCGGACCCTCGGAATAAAGATTCCTCAAGTCTTTCATTAACCTGAAACTTGTGTCTGGTGTGAATTACTTTGGGAGCGTGCACGTAAATACTTATTAATTTGGACAGGGGCAGATATGCAAAAATATCAAGCACTTGATTTGATCCACAACAGCTTTTCTGTAAACCCAGCACAAATTTCTTGCAATTTTTCTTCACTTTTGATTAGAAACTAGAAACTGTTTTCCCAGCAACAGGCAATATGGTAATTTTCTCTAATGATTTTTAGGATAGAAAAATCTAAAATAACAACAGATTATTTTTTATATTTGGGTTTCATATAAAGAACATTCTCTAGGCTCATGTACAATTTAGTTCAAACTAGGTACCGTTGTAACCATAGCAGTGAGTTTGATATTCTAATCAAGATTATTGATACTATCAATGTAATCTTCAAACGTGGAAAAGAGCTGCTCCAACACATAAAAAGCATCATCTATGTATCTTCTCCAGATTTTACAAAACCCGAATAAGGGATGATTATACAAAAGGTGTATCTCAATGAAGTTTATATATATATATATATATATATATATATATATATATTTACAGATAGATCGATTATTAATACTATTAATCAAATCTACCAACTTGTCCAAGAGCTGCTCCAACACATAACAAATATCTGGACAAGGTATGATTATATTTACACACACACATACATGTTTATATATATGTATCTATAATAATTAACAGCGCATGAACTCATATATTGTATATAATAGCGATTATGCACTACTTAGAAATCTATAAGGGACATAGGTATATATATTATTCATTGCTGTTAATAATATAAAAATCTATTTCTGTTTTTGTTGTTCGTACAGTCAATTTGAAGTTTAGATTAGAAGTTATATTTCATGCAAAAAAAGTACCTAATGGCCTTTTCAAACCCTCTGCTTTATCTATGAAAAAAATAAGTAATAACAAAGTTGACATTGCAATACTTAGTAAGGCCTATGCACAAGAGCAGAGTCTGTGATGTCATAAATTACAGCAGAGTACGTCTAGGTAACACACAGTGATGTCATTTTCAAACATTCCGTGAACACTCACAGCACTCAGAGCTACACTTCACCTGGACAGTGGTTATATTAACTGGAAATATATATTTCCTACTCACCTGCAAAGGGATCTTGTGAAAAGGCACCTCTTGAGTACAGGACTGTTGACTTGTACTTTGCTATCCTATAAAACAAGTATAATGAGAATGGTGAGTGATTCTTTTTCTGCTTTATATCTATCTGTCTAGCTATCATTTTCAAATAATTAAAACAAATGAAATTACAAATTTTAAGTTTTTATTTTGTTACTTTTTTGCATTAAATAAAAACCTAAAGGAACACTGCTCAATTCTATACCATTTAGGAATTGAATCACTATGTTCATGCAGCCCTAGTCACAACTCCCTGCATGTGACTTACACAACTTTCCTAAACACTTCCTGAAAAGAGCTTTGTAAAGCTTACACTTCCTTTACTACAAATTATGTTTAATTTAGAATTTCGTATCTCCTACTCTGTTAATAGCTTGCTAGACCATGCAGGGGTATCTTGTGTGTGATTAAAGTTTCATTTGAATAGCAGGAGATAAAAACGTTTAAAATAAGTAACATCTAAAAGAAAATTACATGTTTTTTTTGCAGGCTTTGTGATTTACAGCCAGGGGAGGTGTAGCTAGGGCTGGATAGACAGAATTAAAAGTGATTTTACTTCAAAATGGTAGAGAATTGAGCAGTAAGACTTCAGAGGCATAATGTATACAGAAAAACTGCTTCATTAATATAAAGTTGTTTTGGTGATTATACTGTTACTTTAAAATATGAGCTTAAACAGCAACACAATAATAAAATGCTTAGATATTAATAACAATAATTAATTATTAATTATAAAGTCCTTACTGATTTCCTTGTGCTATACATAAAGTATTGATATAAACTCCATATAAATACACCATAGGTGATTGTTAAAATAATGGAATCCAACGTTTATTTCTTATGCTGCCGGCAGCCATATATCAATTTTCCCAGAAACCACTGCTTTGACCTTTCAATACCCATGACATATGCACCGTCGTTATTCGGCAGGTGCTACTTTTAGTTTTACCTTAAATAAAACACTGACACCAAATTTATCTGTTGGATTATAACGTCCACAGCTTTATTAATTATTAAATATATAAATAAATAAATTAACAATTTAGGGTCATTGTCCAGCTAACATTATATTACTATCCCCCCGCACAATACCCCTGACAATGACCCTATCTTTTGAACAATAATTAACATTCACTTAACATATAACTAGTAACACACGGCCTACCAGAGAGGCCCCAAAACCATACTGTTAACTGTAGGGGTGTACCCAGACACCCCTGCCCCCTAGGTTCGTAGCCACCGAAGAGCTTGAACCTACCAACACTCTAATCCATCTGGCCTACTCCAGCCTAGGCCTTGGCCTGTCCATTCCCAATTCCAGCTAACTCCTGGCTTTAACACGCCCTGTTCCCGCCGCTGTGACCAAACGGGATCAAACCTCAACTATAGGGAGGGAGGGAGGGAGGGACAAGTGACATGTCAGTGCAATTCAGATTAACTGGCTCCTCACTTAAGATGGCCGCCTATTTACACTACCTGACTCCTCCCCTACTTAGCCCCGCCCTAAACATCCCATAATTTTCCACCTGCCCTCTTCCTGGCCTTGTCAAGGCCCACTCCCCTGTTTCACTGTTCCATGGGCTTCATACCACTCATTGTTACCCTTTTCTGTTCCTCCAGACACAGTTGATATTTATTTGTGTAATTTTCTCTTCATTTATTCACCAACCCATGCTTCCATAATATGTCCAACTTTACTCTGCATATAAAACCAGCTGCTGCAACAGGATTCTGTTCACACACTTTATTTCAGATACCAGTCCTGTTTTTTACAGCTCCCTTCTTTCCACATTCTATCCCTCTCAATCTACTACCTGCCCAATACATATGGCTACCAACAGGCTATTTCACTGTCAGACTGCCTAAAGTGAGTGGTAGCTAACAATTGGTCAGATTTGTTTGTCTCTAATAGATATTCCAGTTATTGGGTACATTGCTGTGTCCTATGCCATCTTTAATCAATAGAAAAAAAATCAAACTGGAAAGATTGCGACTCGATTGTGACAAAAATCAAACTGGAAAGATTGTGACTCTCGATAAAATTATATACTCCGTCTAACAGTGTTTTTCCTCTTTAATGCAGGTAAAATTCTCAGTGAATAGGAAATTTAAACCGCCACCACCCTCCATTAGCAGTGAATATTTCCATATTTGTGCCAGCTCTTTCCTGCTCATATGTTACACGTGCATTTATGTATGTGTTTCTGTGAACTCAGCAACATGTCGGCTAATGCTGGACTCTTTATTTCTACAAGGGACGGTCAAATCCCGTGTTCATTATACGGCAGTCTTCCTGAGCACAACATACGCACTGTACCTTCTTCTCCTCCTTATTTATGAGCACCATTATCTAGTGGCCACAGTTTTCTGTGTATTACAGATAGTCTTAATAGACTTGGCCAAGAGGGGGAAGATGGCAATGGAAGGCATGGAGAAGAAGAATGAGGAAGAGGTGATGGAGGTGACGAAGGTGAAAGAAGAGATGAAATGGAAAGTCTTTTAAAGAAGGAATTGTTGTGGTGAAAAAGACTGCTTGCTTGTAAAGGAAAAAGTTTTTTATTAAAAAAGTTTTATAACTGAATTCTTTATTTTGTTGTTTTTCTGAGGATTCTGCTTTATATTATTAGGGCAAAGCACAGTGAAAACGTAGGAACCGGAAGCAATCATTAGTTTGCAGATTGTAATTTATTGCAAGTCTAGAACCAAAGAGAGCACCAGTAATATTAATTCTTTCATTCCTTAATAATCCCGATCTGCCACCCAGACCATTTTCAGATAGGCGATTTAAGCCCATCAATACATTGTACACAGGGAACCTGACGTTTTGAAATTCTCCAACTTCCTAATGCTGTCTCTCACTTTCCAACCCTCATCATCATTACAACAATGCCTGATTTATTTGCTCTTACAATTCTGATCCTTTCTGTGCAGTGACATGTTATAGATTTAATGCTTGAGAAGAATGGATTTATAAGGGAAAATAAATAACTTAATGGTAGTTACTGGGCCTGGATATTCCACTGTCCAATGGTCCCAGTGTGGTCGCACACTTCAAAAACCACTGGTGTTTGCACCTTTTGGGAAGACAGATTCCGCAGCACAAAGAAATCATCAAACCTATTCTATATCTCATTGTTTGATCAAATGCTGAAATTGGTGATTGTGCTGTTCTTCTTAGCTGAGCTCTGCTCTTAAAGGGACAGCTCATTAAAATGGATAAGGTGGCTGGTGTCCCTTGGCTCTGTTCAACAGGCAGGGATAAACTCTGCCTTAATTATACCAGTCCACATCAACAATGGGCGGAAATGATATGCAGAGACTACTCAGCCCACGCTCTGAGCCTATCTTCCCATAGCACTGTTTAGCGTGAGGTACACTCCAAGAGGGAAATTTAGCTTGTCCCCCTACGAGATTCTATTTGGTTCAGCTCCCAGGCTAGGCTGTTACTTTCCTCAGCAGCTCCAAATTCAGTCAGATGCAATGGTAAATTACATAACTGCTCTCTCTCATGCCTTGACCAAAATCCATGCGCAAGTGTTTTCTTCTATTCCAGATCCAGTGTCTGATACAATCACCCATAAGTTACTCCCTGGTGATTGGGTTCTGGTTAAGAAATTCCTGAGAAAGCACACACTTGAGCCAAGATTTCATGGTTTATTCCAAGTCCTTCTAACTACATCTACCTCAGTAAAACTAGCTGGGAAGGACACTTGGATACACGCTTCGCACTGCAAGAAAGTTCCAGCTCCAGAGGAAGCTTTACTGTGATATTGTCTCTTGTACTTTTCCACAATCCCAACATTCGACTATATACAAAGACATACCTAATAAAAAGGACCCACACATTTGTGTGACTGGTGACCATTGGGGACATCACTGTAGTTCCTGGAAAGCAGCGGGTTGGAACACGGGCCGACCATGGGGTTACAGACCACAAAGTGCCTTAGATAGAGTGGACAGGAATGGGAAATCCTTGTTACACAGAATGACTATTAATTTTCGTAAAATGCCTATTTGCACTGCATAACTATAATCAATATTATTCATAAGTTACTTAAAATGGCCGCTAGGGAATTTCCCCTGTAGTCAACTAACACCCTTGAATTAACAAGATGGCGCTGGAATCTGGAGGAGAGCTCCATGATGCCAGTGATATCACACCCGGTAGGATGAGCAATTGATGAACCACTTAACACCTAACCAATTGCTTTACCGGACCCTCGGAATAAAGATTCCTCAAGTCTTTCATTAACCTGAAACTTGTGTCTGGTGTGAATTACTTTGGGAGCGTGCACGTAAATACTTATTAATTTGGACAGGGGCAGATATGCAAAAATATCAAGCACTTGATTTGATCCACAACAGCTTTTCTGTAAACCCAGCACAAATTTCTTGCAATTTTTCTTCACTTTTGATTAGAAACTAGAAACTGTTTTCCCAGCAACAGGCAATATGGTAATTTTCTCTAATGATTTTTAGGATAGAAAAATCTAAAATAACAACAGATTATTTTTTATATTTGGGTTTCATATAAAGAACATTCTCTAGGCTCATGTACAATTTAGTTCAAACTAGGTACCGTTGTAACCATAGCAGTGAGTTTGATATTCTAATCAAGATTATTGATACTATCAATGTAATCTTCAAACGTGGAAAAGAGCTGCTCCAACACATAAAAAGCATCATCTATGTATCTTCTCCAGATTTTACAAAACCCGAATAAGGGATGATTATACAAAAGGTGTATCTCAATGAAGTTTATATATATATATATATATATATATATATATATATATTTACAGATAGATCGATTATTAATACTATTAATCAAATCTACCAACTTGTCCAAGAGCTGCTCCAACACATAACAAATATCTGGACAAGGTATGATTATATTTACACACACACATACATGTTTATATATATGTATCTATAATAATTAACAGCGCATGAACTCATATATTGTATATAATAGCGATTATGCACTACTTAGAAATCTATAAGGGACATAGGTATATATATTATTCATTGCTGTTAATAATATAAAAATCTATTTCTGTTTTTGTTGTTCGTACAGTCAATTTGAAGTTTAGATTAGAAGTTATATTTCATGCAAAAAAAGTACCTAATGGCCTTTTCAAACCCTCTGCTTTATCTATGAAAAAAATAAGTAATAACAAAGTTGACATTGCAATACTTAGTAAGGCCTATGCACAAGAGCAGAGTCTGTGATGTCATAAATTACAGCAGAGTACGTCTAGGTAACACACAGTGATGTCATTTTCAAACATTCCGTGAACACTCACAGCACTCAGAGCTACACTTCACCTGGACAGTGGTTATATTAACTGGAAATATATATTTCCTACTCACCTGCAAAGAGATCTTGTGAAAAGGCACCTCTTGAGTACAGGACCGTTGACTTGTACTTTGCTATCCTATAAAACAAGTATAATGAGAATGGTGAGTGATTCTTTTTCTGCTTTATATCTATCTGTCTAGCTATCATTTTCAAATAATTAAAACAAATGAAATTACAAATTTTAAGTTTTTATTTTGTTACTTTTTTGCATTAAATAAAAACCTAAAGGAACACTGCTCAATTCTATACCATTTAGGAATTGAATCACTATGTTCATGCAGCCCTAGTCACAACTCCCTGCATGTGACTTACACAACTTTCCTAAACACTTCCTGAAAAGAGCTTTGTAAAGCTTACACTTCCTTTACTACAAATTATGTTTAATTTAGAATTTCGTATCTCCTACTCTGTTAATAGCTTGCTAGACCATGCAGGGGTATCTTGTGTGTGATTAAAGTTTAATTTGAATAGCAGGAGATAAAAACGTTTAAAATAAGTAACATCTAAAAGAAAATTACATGTTTTTTTGCAGGCTTTGTGATTTACAGCCAGGGGAGGTGTAGCTAGGGCTGGATAGACAGAATAAAAAGTGATTTTACTTCAAAATGGTAGAGAATTGAGCAGTAAGACTTCAGAGGCATAATGTATACAGAAAAACTGCTTCATTAATATAAAGTTGTTTTGGTGATTATACTGTTACTTTAAAATATGAGCTTAAACAGCAACACAATAATAAAATGCTTAGATATTAATAACAATAATTAATTATTGATTATAAAGTCCTTACTGATTTCCTTGTGCTATACATAAAGTATTGATATAAACTCCATATAAATACACCATAGGTGATTGTTAAAATAATGGAATCCAACGTTTATTTCTTATGCTGCCGGCAGCCATATATCAATTTTCCCAGAAACCACTGCTTTGACCTTTCAATACCCATGACATATGCACCATCGTTATTCGGCAGGTGCTACTTTTAGTTTTACCTTAAATAAAACACTGACACCAAATTTATCTGTTGGATTATAACGTCCACAGCTTTATTAATTATTAAATATATAAATAAATAAATTAACAATTTAGGGTCATTGTCCAGCTAACATTATATTACTATCCCCCTGCACAATACCCCTGACAATGACCCTATCTTTTGAACAATAATTAACATTCACTTAACATATAACTAGTAACACACGGCCTACCAGAGAGGCCCCAAAACCATACTGTTAACTGTAGGGGTGTACCCAGACACCCCTGCCCCCTAGGTTCGTAGCCACCGAAGAGCTTGAACCTACCAACACTCTTATCCATCTGGCCTACTCCAGCCTAGGCCTTGGCCTGTCCATTCCCAATTCCAGCTAACTCCTGGCTTTAACACGCCCTGTTCCCGCCGCTGTGACCAAACGGGATCAAACCTCAACTATAGGGAGGGAGGGAGGGACAAGTGACAGGTCAGTGCAATTCAGATTAACTGGCTCCTCACTTAAGATGGCCACCTATTTACACTACCTGACTCCTCCCCTACTTAGCCCCGCCCTAAACCATCCCATAATTTTCCACCTGCCCACTTCCTGGCCTTGTCAAGGCCCACTCCCCTGTTTCACTGTTCCATGGGCTTCATACCACTCATTGTTACCCTTTTCTGTTCCTCCAGACACAGTTGATATTTATTTGTGTAATTTTCTCTTCATTTATTCACCAACCCATGCTTCCATAATATGTCCAACTTTACTCTGCATATAAAACCAGCTGCTGCAACAGGATTCTGTTCACACACTTTATTTCAGATACCAGTCCTGTTTTTTACAGCTCCCTTCTTTCCACATTCTATCCCTCTCAATCTACTACCTGCCCAATACATATGGCTACCAACAGGCTATTTCACTGTCAGACTGCCTAAAGTGAGTGGTAGCTAACAATTGGTCAGCTTTGTTTGTCTCTAATAGATATTCCAGTTATTGGGTACATTGCTGTGTCCTATGCCATCTTTAATCAATAGAAAAAAAATCAAACTGGAAAGATTGCGACTCGATTGTGACAAAAATCAAACTGGAAAGATTGTGACTCTCGATAAAATGATATACTCCGTCTAACAGTGTTTTTCCTCTTTAATGCAGGTAAAATTCTCAGTGAATAGGAAATTTAAACCGCCACCACCCTCCATTAGCAGTGAATATTTCCATATTTGTGCCAGCTCTTTCCTGCTCATATGTTACACGTGCATTTATGTTACATAGTTACATAGTTAGATAGCTGAAAAGAGACTTGCGTCCATCAAGTTCAGCCTTCCTCACACCTGTTTTTTGCTGTTGATCCAAAAGAGAAAAAAAAAAAAAAACCCAGTTTGAAGCACAATTTTGCAACAAGCTAGGACAAAAAATTCCTTATTGACCCCAGAATGGAAGTCAGATTTATCCTTGAATCAAGCAGTTATTACCCTACATTGAAAGATTATATCCTTGAATATTCTGTCTTTGCAAGTATGCATCTAGTAGCTGTTTGAACATCTGTATGGACTCTGATAAAACCACTTCTTCAGGCAGAGAATTCCACATCCTGATTGTTCTTACAGTAAAAAAACCTTTCCTTTGCCTTAGACGAAATCTTCTTTCTTCCAGTCTAAACGCATGGCCTCGTGTCCTATGTAAAGTCCGGTTTGTGAATAGATTTCCACACAATGGTTTGTATTGGCCCCGAATATATTTGTATAATGTTATCATATCCCCTCTCAGGCGACGTTTTTCTAAACTAAATAGGTTTAAATTTGTTAACCTTTCTTCATAGCTGATATGTTCCATTCCTTTTATTAATTTTGTAGCCCGCCTCTGCACTTTTTCTAGTGCCATGATATCCTTCTTTAGAACAGGTGCCCAAAATTGCACAGCATATTCAATATGTGGTCTTACCAGTGATTTATAGAGAGGCAAAATGATATTCTCGTCCCGAGAATGAATGCCCTTTTTCATGCATGACAATACCTTACTGGCCTTGGCCACTGCTGATTGACATTGCACATTGTTGCATAGTTTGTTGTCTATAACAATTCCCAAGTCCTTTTCGTGTGTTGTTATCCCTAATTCGCTTCCATTAAGGGTATACGTTGCTTGTGTATTCTTTACGCCGAAGTGCATAACTTTGCATTTTTCAACATTAAATTTCATCTGCCATTTGAGTGCCCAGTCCTCCAGTCTATCTAAATAATTCTGCAGCAAAGTAATATCTTGCTCACATTGTATTATTTTACAAAGTTTTGTGTCATCTGCAAACACTGAAACATGACTTTCAATGCTGTCTTCAAGATCATTTATAAAAATGTTAAATAGAAGGGGTCCCAGAACAGACCCCTGAGGGACACCACTTGCCACCTCTGTCCAGCTTGAAAATTTACCATTAACGACAACTCTTTGTATTCTGTTTTTAAGCCAATGTTCTACCCAAGAACAAGCATTTTCATCAAGACCGATTTCCTTGAGTTTGAACACTAATCTTTTGTGTGGAACTGTATCAAATGCCTTGGCAAAATCCAAATAGATCACATCCACTGCAACACCCTGATCTATACTTCTACTTACTTCTTCGTAGAACGCAATCAAGTTAGTTTGACATGACCTGTGCTTCATAAAACCGTGCTGATTTTTGCTGATAACCATATTCTTCTCAAGGAATTCTTGAATATTATCCCTTAATAACCTTTCAAATATTTTACCAGCCACAGAAGTTAAGCTCACAGGTCTATAATTTCCAGACAAGGATTTTGAACCCTTTTTGAATATAGGAACCACATCTGCCTTCCTCCAATCCTCCGGAACACTTCCTGAAAGAAAAGAATCTTGAAAGATTAAAAACAGAGGTTCACTTATTTCTACACTTAGTTCCTTAAGTACACGTGGATGGATACCGTCAGGCCCTGGAGCTTTGTTTATATTAACTTTCTTTAGTTGCTGCAGCACATTGTCTTGAGTTAACCAATTACAATTATTCTGCAAGTTTTTAGTAGCAATCATTTGCACATCTATTGCCATGGGTTCTTCTTTAATATATACGGAGGAGAAATAGTTATTTAGAATTCCTGCCTTTTCTTGGTCTTCATTAACTAACACCCCCGTTTCAGTTTTAAGTGTACCTATACTTTCATTTTTGGGTTTTTTGGAATTTATGTACTTAAAAAATGCTTTGGGTTGGTTTTGCTCTCTTTAGCTATCATTTTTTCATTTTGAAGTTTAGCAAGTTTAATTGCCTTTTTGCACGCATTATTTGCTTTCTTATATCTTTTATAAGATGCATCTGATTTGTCTGATTTAAATGCTTTAAATGCCCTTTTCTTATTTTTAATCTCTTGTTTTACTTCTCTACTAAGCCACATTGGTTTTAATTTGTTTCTTTTATACTTATTTCCCAATGGTACATACTGAGAAATGTACCTTTCTAATATTTGTTGGAAGATGATCCATTTATCCTCAGTGTTCTTTTCACTAAAGAGTTTATGCCAGTCAATATATTGTAAAGCTTCCCTTATCTTATTGTACGTCTAGGTAACACACAGTGATGTCATTTTCAAACATTCCGTGAACACTCACAGCACTCAGAGCTACACTTTACCTGGACAGTGGTTATACTAACTGGAAATATATATTTCCTACTCACCTGCAAAGGGATCTTGTGAAAAGGCACCTCTTGAGTACAGGACCGTTGACTTGTACTTTGCTATCCTATAAAACAAGTATAATGAGAATGGTGAGTGATTCTTTTTCTGCTTTATATCTATCTGTCTAGCTATCATTTTCAAATAATTAAAACAAATGAAATTACAAATTTTAAGTTTTTATTTTGTTACTTTTTTGCATTAAATAAAAACCTAAAGGAACACTGCTCAATTCTATACCATTTAGGAATTGAATCACTATGTTCATGCAGCCCTAGTCACAACTCCCTGCATGTGACTTACACAACTTTCCTAAACACTTCCTGAAAAGAGCTTTGTAAAGCTTACACTTCCTTTACTACAAATTATGTTTAATTTAGAATTTCGTATCTCCTACTCTGTTAATAGCTTGCTAGACCATGCAGGGGTATCTTGTGTGTGATTAAAGTTTCATTTGAATAGCAGGAGATAAAAACGTTTAAAATAAGTAACATCTAAAAGAAAATTACATGTTTTTTTGCAGGCTTTGTGATTTACAGCCAGGGGAGGTGTAGCTAGGGCTGGATAGACAGAATTAAAAGTGATTTTACTTCAAAATGGTAGAGAATTGAGCAGTAAGACTTCAGAGGCATAATGTATACAGAAAAACTGCTTCATTAATATAAAGTTGTTTTGGTGATTATACTGTTACTTTAAAATATGAGCTTAAACAGCAACACAATAATAAAATGCTTAGATATTAATAACAATAATTAATTATTGATTATAAAGTCCTTACTGATTTCCTTGTGCTATACATAAAGTATTGATATAAACTCCATATAAATACACCATAGGTGATTGTTAAAATAATGGAATCCAACGTTTATTTCTTATGCTGCCGGCAGCCATATATCAATTTTCCCAGAAACCACTGCTTTGACCTTTCAATACCCATACCACTCATTGTTACCCTTTTCTGTTCCTCCAGACACAGTTGATATTTATTTGTGTAATTTTCTCTTCATTTATTCACCAACCCATGCTTCCATAATATGTCCAACTTTACTCTGCATATAAAACCAGCTGCTGCAACAGGATTCTGTTCACACACTTTATTTCAGATACCAGTCCTGTTTTTTACAGCTCCCTTCTTTCCACATTCTATCCCTCTCAATCTACTACCTGCCCAATACATATGGCTACCAACAGGCTATTTCACTGTCAGACTGCCTAAAGTGAGTGGTAGCTAACAATTGGTCAGATTTGTTTGTCTCTAATAGATATTCCAGTTATTGGGTACATTGCTGTGTCCTATGCCATCTTTAATCAATAGAAAAAAAAACAAACTGGAAAGATTGCGACTCGATTGTGACAAAAATCAAACTGGAAAGATTGTGACTCTCGATAAAATTATATACTCCGTCTAACAGTGTTTTTCCTCTTTAATGCAGGTAAAATTCTCAGTGAATAGGACTCAAACTCCCGAACTGCATACCAGGGAATAAGATAGCACTCTAAGCTGGAACCTCACGAATAGCTGCTAGCAGATGAATAGGAAAAGCAGACATCAGCTTACACTCCTAGCAGTCAAACTCCAACAGCATACAGTGAATCCCCCCAAGAACAAGACAAGGCTCCGTTTTGAAGGTCATGCAGTGGTCTGTTTATTCAGGGCTACCTGCCCCTGTATTTATGCAGGTCTCCCACCTGGTGGACACTCCCCTAGGGGACCAGATGGAAGACTGAAACAGCAGACAGACATGTATCAGATTAGTACACACAGCCACAATACTTTCCCACAATGCATCTTGGTTTCCTCCTCTCTGTCCTGGAGATAATTAATGAAGTAATTCAATTATCTCCTAGGACAAAGGCCAGACTCCATAATGCACATGGTGACACAGAAACAGACTATCACTTTAAAATACATACAGACACATTTTATACACAAAACATAGACATGTAACATATCCCCAGATAGCTCAGGTCTGGGTGCACATTATTAGGTGAATGGCACCCAGATCACACAAATACATTTTAATTGCCATGGAGCCAAAGTCTTTAATTATACGAACAGGCTCCATGGCAGGCTATCTGGGTTACTACAGTTCACATAAAACATAAACTACCGAATTTCCCTGCATTCACCAAATCCATACGAATGAGAACCAGGGGCTGGAGGTTCAGCGGTGCCTGCACGGAAAAGTGTCCGATTTTGGTGCATGAAAACCGGGCAGAAAAGTGCTGGCTGCCCGGGGAGCTCCAGAACAGCGCCACCTAGCGGCCGCTAAGTGTAACAGCGGCCACACAGTTAACAGGCAATTAACCGCAGCTTCAGGGAGGTAAATTGCATGATTTTGCTATTACATGACGAAAAGTCATGATTTTATTAAAGACACGGAGGCGAGTATTGCATATCCCTTTCTTTACTGTTGACAAATAGCAGCAAAGGAAACAAACAGAATGAAAAAAGAATGAACATGTGATAACATAGGCCCCTCCCCCTCAGGTCCCAGTATAACAGGCAGCACTTCCCTTCCATTTCCCTCTTTCTGCAGATGCGACCAAAGAACAATGTCAATAACTAGAGTAGTGTGAGAATAAAGTTCCAAGGTACTAGCATAAAACCGAAGAAGGCATAACATCAAAAACTGGGAAGTGTGACCGTAGAATCCATAGGACCGATGGAGGACAGCGGGAGGAGACCAATAAACCGGACCATTGTTAGACGTCTTGCCGGATTAAGCTGTGGAGATATAAAGAACAGGAGCCAACAGGTTAAAGTCGATACTTGCAACAAGTTACAAGGTTACACCAGTGAGAACAAAGACCCCTGTATGTACAGTCCCACAAAACAATTAACGTTAACATTTCCATTATTATTGAAAACAACAAGGTCTGAGGACGGCCCCACTTACCTTCTCAAACTATACTATGCGGTGTATCGTGGTATGAGTAATTTGGGTGGGGAGATACATACTTACCATCGTGTAAGAAGAACAAAAAAGGGTGGGGCAATACTCGCCTCCGTGTCTTTAATAAAATCATGACTTTTCGTCATGTAATAGCAAAATCATGCAATTTTATAACAAGACACGGAGGCTCATATTGCAAGTTTAAAGCTGATCCATTATCACAGCGAATGTGTGTGGGGCCGGCCGAAAGTAGAATTCTCGGAAGGTAGATTCCCTAGACCAATCAGCTGTTCTCATAATGTCTTCTAGGCGGGCGCCCGCTGACATCATAGAAGAGGCTGATGCCCCTCGTACTGAATGGGCGCCAAACACTGTAGTGTCAATGCCCGCTTGGGTTAGCAGCCATTTCACCCAGCGTGACAAGGTAGTGCTGGAAACTGGGTGAAAAGGAGGACGGAAAGATAAGAACAACTGATGAGAGGCAGTAGAGCGGTGTGGTTCGGTGCGAGATTCATATTCACGAAGGCAGGTCACTGGGCATAGCGAAGGAGAGGCAGGGAAACTAGGGTAGGATACCGCTTTGATGGAAGTCTTAGTGCGCCTGCTGATGTTAAAAGTTACCCCGTCCGGGGTGTATGACTTGGCATCGACGTCTAGTGCACTAACATCCGAGACTCTCTTGCATGAGATGAGACAGAGCAGGCACACCAATTTGGCGGACAGCTGTTTGAGGGAGAGTCCAGCGTTAGCGGGCCAGGATGAGAGGAAAGCCAATACCGGAAACATCCCAGGTCGTGGAGTAGCGGGGCCTGGGCGGCCTTGAAAATCTAGAACCCTTGACGAGTCGGCACACAAGAGGGTGTTGTCCCGCGGGGCGGCCCTCGAAACCTTGGTGAATAGCCGAGATAGCGGAACGGTAAAGGTTAATAGTCCTGTAAGCCTTACCGGCTTCGAAGAGGGACGTCAGGAACTGCAGGATCGTTGTTACAGGGGCCGAAACGGGATCCTCGTTCCGAGCCATGCACCAGCTAGCCCAAGCTCGCCAAGCTGACCCATATGCCCGTCTAGTGCCGGGAGCCCATGCTGCTGCCAATAAGTGTCTAGTTGCGTCCGAAACTCCTGGGATTTCCCAGGGTCCCCGGAGATTCGCCAAGCTAGAAGTGGGAGAGAGCCCTCTAGCCGGAGGGGATGATAGCGCCCCGTCGGGTCTTGCAGCAGGTCGTGGTGTCCCGGCAGGAGTCGAGGGTAGTCCAACGTCATCTCGAGTATTTGGGGAAACCAAGACTGCGTTTCCCAGAATGGGGTGACCATGACTAGCTCCGCCCGGTGATTGCGGGCTTGCAGGAGTGAGCGAGGGATCATGGAAAATGGGGGAAAGGCATAGAGGAGGCCTCCCTGCCAATCTTGCAGGAAGGCATCCACTGCCTCCGCCATTGGATCCGGCCTCCAGCTGAAGAAGCGTGGGAGTTGGGCATTGAGCCGGGAGGCGAAAAGGTCTATGGTAAATGGTCCCCAGAGAGATGAAATATTGGAGAACACCTTCCTGGCTAATCTCCAGTCGCTGGTGTCTGAAAGATAACGTGAACCCCAGTCCGCCTGGACGTTGTGCAGACCAGGTAAGTACTCCGCGTAGACCATCAGGTTCCGTTCCAGGCAGAATTCCCAAAAATCTTTCGCCAACCTGGCCAAGACCGCCGACTGTGTACCACCCAGGTGGTTGACATATCTCACCGCCGAAACATTGTCCATGCGGAGCCGTATACATGATAGGGCACGGTCCTTGGCGAAGCTGCGGATGGCGAAGGAGCCTGCCAGAAGCTCCAGGGCATTGATATGTAGTCGGGCTTCGGACTCCGACCACCGGCCCCCAGTTGAGATTCCCTCGCAGTGGGCTCCCCAACCGTGTAGACTCGCATCCGAGTCGATCGTGAATTCCGGCATTGAGCCGAAGATGGCTTTGCCATTCCATGCAGACAGGTTGAGAATCCACCATCGCAACTCGTCTTTCGTCTCGTTGTCCAGAGAGACCAGGTCTGCGTAGGATGCCCCGGCTCTTAGGTGAGCGATCTTTAGGCGCTGTAGCACTCGGTAGTGGAGTGGGCCTGGGAACACGGCCTGGATTGAAGAGGCCAGCAGGCCTATGAGGCGTGCCAATTGGCGTAAGGTGAGTTGGGGTCGGATAAGGGCCCTGCGCAATTCTTTGCGGATGGATCGAATCTTGGATATCGGGAGACTCAGTGTTGCAGCCCCCGAATCCACTTGGAATCCTAGGAATTCCAAGCGGGTGGCGGGGGTCAGGCATGACTTTTCCCAGTTGATTATGAAACCTAAGCGTGACAGGAGGTTTATGGCTAGTCGGAGATGTGTGAGGAGGGTGGAACGCTCCTGAGCCATGAGGAGAATGTCGTCTAGGTAGACGATTAGTCGAACTCCTCGACTGCGTAGCCAGGCCATAACGGGCCGTAGAAGCTTTGTGAAGCACCACGGGGCTGAGGATAGGCCAAAGGGCAGACAGGTGAACCGCCATGTTTCGTGTCGCCAGTAAAAGCGTAGGAGGTCCCGAGAGGCCTCCGCTATTGGCCCTGTCAGGTACGCGTCTTTTAGGTCTAGTTTCGCTAGCCAGTCTCCGTGAAGGAGGAGATCCCTTAGCAGGTGAATACCCTCCATCTTGAAATGGCGGTACCTGACTACGGCATTGAGGGGGCGCAAATTTATGACTGGCCTCAATTGGCCGCCTTTCTTTTCCACTAGGAATATATTGCTTATTACGCCCGCAGGGTTGGGGGGTGCTAGTTCGATAGCCCCTTTGGACCGGAGGGTTGAAAGTTCTTCGTCGATCCGACCGCGATCCTGGAGGGAAAAGCGGATCGGTCGAGGAGGGGGAATGTGTGTAGGGCGGCAGGAGAGTTCTATATTGAAGCCCCGGATAGTGGCCAGTACCCAGGGATCTGAAGTGATTTGCGACCAGGCTGGGAAAAAATGTTGGAGTCTGCCCCCTATGTAACCCGGAGAAGAAATGTGTGGTATAAGGCAACTCACCGTATAGTCGTCTTGAGTTTGGGTTACCCCGAAGGCCTCTGGATCGCCATTGACGTCCGCGGGATGGAAAAAACATGGGGCGGGAGGTCTCCTGGTACTGGTTATAGTGTTGAAAGGAGCCTCTTCCCGTGCCACGGGATTGGGGATAGTTGCGGCCGGACAGACGGCTCCTGATTCTGCCGGCCCTGGTAGAGACCCGCCCCTGGAATACTCGCCTCATGGAGGCCTGGGCCTTGTCTAGAGCCGTGAATGCTCCCACAAAACGCCCTAAGTCTTTAATGAAGGAATCTCCGAAGAGGAGTCCTTGGGCGTCTTTGCCCGCCTCCGTAAGGGCGAGGTTGGCCAGTTTGGGCTCAATTTTGAATAATATGGCTTTACGCCTTTCAATAGATAGGGAGGTATTTACGCTCCCAGCAATACAAATTGCTCTCTGGACCCAACCTCTAAGGTCTTCAGGGTCGACCATGCGGTTCTCCGCTCTGGCGTCTTCCGCCAAGTCAAATAGTTTGGCCAAAGGCCCGAATATGTCCAGGTGCTTGTCCTGGCAGGACTTCAAAGCGGACTCTAGTCCTTTACGGGGATTCCAGCCCAGTTTAGTGAGGAACTGAGTCATTTTAGGATCAACCTCTGGGGTGTCACACACCTTGTTGGGCACCAGAGGCCTAGGACACTCCGCCCTCAATTTGTTGCGGGCCGCCTTGCTTAAGGGTTTTCTGACCCAATTTTCCAGGTATGTGGCAACGTGGTCGGCCGGGAGCCACTCCGCCGACCTCGGATGATGAAGGTCATCCGGGTCGAAGAGTGGGACCCCCGAAGGATCCACGAGGGATGGCCCCGCAGCCGCGGGGTTCCTGGTCCCTGTCTCGCCTCCGGGCATCTCTGCCTGAGCAGAGGAAAGGAGGTCAAGAGCGCCATCGGCGGAATCCGCATCAGAGTCGGTATCTGACTCGTTCATAGCCTCCTCATTTGACCCGATTTCTGAGTCGGTGTCGCTCTCAATCTGTGCTCTAGCACATTTCCATAGCCGCGCCCGTTCTGCCTGGCGCGGAAAGGCTCTTTTGCGTGGATGGGACACGCTTTCTGGGGCGACCGAAGGTACGCCAGTCATGGTGTTTCTGGAGGCAGAGGAGTGTTTGGACTTACGGGCAGCCATTTTGAAGTCCCCTTTAGACACCTCTCCCTGGGGTGTCAAGGTGCCCGAGAGTTGCTCGTCAGAAGGACGGGGCAAGAGGGCTTGTGAAATGGTGTGGGAGAGGGTGGAGGACATAGACCCCATAGCAGCCATAATGGCGTCTGTTACTGAGCGCTGTAGCGCTAGAAACTGTGGTCCACCGGGTTGGGTATTCCCATCCGCCATAGAAGGCGAAATATCTGAGGTGACAGGGGCCTCAGTTCTGATTACTGGGGAATCCGACTCCCCAGAGTGAGCGGACCCAGTAGATAGTCTGGGTTTAGGCATGATGGTGATAGGAAATAAGGACGTATGGGTTAGTCACCCAAACAAACTAAGCAAGGAAAAAACGCTCTCACCAGGGCCCAGACCAGCGACACACTAAGAGGTAGGGACAGGATGTCAGAAAATGGCCGCCGGGAATCTCGCGGGATTCGCGGCACCCGCGAGATACGCGGTAAAACTACGAAACAAGAAGAAGTGCGCAGAAAGGCGCTCGAGCAGAAGAAACAGACAAGATTACATAAGCAGGGGAGGTCTGGGCCCTGAGGCTAGTGTATAAAGAGACAAATACTAACCTTAGAAAATAAAAGACTAAATCAATACAAGTTAAATAAGAGAAAAATTATCAATGAACAGTATATAAGAGAAATATGGCATGTACTTATCTTTGTGTCAGAGCAGCAAAGAAAGAGGGAAATGGAAGGGAAGTGCTGCCTGTTATACTGGGACCTGAGGGGGAGGGGCCTATGTTATCACATGTTCATTCTTTTTTCATTCTGTTTGTTTCCTTTGCTGCTATTTGTCAACAGTAAAGAAAGGGATATGCAATATGAGCCTCCGTGTCTTGTTATAAAATTGGCAGCACACTCCAGCTTCTGGGTGGCCAATTAACAACGCTGGCCGGCTTCCCACGGCTCTGGGGAGGTTGGTGAACGGCTGTTTGTTCGGTAGATTAAATCTACCGAACTGCTGTGCAGAAAGGGAGAAATAAATCCTTCTGCACAGTAAAATTAACCCTTTAGCTGCCGGTCCATAGTCCAGAGGCAGCAGGCGGGCAACCAGGCTCCTCCAATACAATGTGGTGAGATTGGTTTCGTCACAGTATCTATAATAATTTCAACTCACTACTGGTAAGTCATTGGCAATTTATGGAGAGTATGCCATGGGCTCTCCAGGCTATAGATTTTAAGCTCTCTGTATATAATATGTGTGTGCTTATATATTATTTAACTAGATGTATATAACAAATTCAAGTAGAGTCCAAGTTGATCACAGGAAAAGCAAATAAAGAAAAAACTCCACAAATGTAACATTTAACAATAATTAACAGCGCATGAACTCATATATTGTATATAATAGCGATTATGCACTACTTAGAAATCTATAAGGGACATAGGTATATATATTATTCATTGCTGTTAATAATATAAAAATATATTTCTGTTTTTGTTGTTCGTACAGTCAATTTGAAGTTTAGATTAGAAGTTATATTTCATGCAAAAAAAGTACCTAATGGCCTTTTCAAACCCTCTGCTTTATCTATGAAAAAAATAAGTAATAACAAAGTTGACATTGCAATACTTAGTAAGGCCTATGCACAAGAGCAGAGTCTGTGATGTCATAAATTACAGCAGAGTACGTCTAGGTAACACACAGTGATGTCATTTTCAAACATTCCGTGAACACTCACAGCACTCAGAGCTACACTTTACCTGGACAGTGGTTATATTAACTGGAAATATATATTTCCTACTCACCTGCAAAGGGATCTTGTGAAAAGGCACCTCTTGAGTACAGGACCGTTGACTTGTACTTTGCTATCCTATAAAACAAGTATAATGAGAATGGTGAGTGATTCTTTTTCTGCTTTATATCTATCTGTCTAGCTATCATTTTCAAATAATTAAAACAAATGAAATTACAAACTTTAAGTTTTTATTTTGTTACTTTTTTGCATTAAATAAAAACCTAAAGGAACACTGCTCAATTCTATACCATTTAGGAATTGAATCACTATGTTCATGCAGCCCTAGTCACAACTCCCTGCATGTGACTTACACAACTTTCTTAAACACTTCCTGAAAAGAGCTTTGTAAAGCTTACACTTCCTTTACTACAAATTATGTTTAATTTAGAATTTCGTATCTCCTACTCTGTTAATAGCTTGCTAGACCATGCAGGGGTATCTTGTGTGTGATTAAAGTTTCATTTGAATAGCAGGAGATAAAAACGTTTAAAATAAGTAACATCTAAAAGAAAATTACATGTTTTTTTGCAGGCTTTGTGATTTTGTCAGGATCGGGACAGGGATCCAACACGCAGAGTCCAAACAGTAGAAAGTTACGTGTACCGGGCCTTAGAATGGCCGGACTAACGTACAGAGAATAACAGAGAATGGTCAGAGACAAGCCGAGGTCGAGGGAACGAGAAGACAGGTAAGCGAGAGACAAGCCGGGTCAGAGGGATAACAGAGATAAGCAGAATAGTACAACAAGCCGGGTCAGAACCAAAGAGAATACTAGAATACAAGAGCACTGAGTGACTAGACAAGCTAGAACCACGACAGGGCAATGAGCTGAAGAGAGAAGCAAGCTTAAATACCCTGACTCCGGAGAGTAGACACGCCTCCGACAAGTCCTGATTTGATATCGGACAATTGAGTGACAGGTCACTCGGGATTGGCGTCATGACGTCACGTACTGAGCGTCATGTTAGAAAAGGAAGCGGATCCCTCGCGGCCAGCGTTTAAGTGACTGGATGGACCGCGAGGAACGGAGGAAACGGCTCGTCTAGACGGATAAACGACTAAGTCTCTACCTCTCTCAGAGGTAGAGACCTCAGGTACCCTGACAGTACCCCCCCTCTCAGATACGCCCACCGGGCGGAAGGAACCGGGACGAGATGGAAAGCGGGTGAGAAACGCCCTGCGGAGGCGAGGAGCATGAACATCCTCCTGAGGTACCCAACTCCTCTCCTCAGGACCATATCCCTTCCAGTTGACTAGATATTGTAGCTTCCCCCGGGAGACTCGGGAATCGATAATGGAGTTGACCTCGTACTCCTCCTGACCCTCCACCTGAACTGAACGAGGTGAGGAAACCGTAGAGGAAAATCTGTTGCAAATTAGCGGTTTCAGCAAAGACACATGGAAGGAGTTGGGGATGCGTAAGGCAGATGGCAGAGCTAGGCGATACGCAACCGGGTTGATACGAGTCAGAACCCTGTAAGGACCTATGTAACGAGGAGCAAACTTCATAGAGGGAACTTTTAAACGAATGTTCTTAGTACTCAACCATACTCTATCCCCAGGAACAAAAACTGGAGCCGCCCTTCTGTGCTTATCAGCGTGTTTTTTGAACAACATAGAATTATGCAGGAGAATCTGACGAGTCTGATCCCACAACTTCTTCAGATTGGCGACATGATCATCAACCGACGGTACTCCTTGGGAAGAAGAGACCGAAGGAAAAATGGAAGGATGAAAGCCATAGTTCATGAAGAAGGGGCTAGAACGAGTAGAATCACAAACGAGATTATTGTGTGCGAACTCCGCCCAAGGAATCAAACCGACCCAATCATCCTGGTGTTCGGAAACAAAGCAGCGCAGATATTGTTCAATCTTTTGATTGGTACGTTCAGCAGCCCCGTTAGACTGGGGGTGATAGGCAGAGGAAAAGTTCAATTTGATGCCTAATTGAGAACAGAAGGATCTCCAGAATCGTGAGACAAATTGAGAACCTCTATCAGAAACAATTTCAGAAGGTATCCCATGTAAGCGAAAAACCTCTCTCGCGAAAATCTCCGCCAATTCAGGAGAAGTCGGGAGTTTAGGTAACGGCACAAAATGAGCCATCTTAGTAAATCTATCAACCACCGTGAGAATAACAGTCTGTCTCTTGGAAGCAGGTAAATCCACAATAAAGTCCATGGCCAAGCAGGACCATGGTTTCTCAGGAATGTCCAAAGGGTGTAATAGACCACATGGCGATGTGTGAGGCTGTTTAGTCTTGGTACAAATCTCACAAGCTCCGATGAACTCCTTAATATCCTTTCATAAGGAAGGCCACCAGAAATCCTTGGAGATCAGGGAATAAGTCTTGCGAATGCCAGGATGACCAGCCACCTTACTTTCGTGGAAACACTGTAAGAGCTCCAATTGGAGTTCAGGAGGAACAAAGTTTCTTCCCTCAGGAGTCTGTCCAGGTGCCAGATGTTGTGAATTCATGATCTGGGCAAGCAACGGAGAATGGATTTTGAGACTTGTGTTAGCAATAATATTGCATTTAGGTACAATAGAGGACAGAACCGGTTCAGATAAGCAGAAGGTTCATATTGGCGAGATAGGGCATCGGCTTTAGAATTTTTCGAACCAGGCCTATAAGTGAGAACGTAATTGAAATGGGTGAGGAATAACGACCAACGAGCTTGCCTGGAGGACAATCGCTTGGCCTCTCCAATATAGGACAAGTTCTTGTGATCCGTTAAAATAGTAACAGGATGTAATGTCCCTTCCAATAAATGTCTCCATTCTTTTAAAGCCTTGATAACAGCTAGTAGTTCTCTGTCACCAATGTCATATCTGCTCTCAGCACCAGACAATTTTTTAGAAAAAAATCCACATGGGTGTAACGGTTTATCCACACCTAGCCTTTGGGATAGGATAGCACCAATGCCAGTCTCCGAGGCGTCAACCTCAAGTAGGAAAGGAAGAGTGGTATTAGGGTGAACTAAAATTGGGGCGGAAGCAAAAAGCTCCTTGAGAGTTTTGAAAGCAAGGAGAGCTTCCTTACACCAATTCTTAGTATCAGCCCCCTGTTTGGTCATATTGGTAATGGGCGCAATAATAGAAGAATAACCCTTAATAAAGCGCCTATAATAATTGGAGAACCCAATAAATCTCTGAACGGCCTTAAGACCCTTGGGTAGAGGCCAATCTAGAATGGACTGGAGTTTATCCGGGTCCATCTTAAATCCCTCCCCAGAGATCACATAACCGAGGAAGTTTACTTGGGATTGATCGAAACTACATTTCTCCAATTTGCAGTACAGACCATGTTGAAGAAGTTTGTGCAAAACCCTTCTGACTTGTTCGTGGTGAGTCTCAATCTCTCTAGAATGTATGAGTATATCGTCCAGGTATACAATAACACACTCATGCTGAAATTCCCTAAGAACCTCATTTATCAGATTCTGGAATACAGCCGGTGCATTACATAACCCAAAAGGCATAACTGTATATTCATAGTGACCGTATCGAGTATTGAACGCCGTCATCCACTCGTGTCCCTGCTGGACTCTCACCAAGTTATATGCCCCTCTGAGATCTAACTTGGTGAAAATGTTAGAACCCTTTAAACGATCAAAGAGTTCGGTAATCAAAGGAATGGGATAAGCATTCCTAATGGTTATCTTGTTCAAACCTCGATAATCAATACAAGGCCTAAGTGTACCATCCTTCTTTTTAACAAAAAAGAATCCAGCCCCGGCAGGGGAGGAGGATCTCCTAATGAATCCCTTGTCTAAATTCTCGTGAATATACTCCTCTAGAACTGAATTCTCTTTAGTAGATAACGGGTATACATGACCCCTGGGAGGCATAGTACCAGGAAGTAGGTTAATCTTGCAGTCAAAGGATCTGTGTGGAGGTAAGGTATCGGCTCTCTTTTTATCAAATACTGCCTTTAAATCCAGGTACTGAGGCGGTATTTGTGTCTCTGTAGGATTAGAGGAGTTAGCCGACGTGTTAGCCAGGCAAAGAGGCGAGACCCTCCGCAAACATCTCTCTTGACAATTCTGACCCCATGAAACTATCTCCCCTAACTCCCAATTAAAGATAGGGTTATGTCTCTTTAACCAGGAGTACCCCAGGACTATGGGAATAGAAGGAGAGGAAATGATCAACAGGGATAGGTCTTCCTCATGCAAGATACCAACAGTTAAATTAACAGGTATGGTCTCACGGAAAATAACAGGCTCAAGTAAAGGTCTACCATCTATGGCCTCAACGGCCAGGGGTGTCTCCCTTAACTGGGATGGGATAGTATGCTTGTTAACAAAAACTTGATCGATAAAGCTCTCAGCGGCTCCAGAATCGATCAAAGCCATGGTTTTTACTACTCCCCTCTCCCAAGTCAAAGAAACGGGTAACAGAAGCCTGTGATCTTTATAATTGTGAACAGAGGACAAAATAGATACACCCAAGGCCTGTCCTCTAGAGAAACTTAGGTGCGAGCGTTTCCCGAACGATTGGGACAATTTAGGCGTAAATGACCTCTGACTCCACAGTACATACATAAACCCTCCCTTCTCCTGTACTGTCTCTCCTCCTCTGTGAGGTGAGTATTACCTATCTGCATAGGCTCTGGGAAACGTGAGGTTTTGATCTCAGAATTTTGAAATGCAGGAGCTAGTTTAAAGGAGGGTCTACGAGTCCTATCTCGAGTATTCTGCCTCTCTCTTAAGCGTTCATCAATGCGAGAGATAAAAGAAATTAAATCCTCCAAATTCTCAGGGAGCTCTCTAGTAGCGACCTCGTCAAGGATTACATCTGATAACCCATTTAAAAATACGTCTATATAAGCCTGTTCGTTCCACTTAACTTCTGCCGCCAAGGATCTGAACTCTAGTGCATAATCCACAAGTGTTCGATTTTCCTGTCTAAGGCGCAACAGTAATCTAGCTGCATTGACCTTCCTACCAGGGGGGTCAAAAGTTCTTTTAAAAGCAGCTACAAAGGCATTATAGTTATACACTAACGGGTTATCATTCTCCCATAAAGGATTAGCCCATCTCAGAGCCTTCTCAATGAGTAACGTAACAATAAATCCAACCTTCGCTCTATCTGTAGGATAGGAGCGGGGTTGTAATTCGAAATGGATGCTGATCTGGTTCAAAAAGCCACGACACTTCTCAGGAGAACCGCCATAACGTACTGGTGGAGTAATACGAGAAGAAGCACCTACAGTAGCTACTTCTAGACCTGAACTTACAGGAGAGATCGAAGGAGTACGTGTCTCCTCTGGTGGGTTACTAGCACGAGACAATAGCGCCTGTAGTGCTAGGGCCATCTGATCCATCCTGTGTTCCATGGCATCAAACCTGGGGTCGGAAGAACCAAGCTGACTGTTTGTACCTGCAGGATCCATTGGCCCTGTCGTAATGTCAGGATCGGGACAGGGATCCAACACGCAGAGTCCAAACAGTAGAAAGGTACGTGTACCGGGCCTTAGAATGGCCGGACTAACGTACAGAGAATAACAGAGAATGGTCAGAGACAAGCCGAGGTCGAGGGAACGAGAAGACAGGTAAGCGAGAGACAAGCCGGGTCAGAGGGATAACAGAGATAAGCAGAATAGTACAACAAGCCGGGTCAGAACCAAAGAGAATACTAGAATACAAGAGCACTGAGTGACTAGACAAGCTAGAACCACGACAGGGCAATGAGCTGAAGAGAGAAGCAAGCTTAAATACCCTGACTCCGGAGAGTAGACACGCCTCCGACAAGTCCTGATTTGATATCGGACAATTGAGTTACAGGTCACTCGGGATTGGCGTCATGACGTCACGTACTGAGCGTCATGTTAGAAAAGGAAGCGGATCCCTCGCGGCCAGCGTTTAAGTGACTGGATGGACCGCGAGGAACGGAGGAAACGGCTCGTCTAGACGGATAAACGACTAAGTCTCTACCTCTCTCAGAGGTAGAGACCTCAGGTACCCTGACAGATTTACAGCCAGAGGAGGTGTAGCTAGGGCTGGATAGACAGAATTAAAAGTGGATTTTACTTCAAAATGGTAGAGAATTGAGCAGTAAGACTTCAGAGGCATAATGTATACAGAAAAACTGCTTCATTAATATAAAGTTGTTTTGGTGATTATACTGTTACTTTAAAATATGAGCTTAAACAGCAACACAATAATAAAATGCTTAGATATTAATAACAATAATTAATTATTGATTATAAAGTCCTTACTGATTTCCTTGTGCTATACATAAAGTATTGATATAAACTCCATATAAATACACCATAGGTGATTGTTAAAATAATGGAATCCAACGTTTATTTCTTATGCTGCCGGCAGCCATATATCAATTTTCCCAGAAACCACTGCTTTGACCTTTCAATACCCATACCACTCATTGTTACCCTTTTCTGTTCCTCCAGACACAGTTGATATTTATTTGTGTAATTTTCTCTTCATTTATTCACCAACCCATGCTTCCATAATATGTCCAACTTTACTCTGCATATAAAACCAGCTGCTGCAACAGGATTCTGTTCACACACTTTATTTCAGATACCAGTCCTGTTTTTTACAGCTCCCTTCTTTCCACATTCTATCCCTCTCAATCTACTACCTGCCCAATACATATGGCTACCAACAGGCTATTTCACTGTCAGACTGCCTAAAGTGAGTGGTAGCTAACAATTGGTCAGATTTGTTTGTCTCTAATAGATATTCCAGTTATTGGGTACATTGCTGTGTCCTATGCCATCTTTAATCAATAGAAAAAAAATCAAACTGGAAAGATTGCGACTCGATTGTGACAAAAATCAAACTGGAAAGATTGTGACTCTCGATAAAATTATATACTCCGTCTAACAGTGTTTTTCCTCTTTAATGCAGGTAAAATTCTCAGTGAATAGGAAATTTAAACCGCCACCACCCTCCATTAGCAGTGAATATTTCCATATTTGTGCCAGCTCTTTCCTGCTCATATGTTACACGTGCATTTATGTATGTGTTTCTGTGAACTCAGCAACATGTCGGCTAATGCTGGACTCTTTATTTCTACAAGGGACGGTCAAATCCCGTGTTCATTATACGGCAGTCTTCCTGAGCACAACATACGCACTGTACCTCCTTCTCCTCCTTATTTATGAGCACCTTTATCTAGTGGCCACAGTTTTCTGTGTATTACAGATAGTCTTAATAGACTTGGCCAAGAGGGGGAAGATGGCAATGGAAGGCATGGAGAAGAAGAATGAGGAAGAGGTGATGGAGGTGACGAAGGTGAAAGAAGAGATGAAATGGAAAGTCTTTTAAAGAAGGAATTGTTGTGGGGAAAAAGACTGCTTGCTTGTAAAGGAAAAAGTTTTTTATTAAAAAAGTTTTATAACTGAATTCTTTATTTTGTTGTTTTTCTGAGGATTCTGCTTTATATTATTAGGGCAAAGCACAGTGAAAACGTAGGAACCGGAAGCAATCATTAGTTTGCAGATTGTAATTTATTGCAAGTCTAGAACCAAAGAGAGCACCAGTAATATTAATTCTTTCATTCCTTAATAATCCCGATCTGCCACCCAGACCATTTTCAGATAGGCGATTTAAGCCCATCAATACATTGTACACAGGGAACCTGACGTTTTGAAATTCTCCAACTTCCTAATGCTGTCTCTCACTTTCCAACCCTCATCATCATTACAACAATGCCTGATTTATTTGCTCTTACAATTCTGATCCTTTCTGTGCAGTGACATGTTATAGATTTAATGCTTGAGAAGAATGGATTTATAAGGGAAAATAAATAACTTAATGGTAGTTACTGGGCCTGGATATTCCACTGTCCAATGGTCCCAGTGTGGTCGCACACTTCAAAAACCACTGGTGTTTGCACCTTTTGGGAAGACAGATTCCGCAGCACAAAGAAATCATCAAACCTATTCTATATCTCATTGTTTGATCAAATGCTGAAATTGGTGATTGTGCTGTTCTTCTTAGCTGAGCTCTGCTCTTAAAGGGACAGCTCATTAAAATGGATAAGGTGGCTGGTGTCCCTTGGCTCTGTTCAACAGGCAGGGATAAACTCTGCCTTAATTATACCAGTCCACATCAACAATGGGCGGAAATGATATGCAGAGACTACTCAGCCCACGCTCTGAGCCTATCTTCCCATAGCACTGTTTAGCGTGAGGTACACTCCAAGAGGGAAATTTAGCTTGTCCCCCTAAGAGATTCTATTTGGTTCAGCTCCCAGGCTAGGCTGTTACTTTCCTCAGCAGCTCCAAATTCAGTCAGATGCAATGGTAAATTACATAACTGCTCTCTCTCATGCTTTGACCAAAATCCATGCGCAAGTGTTTTCTTCTATTCCAGATCCAGTGTCTGATACAATCACCCATAAGTTACTCCCTGGTGATTGGGTTCTGGTTAAGAAATTCCTGAGAAAGCACACACTTGAGCCAAGATTTCATGGTTTATTCCAAGTCCTTCTAACTACATCTACCTCAGTAAAACTAGCTGGGAAGGACACTTGGATACACGCTTCGCACTGCAAGAAAGTTCCAGCTCCAGAGGAAGCTTTACTGTGATATTGTCTCTTGTACTTTTCCACAATCCCAACATTCGACTATATACAAAGACATACCTAATAAAAAGGACCCACACATTTGTGTGACTGGTGACCATTGGGGACATCACTGTAGTTCCTGGAAAGCAGCGGGTTGGAACACGGGCCGACCATGGGGTTACAGACCACAAAGTGCCTTAGATAGAGTGGACAGGAATGGGAAATCCTTGTTACACAGAATGACTTTGTGCAAACCAACTGGGTCTACTCCAATGAAACTTACCTTAAACATAGAACACCCTAGTCCAGGAGACACTGGGGAGTATATAATGGGAATGTACTGGAGAGGGGGTAGTTCATACAATAAATTGGGAACTTTCTATTTACAAGACATGCACACATCACCTGAGTGCGTAGATACAAGACATATGACCATCAACCCTCTCAAACCCCACATTAAGACTCTTAAAGACATGGTAGCCATAGCTAACCCTACATTTGAAGACACTATGGCAGTAGAGACTGTTTTTTCAGACACTAATCTATGGCTTGAGTGGATGAGATATAATGCTAATTCTCATAATAAAACTAACTGTTATGTTTGTGGTGGAGCCAGACCCCATCTAGGTACAGTGCCTCTAAATCTACCTCCTGATGTTGAAACATGTTTCTTAAAGGACCACTCTAGTGCCAGGAAAACATACTAGTTTTCTTGGCAATAGAGTAACCTGAGGGTGCCCCCACCCTCAGGGACCCCCTCCCGCCCGGCTCTGGAAAGGGGAAAGGGGTAAAAACTTACCTTTTTCCAGCGGTGGGCGGATAGATCTCCTCCTCCGATCCTCCTCTTCTCCTCCCCGTCGGCTGAATGCGCGCGCGCGGCAAGAGCTGCGCGCGCATTCAGCCGGTCACATAGGAAAGCATTCATAATGCTTTCCTATGGACGCTTGCGTGCTCTCACTGTGATTTTCACAGTGAGAATCACGCAAGCGCCTCTAGCGGCTGTCAGTGAGACAGCCACTAGAGGAAATAGGGGAAGGCTTAACACATTCACAAACATAGCAGTTTCTCTGAAACTGCTATGTTTATGAAAAAATGGGTTAACCCTAGAAGGACCTGGCACCCAGACCACTTCATTAAGCTGAAGTGGTCTGGGTGCCTAGAGTGGTCCTTTAAGTCTCTATGTGCAGTCAATTACAAACTCATCAGTATGTGAATCATGGAAGAAGATATACCCTCTAACCCAAAGGGATATCAGGCCACCTTATGGAGTCACAGTATATTCAGGTAATTACACTTGATACACTACACACAGTACCACAGGGAAGTTTGTGGGAAAATTCCCTTCTGGTTATTGTGCTACATACCGAAAGCCTCCAGCTACCCTGTTAATACATCAAGTTAAATACTTGAGAGACATTTATTGGCTATGTGGATACATGCAACTCAGATCCAAATTGACAGGCCTATGGTGGGGGGAATGTGCTTTTACTAAAGTTATCATGCCCATACACATAATATCAGACAACCACCAAGGCCCTCTTGACTCACCACACACATACTTTAGAGTAAAAAGAGACACTCCTGTACAGGGCAGTTTCGACCCTCACATATACATAGATGCCAAGGGGGGTGCCAAATGATTTTAAAGCCAGGGATGAGGTTGCAGCTGGATTCAAATCCTTGATTCCACTCATCACGGCCTATAAGAATGTAAATTGGATTAATTACATCTACTAAAACCAACAATGTCTTGTCAATTATACCAGAGATGCCCTCCAGGGACTGGCAGAACAATTACAAGCCACCTCCCAAATGTCATTTCAGAATAGGATGGCCATAGACATGATTCTGGCGGGGGAGAGGAGGTGTGTGTGTGAAATACTCCCAGATACCATGACATGCTGCACTTTTATCCCAGATAACACAGGCCCTAACGGGAAAGTAACTATGGCCATCGAGAAGCTTGAAAGCCTCTCTGAAGAGTTAAAAAGAAACTCAGGGATCACCAATTCTTGGGATAGATGGTTTGGATGGATGAACGGATGGCAGAAAGTACTCTTCCAAGTGGGTATGGCTGTCCTAACTGTAATGATTCTTTTCCTCTTCTTTGTCTGCTGTATAATGCCTTGTGCACAGAAATATTTGCAGAAGACTGTAGATCAAACCATTGACCGCACCACCCCAACATTCCTACACCAAGACATTGATGACGGAACCTGTGACACAACACATGCACCTCTTCAGTCCCACCACATTAAGTATACAATTACTTCTCTCTAGGGAAACTATAGGGACAGCGTCTTGTCTAACGGGTAAAAAGTCTGTTGCGGAGATGTAGTGGACAAGCCGCTACGGGTTCTAGTGCAGTGAAGAGTTCAAGAAAACATGTTTGAGAAGATGAGCAGCAGCCTATTAGGGATATTATTAGGGATAGATAGTAGTTGTTTACATCGTAAATAGTAATTTTTAGGGGGGACTGTTGTGGACAGAATATTAACTCTATTAATTTTCGTAAAATGCCTATTTGCTCTGCATAACTATAATCAATATTATTCATAAGTTACTTAAAATGGCCGCTAGGGAATTTACCCTGTAGTCAACTAACACCCTTGAATTAACAAGATGGCGCTAGAATCTGGAGGAGAGCTCCATGATGCCAGTGACATCACACCCGGTAGGATGAGCAATTGATGAACCACTTAACACCTAACCAATTGCTTTACCGGACCCTCGGAATAAAGATTCCTCAAGTCTTTCATTAACCTGAAACTTGTGTCTGGTGTGAATTACTTTGGGAGCGTGCACGTAAATACTTATTAATTTGGACAGGGGCAGATATGCAAAAATATCAAGCACTTGATTTGATCCACAACAGCTTTTCTGTAAACCCAGCACAAATTTCTTGCAATTTTTCTTCACTTTTGATTAGAAACTAGAAACTGTTTTCCCAGCAACAGGCAATATGGTAATTTTCTCTAATGATTTTTAGGATAGAAAAATCTAAAATAACAACAGATTATTTTTTATATTTGGGTTTCATATAAAGAACATTCTCTAGGCTCATGTACAATTTAGTTCAAACTAGGTACCTTTGTAACCATAGCAGTGAGTTTGATATTCTAATCAAGATTATTGATACTATCAATGTAATCTTCAAACGTGGAAAAGAGCTGCTCCAACACATAAAAAGAATCATCTATGTATCTTCTCCAGATTTTACAAAACCCGAATAAGGGATGATTATACAAAAGGTGTATCTCAATGAAGTTTATATATATATATATATATATATATATATATATATATATATATATATATATATATATATATATATATTTACAGATAGATCGATTATTAATACTATTAATCAAATCTACCAACTTGTCCAAGAGCTGCTCCAACACATAACAAATATCTGGACAAGGTATGATTATATTTACACACACACATACATGTATATATATATGTATCTGTTACGGACCGTTTCAGCATAAAAGGGGAAAAATCGGTTTAGGCGATAATCCCATTTTCCCAAAAAGGCACAGCTACTGTAAAAGCACCAAAACTCACGAATTTGGATATAAATGAATGCACCAAACTCCCGAACTGCATACCAGGGAATAAGATAGCACTCTAAGCTGGAACCTCACGAATAGCTGCTAGCAGATGAATAGGAAAAGCAGACATCAGCTTACACTCCTAGCAGTCAAACTCCAACAGCATACAGTGAATCCCCCCAAGAACAAGACAAGGCTCCGTGTTGAAGGTCAAGCAGTGGTCTGTTTATTCAGGGCTACCTGCCCCTGTATTTATGCAGGTCTCCCACCTGGTGGACACTCCCCTAGGGGACCAGATGGAAGACTGAAACAGCAGACAGACATGTATCAGATTAGTACACACAGCCACAATACTTTCCCACAATGCATCTTGGTTTCCTCCTCTCTGTCCTGGAGATAATTAATGAAGTAATTCAATTATCTCCTAGGACAAAGGCCAGACTCCATTATGCACATGGTGACACAGAAACAGACTATCACTTTAAAATACATACAGACACATTTTATACACAAAACATAGACATGTAACATATCCCCAGATAGCTCAGGTCTGGGTGCACATTATTAGGTGAATGGCACCCAGATCACACAAATACATTTTAATTGCCATGGAGCCAAAGTCTTTAATTATACGAACAGGCTCCATGGCAGGCTATCTGGGTTACTACAGTTCACATAAAACATAAACTACCGAATTTCCCTGCATTCACCAAATCCATACGAATGAGAACCAGGGGCTGGAGGTTCAGCGGTGCCTGCACGGAAAAGTGTCCGATTTTGGTGCATGAAAACCGGGCAGAAAAGTGCTGGCTGCCCGGGGAGCTCCAGAACAGCGCCACCTAGCGGCCGCTAAGTGTAACAGCGGCCACACAGTTAACAGGCAATTAACCGCAGCTTCAGGGAGGTAAATTGGCAGCACACTCCAGCTTCTGGGTGGCCAATTAACAACGCTGGCCGGCTTCCCACGGCTCTGGGGAGGTTGGTGAACGGCTGTTTGTTCGGTAGATTAAATCTACCGAACTGCTGTGCAGAAAGGGAGAAATAAATCCTTCTGCACAGTAAAATTAACCCTTTAGCTGCCGGTCCATAGTCCAGAGGCAGCAGGCGGGCAACCAGGCTCCTCCAATACAATGTGGTGAGATTGGTTTCGTCACAGTATCTATAATAATTTCAACTCACTACTGGTAAGTCATTGGCAATTTATGGAGAGTATGCCATGGGCTCTCCAGGCTATAGATGTTAAGCTCTCTATGTATATAATATGTGTGTGCTTATATATTATTTAACTAGATGTATATAACAAATTCAAGTAGAGTCCAAGTTGATCACAGGAAAAGCAAATAAAGAAAAAACTCCACAAATGTAACATTTAACAATAATTAACAGCGCATGAACTCATATATTGTATATAATAGCGATTATGCACTACTTAGAAATCTATAAGGGACATAGGTATATATATTATTCATTGCTGTTAATAATATAAAAATATATTTCTGTTTTTGTTGTTCGTACAGTCAATTTGAAGTTTAGATTAGAAGTTATATTTCATGCAAAAAAAGTACCTAATGGCCTTTTCAAACCCTCTGCTTTATCTATGAAAAAAATAAGTAATAACAAAGTTGACATTGCAATACTTAGTAAGGCCTATGCACAAGAGCAGAGTCTGTGATGTCATAAATTACAGCAGAGTACGTCTAGGTAACACACAGTGATGTCATTTTCAAACATTCCGTGAACACTCACAGCACTCAGAGCTACACTTTACCTGGACAGTGGTTATATTAACTGGAAATATATATTTCCTACTCACCTGCAAAGGGATCTTGTGAAAAGGCACCTCTTGAGTACAGGACCGTTGACTTGTACTTTGCTATCCTATAAAACAAGTATAATGAGAATGGTGAGTGATTCTTTTTCTGCTTTATATCTATCTGTCTAGCTATCATTTTCAAATAATTAAAACAAATGAAATTACAAATTTTAAGTTTTTATTTTGTTACTTTTTTGCATTAAATAAAAACCTAAAGGAACACTGCTCAATTCTATATCATTTAGGAATTGAATCACTATGTTCATGCAGCCCTAGTCACAACTCCCTGCATGTGACTTACACAACTTTCCTAAACACTTCCTGAAAAGAGCTTTGTAAAGCTTACACTTCCTTTACTACAAATTATGTTTAATTTAGAATTTCGTATCTCCTACTCTGTTAATAGCTTGCTAGACCATGCAGGGGTATCCTGTGTGTGATTAAAGTTTCATTTGAATAGCAGGAGATAAAAACGTTTAAAATAAGTAACATCTAAAAGAAAATTACATGTTTTTTTGCAGGCTTTGTGATTTACAGCCAGGGGAGGTGTAGCTAGGGCTGGATAGACAGAATTAAAAGTGATTTTACTTCAAAATGGTAGAGAATTGAGCAGTAAGACTTCAGAGGCATAATGTATACAGAAAAACTGCTTCATTAATATAAAGTTGTTTTGGTGATTATACTGTTACTTTAAAATATGAGCTTAAACAGCAACACAATAATAAAATGCTTAGATATTAATAACAATAATTAATTATTGATTATAAAGTCCTTACTGATTTCCTTGTGCTATAAATAAAGTATTGATATAAACTCCATATAAATACACCATAGGTGATTGTTAAAATAATGGAATCCAACGTTTATTTCTTATGCTGCCGGCAGCCATATATCAATTTTCCCAGAAACCACTGCTTTGACCTTTCAATACCCATACCACTCATTGTTACCCTTTTCTGTTCCTCCAGACACAGTTGATATTTATTTGTGTAATTTTCTCTTCATTTATTCACCAACCCATGCTTCCATAATATGTCCAACTTTACTCTGCATATAAAGCCAGCTGCTGCAACAGGATTCTGTTCACACACTTTATTTCAGATACCAGTCCTGTTTTTTACAGCTCCCTTCTTTCCACATTCTATCCCTCTCAATCTACTACCTGCCCAATACATATGGCTACCAACAGGCTATTTCACTGTCAGACTGCCTAAAGTGAGTGGTAGCTAACAATTGGTCAGATTTGTTTGTCTCTAATAGATATTCCAGTTATTGGGTACATTGCTGTGTCCTATGCCATCTTTAATCAATAGAAAAAAAATCAAACTGGAAAGATTGTGACTCGATTGTGACAAAAATCAAACTGGAAAGATTGTGACTCTCGATAAAATTATATACTCCGTCTAACAGTGTTTTTCCTCTTTAATACAGGTAAAATTCTTAGTGAATAGGAAATTTAAACCGCCACCACCCTCCATTAGCAGTGAATATTTCCATATTTGTGCCAGCTCTTTCCTGCTCATATGTTACACGTGCATTTATGTATGTGTTTCTGTGAACTCAGCAACATGTCGGCTAATGCTGGACTCTTTATTTCTACAAGGGACGGTCAAATCCCGTGTTCATTATACGGCAGTCTTCCTGAGTACAACATACGCACTGTACCTCCTTCTCCTCCTTATTTATGAGCACCTTTATCTAGTGGCCACAGTTTTCTGTGTATTCCAGATAGTCTTAATAGACTTGGCCAAGAGGGGGAAGATGGCAATGGAAGGCATGGAGAAGAAGAATGAGGAAGAGGTGATGGAGGTGACGAAGGTGAAAGAAGAGATGAAATGGAAAGTCTTTTAAAGAAGGAATTGTTGTGGGGAAAAAGACTGCTTGCTTGTAAAGGAAAAAGTTTTTTATTAAAAAAGTTTTATAACTGAATTCTTTATTTTGTTGTTTTTCTGAGGATTCTGCTTTATATTATTAGGGCAAAGCACAGTGAAAACGTAGGAACCGGAAGCAATCATTAGTTTGCAAATTGTAATTTATTGCAAGTCTAGAACCAAAGAGAGCACCAGTAATATTAATTCTTTCATTCCTTAATAATCCCGATCTGCCACCCAGACCATTTTCAGATAGGCGATTTAAGCCCATCAATACATTGTACACAGGGAACCTGACGTTTTGAAATTCTCCAACTTCCTAATGCTGTCTCTCACTTTCCAACCCTCATCATCATTACAACAATGCCTGATTTATTTGCTCTTACAATTCTGATCCTTTCTGTGCAGTGACATGTTATAGATTTAATGCTTGAGAAGAATGGATTTATAAGGGAAAATAAATAACTTAATGGTAGTTACTGGGCCTGGATATTCCACTGTCCAATGGTCCCAGTGTGGTCGCACACTTCAAAAACCACTGGTGTTTGCACCTTTTGGGAAGACAGATTCCGCAGCACAAAGAAATCATCAAACCTATTCTATATCTCATTGTTTGATCAAATGCTGAAATTGGTGATTGTGCTGTTCTTCTTAGCTGAGCTCTGCTCTTAAAGGGACAGCTCATTAAAATGGATAAGGTGGCTGGTGTCCCTTGGCTCTGTTCAACAGGCAGGGATAAACTCTGCCTTAATTATACCAGTCCACATCAACAATGGGCGGAAATGATATGCAGAGACTACTCAGCCCACGCTCTGAGCCTATCTTCCCATAGCACTGTTTAGCGTGAGGTACACTCCAAGAGGGAAATTTAGCTTGTCCCCCTACGAGATTCTATTTGGTTCAGCTCCCAGGCTAGGCTGTTACTTTCCTCAGCAGCTCCAAATTCAGTCAGATGCAATGGTAAATTACATAACTGCTCTCTCTCATGCCTTGACCAAAATCCATGCGCAAGTGTTTTCTTCTATTCCAGATCCAGTGTCTGATACAATCACCCATAAGTTACTCCCTGGTGATTGGGTTCTGGTTAAGAAATTCCTGAGAAAGCACACACTTGAGCCAAGATTTCATGGTTTATTCCAAGTCCTTCTAACTACATCTACCTCAGTAAAACTAGCTGGGAAGGACACTTGGATACACGCTTCGCACTGCAAGAAAGTTCCAGCTCCAGAGGAAGCTTTACTGTGATATTGTCTCTTGTACTTTTCCACAATCCCAACATTCGACTATATACAAAGACATACCTAATAAAAAGGACCCACACATTTGTGTGACTGGTGACCATTGGGGACATCACTGTAGTTCCTGGAAAGCAGCGGGTTGGAACACGGGCCGACCATGGAGTTACAGACCACAAAGTGCCTTAGATAGAGTGGACAGGAATGGGAAATCCTTGTTACACAGAATGACTATTAATTTTCGTAAAATGCCTATTTGCTCTGCATAACTATAATCAATATTATTCATAAGTTACTTAAAATGGCCGCTAGGGAATTTCCCCTGTAGTCAACTAACACCCTTGAATTAACAAGATGGCGCTGGAATCTGGAGGAGAGCTCCATGATGCCTGTAGCCCCATGTAGCTAGAGCGCAGCTAAGCGGAAAAAGGCCTTGACAGGGGTTAGGAAGCAGGCTTAGGAGGAAGTAAGCAAGGGTTGGATTATGGGTAAGTAGGATTGGCTATTTAAATGAGCAGCCATTTTAGGTGAGTCATTCTAACTTTCTACCTGGTTGAGTTTGTGTTCACCTCGGTGTGCGCGGACTTTGCTTGGTTGGATTTCCTTTGTCTCCTCTGCAGGGCCATGGACGACGTGGAGCGTTTGCTGGAGGGGATCAGGTCGGCAGCACGGCATCAGGGTGTCGACTGGCTACGGGCACAGCTCGGCCCTGCCCTGGTGGAGGCGGCGGATCGGGACGGTGATGGCGGGAGACCGGTCAGGGCCCGGAGGCCCCCGAGGAGGCTAAGCCCGGGCACGGGGCCCGGTGAAGTTGTCCCTGGAAGCAGTGGGGTTTCGGTTGCGACCGGCAGCAGGCCCGGGAGCCGCGTGGTCGAGGCCTTGCCTCCCCGCGTGCGGACAGAGCCTCGGACGAGCACTCGGCGGCAGAAGGATGTCGCGGACGGGGGCGCTGCTGCTTTCGGGTCGGAAGTGGCCGGGCGGCCCCCTGGTGTTGCAGGACCCACGGAGGGGAGGTCTGGGCGGGCTTCCCCCCCATCGGAGAGTAACGAGGATGACGAGGCTGGATCCGGGAGACCACATGGCCGGCCTGGGAGGCAACAGGCAAGTGCAGGGGGCTCCGGCCGGGGCCCTCTTGGCGGGAAGGTCGTTAGGGGGAGCTCTGCCACGGAGAGGGGCGGGAGTAGGCCAGCGGGGGAGTGCCCAGGCCATAGTCCTAAGGGGGGAGGGTTCTGAGGCCCCTAAGCGTAAACGTGGATCGAAAGGTGTGAGTTCCAGGGGCGGGGGGGGGTCTCGGCATGTGGCCAGGTCAGAGAGCGGGTCCCCCGTAGGGGTGGTGGGTAGGTCTGGGCTGTCGGGGTCTAGTCAGCAGGGGGGTAAGGGTAAAGGGGCGGTGGTGGTAGGCGCGGGAAAAAGGGTTCCGGAGGCAGTCAGTCGGAGGACCAAGGGGGGTCGGGGACCGGGATCCTCGGTAGTGGTCGGGCGGCGGGGGGGCCCGGATTCTGGGAGTGGTAGCGACAGTCCATCACCCGTTAGATCGCAGGGGTCCCGGGAGGCGCGGGGGAGGTCGGGTCGGCACTGCTCCCCCTCGGACAGCTCGGCAGGGGAATGTGCGGCAGCCCCTAGGTATGGTCGGCAGGGGCGGCCTAATAGTAGAGACGGGAGGAGTCGTAGCCCCAGGGGTTCCAGGGTGCCACGTGGTGGTAGAGGTCAGCGGGAGGCTTCGGTACAGAGCAGGCGCTCCCGGGGTCGTGACGGGAGGGGTATTGATGTCCGTTACACCCTACCCAGGACTTCTTCTCCTTGTCCTAGATCTCGGAGCCGTTCCGCCTCCTCGCAGGCTGGTCACCGGGTGGGCTCCCCGGTCGGCGAGACAGCAGCGGAAGTTCCTCTTCCTGGATGTCGGGCGATCTGCACTGCAGCCCCCACCGTCCCGGTGTCGGGGGGCTTGGCCGGTGAGTCCAGTGGGTCAATACACTCTAGTGCTTTAATTACCACACTTCAGGCACTACTCCACTCATTGGGGGCGGGGGGTGACACTAGCGGCATTGGTCAGGTGTGGGCTCCGGGTGCTGTGGCTACGGGCTCTCGGGTTGGGAACTCCACAGGGCCTAGTTCGGGCGGGGACATGGTGGTGCCGCAGGACGTAGGGGAGACTGGGAGCGAGCGAGCTGAGTTGACCGGGGGTATTCCCGACGCGGCTAGACAGCACGCGTATGTGTCGTTTGCGGGCCCGTTGGGGGTTCATTTGAAGCAGGACGTGAAGGATAAGATATGGAAGGGGGAATTCTGTGAGATCTTCTCCCTCCTCCCATTGGAGGACTTTATAGACCTCAAGGAGGAGGATAAGAAGGACGAGAAGAAGGAGGAGGAGGAGAAGAGGAAGCGGTATCGCAAGATTCCGAAATCCTTTGGGAATTGGCTGAGGGCTTTTTGTGTGCTGGCTAGCGTGCTCAGCGAGAAATCGCCGGGGTTATGCTCCTCTCTGTTTTGTTATTTGGATGGCATTTGGGAAGCGTACCGGACTTACGGGGGGTTGGCGTGGTGGCGGTATGACGAGCAGTTTAGGCAGCGGCTGGCGGCTAACCCGGGTATGCGGTGGGACCAAATGGACCTGCCGCTCTGGATGAAGTTAATGATGGCGCAAAAGGCACAGCCCTTTCAGAACTCGGCCGGCGCTAGGGGGCAGTCCGCCTCGTCGGCCGCCTTACCAAAGGGCTTATGTTGGCTATATAATGAGGGCCAATGCAAATGGGGGACCACCTGTCGCTTCAAGCACGAGTGCTCCGGCTGTGGAGGCGCTCATGGGCTCAACCGCTGCTTCAAGAAGGGGAAGTCCGGTGGCGCCGGTGCTGCTGTCGCGACCGGGGGAGGGGGTGCATCCGCTTCCCCTGGGCTTAACCCCAGTGAGGCTAAGCGTGATGGAGCCATGGCTAAGCCGCTACGATAACAAGGCGGATGCCGCTGTGCTCCTGGCGGGTTTTGCGAAGGGGTTTTTCATTCCGTTCCAGGAGCGGGAGGGGGGATCGGGGAGGCTGCGCAACCTGAAGTCTGTGGCTGACTTCCCGGACGTGGTTAGGGAGAAGCTGGGCAAGGAAGTCGGGCTGGGCCGCATGGCGGGCCCGTTCGCAGTGCCTCCGCTGGAAGGCCTGCGGATTTCTCCACTTGGGGTGGTTCCCAAGAAGGAGCCGGGTAAATTTAGACTCATTCACCACCTCTCGTACCCGAAAGGGGAATCGGTGAATGACGGTATTCATAAGGACTTGTGCTCGGTGTCTTATGCATCTTTCGACCGGGCGGTCGATCTGGTCCGGCGGGCAGGGCGTGGGGCTCTGATGGCGAAGGTGGACATTGAGGCCGCGTTTCGGCTGCTGCCGGTCCACCGGGACTGTCATCACCTGCTGGGGTGTTTCTTCGAAGGGAACTACTTCGTGGACTTGTGCCTGCCCATGGGTTGTTCCATTTCGTGCTCCTATTTTGAGAAATTTAGCACTTTTCTCGAATGGGTGGTACGGGTGGAAGCGGGGAATCGTTTTATTGTGCATTATCTGGATGATTTTCTGTGCGTGGGGCCGGCTGATTCCTTGGATTGCCTGCGCCTGCTGCGGACGGTTGAGTGGGTGGCGGGCCACTTCGGGGTTCCGCTGGCGGCGGATAAAACTGAAGGCCCGACCACGTGTCTGAGTTTCCTGGGTCTGGAGATTGACTCTGGGTTGGGCGAATGTCGGCTGCCCCGAGATAAGCTGGACAGGCTTCGAGGGGCGGTGGCTGTTGTAGCGGGGGCGCGCAAGGTTACTCTGCGGCAGCTCCAGTCTTTGATTGGGCTGCTCAATTTTGCGTGTCGGGTCATTCCGATGGGAAGGGTCTTCAGTCGCAGCTTGTCGGCCGCTACTGCGGGGGTTCGGTCCCCGCACCATTTCATCCGGGTGTCGGCGGCCATGAAAGCGGACTTGGGCATTTGGGATGCCTTCTTGCGGGATTTTAATGGGACGGTGTTGTTCAGGCAGGAGGGCCAGTCATCGGCCGAGCTTGAGCTTTTCACGGATGCATCGGGCAGTGTAGGTTTTGGGGCATATTTTGGTGGCTGCTGGTGTGCGGAGAGGTGGCCGGACTCTTGGGGTTCAAGCCCTCTTATGCGCAACTTGGCTTTCCTTGAGTTGTTCCCGTTAGTGGTTGCGATGGCACTATGGGGCGACAGGCTGCGTGATCGGAAAGTGGTCTTTTTCTCGGATAACATGGCGGTGGTTCACGCGGTGAATCGTCAGTCTGCGGCCTCAAGGCCAGTGGTTAGGCTGCTTAGGCGACTGGTATTGCTGTGTATGTCTCGGAATGTTGTTTTTCGCGCGCGGCATGTTCCCGGTTATTTGAATGAGGTGGCTGATGCTCTGTCTCGTTTTCAGTGGTCCCGATTCTGGCTGGTGGCGCCGGGGGCTTCGAAGGACGGGCAGGCTTGCCCGGACGAGATTTGGCAGCTGGGAACATCCTGCTTGGAGGACTTGTGAAGGCTTCCCTGGCGCCGGCCACTTGGGCCTCGTACAGTAAGGTTTGGGGCTCGTGGGAGCGGTCGCTGGACGGGCTGGCCATGGACAGCGGGGAGGCTCTGCGGGATGCTTTCCTGTGGTACACCTGTCAGTTGCTGGCAAAAGGGGCGTCGCCTGCCATGGTGGACAGGTCCATGGCGGCGATGGCGTTTTGGTTCAGATGGCATGGGAAGGAGGACTTTACTGAGACTTTCATTATCAGGCAGGCCCTGAAGGGCTATCGCAAGGGACGCAGGTCGCCGGATACCAGGCGCCCGGTGTCGGTTCGACTACTGGGGGATTTGGTGGCTTTGTTGCCTGAAATCTGTTTTGATGGGTTCGAGGCTTCGCTGTTCAAGGTGGCGTTTATTTTGGCGTTTTTTGGGGCATTCCGAATTGGGGAACTGGTGAGCGCTAATAAAAGGGTGCAAGGGGGCCTGCAATTTTCGGGGGTTCGTGTCTTGGATGGGAAGGTGGTGGTGCACCTCGGCAGATCCAAAACGGACGTCCACGGCGTGGGCCGGGACGTGGCACTAGGGGCCTTGCCGGGCTCGGCTTTGTGCCCATTGGCTGCTACAGCAGAGTACCTGGCGCGGAGGCCAGCGATGGGGGGGTTCCTTGTTGGTGCATGCCGACGGATCCTCCCTCTCTCGGTTTCAGTTCACGAAAGTTTTTCGGTTGGGCTTGGGCAAGTTAGGGCTTCGTGCTGAACGATTTGGAACGCACTCGTTCCGTATTGGGGCTGCCACGGAGGCGGCTCGGTTGGGATTGGGGGACGAGGTGGTGAAACGGATCGGGAGGTGGGAATCGGTAAGATTCCGTTCCTATGTCAGATTGGGTCTGTTGGAGTAATGAGATTGGGGACCGTTTTATGCAAAAAAAAAAATAAATATTTTGGGAATAAGAGACTGGTAACTGGCTGTACTAAACTGGTTCACTGTGTTATTTGGGCTGGGGTGGGGGTCTCTGTCGGACTTCCCTCATCATTTGTTTTTCCCCCCAGGGCGTGAGGCATGGATCGTGGGCCATTCGTTTGTCTTCTGGGCCGAGAGGAGGGCCGCAGCTCAAGCGCAAGGCCAGCAGCTGGGTTTTCCGAGAGGCCAGTTGGCAGTTCGCTGGTTTGGGTATCGGGGTTTCTGCTGGGGGGATGTTTGTGGTAAACTGTTTGGGATGCTGGCGGCGGGATACACGCCAGACTTACTGGTCCTGCATATTGGGGGTAATGACCTGGGCCTTACGCCGCAACGCCGGCTGGTGAAGTGGATGAAGCAGGACATCAATAAGTTGAGGGGCCTGCTTCCGGGGGTCATGTTGGTTTGGTCGGAGATTGTCCTGAGGCGCCGGTGGCGGCACGCTCGGGATCCGTTAGCTATGGATAGGTGCAGGAAGAAAGTGAATAGCTTGATGGCAAGCTTTGTGCGGAAGGTAGGAGGTGTGGTGGTAAGGCACCTTGAGCTGGAGGAAGGGTTGCCAGGATACTACCGCTCGGATGGTGTTCACCTCTCGGAGGTGGGTTTGGACCTGCTCAACTTGGGTTGGCAGGATGGTATCCGGATGGCTCTGTTTCTTCGGGGTGGCGGAGCTCAGACAGCTTAAGGGGTCAAGGTCTGAGCTTGTGGCGGGACGGGGAGCCGAAGGAGAGGAAATAGGCTCCCCTGGATGAACGTGAGGTGGAATAAACAGATTGTGGTCATCGGTGGTTGAGAGGTTTCGAGTCCTGGAGGTGACTCAGAACCTGGTGGGGCAGGGGTATCCGGGTATACCCCTGCCGTGGTTAATGGATGGTTGGCACTTTGGAATGTTGGTGTATGTTATAAATATGTTATAAATATGTATAGGTGTTATTATATGGGGGTCATTGCCTTTTGTATGGTAGCCGAAGGAACAGGATGCGAGGGTGGCGTAGTATGGGGGGCAATGACCCATGTTTAATATGTTAATTTATTATTGTTATTATTATTATTATTATTATTATTATTATGATTATTATTATTATTATAATTATTGGTTAATAAAGCTGTGGACAAATTTCCCCATAATACTTAGTGTCCGTGTGTTATTGGGTTAGGTTATGGGGGTGGTTTGTCCTGGATTCCGACTGCCCAAATGGCGACTATACACCTGTCAAGTGATATCACACCCGGTAGGATGAGCAATTGATGATTCACTTAACACCTAACCAATTGCTTTACCGGACCCTCGGAATAAAGATTCCTCAAGTCTTTCATTAACCTGAAACTTGTGTCTGGTGTGAATTACTTTCGGAGCGTGCACGTAAATACTTATTAATTTGGACAGGGGCAGATATGCAAAAATATCAAGCACTTGATTTGATCCACAACAGCTTTTCTGTAAACCCAGCACAAATTTCTTGCAATTTTTCTTCACTTTTGATTAGAAACTAGAAACTGTTTTCCCAGCAACAGGCAATATGGTAATTTTCTCTAATGATTTTTAGGATAGAAAAATCTAAAATAACAACAGATTATTTTTTATATTTGGGTTTCATATAAAGAACATTCTCTAGGCTCATGTACAATTTAGTTCAAACTAGGTACCTTTGTAACCATAGCAGTGAGTTTGATATTCTAATCAAGATTATTGATACTATCAATGTAATCTTCAAACGTGGAAAAGAGCTGCTCCAACACATAAAAAGCATCATCTATGTATCTTCTCCAGATTTTACAAAACCCGAATAAGGGATGATTATACAAAAGGTGTATCTCAATGAAGTTTATATATATATATATATATATTTACAGATAGATCGATTATTAATACTATTAATCAAATCTACCAACTTGTCCAAGAGCTGCTCCAACACATAACAAATATCTGGACAAGGTATGATTATATTTACACACACACATACATGTATATATATATGTATCTATAATAATTTCAACTAGCTACTGGTAAGTCATTGCCAATTTATGGAGAGTATGCCATGGGCTCTCCAGGCTATAGATTTTAAGCTCTCTATGTATATAATATGTGTGTGCTTATATAGTATTTAACTAGATGTATATAACAAATTCAAGTAGAGTCCAAGTTGATCACAGGAAAAGCAAATAAAGAAAAAACTCCACAAATGTAACATTTAACAATAATTAACAGCGCATGAACTCATATATTGTATATAATAGCGATTATGCACTACTTAGAAATCTATAAGGGACATAGGTATATATATTATTCATTGCTGTTAATAATATAAAAATATATTTCTGTTTTTGTTGTTCGTACAGTCAATTTGAAGTTTAGATTAGAAGTTATATTTCATGCAAAAAAAAGTACCTAATGGCCTTTTCAAAGCCTCTGCTTTATCTATGAAAAAAATAAGTAATAACAAAGTTGACATTGCAATACTTAGTAAGGCCTATGCACAAGAGCAGAGTCTGTGATGTCATAAATTACAGCAGAGTACGTCTAGGTAACACACAGTGATGTCATTTTCAAACATTCCGTGAACACTCACAGCACTCAGAGCTACACTTTACCTGGACAGTGGTTATATTAACTGGAAATATATATTTCCTACTCACCTGCAAAGGGATCTTGTGAAAAGGCACCTCTTGAGTACAGGACCGTTGACTTGTACTTTGCTATCCTATAAAACAAGTATAATGAGAATGGTGAGTGATTCTTTTTCTGCTTTATATCTATCTGTCTAGCTATCATTTTCAAATAATTAAAACAAATGAAATTACAAATTTTAAGTTTTTATTTTGTTACTTTTTTGCATTAAATAAAAACCTAAAGGAACACTGCTCAATTCTATACCATTTAGGAATTGAATCACTATGTTCATGCAGCCCTAGTCACAACTCCCTGCATGTGACTTACACAACTTTCCTAAACACTTCCTGAAAAGAGCTTTGTAAAGCTTACACTTCCTTTACTACAAATTATGTTTAATTTAGAATTTTGTATCTCCTACTCTGTTAATAGCTTGCTAGACCATGCAGGGGTATCTTGTGTGTGATTAAAGTTTCATTTGAATAGCAGGAGATAAAAACGTTTAAAATAAGTAACATCTAAAAGAAAATTACATGTTTTTTTGCAGGCTTTGTGATTTACAGCCAGGGGAGGTGTAGCTAGGGCTGGATAGACAGAATTAAAAGTGATTTTACTTCAAAATGGTAGAGAATTGAGCAGTAAGACTTCAGAGGCATAATGTATACAGAAAAACTGCTTCATTAATATAAAGTTGTTTTGGTGATTATACTGTTACTTTAAAATATGAGCTTAAACAGCAACACAATAATAAAATGCTTAGATATTAATAACAATAATTAATTATTGATTATAAAGTCCTTACTGATTTCCTTGTGCTATACATAAAGTATTGATATAAACTCCATATAAATACACCATAGGTGATTGTTAAAATAATGGAATCCAACGTTTATTTCTTATGCTGCCGGCAGCCATATATCAATTTTCCCAGAAACCACTGCTTTGACCTTTCAATACCCATACCACTCATTGTTACCCTTTTCTGTTCCTCCAGACACAGTTGATATTTATTTGTGTAATTTTCTCTTCATTTATTCACCAACCCATGCTTCCATAATATGTCCAACTTTACTCTGCATATAAAGCCAGCTGCTGCAACAGGATTCTGTTCACACACTTTATTTCAGATACCAGTCCTGTTTTTTACAGCTCCCTTCTTTCCACATTCTATCCCTCTCAATCTACTACCTGCCCAATACATATGGCTACCAACAGGCTATTTCACTGTCAGACTGCCTAAAGTGAGTGGTAGCTAACAATTGGTCAGATTTGTTTGTCTCTAATAGATATTCCAGTTATTGGGTACATTGCTGTGTCCTATGCCATCTTTAATCAATAGAAAAAAAATCAAACTGGAAAGATTGTGACTCGATTGTGACAAAAATCAAACTGGAAAGATTGTGACTCTCGATAAAATTATATACTCCGTCTAACAGTGTTTTTCCTCTTTAATACAGGTAAAATTCTCAGTGAATAGGAAATTTAAACCGCCACCACCCTCCATTAGCAGTGAATATTTCCATATTTGTGCCAGCTCTTTCCTGCTCATATGTTACACGTGCATTTATGTATGTGTTTCTGTGAACTCAGCAACATGTCGGCTAATGCTGGACTCTTTATTTCTACAAGGGACGGTCAAATCCCGTGTTCATTATACGGCAGTCTTCCTGAGTACAACATACGCACTGTACCTCCTTCTCCTCCTTATTTATGAGCACCTTTATCTAGTGGCCACAGTTTTCTGTGTATTACAGATAGTCTTAATAGACTTGGCCAAGAGGGGGAAGATGGCAATGGAAGGCATGGAGAAGAAGAATGAGGAAGAGGTGATGGAGGTGACGAAGGTGAAAGAAGAGATGAAATGGAAAGTCTTTTAAAGAAGGAATTGTTGTGGGGAAAAAGACTGCTTGCTTGTAAAGGAAAAAGTTTTTTATTAAAAAAGTTTTATAACTGAATTCTTTATTTTGTTGTTTTTCTGAGGATTCTGCTTTATATTATTAGGGCAAAGCACAGTGAAAACGTAGGAACCGGAAGCAATCATTAGTTTGCAGATTGTAATTTATTGCAAGTCTAGAACCAAAGAGAGCACCAGAAATATTAATTCTTTCATTCCTTAATAATCCCGATCTGCCACCCAGACCATTTTCAGATAGGCGATTTAAGCCCATCAATACATTGTACACAGGGAACCTGACGTTTTGAAATTCTCCAACTTCCTAATGCTGTCTCTCACTTTCCAACCCTCATCATCATTACAACAATGCCTGATTTATTTGCTCTTACAATTCTGATCCTTTCTGTGCAGTGACATGTTATAGATTTAATGCTTGAGAAGAATGGATTTATAAGGGAAAATAAATAACTTAATGGTAGTTACTGGGCCTGGATATTCCACTGTCCAATGGTCCCAGTGTGGTCGCACACTTCAAAAACCACTGGTGTTTGCACCTTTTGGGAAGACAGATTCCGCAGCACAAAGAAATCATCAAACCTATTCTATATCTCATTGTTTGATCAAATGCTGAAATTGGTGATTGTGCTGTTCTTCTTAGCTGAGCTCTGCTCTTAAAGGGACAGCTCATTAAAATGGATAAGGTGGCTGGTGTCCCTTGGCTCTGTTCAACAGGCAGGGATAAACTCTGCCTTAATTATACCAGTCCACATCAACAATGGGCGGAAATGATATGCAGAGACTACTCAGCCCACGCTCTGAGCCTATCTTCCCATAGCACTGTTTAGCGTGAGGTACACTCCAAGAGGGAAATTTAGCTTGTCCCCCTACGAGATTCTATTTGGTTCAGCTCCCAGGCTAGGCTGTTACTTTCCTCAGCAGCTCCAAATTCAGTCAGATGCAATGGTAAATTACATAACTGCTCTCTCTCATGCCTTGACCAAAATCCATGCGCAAGTGTTTTCTTCTATTCCAGATCCAGTGTCTGATACAATCACCCATAAGTTACTCCCTGGTGATTGGGTTCTGGTTAAGAAATTCCTGAGAAAGCACACACTTGAGCCAAGATTTCATGGTTTATTCCAAGTCCTTCTAACTACATCTACCTCAGTAAAACTAGCTGGGAAGGACACTTGGATACACGCTTCGCACTGCAAGAAAGTTCCAGCTCCAGAGGAAGCTTTACTGTGATATTGTCTCTTGTACTTTTCCACAATCCCAACATTCGACTATATACAAAGACATACCTAATAAAAAGGACCCACACATTTGTGTGACTGGTGACCATTGGGGACATCACTGTAGTTCCTGGAAAGCAGCGGGTTGGAACACGGGCCGACCATGGAGTTACAGACCACAAAGTGCCTTAGATAGAGTGGACAGGAATGGGAAATCCTTGTTACACAGAATGACTATTAATTTTCGTAAAATGCCTATTTGCTCTGCATAACTATAATCAATATTATTCATAAGTTACTTAAAATGGCCGCTAGGGAATTTCCCCTGTAGTCAACTAACACCCTTGAATTAACAAGATGGCGCTGGAATCTGGAGGAGAGCTCCATGATGCCTGTAGCCCCATGTAGCTAGAGCGCAGCTAAGCGGAAAAAGGCCTTGACAGGGGTTAGGAAGCGGGCTTAGGAGGAAGTAAGCAAGGGTTGGATTATGGGTAAGTAGGATTGGCTATTTAAATGAGCAGCCATTTTAGGTGAGTCATTCTAACTTTCTACCTGGTTGAGTTTGTGTTCACCTCGGTGTGCGCGGACTTTGCTTGGTTGGATTTCCTTTGTCTCCTCTGCAGGGCCATGGACGACGTGGAGCGTTTGCTGGAGGGGATCAGGTCGGCAGCACGGCATCAGGGTGTCGACTGGCTACGGGCACAGCTCGGCCCTGCCCTGGTGGAGGCGGCGGATCGGGACGGTGATGGCGGGAGACCGGTCAGGGCCCGGAGGCCCCCGAGGAGGCTAAGCCCGGGCACGGGGCCCGGTGAAGTTGTCCCTGGAAGCAGTGGGGTTTCAGTTGCGACCGGCAGCAGGCACGAGCACTCGGCAGCAGAAGGATGTCGCGGACGGGGGCGCTGCTGCTTTCGGGTCGGAAGTGGCCGGGCGGCCCCCTGGTGTTGCAGGACCCACGGAGGGGAGGTCTGGGCGGGCTTCCCCCCCATCGGAGAGTAACGAGGATGACGAGGCTGGATCCGGGAGACCACATGGCCGGCCTGGGAGGCAACAGGCAAGTGCAGGGGGCTCCGGCCGGGGCCCTCTTGGCGGGAAGGTTGTTAGGGGGAGCTCTGCCACGGAGAGGGGCGGGAGTAGGCCAGCGGGGGGTGCCCAGGCCATAGTCCTAAGGGGGGAGGGTTCTGGGGCCCCTAAGCGTAAATGTGGATCGAAAGGTGTGAGTTCCAGGGGCGGGGGGGGGTCTCGGGATGTGGCCAGGTCAGAGAGCGGGTCCCCCGTAGGGGTGGTGGGTAGGTCTGGGCTGTCGGGGTCTAGTCAGCAGGGGGGTAAGGGTAAAGGGGCGGTGGTGGTAGGCGCGGGAAAAAGGGTTCCGGAGGCAGTCAGTCGGAGGACCAAGGGGGGTCGGGGACCGGGATCCTCGGTAGTGGTCGGGCGGCGGGGGGGCCCGGATTCTGGGAGTGGTAGCGACAGTCCATCACCCGTTAGATCGCAGGGGTCCCGGGAGGCGCGGGGGAGGTCGGGTCGGCACTGCTCCCCCTCGGACAGCTCGGCAGGGGAATGTGCGGCAGCCCCTAGGTATGGTCGGCAGGGGCGGCCTAATAGTAGAGACGGGAGGAGTCGTAGCCCCAGGGGTTCCAGGGTGCCACGTGGTGGTAGAGGTCAGCGGGAGGCTTCGGTACAGAGCAGGCGCTCCCGGGGTCGTGACGGGAGGGGTATTGATGTCCGTTACACCCTACCCAGGACTTCTTCTCCTTGTCCTAGATCTCGGAGCCGTTCCGCCTCCTCGCAGGCTGGTCACCGGGTGGGCTCCCCGGTCGGCGAGACAGCAGCGGAAGTTCCTCTTCCTGGATGTCGGGCGATCTGCACTGCAGCCCCCACCGTCCCGGTGTCGGGGGGCTTGGCCGGTGAGTCCAGTGGGTCAATACACTCTAGTGCTTTAATTACCACACTTCAGGCACTACTCCACTCATTGGGGGCGGGGGGTGACACTAGCGGCATTGGTCAGGTGTGGGCTCCGGGTGCTGTGGCTACGGGCTCTCGGGTTGGGAACTCCACAGGGCCTAGTTCGGGCGGGGACATGGTGGTGCCGCAGGACGTAGGGGAGACTGGGAGCGAGCGAGCTGAGTTGACCGGGGGTATTCCCGACGCGGCTAGACAGCACGCGTATGTGTCGTTTGCGGGCCCGTTGGGGGTTCATTTGAAGCAGGACGTGAAGGATAAGATATGGAAGGGGGAATTCTGTGAGATCTTCTCCCTCCTCCCATTGGAGGACTTTATAGACCTCAAGGAGGAGGATAAGAAGGACGAGAAGAAGGAGGAGGAGGAGAAGAGGAAGCGGTATCGCAAGATTCCGAAATCCTTTGGGAATTGGCTGAGGGCTTTTTGTGTGCTGGCTAGCGTGCTCGGCGAGAAATCGCCGGGGTTATGCTCCTCTCTGTTTTGTTATTTGGATGGCATTTGGGAAGCGTACCGGACTTACGGGGGGTTGGCGTGGTGGCGGTTTAGGCAGCGGCTGGCGGCTAACCCGGGTATGCGGTGGGACCAAATGGACCTGCCGCTCTGGATGAAGTTAATGATGGCGCAAAAGGCACAGCCCTTTCAGAACTCGGCCGGCGCTAGGGGGCAGTCCGCCTCGTCGGCCGCCTTACCAAAGGGCTTATGTTGGCTCTATAATGAGGGCCAATGCAAATGGGGGACCACCTGTCGCTTCAAGCACGAGTGCTCCGGCTGTGGAGGCGCTCATGGGCTCAACCACTGCTTCAAGAAGGGGAAGTCCGGTGGCGCCGGTGCTGCTGTCGCGACCGGGGGAGGGGGTGCATCCGCTTCCCCTGGGCTTAACCCCAGTGAGGCTAAGCGCGATGGAGCCATGGCTAAGCCGCTACGATAACAAGGCGGATGCCGCTGTGCTCCTGGCGGGTTTTGCGAAGGGGTTTTTCATTCCGTTCCAGGAGCGGGAGAGGGGATCGGGGAGGCTGCGCAACCTGAAGTCTGTGGCTGACTTCCCGGACGTGGTTAGGGAGAAGCTGGGCAAGGAAGTCGGGCTGGGCCGCATGGCGGGCCCGTTCGCAGTGCCTCCGCTGGAAGGCCTGCGGATTTCTCCACTTGGGGTGGTTCCCAAGAAGGAGCCGGGTAAATTTAGACTCATTCACCACCTCTCGTACCCGAAAGGGGAATCGGTGAATGACGGTATTCATAAGGACTTGTGCTCGGTGTCTTATGCATCTTTCGACCGGGCGGTCGATCTGGTCCGGCGGGCAGGGCGTGGGGCTCTGATGGCGAAGGTGGACATTGAGGCCGCGTTTCGGCTGCTGCCGGTCCACCGGGACTGTCATCACCTGCTGGGGTGTTTCTTCGAAGGGAACTACTTCGTGGACTTGTGCCTGCCCATGGGTTGTTCCATTTCGTGCTCCTATTTTGAGAAATTTAGCACTTTTCTTGAATGGGTGGTACGGGTGGAAGCGGAGAATCGTTTTATTGTGCATTATCTGGATGATTTTCTGTGCGTGGGGCCGGCTGATTCCTTGGATTGCCTGCGCCTGCTGCGGACGGTTGAGTGGGTGGCGGGCCACTTCGGGGTTCCGCTGGCGGCGGATAAAACTGAAGGCCCGACCACGTGTCTGAGTTTCCTGGGTCTGGAGATTGACTCTGGGTTGGGCGAATGTCGGCTGCCCCGAGATAAGCTGGACAGGCTTCGAGGGGCGGTGGCTGTTGTAGCGGGGGCGCGCAAGGTTACTCTGCGGCAGCTCCAGTCTTTGATTGGGCTGCTCAATTTTGCGTGTCGGGTCATTCCGATGGGAAGGGTCTTCAGTCGCAGCTTGTCGGCCGCTACTGCGGGGGTTCGGTCCCCGCACCATTTCATCCGGGTGTCGGCGGCTATGAAAGCGGACTTGGGCATTTGGGATGCCTTCTTGCGGGATTTTAATGGGACGGTGTTGTTCAGGCAGGAGGGCCAGTCATCGGCCGAGCTTGAGCTTTTCACGGATGCATCGGGCAGTGTAGGTTTTGGGGCATATTTTGGTGGCTGCTGGTGTGCGGAGAGGTGGCCGGACTCTTGGGGTTCGAGCCCTCTTATGCGCAACTTGGCTTTCCTTGAGTTGTTCCCGTTAGTGGTTGCGATGGCACTATGGGGCGACAGGCTGCGTGATCGGAAAGTGGTCTTTTTCTCGGATAACATGGCGGTGGTTCACGCAGTGAATCGTCAGTCTGCGGCCTCAAGGCCGGTGGTTAGGCTGCTTAGGCGACTGGTATTGCTGTGTATGTCTCGGAATGTTGTTTTTCGCGCGCGGCATGTTCCCGGTTATTTGAATGAGGTGGCTGATGCTCTGTCTCGTTTTCAGTGGTCCCAATTCTGGCTGGTGGCGCCGGGGGCTTCGAAGGACGGGCAGGCTTGCCCGGACGAGATTTGGCAGCTGGGAACATCCTGCTTGGAGGACTTGTGAAGGCTTCCCTGGCGCCGGCCACTTGGGCCTCGTACAGTAAGGTTTGGGGCTCGTGGGAGCGGTCGCTGGACGGGCTGGCCATGGACAGCGGGGAGGCTCTGCGGGATGCTTTCCTGTGGTACACCTGTCAGTTGCTGGCAAAAGGGGCGTCGCCTGCCATGGTGGACAGGTCCATGGCGGCGATGGCGTTTTGGTTCAGATGGCATGGGAAGGAGGACTTTACTGAGACTTTCATTATCAGGCAGGCCCTGAAGGGCTATCGCAAGGGACGCAGGTCGCCGGATACCAGGCGCCCGGTGTCGGTTCGACTACTGGGGGATTTGGTGGCTTTGTTGCCTGAAATCTGTTTTGATGGGTTCGAGGCTTCGCTGTTCAAGGTGGCGTTTATTTTGGCGTTTTTTGGGGCATTCCGAATTGGGGAACTGGTGAGCGCTAATAAGAGGGTGCAAGGGGGCCTGCAATTTTCGGGGGTTCGTGTCTTGGATGGGAAGGTGGTGGTGCACCTCGGCAGATCCAAAACGGACGTCCGCGGCGTGGGCCGGGACGTGGCACTGGGGGCCTTGCCGGGCTCGGCTTTGTGCCCGTTGGCTGCTACGGTAGAGTACCTGGCGCGGAGGCCAGCGATGGGGGGTTCCTTGTTGGTGCATGCCGACGGATCCTCCCTCTCTCGGTTTCAGTTCACGAAAGTTTTTCGGTTGGGCTTGGGCAAGTTAGGGCTTCGTGCTGAACGATTTGGAACGCACTCGTTCCATATTGGGGCTGCCACGGAGGCGGCTCGGTTGGGATTGGGGGACGAGGTGGTGAAACGGATCGGGAGGTGGGAATCGGTAAGATTCCGTTCCTATGTCAGATTGGGTCTGTTGGAGTAATGAGATTGGGGACCGTTTTATGCAAAAAAAAAAAATGTATATTTTGGGAATAAGAGACTGGTAACTGGCTGTACTAAACTGGTTCACTGTGTTATTTGGGCTGGGGTGGGGGTCTCTGTCGGACTTCCCTCATCATTTGTTTTTCCCCCCAGGGCGTGAGGCATGGATCGTGGGCCATTCGTTTGTCTTCTGGGCCGAGAGGAGGGCCGCAGCTCGAGCGCAAGGCCAGCAGCTGGGTTTTCCGAGAGGCCAGTTGGCAGTTCGCTGGTTTGGGTATCGGGGTTTCTGCTGGGGGGATGTTTGTGGTAAACTGTTTGGGATGCTGGCGGCGGGATACACGCCAGACTTACTGGTCCTGCATATTGGGGGTAATGACCTGGGCCTTACGCCGCAACGCCGGCTGGTGAAGTGGATGAAGCAGGACATCAATAAGTTGAGGGGCCTGCTTCCGGGGGTCATGTTGGTTTGGTCGGAGATTGTCCCGAGGCGCCGGTGGCGGCACGCTCGGGATCCGTTAGCTATGGATAGGTGCAGGAAGAAAGTGAATAGCTTGATGGCAAGCTTTGTGCGGAAGTTAGGAGGTGTGGTGGTAAGGCACCTTGAGCTGGAGGAAGGGTTGCCAGGATACTACCGCTCGGATGGTGTTCACCTCTCGGAGGTGGGTTTGGACCTGCTCAACTTGGGTTGGCAGGATGGTATCCGGATGGCTCTGTTTCTTCGGGGTGGCGGAGCTCAGACAGCTTAAGGGGTCAAGGTCTGAGCTTGTGGCGGGACGGGGAGCCAAAGGAGAGGAAATAGGCTCCCCTGGATGAACGTGAGGTGGAATAAACAGATTGTGGTCATCAGTGGTTGAGAGGTTTCGAGTCCTGGAGGTGACTCAGAACCTGGTGGGGCAGGGGTATCCGGGTATACCCCTGCCGTGGTTAATGGATGGTTGGCACTTTGGAATGTTGGTGTATGTTATAAATATGTTATAAATATGTATAGGTGTTATTATATGGGGTCATTGCCTTTTGTATGGTAGCCGAAGGAACAGGATGCGAGGGGGCGGAGTATGGGGGGCAATGACCCATGTTTAATATGTTAATTTATTATTGTTATTATTATTATTATTATTATTATTATTATTATTATGATTATTATTATTATTATTATTATTATTATTATTATAATTATTGGTTAATAAAGCTGTGGACAAATTTCCCCATAATACTTAGTGTCCGTGTGTTATTGGGTTAGGTTATGGGGGTGGTTTGTCCTGGATTCCGACTGCCCAAATGGCGACTATACACCTGTCATGTAGCCCCATGTAGCTAGAGCGCAGCTAAGCGGAAAAAGGCCTTGACAGTGGTTAGGAGGCGGGCTTAGGAGGAAGTAAGCAAGGGTTGGATTATGGGTAAGTAGGATTGGCTATTTAAATGAGCAGCCATTTTAGGTGAGTCATTCTAACTTTCTACCTGGTTGAGTTTGTCCCACCCACCCTCCCTTTGTTTGTTATGTGTTTATTTAACCCGTTTCTTTCACAGCGGCGGGACGGGGAGCCGAAGGAGAGGAAATAGGCTCCCCTGGATGAACGTGAGGTGGAATAAACAGATTGTGGTCATCGGTGGTTGAGAGGTTTCGAGTCCTGGAGGTGACTCAGAACCTGGTGGGGCAGGGGTATCCGGGTATACCCCTGCCGTGGTTAATGGATGGTTGGCACTTTGGAATGTTGGTGTATGTTATAAATATGTTATAAATATGTATAGGTGTTATTATATGGGGGTCATTGCCTTTTGTATGGTAGCCGAAGGAACAGGATGCGAGGGTGGCGTAGTATGGGGGGCAATGACCCATGTTTAATATGTTAATTTATTATTGTTATTATTATTATTATTATTATTATTATGATTATTATTATTATTATAATTATTGGTTAATAAAGCTGTGGACAAATTTCCCCATAATACTTAGTGTCCGTGTGTTATTGGGTTAGGTTATGGGGGTGGTTTGTCCTGGATTCCGACTGCCCAAATGGCGACTATACACCTGTCAAGTGATATCACACCCGGTAGGATGAGCAATTGATGAACCACTTAACACCTAACCAATTGCTTTACCGGACCCTCGGAATAAAGATTCCTCAAGTCTTTCATTAACCTGAAACTTGTGTCTGGTGTGAATTACTTTCGGAGCGTGCACGTAAATACTTATTAATTTGGACAGGGGCAGATATGCAAAAATATCAAGCACTTGATTTGATCCACAACAGCTTTTCTGTAAACCCAGCACAAATTTCTTGCAATTTTTCTTCACTTTTGATTAGAAACTAGAAACTGTTTTCCCAGCAACAGGCAATATGGTAATTTTCTCTAATGATTTTTAGGATAGAAAAATCTAAAATAACAACAGATTATTTTTTATATTTGGGTTTCATATAAAGAACATTCTCTAGGCTCATGTACAATTTAGTTCAAACTAGGTACCTTTGTAACCATAGCAGTGAGTTTGATATTCTAATCAAGATTATTGATACTATCAATGTAATCTTCAAACGTGGAAAAGAGCTGCTCCAACACATAAAAAGCATCATCTATGTATCTTCTCCAGATTTTACAAAACCCGAATAAGGGATGATTATACAAAAGGTGTATCTCAATGAAGTTTATATATATATATATATATTTACAGATAGATCGATTATTAATACTATTAATCAAATCTACCAACTTGTCCAAGAGCTGCTCCAACACATAACAAATATCTGGACAAGGTATGATTATATTTACACACACACATACATGTATATATATATGTATCTATAATAATTTCAACTAGCTACTGGTAAGTCATTGCCAATTTATGGAGAGTATGCCATGGGCTCTCCAGGCTATAGATTTTAAGCTCTCTATGTATATAATATGTGTGTGCTTATATAATATTTAACTAGATGTATATAACAAATTCAAGTAGAGTCCAAGTTGATCACAGGAAAAGCAAATAAAGAAAAAACTCCACAAATGTAACATTTAACAATAATTAACAGCGCATGAACTCATATATTGTATATAATAGCAATTATGCACTACTTAGAAATCTATAAGGGACATAGGTATATATATTATTCATTGCTGTTAATAATATAAAAATATATTTCTGTTTTTGTTGTTCGTACAGTCAATTTGAAGTTTAGATTAGAAGTTATATTTCATGCAAAAAAAGTACCTAATGGCCTTTTCAAACCCTCTGCTTTATCTATGAAAAAATAAGTAATAACAAAGTTGACATTGCAATACTTAGTAAGGCCTATGCACAAGAGCAGAGTCTGTGATGTCATAAATTACAGCAGAGTACGTCTAGGTAACACACAGTGATGTCATTTTCAAACATTCCGTGAACACTCACAGCACTCAGAGCTACACTTCACCTGGACAGTGGTTATATTAACTGGAAATATATATTTCCTACTCACCTGCAAAGGGATCTTGTGAAAAGGCACCTCTTGAGTACAGGACCGTTGACTTGTACTTTGCTATCCTATAAAACAAGTATAATGAGAATGGTGAGTGATTCTTTTTCTGCTTTATATCTATCTGTCTAGCTATCATTTTCAAATAATTAAAACAAATGAAATTACAAATTTTAAGTTTTTATTTTGTTACTTTTTTGTATTAAATAAAAACCTAAAGGAACACTGCTCAATTCTATACCATTTAGGAATTGAATCACTATGTTCATGCAGCCCTAGTCACAACTCCCTGCATGTGACTTACACAACTTTCCTAAACACTTCCTGAAAAGAGCATTGTAAAGCTTACACTTCCTTTACTACAAATTATGTTTAATTTAGAATTTCGTATCTCCTACTCTGTTAATAGCTTGCTAGACCATGCAGGGGTATCTTGTGTGTGATTTAAGTTTAATTTGAATAGCAGGAGATAAAAACGTTTAAAATAAGTAACATCTAAAAGAAAATTACATGTTTTTTTGCAGGCTTTGTGATTTACAGCCAGGGGAGGTGTAGCTAGGGCTGGATAGACAGAATTAAAAGTGATTTTACTTCAAAATGGTAGAGAATTGAGCAGTAAGACTTCAGAGGCATAATGTATACAGAAAAACTGCTTCATTAATATAAAGTTGTTTTGGTGATTATACTGTTACTTTAAAATATGAGCTTAAACAGCAACACAATAATAAAATGCTTAGATATTAATAACAATAATTAATTATTGATTATAAAGTCCTTACTGATTTCCTTGTGCTATACATAAAGTATTGATATAAACTCCATATAAATACACCATAGGTGATTGTTAAAATAATGGAATCCAACGTTTATTTCTTATGCTGCCGGCAGCCATATATCAATTTTCCCAGAAACCACTGCTTTGACCTTTCAATACCCATACCACTCATTGTTACCCTTTTCTGTTCCTCCAGACACAGTTGATATTTATTTGTGTAATTTTCTCTTCATTTATTCACCAACCCATGCTTCCATAATATGTCCAACTTTACTCTGCATATAAAACCAGCTGCTGCAACAGGATTCTGTTCACACACTTTATTTCAGATACCAGTCCTGTTTTTTACAGCTCCCTTCTTTCCACATTCTATCCCTCTCAATCTACTACCTGCCCAATACATATGGCTACCAACAGGCTATTTCACTGCCAGACTGCCTAAAGTGAGTGGTAGCTAACAATTGGTCAGATTTGTTTGTCTCTAATAGATATTCCAGTTATTGGGTACATTGCTGTGTCCTATGCCATCTTTAATCAATAGAAAAAAAATCAAACTGGAAAGATTGTGACTCGATTGTGACAAAAATCAAACTGGAAAGATTGTGACTCTCGATAAAATTATATACTCCGTCTAACAGTGTTTTTCCTCTTTAATACAGGTAAAATTCTCAGTGAATAGGAAATTTAAACCGCCACCACCCTCCATTAGCAGTGAATATTTCCATATTTGTGCCAGCTCTTTCCTGCTCATATGTTACACGTGCATTTATGTATGTGTTTCTGTGAACTCAGCAACATGTCGGCTAATGCTGGACTCTTTATTTCTACAAGGGACGGTCAAATCCCGTGTTCATTATACGGCAGTCTTCCTGAGTACAACATACGCACTGTACCTCCTTCTCCTCCTTATTTATGAGCACCTTTATCTAGTGGCCACAGTTTTCTGTGTATTACAGATAGTCTTAATAGACTTGGCCAAGAGGGGGAAGATGGCAATGGAAGGCATGGAGAAGAAGAATGAGGAAGAGGTGATGGAGGTGACGAAGGTGAAAGAAGAGATGAAATGGAAAGTCTTTTAAAGAAGGAATTGTTGTGGGGAAAAAGACTGCTTGCTTGTAAAGGAAAAAGTTTTTTATTAAAAAAGTTTTATAACTGAATTCTTTATTTTGTTGTTTTTCTGAGGATTCTGCTTTATATTATTAGGGCAAAGCACAGTGAAAACGTAGGAACCGGAAGCAATCATTAGTTTGCAGATTGTAATTTATTGCAAGTCTAGAACCAAAGAGAGCACCAGTAATATTAATTATTTCATTCCTTAATAATCCCGATCTGCCACACAGACCATTTTCAGATAGGCGATTTAAGCCCATCAATACATTGTACACAGGGAACCTGACGTTTTGAAATTCTCCAACTTCCTAATGCTGTCTCTCACTTTCCAACCCTCATCATCATTACAACAATGCCTGATTTATTTGCTCTTACAATTCTGATCCTTTCTGTGCAGTGACATGTTATAGATTTAATGCTTGAGAAGAATGGATTTATAAGGAAAATAAATAACTTAATGGTAGTTACTGGGCCTGGATATTCCACTGTCCAATGGTCCCAGTGTGGTCGCACACTTCAAAAACCACTGGTGTTTGCACCTTTTGGGAAGACAGATTCCGCAGCACAAATAAATCATCAAACCTATTCTATATCTCATTGTTTGATCAAATGCTGAAATCGGTGATTGTGCTGTTCTTCTTAGCTGAGCTCTGCTCTTAAAGGGACAGCTCATTAAAATGGATAAGGTGGCTGGTGTCCCTTGGCTCTGTTCAACAGGCAGGGATAAACTCTGCCTTAATTATACCAGTCCACATCAACAATGGGCGGAAATGATATGCAGAGACTACTCAGCCCACGCTCTGAGCCTATCTTCCCATAGCACTGTTTAGCGTGAGGTACACTCCAAGAGGGAAATTTAGCTTGTCCCCCTACGAGATTCTATTTGGTTCAGCTCCCAGGCTAGGCTGTTACTTTCCTCAGCAGCTCCAAATTCAGTCAGATGCAATGGTAAATTACATAACTGCTCTCTCTCATGCCTTGACCAAAATCCATGCGCAAGTGTTTTCTTCTATTCCAGATCCAGTGTCTGATACAATCACCCATAAGTTACTCCCTGGTGATTGGGTTCTGGTTAAGAAATTCCTGAGAAAGCACACACTTGAGCCAAGATTTCATGGTTTATTCCAAGTCCTTCTAACTACATCTACCTCAGTAAAACTAGCTGGGAAGGACACTTGGATACACGCTTCACACTGCAAGAAAGTTCCAGCTCCAGAGGAAGCTTTACTGTGATATTGTCTCTTGTACTTTTCCACAATCCCAACATTCGACTATATACAAAGACATACCTAATAAAAAGGACCCACACATTTGTGTGACTGGTGACCATTGGGGACATCACTGTAGTTCCTGGAAAGCAGCGGGTTGGAACACGGGCCGACCATGGAGTTACAGACCACAAAGTGCCTTAGATAGAGTGGACAGGAATGGGAAATCCTTGTTACACAGAATGACTATTAATTTTCGTAAAATGCCTATTTGCTCTGCATAACTATAATCAATATTATTCATAAGTTACTTAAAATGGCCGCTAGGGAATTTCCCCTGTAGTCAACACACACCCTTGAATTAACAAGATGGCGCTGGAATCTGGAGGAGAGCTCCATGATGCCAGTGACATCACACCCGGTAGGATGAGCAATTGATGAACCACTTAACACCTAACCAATTGCTTTACCGGACCCTCGGAATAAAGATTCCTCAAGTCTTTCATTAACCTGAAACTTGTGTCTGGTGTGAATTACTTTCGGAGCGTGCACGTAAATACTTATTAATTTGGACAGGGGCAGATATGCAAAAATATCAAGCACTTGATTTGATCCACAACAGCTTTTCTGTAAACCCAGCACAAATTTCTTGCAATTTTTCTTCACTTTTGATTAGAAACTAGAAACTGTTTTCCCAGCAACAGGCAATATGGTAATTTTCTCTAATGATTTTTAGGATAGAAAAATCTAAAATAACAACAGATTATTTTTTATATTTGGGTTTCATATAAAGAACATTCTCTAGGCTCATGTACAATTTAGTTCAAACTAGGTACCTTTGTAACCATAGCAGTGAGTTTGATATTCTAATCAAGATTATTGATACTATCAATGTAATCTTCAAACGTGGAAAAGAGCTGCTCCAACACATAAAAAGCATCATCTATGTATCTTCTCCAGATTTTACAAAACCCGAATAAGGGATGATTATACAAAAGGTGTATCTCAATGAAGTTTATATATATATATATATATATATATATATATATATATATATTTACAGATAGATCGATTATTAATACTATTAATCAAATCTACCAACTTGTCCAAGAGCTGCTCCAACACATAACAAATATCTGGACAAGGTATGATTATATTTACACACACACATACATGTATATATATATGTATCTATAATAATTTCAACTCACTACTGGTAAGTCATTGGCAATTTATGGAGAGTATGCCATGGGCTCTCCAGGCTATAGATTTTAAGCTCTCTATGTATATAATATGTGTGTGCTTATATATTATTTAACTAGATGTATATAACAAATTCAAGTAGAGTCCAAGTTGATCACAGGAAAAGCAAATAAAGAAAAAACTCCACAAATGTAACATTTAACAATAATTAACAGCGCATGAACTCATATATTGTATATAATAGCGATTATGCACTACTTAGAAATCTATAAGGGACATAGGTATATATATTATTCATTGCTGTTAATAATATAAAAATCTATTTCTGTTTTTGTTGTTCGTACAGTCAATTTGAAGTTTAGATTAGAAGTTATATTTCATGCAAAAAAAGTACCTAATGGCCTTTTCAAACCCTCTGCTTTATCTATGAAAAAATAAGTAATAACAAAGTTGACATTGCAATACTTAGTAAGGCCTATGCACAAGAGCAGAGTCTGTGATGTCATAAATTACAGCAGAGTACGTCTAGGTAACACACAGTGATGTCATTTTCAAACATTCCGTGAACACTCACAGCACTCAGAGCTACACTTCACCTGGACAGTGGTTATATTAACTGGAAATATATATTTCCTACTCACCTGCAAAGGGATCTTGTGAAAAGGCACCTCTTGAGTACAGGACCGTTGACTTGTACTTTGCTATCCTATAAAACAAGTATAATGAGAATGGTGAGTGATTCTTTTTCTGCTTTATATCTATCTGTCTAGCTATCATTTTCAAATAATTAAAACAACTGAAATTACATGACATGCGCACAGTCGTTATTCGGCTTGTGGCATTTTGATCCCCATAACCCACCAATAAACACAGACACCAATTTCTGTTGGAAAATAAAAGTCCACAGCTTTATTTAAATTTTTCAATAAACAAGATAACAAATTGGGGTCATTGCCAAATAAAATTAATTTACCCCCACCCCCATCCGTACAGCATTAACCCAGACAATGACCCCATACCATAAACAATATATAACAATATAAATAACACATAAATATAACACACGGCCTACCAAAGAGGCCCCATAATTATAACTTTATTAACTGTAGGGGTGTACCGAGACACCCCTACACCACCAGGTTCGGAGCCACCGATGAGCTCGAACCAACAGACCACTTCCAACTCTGGCCTAATTCAACCTAAGCTTAGCCTAGCCACTTGCTAATCCACTTCCATCCCAATTACCCTAGCCCTATCCCGCCGCTGTGACCAAACGGGACCTGCTAAAAACCAGGGAGGGTGGGAGGGACAATTAACAGGTCAGTGCAGATTCTGATTAAAATGGCCATTTGCTAAAATGGCCGCTTAATATACTTGCACTTTTCACACCCTTTAACATGCTCCACCCTAATTCCCCACCCCTAAATCTATAGCTCCACCTGCCTACTCCTTGGCTCTGTCAAGGCCCATTCCCCTGACTGCGCTGATCCATGGGCTTCATGACATGCGCACAGTCGTTATTCGGCTTGTGGCATTTTGATCCCCATAACCCACCAATAAACACAGACACCAATTTCTGTTGGAAAATAAAAGTCCACAGCTTTATTTAAATTTTTCAATAAACAAGATAACAAATTGGGGTCATTGCCAAATAAAATTAATTTACCCCCACCCCCATCCGTACAGCATTAACCCAGACAATGACCCCATACCATAAACAATATATAACAATATAAATAACACATAAATATAACACACGGCCTACCAAAGAGGCCCCATAATTATAACTTTATTAACTGTAGGGGTGTACCGAGACACCCCTACACCACCAGGTTCGGAGCCACCGATGAGCTCGAACCAACAGACCACTTCCAACTCTGGCCTAATTCAACCTAAGCTTAGCCTAGCCACTTGCTAATCCACTTCCATCCCAATTACCCTAGCCCTATCCCGCCACAGCCCGAGACTTGATCCCTTAATGTCTCGAGCGCCCCCCACCACACAGAAATAGGGCCCGGGAAATCCCCTCCTGAAAACCTAGGTTAAGCAAGTCACAACCAACCTCCGAAAGGTGCACCCCATCCTTACGATAATACCCAGGTAACATACCCTCTAGCTCCCAATGCCTGACCGGGACCCCACCTGACCTCCTAACGAAAACAGACATGGCCTTGTTAACTTTCCCCCGACATCTCGCCACCGCAGCTGTGTCCCTGGCGTGTCTCGAATTAAATCTAGGCACCATCTCAGACCATACTATAACCACTCCCGGCACCCGCTCCCGAAGGCGATCCAAATCCCGCTTCATCCTCCTAATTAACTCCCTCTGAGGGATAAGCCCCAAATCGTTACCCCCACCATGTATCAGTATTACGTCCGGGGGATTTCCTTCCAACAATTTTTCAAAAATCACTCCACTAATGCTCTGCCAGCTGAAACCACGAAAACCAAACCATTTTAACTGCACAGTGTCCTGAAGAAAGCCCAGTTGTGATCCATTCCTCCGAACTGCGGCCCTCTTCTGCGCCCAATAAACGTAAGAGTGACCCACCAACCATACAACCCGACCTAGAAAGAAACACAAGTTATTAACTAGCAGAGCATTGAAACCACACTTTCAAACCAACCAGACCCCCCCTTCAAACCAACTTATCCGTTCGTACATATGTCCTAAAACGCGCGGACTCCCACCGACCTATCTGTTTAATCCGGTCATCCCCGAGTCCAAGCCGCGCTGCTTCCGTTGCAGCCCCTATGCGAAATGAATGAGTGCCAAATTGCATGGGATGCAAACCCAACTGCCGCAGCCCCATGCGAAAGACCCTGACAAATTGGAAGCGCGACAGCGCAAGACCATCCTTGTGAACGAGGAAGCACCCCAAGCCTTGAGGGCGAACGCCTAAGTATTTGTGCCCGCATGCTACTGGGCAGACTTCCGACCCTGGCAACGCAAACAAAATTATTGTCTTACCTCTCCCAAAGACATCCGTCTTGGAGCACCTCAGGCGTATCTCGACTTTGTCCTGCCCCAGCACCACATCCTCGAACCGGATCCCGTTCGCCCCGAACTTATTAGAGCTGACCAGTTCACCGATGCGGAACGCCCCAAAGAACGCCCAGACAAAAGCCACGGTAAACAAAAGCACTTCAAACGGAGATGTACAAACGTCATGCAACCCTTCTGTCAAGCCCTGTAGAATGTTAAACGACACAGGTCGTCTTGAGTCTACAGTCCTTCGTCCTTTACGAAAGCCGCGTAACGCCTGCCTCACCAAAAAAGTTTTTTTATGTAATATTACCCGTGAATTTAAACCAAAATGCCAATGCTGACATGTAACGGTCCACCTTCGCGGGAGAAGCCCCTCCCGCGAATAACCGACACAACAACCATAAGAGCGTGTCCAACCTACCTGCCGGCGAATTCGCCCCTCCAGACTGCCCCATCATCTCCTCCCATTCATACCATACCCTGGTGTACGCTGTCCACGTTCCGGGCGCCAGGGAACTTCTTATAAAGCCCCCAAGCAAGACGTCCCGAGCCGCCACATCTCCGCCGGGCATGCCTGACCCGTCTCCCGAGCTCCCGGCGCCGCTGCCCAAAAACGCTCCCACTGTGAACGAGATAAGGCGTCAGCGACAACATTCAACAATCCCGGGACATGTTTTGCCCTAAACACAATATTCCAAGACATGCACAGCAGCACCAAGCGCCTCAACAACCGTACCACAGGCAGAGAAGAGGCCGAGATATTATTAACTGCCTGCACCACCGCCATGTAATCGGAGTGAAAGATCACCTTCCTGTTCGCGAGCTCTTCGCCCCATAAAGATACCGCCACTACCACAGGAAAGAGCTCTAGAAAGGCCAGGTTCCTGATCAAGGCGCTTTCCTTCCATGCCTCCGGCCACTCTTCCGCGCACCACCTCCCTGCCAGGTAAGGCTTGAAACCTACGCTCCCGGAAGCGTCCGTAAATAAGCCGATTTCTTCCGACGAGGCTGCCTCATCCCTAAAATACACCCTACCATTGAACTCCTGCAGGAAACACAACCAAACATCCAGATCAGCCTTCATCGCAGCGGAGACTCTGATATAATGACCCGGTAATCGCACACCGCAAGTTGCTCGAGCCAACTGCCTGCAAAAAACCCTCCCCATAGGGATCACTTTACAAGCAAAGTTCAAGCTCCCCAGCAGGGACTGTAACTGCCTCAAGGTCACCTTCTTCGAACCCCTGACTACCCCCACCCGCTGGCGGAGCGCTGTCAGTTTATCCGATGGTAACCTACATTCACCCTTCACCGAATGTATCTCCAGCCCTAGGAAGCTCAAGCATACCGTCGGGCCCACCGTCTTCTCAGCCGCCAACGGGATCCCAAAGACCTGTGCCACCCATTGCAACACCCCCAGTATTTGCCCACAACGATCGGACCCTGCCGGTCCTACGCACAAAAAGTCGTCCAGATAGTGCACTACTGCACCCCCAGCCGACTCCTGACGCACCACCCATTCAAAGAAAGAGCTGAACTTTTCAAAGTATGAGCAAGAAATAGAGCAGCCCATGGGCAAACACAAATCCACGAAAAAACCCTCATCAAAGAAACATCCCAATAAATGGTGACATGTCGGGTGAATAGGAAGCAACCTGAAAGCTGCCTCCACGTCCACCTTCGCCATCAACGCTCCCGGCCCCGCTCTCCGTACCAACTCGACCGCTTGATCGAATGATGCGTAGGAAACGGAGCTTAGGGCCGCGTCAATGTCGTCGTTAACAGAAGCCCCTTTTGGGTAAGACAAATGGTGTATCAACCGAAATTTGCCTGGCTCCTTCTTGGGGACCACCCCCAACGGAGACACCCTCAAGTTCGGCATAGGTGGGACCGCATAGGGTCCCGCCATCCTGCCAAGCCGTACCTCCGACATCATTTTTTCCCGCACCACCCCTGGGTGATCCCGAACGGATCGTAAATTCAAACATAAAGTCCCTGGCCCCTTCCCTTTGAACGGTATCATAAACCCCTCTGTGAATCCTTTCCTCAAAAATTCCGCGTCAGCCCGGTTAGCGTAGCGCTTTAGCCACGGCAGCATCTCGCCTACCTTCACCGGAGTTGCCCCCAGTGGCAGCGGCAGGGGCCGTGGCGCCGCTGGGACCTCCCCCACTAGCCGGTTTGCCTCTCTTGAAGCACCTATTAACTCCATGCGCACCGCCGCAACCGGAACACTCGTGTTTGAATCTACACGACGAGCCCCATTTACATTGGCCCTCGTTGAAGAGCCAGCAGAAACCCTTCTTTTGTCCGCCCGGCGCCGCTCCCCCAGGTGCTGCACCGGCCGCCCCGTGAAAGGGCGCAGCCTTCTGCGCCATCATGAGCCGCATCCACAGGGGCAGATCCATCTGATCCCATCTCATGCTCGGGTTCGCTGCTAAACGCTGGCGGAATTGCTCATCGTATTTCCACCAAGCAATACCGCCGTACGTCCGGTAAGCGTCCCCTATCCCGTCTAAGTAGCAAAAAAGCTGCGAACAGCGATCGGGAAACTTTTCCCCGATGACGCTGGCCAGTATGCAAAAAGCCCGCAGCCAGTTCGCAAACGTCTTGGGGATCTTCCGATACCTACGCTTCTTCTCTTCTTCCTCCTTCTTCGCATCCTTTTTATCCTCATCCTTTAGATCGAGGAACTCCTCCAGAGGAAGAAGAGAAAAAACCTCTACGAACTCACCTTTCCAAATCCTGTCCTTTACCTCAGACTTCAGGTGACATCCCAAGGGGCCTGCGAAAGAGACATGCACATTCTGCCGCCCCTGCATCGGAAACCTCCCCTCCTCCGACCGAACCTAAGCCTGTCTTCTCACCTGGTTCAGGCGTACTCCGTCCGGAGACACCACTCACCGCCCCCTTAGCCTGTCCCGTTGTCCCGGAACCCGCTTCCGGAACCCATACCCTCGAAAATTGCGGTGAAGCCCCCTCCCCACCGACCCAGGAATCTAACAACGATTTTAGGCAAGTTAACATGGAATCAGAATGTGATGTAACAGGCAACTCACCGCCAGAGCCTCCGGCCGCGGAGGGCCGCGGGGTTGTTTTCCTTCCATCCGCCGCGTGCGGCTCCGGAGTGTCCAGTTGACGCCGACTCCCTTCTGCCGGATCCCGCCGTGGGACCGTAGGTGTACCGCTCCATGACCTGTAAGGAGAAGAACACCTGGGTAGTCTGTTCGAGTGCCCGTCTACCCGCCCTTCCTCCTTACGTTCCCTGCCGTCAACCCTGCGCCTCTCCCGCCTAGTAACCAGGCCCTCTAGGCCGTAAGAACTCTCCGGCCGTCCTTGGGTGCTCCCGTTAGAGGACCCAGACTCGCTGCGCCGTTCCCTTCTCCTCCTGGCCCTGCAGACTGATCCCCGCCTACTGTACCCGTCAGTAGACGGGCTCCTCTCCCTGACACACCCTGCCCGGTTTTGCCTGGCGCCTGCCCCGCGCCGCCTCTTGTATTCCGCAGGCCTAGGGTTGTCTCTGTAATCCTGCCGTCCCCGGGAGCAACATTTATGGCCCTCCCGTCCACTCCTAACCCCGCTGTCAGAGTGTGTGTCATACCCCTGAGACAATCCCTCACTGTCCGCTCCTCTGTCCACCGGGGACGCGCTGCGCTGCGCTGGCCCTGACAAGCGGAACCCCTTCCGTTGCCGTCCTGACTTGGTCCTGCTGCCCTAGCTGGGTGACCTGTCCTGCTGTCCCCCCGCTGCCTTGCCTGGGCCTTGTCTCGCCCGCCTGATCGACTCCCCCTCCACTGGCGTCCCTTGCTGCCCTCTGAGGTGGTGTCAGCCCGTCCTCCCCAGTCCCCAGTGCCTTTCCTTGCCGCCCGGTATTTAAACCGGCGGCAGACTCACCGAGACGTGTCTGGGCTCCATCCACACCTCCGACATCCTCTGCGGTCCCGGTCTCCTCGGAGGCCGTCGCCAATTTTGCCGCCTTGCCGCCCGCCGTCCTGCGAGCAGCGCTCCTCGTGGTAGGCCGCGACACCATGCCAGGCCTAGTCGCCGCCCTTGCCTTACCGGCGCCGCGTCGCACAGACGGGGCCGTCGGCGTTTGCGATAGCTCCGACCGGCCTGCCTCCACAACCGATGAGCCGCTCGCCTCTCTGGATGGACTCCGTCTCCGACGCGCTGCGGGCATCACGCCCGGGCTCAGCCGCTGGGACGGTCTCGCCCTCCGCACCGAGCGCCTCTCCACAGCCGCCGGGGGGTTACCGCTGGTCCCAGGAACCGCCAGTTGCTGTTGCAGCCATGCCATCCCCCTGTCTCTCACGGCTGCTCTCACACCGTCCAGGATCTCTTCAAGCGAAGCCATCTGAAAAACAGAAGAAAAGAAACCACACAACCTGCCAAAACAATTAACAGGTCAGTGCAGATTCTGATTAAAATGGCCACTTGCTAAAATGGCCGCTTAATATACTTGCACTTTTCACACCCTTTAACATGCTCCACCCTAAATCCCCACCCCTAAATCTATAGCTCCACCTGCCTACTACTTGGCTCTGTCAAGGCCCATTCCCCTGACTGCGCTGATCCATGGGCTTCAAATTTTAAGTTTTTATTTTGTTACTTTTTTGCATTAAATAAAAACCTAAAGGAACACTGCTCAATTCTATACCATTTAGGAATTGAATCACTATGTTCATGCAGCCCTAGTCACAACTCCCTGCATGTGACTTACACAACTTTCCTAAACACTTCCTGAAAAGAGCTTTGTAAAGCTTACACTTCCTTTACTACAAATTATGTTTAATTTAGAATTTCGTATCTCCTACTCTGTTAATAGCTTGCTAGACCATGCAGGGGTATCTTGTGTGTGATTAAAGTTTAATTTGAATAGCAGGAGATAAAAACGTTTAAAATAAGTAACATCTAAAAGAAAATTACATGTTTTTTTGCAGGCTTTGTGATTTACAGCCAGGGGAGGTGTAGCTAGGGCTGGATAGACAGAATTAAAAGTGATTTTACTTCAAAATGGTAGAGAATTGAGCAGTAAGACTTCAGAGGCATAATGTATACAGAAAAACTGCTTCATTAATATAAAGTTGTTTTGGTGATTATACTGTTACTTTAAAATATGAGCTTAAACAGCAACACAATAATAAAATGCTTAGATATTAATAACAATAATTAATTATTGATTATAAAGTCCTTACTGATTTCCTTGTGCTAAACATAAAGTATTGATATAAACTCCATATAAATACACCATAGGTGATTGTTAAAATAATGGAATCCAACGTTTATTTCTTATGCTGCCGGCAGCCATATATCAATTTTCCCAGAAACCACTGCTTTGACCTTTCAATACCCATGACATATGCACCGTCGTTATTCGGCAGGTGCTACTTTTAGTTTTACCTTAAATAAAACACTGACACCAAATTTATCTGTTGGATTATAACGTCCACAGCTTTATTAATTATTAAATATATAAATAAATAAATTAACAATTTAGGGTCATTGTCCAGCTAACATTATATTACTATCCCCCGCACAATACCCCTGACAATGACCCTATCTTTTGAACAATAATTAACATTCACTTAACATATAACTAGTAACACACGGCCTACCAGAGAGGCCCCAAAACCATACTGTTAACTGTAGGGGTGTACCCAGACACCCCTGCCCCCTAGGTTCGTAGCCACCGAAGAGCTTGAACCTACCAACACTCTAATCCATCTGGCCTACTCCAGAATAGGCCTTGGCCTGTCCATTCCCAATTCCAGCTAACTCCTGGCTTTAACACGCCCTGTTCCCGCCGCTGTGACCAAACGGGATCAAACCTCAACTATAGGGAGGGAGGGAGGGACAAGTGACAGGTCAGTGCAATTCAGATTAACTGGCTCCTCACTTAAGATGGCCGCCTATTTACACTACCTGACTCCTCCCCTACTTAGCCCCGCCCTAAACCATCCCATAATTTTCCACCTGCCCACTTCCTGGCCTTGTCAAGGCCCACTCCCCTGTTTCACTGTTCCATGGGCTTCATACCACTCATTGTTACCCTTTTCTGTTCCTCCAGACACAGTTGATATTTATTTGTGTAATTTTCTCTTCATTTATTCACCAACCCATGCTTCCATAATATGTCCAACTTTGCTCTGCATATAAAACCAGCTGCTGCAACAGGATTCTGTTCACACACTTTATTTCAGATACCAGTCCTGTTTTTTACAGCTCCCTTCTTTCCACATTCTATCCCTCTCAATCTACTACCTGCCCAATGCATATGGCTACCAACAGGCTATTTCACTGTCAGACTGCCTAAAGTGAGTGGTAGCTAACAATTGGTCAGATTTGTTTGTCTCTAATAGATATTCCAGTTATTGGGTACATTGCTGTGTCCTATGCCATCTTTAATCAATAGAAAAAAAATCAAACTGGAAAGATTGCGACTCGATTGTGACAAAAATCAAACTGGAAAGATTGTGACTCTCGATAAAATTATATACTCCGTCTAACAGTGTTTTTCCTCTTTAATGCAGGTAAAATTCTCAGTGAATAGGAAATTTAAACCGCCACCACCCTCCATTAGCAGTGAATATTTCCATATTTGTGCCAGCTCTTTCCTGCTCATATGTTACACGTGCATTTATGTATGTGTTTCTGTGAACTCAGCAACATGTCGGCTAATGCTGGACTCTTTATTTCTACAAGGGACGGTCAAATCCCGTGTTCATTATACGGCAGTCTTCCTGAGCACAACATACGCACTGTACCTCCTTCTCCTCCTTATTTATGAGCACCTTTATCTAGTGGCCACAGTTTTCTGTGTATTACAGATAGTCTTAATAGACTTGGCCAAGAGGGGGAAGATGGCAATGGAAGGCATGGAGAAGAAGAATGAGGAAGAGGTGATGGAGGTGACGAAGGTGAAAGAAGAGATGAAATGGAAAGTCTTTTAAAGAAGGAATTGTTGTGGGGAAAAAGACTGCTTGCTTGTAAAGGAAAAAGTTTTTTATTAAAAAAGTTTTATAACTGAATTCTTTATTTTGTTGTTTTTCTGAGGATTCTGCTTTATATTATTAGGGCAAAGCACAGTGAAAACGTAGGAACCGGAAGCAATCATTAGTTTGCGGATTGTAATTTATTGCAAGTCTAGAACCAAAGAGAGCACCAGTAATATTAATTCTTTCATTCCTTAATAATCCCGATCTGCCACCCAGACCATTTTCAGATAGGCGATTTAAGCCCATCAATACATTGTACACAGGGAACCTGACGTTTTGAAATTCTCCAACTTCCTAATGCTGTCTCTCACTTTCCAACCCTCATCATCATTACAACAATGCCTGATTTATTTGCTCTTACAATTCTGATCCTTTCTGTGCAGTGACATGTTATAGATTTAATGCTTGAGAAGAATGGATTTATAAGGGAAAATAAATAACTTAATGGTAGTTACTGGGCCTGGATATTCCACTGTCCAATGGTCCCAGTGTGGTCGCACACTTCAAAAACCACTGGTGTTTGCACCTTTTGGGAAGACAGATTCCGCAGCACAAATAAATCATCAAACCTATTCTATATCTCATTGTTTGATCAAATGCTGAAATCGGTGATTGTGCTGTTCTTCTTAGCTGAGCTCTGCTCTTAAAGGGACAGCTCATTAAAAAGGATAAGGTGGCTGGTGTCCCTTGGCTCTGTTCAACAGGCAGGGATAAACTCTGCCTTAATTATACCAGTCCACATCAACAATGGGCAGAAATGATATGCAGAGACTACTCAGCCCACGCTCTGAGCCTATCTTCCCATAGCACTGTTTAGCGTGAGGTACACTCCAAGAGGGAAATTTAGCTTGTCCCCCTACGAGATTCTATTTGGTTCAGCTCCCAGGCTAGGCTGTTACTTTCCTCAGCAGCTCCAAATTCAGTCAGATGCAATGGTAAATTACATAACTGCTCTCTCTCATGCCTTGACCAAAATCCATGCGCAAGTGTTTTCTTCTATTCCAGATCCAGTGTCTGATACAATCACCCATAAGTTACTCCCTGGTGATTGGGTTCTGGTTAAGAAATTCCTGAGAAAGCACACACTTGAGCCAAGATTTCATGGTTTCTTCCAAGTCCTTCTAACTACATCTACCTCAGTAAAACTAGCTGGGAAGGACACTTGGATACACGCTTCGCACTGCAAGAAAGTTCCAGCTCCAGAGGAAGCTTTACTGTGATATTGTCTCTTGTACTTTTCCACAATCCCAACATTCGACTATATACAAAGACATACCTAATAAAAAGGACCCACACATTTGTGTGACTGGTGACCATTGGGGACATCACTGTAGTTCCTGGAAAGCAGCGGGTTGGAACACGGGCCGACCATGGGGTTACAGACCACAAAGTGCCTTAGATAGAGTGGACAGGAATGGGAAATCCTTGTTACACAGAATGACTTTGTGCAAACCAACTGGGTCTACTCCAATGAAACTTACCTTAAACATAGAACACCCTAGTCCAGGAGACACTGGAGAGTATATAATGGGAATGTACTGGAGAGGGGGTAGTTCATACAATAAATTGGGAACTTTCTATTTACAAGACATGCACACATCACCTGAGTGGGTAGATACAAGACATATGACCATCAACCCTCTCAAACCCCACATTAAGACTCTTAAAGACATGGTAGCCATAGCTAACCCTACATTTGAAGACACTATGGCAGTAGAGACTCTTTTTTCAGACACTAATCTATGGCTTGAGTGGATGAGATATAATGCTAATTCTCATAATAAAACTAACTGTTATGTTTGTGGTGGAGCCAGACCCCATCTAGGTACAGTGCCTCTAAATCTACCTCCTGATGTTGAAACATGTTTCTTAAAGAACCACTCTAGTGCCAGGAAAACATACTCGTTTTCCTGGCAATAGAGTGCCCTGAGGGTGCCCCCACCCTCAGGGACCCCCTCCCGCCCGGCTCTGGAAAGGGGAAAGGGGTAAAAACTTACCTTTTTCCAGCGGTGGGCGGAGAGATCTCCTCCTCCGATCCTCCTCTTCTCCTCCCCGTCGGCTGAATGCGCGCGCGCGGCAAGAGCTGCGCGCGCATTCAGCCGGTCACATAGGAAAGCATTCATAATGCTTTCCTATGGACGCTTGCGTGCTCTCACTGTGATTTTCACAGTGAGAATCACGCAAGCGCCTCTAGCGGCTGTCAGTGAGACAGCCACTAGAGGAAATAGGGGAAGGCTTAACCCATTCACAAACATAGCAGTTTCTCTGAAACTGCTATGTTTATGAAAAAATGGGTTAACCCTAGAAGGACCTGGCACCCAGACCACTTCATTAAGCTGAAGTGGTCTGGGTGCCTAGAGTGGTCCTTTAAGTCTCTATGTGCAGTCAATTACAAACTCATCAGTATGTGAATCATGGAAGAAGACATACCCTCTAACCCAAAGGGATATCAGGCCACCTTATGGAGTCACAGTATATTCAGGTAATTACACTTGATACACTACACACAGTACCACAGGGAAGTTTGTGGGAAAATTCCCTTCTGGTTATTGTGCTACATACCGAAAGCCTCCAGCTACCCTGTTAATACATCAAGTTAAATACTTGAGAGACATTTATTGGCTATGTGGATACATGCAACTCAGATCCAAATTGACAGGCCTATGGTGGGGGGAATGTGCTTTTACTAAAGTTATCATGCCCATACACATAATATCAGACAACCACCAAGGCCCTCTTGACTCACCACACACATACTTTAGAGTAAAAAGAGACACTCCTGTACAGGGCAGTTTCGACCCTCACATATACATAGATGCCAAGGGGGGTGCCAAATGATTTTAAAGCCAGGGATGAGGTTGCAGCTGGATTCAAATCCTTGATTCCACTCATCACGGCCTATAAGAATGTAAATTGGATTAATTACATCTACTAAAACCAACAATGTTTTGTCAATTATACCAGAGATGCCCTCCAGGGACTGGCAGAACAATTACAAGCCACCTCCCAAATGTCATTTCAGAATAGGATGGCCATAGACATGATTCTGGCGGGGGAAAGGAGGTGTGTGTGAAATACTCCCAGATACCATGACATGCTGCACTTTTATCCCAGATAACACAGGCCCTAACGGGAAAGTAACTATGGCCATCGAGAAGCTTGAAAGCCTCTCTGAAGAGTTAAAAAGAAACTCAGGGATCACTAATTCCTGGGATAGATGGTTTGGATGGATAAACGGATGGCAGAAAGTACTCTTCCAAGTGGGTATGGCTGTCCTAACTGTAATGATTCTTTTCCTCTTCTTTGTCTGCTGTATAATGCCTTGTGCACAGAAATATTTGCAGAAGACTGTAGATCAAACCATTGACCGCACCACCCCAACATTCCTACACCAAGACATTGATGACGGAGCCTGTGACACAACACATGCACCTCTTCAGTCCCACCACATTAAGTATACAATTACTTCTCTCTAGGGAAACTATAGGGACAGCGTCTTGTCTAACAGGTAAAAAGTCTGTTGCGGAGATGTAGTGGACAAGCCGCTACGGGTTCTAGTGCAGTGAAGAGTTCAAGAAAACATGTTTGAGAAGATGAGCAGCAGCCTATTAGGGATATTATTAGGGATAGATAGTAGTTGTTTACATCGTAAATAGTAATTTTTAGGGGGGACTGTTGTGGACAGAATATTAACTCTATTAATTTTCGTAAAATGCCTATTTGCTCTGCATAACTATAATCAATATTATTCATAAGTTACTTAAAATGGCCGCTAGGGAATTTCCCCTGTAGTCAACTAACACCCTTGAATTAACAAGATGGCGCTAGAATCTGGAGGAGAGCTCCATGATGCCAGTGACATCACACCCGGTAGGATGAGCAATTGATGAACCACTTAACACCTAACCAATTGCTTTACCGGACCCTCGGAATAAAGATTCCTCAAGTCTTTCATTAACCTGAAACTTGTGTCTGGTGTGAATTACTTTGGGAGCGTGCACGTAAATACTTATTAATTTGGACAGGGGCAGATATGCAAAAATATCAAGCACTTGATTTGATCCACAACAGCTTTTCTGTAAACCCAGCACAAATTTCTTGCAATTTTTCTTCACTTTTGATTAGAAACTAGAAACTGTTTTCCCAGCAACAGGCAATATGGTAATTTTCTCTAATGATTTTTAGGATAGAAAAATCTAAAATAACAACAGATTATTTTTTATATTTGGGTTTCATATAAAGAACATTCTCTAGGCTCATGTACAATTTAGTTCAAACTAGGTACCTTTGTAACCATAGCAGTGAGTTTGATATTCTAATCAAGATTATTGATACTATCAATGTAATCTTCAAACGTGGAAAAGAGCTGCTCCAACACATAAAAAGCATCATCTATGTATCTTCTCCAGATTTTACAAAACCCGAATAAGGGATGATTATACAAAAGGTGTATCTCAATGAAGTTTATATATATATATATATATATATATATATATATATATATATATATTTACAGATAGATCGATTATTAATACTATTAATCAAATCTACCAACTTGTCCAAGAGCTGCTCCAACACATAACAAATATCTGGACAAGGTATGATTATATTTACACACACACATACATGTATATATATATATATGTATCTGTTACGGACCGTTTCAGCATAAAAGGGGAAAAATCGGTTTAGGCGGTAATCCCCTTTTCCCAAAAAGGCACAGCTACTGTAAAAGCACCAAAACTCACGAATTTGGATATAAATGAATGCACCAAACTCCCGAACTGCATACCAGGGAATAAGATAGCACTCTAAGCTGGAACCTCACGAATAGCTGCTAGCAGATGAATAGGAAAAGCAGACATCAGCTTACACTCCTAGCAGTCAAACTCCAACAGCATACGGTGAATCCCCCCAAGAACAAGACAAGGCTCCGTGTTGAAGGTCAAGCAGTGGTCTGTTTATTCAGGGCTACCTGCCCCTGTATTTATGCAGGTCTCCCACCTGGTGGACACTCCCCTAGGGGACCAGATGGAAGACTGAAACAGCAGACAGACATGTATCAGATTAGTACACACAGCCACAATACTTTCCCATAATGCATCTTGGTTTCCTCCTCTCTGTCCTGGAGATAATTAATGAAGTAATTCAATTATCTCCTAGGACAAAGGCCAGACTCCATTATGCACATGGTGACACAGAAACAGACTATCACTTTAAAATACATACAGACACATTTTATACACAAAACATAGACATGTAACATATCCCCAGATAGCTCAGGTCTGGGTGCACATTATTATGTGAATGGCACCCAGATCACACAAATACATTTTAATTGCCATGGAGCCAAAGTCTTTAATTATACGAACAGGCTCCATGGCAGGCTATCTGGGTTACTACAGTTCACATAAAACATAAACTACCGAATTTCCCTGCATTCACCAAATCCATACGAATGAGAACCAGGGGCTGGAGGTTCAGCGGTGCCTGCACGGAAAAGTGTCCGATTTTGGTGCATGAAAACCGGGCAGAAAAGTGCTGGCTGCCCGGGGAGCTCCAGAACAGCGCCACCTAGCGGCCGCTAAGTGTAACAGCGGCCACACAGTTAACAGGCAATTTTATAACAAGACACGGAGGCTCATATTGCATATCCCTTTCTTTACTGTTGACAAATAGCAGCAAAGGAAACAAACAGAATGAAAAAAGAATGAACATGTGATAACATAGGCCCCTCCCCCTCAGGTCCCAGTATAACAGGCAGCACTTCCCTTCCATTTCCCTCTTTCTTTGCTGCTCTGACACAAAGATAAGTACATGCCATATTTCTCTTATATACTGTTCATTGATAATTTTTCTCTTATTTAACTTGTATTGATTTAGTCTTTTATTTTCTATGGTTAGTATTTGTCTCTTTATACACTAGCCTCAGGGCCCAGACCTCCCCTGCTTATGTAATCTTGTCTGTTTCTTCTGCTCGAGCGCCTTTCTGCGCACTTCTTCTTGTTTCGTAGTTTTACCGCGTATCTCGCGGGTGCCGCGAATCCCGCGAGATTCCCGGCGGCCATTTTATGACATCCTGTCCCTACCTCTTAGTGTGTCGCTGGTCTGGGCCCTGGTGAGAGCGTTTTTTCCTTGCTTAGTTTGTTTGGGTGACTAACCCATACGTCCTTATTTCCTATCACCATCATGCCTAAACCCAGACTATCTACTGGGTCCGCTCACTCTGGGGAGTCGGATTCCCCAGTAATCAGAACTGAGGCCCCTGTCACCTCAGATATTTCGCCTTCTATGGCGGATGGGAATACCCAACCCGGTGGACCACAGTTTCTAGCGCTACAGCGCTCAGTAACAGACGCCATTATGGCTGCTATGGGGTCTATGTCCTCCACCCTCTCCCACACCATTTCACAAGCCCTCTTGCCCCGTCCTTCTGACGAGCAACTCTCGGGCACCTTGACACCCCAGGGAGAGGTGTCTAAAGGGGACTTCAAAATGGCTGCCCGTAAGTCCAAACACTCCTCTGCCTCCAGAAACACCATGACTGGCGTACCTTCGGTCGCCCCAGAAAGCGTGTCCCATCCACGCAAAAGAGCCTTTCCGCGCCAGGCAGAACGGGCGCGGCTATGGAAATGTGCTAGAGCACAGATTGAGAGCGACACCGACTCAGAAATCGGGTCAAATGAGGAGGCTATGAACGAGTCAGATACCGACTCTGATGCGGATTCCGCCGATGGCGCTCTTGACCTCCTTTCCTCTGCTCAGGCAGAGATGCCCGGAGGCGAGACAGGGACCAGGAACCCCGCGGCTGCGGGGCCATCCCTCGTGGATCCTTCGGGGGTCCCACTCTTCGACCCGGATGACCTTCATCATCCGAGGTCGGCGGAGTGGCTCCCGGCCGACCACGTTGCCACATACCTGGAAAATTGGGTCAGAAAACCCTTAAGCAAGGCGGCCCGCAACAAATTGAGGGCGGAGTGTCCTAGGCCTCTGGTGCCCAACAAGGTGTGTGACACCCCAGAGGTTGATCCTAAAATGACTCAGTTCCTCACTAAACTGGGCTGGAATCCCCGTAAAGGACTAGAGTCCGCTTTGAAGTCCTGCCAGGACAAGCACCTGGACATATTCGGGCCTTTGGCCAAACTATTTGACTTGGCGGAAGACGCCAGAGCGGAGAACCGCATGGTCGACCCTGAAGACCTTAGAGGTTGGGTCCAGAGAGCAATTTGTATTGCTGGGAGCGTAAATACCTCCCTATCTATTGAAAGGCGTAAAGCCATATTATTCAAAATTGAGCCCAAACTGGCCAACCTCGCCCTTACGGAGGCGGGCCAAGACGCCCAAGGACTCCTCTTCGGAGATTCCTTCATTAAAGACTTAGGGCGTTTTGTGGGAGCATTCACGGCTCTAGACAAGGCCCAGGCCTCCATGAGGCGAGTATTCCAGGGGCGGGTCTCTACCAGGGCCGGCAGAATCAGGAGCCGTCTGTCCGGCCGCAACTATCCCCAATCCCGTGGCACGGGAAGAGGCTCCTTTCAACACTATAACCAGTACCAGGAGACCTCCCGCCCCATGTTTTTTCCATCCCGCGGACGTCAATGGCGATCCAGAGGCCTTCGGGGTAACCCAAACTCAAGACGACCATACGGTGAGTTGCCTTATACCACACATTTCTTCTCCGGGTTACATAGGGGGCAGACTCCAACATTTTTTCCCAGCCTGGTCGCAAATCACTTCAGATCCCTGGGTACTGGCCACTATACGGGGCTTCAATATAGAACTCACCTGCCGCCCTACACACATTCCCCCTCCTCGACCGATCCGCTTTTCCCTCCAGGATCGCGGTCGGATCGACGAAGAACTTTCAACCCTCCGGTCCAAAGGGGCTATCGAACTAGCACCCCCCAACCCTGCGGGCGTAATAAGCAATATATTCCTAGTGGAAAAGAAAGGCGTCCAATTGAGGCCAGTCATAAATTTGCGCCCCCTCAATGCCGTAGTCAGGTACCGCCATTTCAAGATGGAGGGTATTCACCTGCTAAGGGATCTCCTCCTTCACGGAGACTGGCTAGCGAAACTAGACCTAAAAGACGCGTACCTGACAGTGCCAATAGCGGAGGCCTCTCGGGACCTCCTACGCTTTTACTGGCGACACGAAACATGGCGGTTCACCTGTCTGCCCTTTGGCCTATCCTCAGCCCCGTGGTGCTTCACAAAGCTTCTACGGCCCGTTATGGCCTGGCTACGCAGTCGAGGAGTTCGACTAATCGTCTACCTAGACGACATTCTCCTCATGGCTCAGGAGCGTTCCACCCTCCTCACACATCTCCGACTAGCCATAAACCTCCTGTCACGCTTAGGTTTCATAATCAACTGGGAAAAGTCATGCCTGACCCCCGCCACCCGCTTGGAATTCCTAGGATTCCAAGTGGATTCGGGGGCTGCAACACTGAGTCTCCCGATATCCAAGATTCGATCCATCCGCAAAGAATTGCGCAGGGCCCTTATCCGACCCCAACTCACCTTTGGCACGCCTCATAGGCCTGCTGGCCTCTTCAATCCAGGCCGTGTTCCCAGGCCCACTCCACTACCGAGCGCTACAGCGCCTAAAGATCGCTCACCTAAGAGCCGGGGCATCCTACGCAGACCTGGTCTCTCTGGACAACGAGACGAAAGACGAGTTGCGATGGTGGATTCTCAACCTGTCTGCATGGAATGGCAAAGCCATCTTCGGCTCAATGCCGGAATTCACGATCGACTCGGATGCGAGTCTACACGGTTGGGGAGCCCACTGCGAGGGAATCTCAACTGGGGGCCGGTGGTCGGAGTCCGAAGCCCGACTACATATCAATGCCCTGGAGCTTCTGGCAGGCTCCTTCGCCATCCGCAGCTTCACCAAGGACCGTGCCCTATCATGTATACGGCTCCGCATGGACAATGTTTCGGCGGTGAGATATGTCAACCACCTGGGTGGTACACAGTCGGCGGTCTTGGCCAGGTTGGCGAAAGATTTTTGGGAATTCTGCCTGGAACGGAACCTGATGGTCTACGCGGAGTACTTACCTGGTCTGCACAACGTCCAGGCGGACTGGGGTTCACGTTATCTTTCAGACACCAGCGACTGGAGATTAGCCAGGAAGGTGTTCTCCAATATTTCATCTCTCTGGGGACCATTTACCATAGACCTTTTCGCCTCCCGGCTCAATGCCCAACTCCCACGCTTCTTCAGCTGGAGGCCGGATCCAATGGCGGAGGCAGTGGATGCCTTCCTGCAAGATTGGCAGGGAGGCCTCCTCTATGCCTTTCCCCCATTTTCCATGATCCCTCGCTCACTCCTGCAAGCCCGCAAACACCGGGCGGTCTTGGTTTCCCCAAATACTCGAGATGACGTTGGACTACCCTCGACTCCTGCCGGGACACCACGACCTGCTGCAAGACCCGACGGGGCGCTATCATCCCCTCCGGCTAGAGGGCTCTCTCCCACTTCTAGCTTGGCGAATCTCCGGGGACCCTGGGAAATCCCAGGAGTTTCGGACGCAACTAGACACTTATTGGCAGCAGCATGGGCTCCCGGCACTAGACGGGCATATGGGTCAGCTTGGCGAGCTTGGGCTAGCTGGTGCATGGCTCGGAACGAGGATCCCGTTTCGGCCCCTGTAACAACGGTCCTGCAGTTCCTGACGTCCCTCTTCGAAGCCGGTAAGGCTTACAGGACTATTAACCTTTACCGTTCCGCTATCTCGGCTATTCACCAAGGTTTCGAGGGCCGCCCCGCGGGACAACACCCTCTTGTGTGCCGACTCGTCAAGGGTTCTAGATTTTCAAGGCCGCCCAGGCCCCGCTACTCCACGACCTGGGATGTTTCCGTTGTATTGGCTTTCCTCTCATCCTGGCCCGCTAACGCTGGACTCTCCCTCAAACAGCTGTCCGCCAAATTGGTGTGCCTGCTCTGTCTCATCTCATGCAAGAGAGTCTCGGATGTTAGTGCACTAGACGTCGATGCCAAGTCATACACCCCGGACGGGGTAAATTTTAACATCAGCAGGCGCACTAAGACTTCCATCAAAGCGGTATCCTACCCTAGTTTCCCTGCCTCTCCTTCGCTATGCCCAGTGACCTGCCTTCGTGAATATGAATCTCGCACCGAACCACACCGCTCTACTGCCTCTCATCAGTTGTTCTTATCTTTCCGTCCTCCTTTTCACCCAGTTTCCAGCACTACCTTGTCACGCTGGGTGAAATGGCTGCTAACCCAAGCGGGCATTGACACTACAGTGTTTGGCGCCCATTCAGTACGAGGGGCATCAGCCTCTTCTATGATGTCAGCGGGCGCCCGCCTAGAAGACATTATGAGAACAGCTGATTGGTCTAGGGAATCTACCTTCCGAGAATTCTACTTTCGGCCGGCCCCACACACATTCGCTGTGATAATGGATCAGCTTTAAACTTGCAATATGAGCCTCCGTGTCTTGTTATAAAATTGCATGATTTTGCTATTACATGACGAAAAGTCATGATTTTATTAAAGACACGGAGGCGAGTATTGCCCCACCCTTTTTTGTTCTTCTTACACGATGGTAAGTATGTATCTCCCCACCCAAATTACTCATACCACGATACACCGCATAGTATAGTTTGAGAAGGTAAGTGGGGCCGTCCTCAGACCTTGTTGTTTTCAATAATAATGGAAATGTTAACGTTAATTGTTTTGTGGGACTGTACATACAGGGGTCTTTGTTCTCACTGGTGTAACCTTGTAACTTGTTGCAAGTATCGACTTTAACCTGTTGGCTCCTGTTCTTTATATCTCCACAGCTTAATCCGGCAAGACGTCTAACAATGGTCCGGTTTATTGGTCTCCTCCCGCTGTCCTCCATCGGTCCTATGGATTCTACGGTCACACTTCCCAGTTTTTGATGTTATGCCTTCTTCGGTTTTATGCTAGTACCTTGGAACTTTATTCTCACACTACTCTAGTTATTGACATTGTTCTTTGGTCGCATCTGCAGAAAGAGGGAAATGGAAGGGAAGTGCTGCCTGTTATACTGGGACCTGAGGGGGAGGGGCCTATGTTATCACATGTTCATTCTTTTTTCATTCTGTTTGTTTCCTTTGCTGCTATTTGTCAACAGTAAAGAAAGGGATATGCAATACTCGCCTCCGTGTCTTTAATAAAATCATGACTTTTCGTCATGTAATAGCAAAATCATGCAATTAACCGCAGCTTCAGGGAGGTAAATTGGCAGCACACTGTCAGGATCGGGACAGGGATCCAACACGCAGAGTACTAACAGTAGAAAGGTACGTATACCGGGCCTTAGAATGGCCGGACTAACGTACAGAGAATAGTCAGAGACAAGCCGAGGTCGGGGGAACGAGAAGACAGGTAAGCGAGAGACAAGCCGGGTCAGAGGGATAACAGAGATAAGCAGAATAGTACAACAAGCCGGGTCAGAACCAAAGAGAATACTAGAATACAAGAGCACTGAGTGACTAGACAAGCTAGAACCACGACAGGGCAATGAGCTGACGAGTGAAGCCAGCTTAAATACCCTGAGTCCAGAGAGTAGACACGCCTCAGCTGAGTGCTGATAGGCTAAAGTCAATAGAGTGACAGGTCGCTCGGAATAGCGTCACGACGTCACGTATCGAGCGTCCTGTTAGAAAAGGAAGCGGATCCCTTGCGGCCAGCGTTAGAATGACTGGATGGACCGCGAGGAACGGGAGATATGGCGTGTCTGGAAGGATAAACAACCAAGTCTCTACCCTTCTCAGAGGTAGAGACCTCAGGTACCCTGACAGTACCCCCCCTCTCAGATACGCCCACCGTGCGGAAGGAACCGGGACGAGATGGGAAGCGGGAGTGAAACGCCCTGCGGAGACGAGGGGCATGTACGTCCTCCTGAGGTACCCAACTCCTCTCCTCAGGACCATATCCCTTCCAGTTGACCAGATACTGTAATTTTCCCCGGGACAATCGGGAATTGATAATGGAGTTGACCTCGTACTCCTCCTGACCGTCCACCTGAACAGAACGAGGTGAGGAAACCGCAGAGGAGAATCTGTTGCAAATCAGTGGTTTCAACAAGGACACATGAAAGGAGTTGGGGATGCGTAAGGCCGATGGCAGAGCTAGGCGATACGCAACCGGGTTGATACGAGACAAAACCCTGTACGGGCCTATGTACCGAGGTGCAAATTTCATAGAGGGGACTTTTAAACGAATGTTCTTAGTACTCAGCCATACTCTATCCCCAGGAACAAAAACTGGAGCCGCCCTTCTGTGTTTATCAGCGTGTTTTTTGAACAACATAGAATTATGCAGGAGAATCTGCCGAGTCTGATCCCACAACTTCTTCAGATTGGCGACATGATCATCAACCGACGGTACTCCTTGGGAAGAAGAGACCGAAGGAAAAATGGAGGGATGAAAGCCATAGTTCATGAAGAAGGGGCTGGAACGAGTAGAATCACAAACGAGATTATTGTGTGCGAACTCTGCCCAAGGAATCAAACCGACCCAATCATCCTGGTGTTCGGAAACAAAGCAGCGCAGATATTGTTCAATCTTTTGATTCGTACGCTCAGCGGCTCCGTTAGACTGAGGGTGATATGCAGAGGAAAAGTTCAATTTGATGCCTAATTGAGAACAGAAGGATCTCCAGAATCGTGAGACAAATTGAGAGCCTCTATCAGAAACGATTTCAGAAGGTATCCCATGTAGGCGAAAAACCTCTCTCGCAAAAATCTCCGCCAATTCAGGAGACGAGGGAAGTTTAGGCAACGGTACAAAATGAGCCATCTTAGTGAATCTATCCACCACCGTGAGAATAACAGTCTGTCTCTTGGAAGCAGGTAAATCCACAATAAAGTCCATGGCCAAACAGGACCATGGTTTCTCAGGAATGTCCAAGGGGAGCAACAAACCACAGGGAGATGCGTGAGGCTGTTTAGTCCTGGTACAAGTCTCGCAAGCCCCGACGAACTCCTTAATATCCTTTCGTAAGGAAGGCCACCAAAAATCCTTGGAGATCAGGGAATAAGTCTTGCGAATGCCAGGATGACCAGCCACCTTGCTTTCGTGGAAACACTGTAAGAGCTCCAGTTGGAGTTCAGGGAGAACAAATTTTCTTCCCTCAGGAGTCTGTCCAGGTGCCAGATGCTGTGAGTTCAAGATCTGGGCAAGCAGCGGAGAATGGATTTTGAGACTTGTGTTAGCAATAATGTTGCATTGGGGTACAATAGAGGACAGGACCGGTTCAGAAGAAGCCAAAGGTTCATATTGGCGAGATAGAGCATCGGCTTTAGAATTCTTAGAACCAGGCCTATAGGTAAGAACGTAGTTGAAATGGGTGAGGAATAACGACCAACGAGCTTGCCTGGAAGACAATCGCTTGGCCTCTCCAATATAGGACAAGTTCTTGTGATCCGTTAAAATAGTAACAGGATGTAATGTCCCCTCCAATAAATGTCTCCATTCTTTCAAAGCTTTGATAACAGCTAGTAGTTCTCTGTCCCCAATGTCATATCTGCTCTCCGCACCAGACAATTTTTTAGAAAAAAATCCACATGGATGTAATGGTTTATCCACACCTAACCTTTGGGATAGGATAGCACCTACGCCAGTCTCTGAGGCGTCTACCTCAAGTAGGAAAGGAAGGGTGGTATTAGGGTGAACCAAAATTGGGGCGGAAGCAAAACGCTCCTTGAGAGTCTTAAAAGCAAGGAGAGCTTCCGTAGACCAATTCTTAGTATCAACCCCCTGTTTGGTCATATTGGTGATGGGCGCAATAATAGAAGAATAACCCTTAATAAAGCGCCTATAGTAATTGGAGAACCCAATAAATCTCTGAACGGCCTTGAGACCCTTGGGTAGAGGCCAATCCAGAATGGACTGGAGCTTATCCGGGTCCATCTTAAATCCCTCCCCAGAGATCACATAACCGAGGAAATTTACTTGGGACTGATCGAAACTACATTTCTCCAATTTGCAGTACAGCCCATGTTGAAGAAGTTTGTGCAAAACCCTTCTGACCTGATCGTGGTGATTCTCAATCTCTCTAGAATGTATGAGTATATCGTCCAGGTATACAATAACACACTCCTGCTGAAATTCTCTAAGAACCTCATTAATCAGATCCTGGAACACAGCCGGTGCATTACATAACCCAAAAGGCATGACAGTATATTCATAATGGCCGTAGCGAGTATTGAATGCCGTCATCCACTCGTGTCCCTGCTGGACTCTCACCAAGTTATATGCCCCTCTGAGATCTAACTTGGTGAAAATGGTAGAACCCTTTAAACGATCAAAGAGTTCTTTAATCAAAGGAATGGGGTAAGCATTCCTAATGGTTATCTTGTTCAAACCTCGATAGTCAATACAAGGCCTAAGTGAACCATCCTTCTTTTTAACAAAAAAAAATCCAGCCCCAGCAGGGGAGGAGGATCTCCTAATGAATCCCTTGTCTAAATTCTCGTGAATGTACTCCTCTAGAACTGAGTTCTCTTTAGTAGATAATGGGTATACATGACCCCTGGGGGGCATGGTACCAGGGAGTAGATTAATCTTGCAATCAAAGGATCTGTGTGGAGGTAAAGTATCGGCTCTCTTTTTATCAAATACCGCCTTTAAATCCAGGTACTGAGGTGGTATTTGAGTCTCTGTAGGATTAGAGGAATTAGCCGACGTGTTCGCCAGGCAAAGGGGAGAGACCTTCCGCAAACATTTCTCCTGACAACTCTGCCCCCATGAGATTATCTCCCCTAACTCCCAATTAATGATAGGGTTATGTCTCTTTAACCAAGAGTACCCCAGAACTATGGGAATAGACGGAGAGGAGATGATCAACAGGGATAGGTCTTCCTCATGCAAGATACCAACAGTTAAATTAACAGGTATGGTCTCACGGAAAATAACAGGCTCAAGTAAAGGTCTACCATCTATGGCCTCAACGGCCAGAGGTGTCTCCCTTAACTGGGATGGGATAGTATGTTTGTTAACAAAAACTTGATCGATAAAGCTCTCAGCGGCTCCAGAATCGATCAAAGCCATGGTTTTTACTACTCCCTTCTCCCAAGTCAAAGAAACGGGTAACACAAGCCTGTGATCTTTATAATTGTGAACAGAGGACAAAATAGATACACCCAAGGTCTGTCCTCTAGAGAAACTTAGGTGCGAGCGTTTCCCGAACGATTGGGACAATTTAGGCGTAAATGACCTCTGACTCCACAGTACATACATAAACCCTCCCTTCTCCTGTACTGTCTCTCCTCCTCTGTGAGGTGAGTATTACCTATCTGCATAGGCTCAGGGAAACGTGAGGTCTCGATCTCAGAATTTCGAAATGCAGGAGCTAGTTTAAAGGAGGGTCTACGAGTCCTATCTCGAGTGTTCTGCCTCTCTCTTAAGCGTTCATCAATGCGTGAGATAAAAGAAATTAAATCCTCCAAACCCTCAGGGAGCTCTCTAGTAGCGACCTCGTCAAGGATTACATCTGATAACCCATTTAAAAATACATCTATATAAGCCTGTTCGTTCCACTTAACTTCTGCCGCCAAGGATCTGAACTCTAGTGCATAATCCACAAGTGTTCGATTTTCCTGTCTAAGGCGCAACAGTAATCTAGCTGCATTGACCTTCCTACCAGGGGGGTCAAAAGTTCTTTTAAAAGCAGCTACAAAGGCATTATAGTTGTAGACTAACGGGCTATCATTCTCCCATAAAGGATTAGCCCATCTCAGAGCCTTCTCAATGAGTAACGTAACAATAAATCCAACCTTCGCTCTATCTGTAGGATAGGAACGGGGTTGTAATTCGAAATGGATGCTGATCTGGTTCAAAAAGCCACGACACTTCTCAGGAGAACCGCCATAACGTACTGGTGGAGTAATACGAGAAGAAGCACCTACAGTAGCTACTTCTAGGCCTGAGCTTACAGGAGAGATCGAAGGAGTCCGTGTCTCCTCTGGTGGGTTACTAGCACGAGACAAAAGCGCCTGTAGTGCTAGGGCCATCTGATCCATCCTGTGTTCCATGGCATCAAACCTGGGGTCGGAAGAACCAAGCTGACTGTTAGTACCTGCAGGATCCATTGGCCCTGTCGTAATGTCAGGATCGGGACAGGGATCCAACACGCAGAGTACTAACAGTAGAAAGGTACGTATACCGGGCCTTAGAATGGCCGGACTAACGTACAGAGAATAGTCAGAGACAAGCCGAGGTCGGGGGAACGAGAAGACAGGTAAGCGAGAGACAAGCCGGGTCAGAGGGATAACAGAGATAAGCAGAATAGTACAACAAGCCGGGTCAGAACCAAAGAGAATACTAGAATACAAGAGCACTGAGTGACTAGACAAGCTAGAACCACGACAGGGCAATGAGCTGACGAGTGAAGCCAGCTTAAATACCCTGAGTCCAGAGAGTAGACACGCCTCAGCTGAGTGCTGATAGGCTAAAGTCAATAGAGTGACAGGTCGCTCGGAATAGCGTCACGACGTCACGTATCGAGCGTCCTGTTAGAAAAGGAAGCGGATCCCTTGCGGCCAGCGTTAGAATGACTGGATGGACCGCGAGGAACGGGAGATATGGCGGGTCTGGAAGGATAAACAACCAAGTCTCTACCCTTCTCAGAGGTAGAGACCTCAGGTACCCTGACACACACTCCAGCTTCTGGGTGGCCAATTAACAACGCCGGCCGGCTTCCCACGGCTCTGGGGAGGTTGGTGAACGGCTGTTTGTTCGGTAGATTAAATCTACCGAACTGATGTGCAGAAAGGGAGAAATAAATCCTTCTGCACAGTAAAATTAACCCTTTAGCTGCCGGTCCATAGTCCAGAGGCAGCAGGCGGGCAACCAGGCTCCTCCAATACAATGTGGCGAGATTGGTTTCGTCACAGTATCTATAATAATTTCAATTCACTACTGGTAAGTCATTGGCAATTTATGGAGAGTATGCCATGGGCTCTCCAGGCTATAGATTTTAAGCTCTCTATGTATATAATATGTGTGTGCTTATATATTATTTAACTAGATGTATATAACAAATTCAAATAGAGTCCAAGTTGATCACAGGAAAAGCAAATAAAGAAAAAACTCCACAAATGTAACATTTAACAATAATTAACAGCGCATGAACTCATATATTGTATATAATAGCGATTATGCACTACTTAGAAATCTATAAGGGACATAGGTATATATATTATTCATTGCTGTTAATAATATAAAAATATATTTCTGTTTTTGTTGTTCGTACAGTCAATTTGAAGTTTAGATTAGAAGTTATATTTCATGCAAAAAAAAGTACCTAATGGCCTTTTCAAACCCTCTGCTTTATCTATGAAAAAAATAAGTAATAACAAAGTTGACATTGCAATACTTAGTAAGGCCTATGCACAAGAGCAGAGTCTGTGATGTCATAAATTACAGCAGAGTACGTCTAGGTAACACACAGTGATGTCATTTTCAAACATTCCGTGAACACTCACAGCACTCAGAGCTACACTTTACCTGGACAGTGGTTATATTAACTGGAAATATATATTTCCTACTCACCTGCAAAGGGATCTTGTGAAAAGGCACCTCTTGAGTACAGGACCGTTGACTTGTACTTTGCTATCCTATAAAACAAGTACAATGAGAATGGTGAGTGATTCTTTTTCTGCTTTATATCTATCTGTCTAGCTATCATTTTCAAATAATTAAAACAAATGAAATTACAAATTTTAAGTTTTTATTTTGTTACTTTTTTGCATGACCGGTGTATAGTCGCCATATGGGCTGGCGGAACCTTGGACAAAAACCCCCCCACATACCTAGCCCAATAACACACTGACACCTGGTATATGGGAAAATTTGTCCACAGCTTTATTAAATAATTTAAATAATATATAACGATAATATTGCTTTAAATAAATTAACATATAAACATGGGTCATTGCCCCCACCTTCCGCCCCTCTCATCCGTATCCTTCTTTTTAATAGAGGGCAATGACCCCCAACATAACAAATACAAATATGTAACGACATTTTCCAACCTCGCCAACTTGAACCGAACAAGTGCCAACCATAAGTAACCATGGCAGGGGTATACCCGGATACCCCTGCCCCACCAGGTTCTGAGCCACCTCCAGGACTCGAAACCACCATTGACCATAATTCCAATTTTTTCCATGTTCCTCACGTTCCTCATAGGGAGCCTATGTCCTCTCTCTCAGCTCCCTATCCCGCCGCTGTGAAAAAACGGGATAACCTCTATCTAAACATAATTATACAGGGAGGGTGGGCGGGACAAACTAACCGGGTAGGAAATTAGAAGTGAACCTTACAAAATGGCTCCTCCCTTAAATAGCCAAACCCCCATATCCCATAACCCACCTGTCCTGTCTGTTCCTCCTGGGCCCGCCTCCTAACCCCTGTCAAGGCCCTGTTCCGCTTAAGCTGTGCTTTTGGCTACATGGGGCTACATGACCGGTGTATAGTCGCCATATGGGCTGGCGGAACCTTGGACAAAAACCCCCCCACATACCTAGCCCAATAACACACTGACACCTGGTATATGGGAAAATTTGTCCACAGCTTTATTAAATAATTTAAATAATATATAACGATAATATTGCTTTAAATAAATTAACATATAAACATGGGTCATTGCCCCCACCTTCCGCCCCTCTCATCCGTATCCTTCTTTTTAATAGAGGGCAATGACCCCCAACATAACAAATACAAATATGTAACGACATTTTCCAACCTTGCCAACTTGAACCGAACAAGTGCCAACCATAAGTAACCATGGCAGGGGTATACCCGGATACCCCTGCCCCACCAGGTTCTGAGCCACCTCCAGGACTCGAAACCACCATTGACCATAATTCCAATTTTTTCCATGTTCCTCACGTTCCTCATAGGGAGCCTATGTCCTCTCTCTCAGCTCCCTATCCCGCCACAAGCTCAGACCTTGACCCCTTAAGCTGTCTGAGCTCCGCCACCCCGAAGAAGGAACGCCCTCCGCATCCCTTCCTGCAGACCCAAGTTCAGCAGGTCGTAACCCACTGCCGAAAGGTGTACACCGTCCGAGCGGTAATACCCATCCAACCCCTCCTCCAGTTCCTGGTGCCTTACCACCACTCCCCCCAGCTTCCTGACAAAACTCGCCATCAGGCTGTTCACCTTGCCCCTGCATCTATCAATGGCTACCGGGTCCCGGGCGTAACGCCACCGCTGCCTCGGAACAATCTCAGACCATACCAGCATCACCCCGGGAAGCAGATCAACCAACCGGTTAAGATCCTGCTTCATCCATTTTACCAGCCTCCGCTGCGGGGTGAGGCCCAGGTCATTACCGCCTGCATGTAAAACTAGCATATCCGGCCGCGCCCCGCCTGCGACCATACCAAATATTGCCCTGCAGACGTCCCCCCAGCAGAAGCCCCGATACCCCCACCAGCGCACTACGAGCTGGTCCTCCGGAAAGCCCAGCTGCTGGCCTTGAGCTCGAGCTGCAGCCCTCCGTCCGGCCCAGAAAATGAAGGAATGACCCACGATCCAAGCGACCCGGCCTGGGGAAGAAAGAAAAACACAGGATAAAACCACCCGTACCCCCCAGGCCGCCCCAATGCCCCTTAGTGTTCCAACAAACCCAAGCGTACATATGAGCGGAACCTAACAGATTCCCATCTCCCAATCCGCTTGACTACCTCATCCCCCAAACCTAGACGTGTGGCCTCCGTGGCCGCCCCAATACGAAAGGAGTGGGTGCCGTATGTGCCGGCATCCAGTCCCATCCGACCCAGACCCAGACTGAAAACTTTCTGAAATTGGAAGCGAGAGAGCGACGAGCCATCCGCATGGACCAACAGGGACCCGCCAACCGCGGGCCTCTGACCCAAATACTCCGACACCGCCGCTACTGGGCACAGTGCCGAGCCCGGCAGGGCCCCCAGCGTAACGTCCCGGCCCTTACCTTCCACATCCGTCTTGGACCTAGCCAAGTGTACCACCAGCTTCCCATCCAGTATACGTACCCCAGACACCTGTAGGCCCCCCGTGGCCGCCCGGGTGTTGCTCACCAACTCCCCGACGCGGAACGCCCCAAAGAAAGCCAAAAGAAATGCCACACGGAATAGCGACACCTCAAATGCATTGAAACAAATGGAGGGCAGCGCCTGAACAAGCCCTTCCAGCACATGCACCGACACCGGGCGCCTAGCGTCGGGGGCCCTCCGAGCCCTCCGATACCCTTTGAGTGCCTGCCGGACAATAAACGCCTTGGTAAGATCCGCTCCCCCACGGAGCTTGAACCAGAACGCCATTGCAGCCATGTTCCTGTCAATCACCGCCGGGGAGGCGCCCCCCGCCAGTAATTGAAAGGTAAACCACAAGAAGGCATCCAGAGGCGGCTCCCCTCGTACCCCTCGGCCCAGCCCGCCCCAGGAACGTTCCCATGAACTCCAGACCTTACTGTATGCGGCCCATGTGGCCGGTGCCAGCGAAGCCTTCACGAGTCCGCCAAGCAGGACGCTCCTAGCTGCCACATCTCGATCGGGCACGGCTGACCCCTGTCCTGGGCCTCCGGGGCCATCGTTCGAAACCGGGACCACTGAAAACGAGACAGAGCGTCAGCCACCTCGTTCAAGTACCCAGGCACATGGCGCGCCCGAAAAACCACATTCAGGGACATGCACAACAAAACAAAGCGCCGCAGCAGAGTTACCACCGGCCTCGATGCTGCAGACTGATTATTAACCGCGTGCACCACGGACATGTTGTCCGAGAAGAAAACCACTTTCCTGTCCCTCAACCGGTCCCCCCACAGCGCCAGCGCCACCACCAGTGGGAACAGCTCCAGAAACGCCAGGTTACGCATGAGGGGGCTCTGCCCCCATGCCTCCGGCCATTTTTCTGCACACCAGCTCCCGCTGAAGTAGGCCCCAAAACCCACGCTACCCGACGCGTCGGTGTACAGCTCCAGCTCAGCTGTCGACACGCCCCCTTGCCGAAAGAACACCGTCCCGTTAAAGTCCCTGAGGAAGGTATCCCACACCCCCAAGTCCGCCCGCATGGACGAAGATACCCGGATGAAATGGTGAGGGGACCTAATCCCCGCGGTAGCCGACGATAAGCTGCGGCTAAACACCCTACCCATGGGTATCGCCCTACAGGCGAAATTGAGCATTCCGACCAATGACTGCAGTCGGCGCAGGGTCACTTTCCGTGCCCGACGCACCTCTGCCACCACGCCGCGCAAACCTTCCAGCTTTGCCAGCGGCAGCCGACATTCCCCCCGCACTGAATCTATCTCCAGACCCAGGAAACTAAGGCACTCAGTCGGGCCCTCAGTTTTATCCGCCGCCAGCGGCACCCCAAAGCAGCCCGCCACCCATTGAATGGTACCTAACAAGTGCTGGCACGCGGGAGATCCGGCCGGCCCCACACACAGGAAATCATCCAGATAGTGCACCACCGCTTTATCTCCCGCTTCCGTCCGCACCACCCACTCGAGAAATGAACTAAACTTCTCAAAGTAAGAGCACGAAATGGAACACCCCATGGGAAGGCACAAATCCACAAAGTAGCCCCCCTCAAAGAAGCACCCTAACAGGTGGTGACACGCCGGGTGCACCGGAAGCAACCTAAAAGCAGCCTCGATGTCCACCTTGGCCATCAACGCACCACGCCCGGCTCTCTTCACCAGCTCGACCGCCTGGTCAAATGATGCGTAAGAGACCGAGCATAGGTCCCTGTCAATGTCGTCGTTCACCGACTCCCCTTTAGGATAGGAAAGATGGTGAATGAGCCGAAACTTCCCTGTTTCTTTCTTGGGGACCACCCCGAGGGGAGAGACCCGAAGGCCCTCCAGTGGCGGGGCCACAAAAGGCCCCGCCATCCTACCCAACCGCACCTCCTTGTCCAACTTCTCCCGAACCACCTCTGGAAACTCCCCCACGGACTTGAGATTATGAGGGCACGCAGTGCCACCCCTCTCCCGAAACGGAATGACAAACCCTTGCCCAAACCCCGCTCTAAGCAGCTCCGCGTCTGCCCTGTTACCGTAGCGGTTTAGCCAGGGCTCCATCGCGTCTAATTTCACTGGGGTTAGCCCCCGAGGTAGTGGGAGACCCTCCGCCGCCAACCGCGGCAGAGGCTCCCGTCCCCCCGGACTTCCCTTTCTTGAAACAACGTTGGATCCCATGAGCCCCACCGCAGCCCGAGCACTCGTGCTTGAAGCGGCAGGCTGCGCCCCACTTGCACTGGCCCTCATTAAAGAGCCAGCATAAGCCCTTCTGCGAGGCGGCCGACGAGGAGGACTGACCCTTAGCGCCAGCCGCGTGCTGAAAGGGCTGCGCCTTCTGCGCCATCATGAGCTTCATCCAGAGAGGCAGGTCCATCTGGTCCCACCGCATGCCCGGATTCGCCGCCAGCCGCTGCCGGAACTGCTCATCATACCGCCACCATGCCAATCCGCCATAGGTGCGGTATGCCTCCCATATGCCGTCCAAGTAGCAAAACAGGGACGAGCAGGAGCCCGGCGATTTTTCCCCGATCACGCTGGCTAGGATACAGAATGCCCTTAGCCAGTTACCAAAAGACTTCGGTATCTTGCGATACCTCCGCCGTTTCTCCTCCTCCTCTTTCTTTTCGTCCTTCTTGTCCTCCTCCTTGAGGTCAAGAAAGTCCTCCAAGGGAAGAAGCGAGAAGATCTCGCAAAATTCCCCCTTCCAGATTTTATCTTTCACCTCCTGCTTGAGGTGCACCCCCAGCGGGCCCGCGAAGGACACATACGCATGTTGCCTCGCTGCTTCCGTCACCCCCCCCGTCAACTCCGCCCGTTCGCTTCCCGCCTCACCCACGCTGGAAGCCGACACAGCTTCCCCGCCCGCAACTGCCGCCGGGGTCCCTAAACCGGGCCCCACCTCCCCTCCCCCTTGCGTCCACACCTGCCCTACGCTACCTTGTGTGCCACCCCCCGCCCCCAGTGAGTGGAGTAGTGACTGCAGTGTTTGTACTAGTGCACTGGACTGTAGCGATTCAATAGACTCACCGGCCGAGCCCCTGGGGCCGATGACACCCGGGGCTGCGCAGTCCGTCACTGCTCGTCCAGGATGAACGCCATCCGCCGATGTCCCGCCAACCAGGGATCCCACCCGGTGCCTGGAAAAATCAGATGAGGAGCGACTCCGGGACCTGGAAAGAGGAGAAGAAGTCCTGGGCAAGGCGTACTGTTCCCCCACCACCTTCCCGTCCCGAACCGGGGAGCGCCTGCTAACCGCCAAAGCCTCCCGCCGGGTATCCTCCCGCCGTCGCGCCCCAAAGGCCCTGAGAGCCCTGCCACGTGGACTACGACTCCTACCATCGCCTTTGGATGCCAACCCCCGTTGAGGCAACCTGGGGGACCCGGACCCTGCCGAACTCCCTGACATTGCGCGCCTGCGCCGGGGCCTCCGTCTGCGTGTCCTGGGGGCCCTAACCGGCGAGGGGCTAGCACTACCCGACTCCGAACTAGGCCCACCCTCCCCGCTTCCCGCCCCGCGCCCCAACCCCGCTGCAGCCCGACCTACCACTACACCTACGGAACCCGGACCAGGGGCACCTCCCCCGGGGCCCTCCACGGACGCGGATGGTGACACCCCGCTCCCCGAGACAGTTATCCCCGACCGACCGGACCTCGGAGCCTTACCTTTCCCCTTACCCTCTACCACCCACCTAACATCCATCGAACCCGCGGGCACTACCTTCCGCCCCGCAAGAGAACTACCGAGGGACCCCCCATCCTCCCCCACGGAAGCCCGCCCAGTCTGCACTCCGCGGGACCCCTTCGCAGCATCCCGCACCCCCCCCAGGGGCCTTCCGCCCGACCCCTGCTCCCCTTGGGCCGCTCGCCTACCCGCCCCCCCGTCCGCCCGCTCCCTGGAATCGGGCCTCACTCCCCGCCTGCCCACCACGCCAAGGGGACCCCCGGAAGGGGCCCCTGCACTTGCCTGCTGTACGTTGGGCCCGTCGTGGACCGTCCCAGTCCGCGTGCTGCAGTCCACCGCCAAGACCGATGGGGGTGCCCTCCTGGGCCGAGACCCCGCCCCGCCAGGCCCCGCACTAGGCCGTCCGGCCGCCATCTTGGATCCTGCTCCGCGCACGGCCCCATCCGTGTTAGGGGTTGGTGCAGCGATGTCCAGGGCAGCCGCCCGTCTCGACTCACCACGCCGAAGCCCCGGCCGCACACTGGGAGGCAGAGCCTCAACCAGGCAGCTCCTGGGCCTGCTACGACTTCCACTGGCTGTTTCCTGCACTCCCGTGCCACCGACCTCCGGTTCTCCTCCCGGGCTCAAACGCCTCGGGGGCCTCCTGGCCCTCGCCGGGCGTGAGTCTCCGGCCTCCTGTCCTGCCGCCGCAGCAAGGACCGGGCCCAGCTGGGCCTGCACCCAATCCGCTCCTTGTTGCCGCGCCGCTGTCCTGATCCCCTCCAGAAGCTTCTCCACGATATCCATGGCCCTGCAGAGGAGACAAAAGAGAAACCCTACCCAGAAAGTATAGAGAGCACCGGGATGCACACAAACTAACCGGGTAGGAAATTAGAAGTGAACCTTACAAAATGGCTCCTCCCTTAAATAGCCAAACCCCCATATCCCATAACCCACCTGTCCTGTCTGTTCCTCCTGGGCCCGCCTCCTAACCCCTGTCAAGGCCCTGTTCCGCTTAAGCTGTGCTTTTGGCTACATGGGGCTACATTAAATAAAAACCTAAAGGAACACTGCTCAATTCTATACCATTTAGGAATTGAATCACTATGTTCATGCAGCCCTAGTCACAACTCCCTGCATGTGACTTACACAACTTTCCTAAACACTTCCTGAAAAGAGCTTTGTAAAGCTTACACTTCCTTTACTACAAATTATGTTTAATTTAGAATTTTGTATCTCCTACTCTGTTAATAGCTTGCTAGACCATGCAGGGGTATCTTGTGTGTGATTAAAGTTTCATTTGAATAGCAGGAGATAAAAACGTTTAAAATAAGTAACATCTAAAAGAAAATTACATGTTTTTTTGCAGGCTTTGTGATTTACAGCCAGGGGAGGTGTAGCTAGGGCTGGATAGACAGAATTAAAAGTGATTTTACTTCAAAATGGTAGAGAATTGAGCAGTAAGACTTCAGAGGCATAATGTATACAGAAAAACTGCTTCATTAATATAAAGTTGTTTTGGTGATTATACTGTTACTTTAAAATATGAGCTTAAACAGCAACACAATAATAAAATGCTTAGATATTAATAACAATAATTAATTATTGATTATAAAGTCCTTACTGATTTCCTTGTGCTATACATAAAGTATTGATATAAACTCCATATAAATACACCAAAGGTGATTGTTAAAATAATGGAATCCAACGTTTATTTCTTAAGCTGCCGGCAGCCATATATCAATTTTCCCAGAAACCACTGCTTTGACCTTTCAATACCCATACCACTCATTGTTACCCTTTTCTGTTCCTCCAGACACAGTTGATATTTATTTGTGTAATTTTCTCTTCATTTATTCACCAACCCATGCTTCCATAATATGTCCAACTTTACTCTGCATATAAAACCAGCTGCTGCAACAGGATTCTGTTCACACACTTTATTTCAGATACCAGTCCTGTTTTTTACAGTTCCCTTCTTTCCACATTCTATCCCTCTCAATCTACTACCTGCCCAATACATATGGCTACCAACAGGCTATTTCACTGTCAGACTGCCTAAAGTGAGTGGTAGCTAACAATTGGTCAGATTTGTTTGTCTCTAATAGATATTCCAGTTATTGGGTACATTGCTGTGTCCTATGCCATCTTTAATCAATAGAAAAAAAATCAAACTGGAAAGATTGTGACTCGATTGTGACAAAAATCAAACTGGAAAGATTGTGACTCTCGATAAAATTATATACTCCGTCTAACAGTGTTTTTCCTCTTTAATGCAGGTAAAATTCTCAGTGAATAGGAAATTTAAACCGCCACCACCCTCCATTAGCAGTGAATATTTCCATATTTGTGCCAGATCTTTCCTGCTCATATGTTACACGTGCATTTATGTATGTGTTTCTGTGAACTCAGCAACATGTCGGCTAATGCTGGACTATTTATTTCTACAAGGGACGGTCAAATCCCGTGTTCATTATACGGCAGTCTTCCTGAGCACAACATACGCACTGTACCTCCTTCTCCTCCTTATTTATGAGCACCTTTATCTAGTGGCCACAGTTTTCTGTGTATTACAGATAGTCTTAATAGACTTGGCCAAGAGGGGGAAGATGGCAATGGAAGGCATGGAGAAGAAGAATGAGGAAGAGGTGATGGAGGTGACGAAGGTGAAAGAAGAGATGAAATGGAAAGTCTTTTAAAGAAGGAATTGTTGTGGGGAAAAAGACTGCTTGCTTGTAAAGGAAAAAGTTTTTTATTAAAAAAGTTTTATAACTGAATTCTTTATTTTGTTGTTTTTCTGAGGATTCTGCTTTATATTATTAGGGCAAAGCACAGTGAAAACGTAGGAACCGGAAGCAATCATTAGTTTGCAGATTGTAATTTATTGCAAGTCTAGAACCAAAGAGAGCACCAGTAATATTAATTCTTTCATTCCTTAATAATCCCGATCTGCCACCCAGACCATTTTCAGATAGGCGATTTAAGCCCATCAATACATTGTACACAGGGAACCTGACGTTTTGAAATTCTCCAACTTCCTAATGCTGTCTCTCACTTTCCAACCCTCATCATCATTACAACAATGCCTGATTTATTTGCTCTTACAATTCTGATCCTTTCTGTGCAGTGACATGTTATAGATTTAATGCTTGAGAAGAATGGATTTATAAGGGAAAATAAATAACTTAATGGTAGTTACTGGGCCTGGATATTCCACTGTCCAATGGTCCCAGTGTGGTCGCACACTTCAAAAACCACTGGTGTTTGCACCTTTTGGGAAGACAGATTCCGCAGCACAAAGAAATCATCAAACCTATTCTATATCTCATTGTTTGATCAAATGCTGAAATTGGTGATTGTGCTGTTCTTCTTAGCTGAGCTCTGCTCTTAAAGGGACAGCTCATTAAAATGGATAAGGTGGCTGGTGTCCCTTGGCTCTGTTCAACAGGCAGGGATAAACTCTGCCTTAATTATACCAGTCCACATCAACAATGGGCGGAAATGATATGCAGAGACTACTCAGCCCACGCTCTGAGCCTATCTTCCCATAGCACTGTTTAGCGTGAGGTACACTCCAAGAGGGAAATTTAGCTTGTCCCCCTACGAGATTCTATTTGGTTCAGCTCCCAGGCTAGGCTGTTACTTTCCTCAGCAGCTCCAAATTCAGTCAGATGCAATGGTAAATTACATAACTGCTCTCTCTCATGCCTTGACCAAAATCCATGCGCAAGTGTTTTCTTCTATTCCAGATCCAGTGTCTGATACAATCACCCATAAGTTACTCCCTGGTGATTGGGTTCTGGTTAAGAAATTCCTGAGAAAGCACACACTTGAGCCAAGATTTCATGGTTTCTTCCAAGTCCTTCTAACTACATCTACCTCAGTAAAACTAGCTGGGAAGGACACTTGGATACACGCTTCGCACTGCAAGAAAGTTCCAGCTCCAGAGGAAGCTTTACTGTGATATTGTCTCTTGTACTTTTCCACAATCCCAACATTCGACTATATACAAAGACATACCTAATAAAAAGGACCCACACATTTGTGTGACTGGTGACCATTGGGGACATCACTGTAGTTCCTGGAAAGCAGCGGGTTGGAACACGGGCCGACAATGGGGTTACAGACCACAAAGTGCCTTAGATAGAGTGGACAGGAATGGGAAATCCTTGTTACACAGAATGACTTTGTGCAAACCAACTGGGTCTACTCCAATGAAACTTACCTTAAACATAGAACACCCTAGTCCAGGAGACACTGGAGAGTATATAATGGGAATGTACTGGAGAGGGGGTAGTTCATACAATAAATTGGGAACTTTCTATTTACAAGACATGCACACATCACCTGAGTGGGTAGATACAAGACATATGACCATCAACCCTCTCAAACCCCACATTAAGACTCTTAAAGACATGGTAGCCATAGCTAACCCTACATTTGAAGACACTATGGCAGTAGAGACTCTTTTTTCAGACACTAATCTATGGCTTGAGTGGATGAGATATAATGCTAATTCTCATAATAAAACTAACTGTTATGTTTGTGGTGGAGCCAGACCCCATCTAGGTACAGTGCCTCTAAATCTACCTCCTGATGTTGAAACATGTTTCTTAAAGCAGTGTTCCCCAACCCCCGGGCCGCGGACCGGTACCGGTCCGTGGATCAAACGGTACCGGGCCGCCCAGGGGTGTGGGGTGTGCGAGCCTGCCGGCTAATGCAGGGCTGGCATTGCCCAAGTGCCAGCCCTGCAATGTGCCTGCGGACCGGAGGGGAGATCAGAGATCAGAGATCTCCCTCCCCGGTCCGCAGGCACTGTGCTGACAGCCGGCAGGGGAGGGAGAGAGAGAGGACCCGGGAGCTCTTACCTGCAGCTCCTCCGGGTCCTCCTCTCGCGAGATTTGGAGCGTTGCCGCGGTAACCACGGCAACGCTCCAAATCTCGCGAGAGTGAACTCTAGCCCTGTAACTGGGCTAGAGTTCATCTCACCACCGCTGGGACCACCAGGGATTCCCCACCGGACCACCAGGGAACGAAAGATGTCCCCCCTCCTCCCAGTAAAGGTAAGAAGGGAGGGGGGACATGAATATATTAATTTTAATTAAATAAATTTAAAAAAGCCTCCCTACCCTCCTTACCCCCCATACACACACTGCCCCATAAACACTGCCCCATACACACACTACACACACTGCCCCCACACACACACTACACACATTGCCCCATAAACACACTACACACACTGCCCCACAAACACTGCCCCATACACAGACTACACACACTGCCCCATGCACACACTACACACACTGCCCCACAAACACTGCCCCCATGCACACACTACACACACTGCCCCACAAACACTGCCCCATACACACACTACACACATTGCCCCATAAACACACTACACACACTGCCCCATGCACACACTTCCCCATACACACACTACACACATTGCCCCACAAACACTGCCCCCATACACACACTACACACACTGCCCTGCAAACACTGCCCCCATAGACACACTGCACACACTGCCCCACAAACATTGCCCCATACACACACTACACACACTGCCCCACAAACACTGCCCCCCACACACACACCGCAACTCTCACACACACTGCCACCCTCACATACACACTGCACCGCTCACACACACATACACACAATTTTGAGTCTATGTCTTTATGTGACTGTGTTTGTGATTTTCTGACTATGTATGTGTCTGCGTGTTTTTTAATTTATGTGACTGTTTTTTTTTTTTTTTGTCTTATTAAATCAAAACAAGCGGGCCACGGAAAAATTATCAAACGTTTACCGGTCCGCGGCGATAAAAAGGTTGGGGAGCACTGTCTTAAAGGACCACTCTAGTGCCAGGAAAACATACTCGTTTTCCTGGCAATAGAGTGCCCTGAGGGTGCCCCCACCCTCAGGGACCCCCTCTCGCCCGGCTCTGGAAAGGGGTAAAAACTTACCTTTTTCCCGCCGTCGCGCCCCAAAGGCCCTGAGAGCCCTGCCACGTGGACTACGACTCCTACCATCGCCTTTGGATGCCAACCCCCGTTGAGGCAACCTGGGGGACCCGGACCCTGCCGAACTCCCTGACATTGCGCGCCTGCGCCGGGGCCTCCGTCTGCGTGTCCTGGGGGCCCTAACCGGCGAGGGGCTAGCACTACCCGACTCCGAACTAGGCCCACCCTCCCCGCTTCCCGCCCCGCGCCCCAACCCCGCTGCAGCCCGACCTACCACTACACCTACGGAACCCGGACCAGGGGCACCTCCCCCGGGGCCCTCCACGGACGCGGATGGTGACACCCCGCTCCCCGAGACAGTTATCCCCGACCGACCGGACCTCGGAGCCTTACCTTTCCCCTTACCCTCTACCACCCACCTAACATCCATCGAACCCGCGGGCACTACCTTCCGCCCCGCAAGAGAACTACCGAGGGACCCCCCATCCTCCCCCACGGAAGCCCGCCCAGTCTGCACTCCGCGGGACCCCTTCGCAGCATCCCGCACCCCCCCCAGGGGCCTTCCGCCCGACCCCTGCTCCCCTTGGGCCGCTCGCCTACCCGCCCCCCCGTCCGCCCGCTCCCTGGAATCGGGCCTCACTCCCCGCCTGCCCACCACGCCAAGGGGACCCCCGGAAGGGGCCCCTGCACTTGCCTGCTGTACGTTGGGCCCGTCGTGGACCGTCCCAGTCCGCGTGCTGCAGTCCACCGCCAAGACCGATGGGGGTGCCCTCCTGGGCCGAGACCCCGCCCCGCCAGGCCCCGCACTAGGCCGTCCGGCCGCCATCTTGGATCCTGCTCCGCGCACGGCCCCATCCGTGTTAGGGGTTGGTGCAGCGATGTCCAGGGCAGCCGCCCGTCTCGACTCACCACGCCGAAGCCCCGGCCGCACACTGGGAGGCAGAGCCTCAACCAGGCAGCTCCTGGGCCTGCTACGACTTCCACTGGCTGTTTCCTGCACTCCCGTGCCACCGACCTCCGGTTCTCCTCCCGGGCTCAAACGCCTCGGGGGCCTCCTGGCCCTCGCCGGGCGTGAGTCTCCGGCCTCCTGTCCTGCCGCCGCAGCAAGGACCGGGCCCAGCTGGGCCTGCACCCAATCCGCTCCTTGTTGCCGCGCCGCTGTCCTGATCCCCTCCAGAAGCTTCTCCACGATATCCATGGCCCTGCAGAGGAGACAAAAGAGAAACCCTACCCAGAAAGTATAGAGAGCACCGGGATGCACACAAACTAACCGGGTAGGAAATTAGAAGTGAACCTTACAAAATGGCTCCTCCCTTAAATAGCCAAACCCCCATATCCCATAACCCACCTGTCCTGTCTGTTCCTCCTGGGCCCGCCTCCTAACCCCTGTCAAGGCCCTGTTCCGCTTAAGCTGTGCTTTTGGCTACATGGGGCTACATTAAATAAAAACCTAAAGGAACACTGCTCAATTCTATACCATTTAGGAATTGAATCACTATGTTCATGCAGCCCTAGTCACAACTCCCTGCATGTGACTTACACAACTTTCCTAAACACTTCCTGAAAAGAGCTTTGTAAAGCTTACACTTCCTTTACTACAAATTATGTTTAATTTAGAATTTTGTATCTCCTACTCTGTTAATAGCTTGCTAGACCATGCAGGGGTATCTTGTGTGTGATTAAAGTTTCATTTGAATAGCAGGAGATAAAAACGTTTAAAATAAGTAACATCTAAAAGAAAATTACATGTTTTTTTGCAGGCTTTGTGATTTACAGCCAGGGGAGGTGTAGCTAGGGCTGGATAGACAGAATTAAAAGTGATTTTACTTCAAAATGGTAGAGAATTGAGCAGTAAGACTTCAGAGGCATAATGTATACAGAAAAACTGCTTCATTAATATAAAGTTGTTTTGGTGATTATACTGTTACTTTAAAATATGAGCTTAAACAGCAACACAATAATAAAATGCTTAGATATTAATAACAATAATTAATTATTGATTATAAAGTCCTTACTGATTTCCTTGTGCTATACATAAAGTATTGATATAAACTCCATATAAATACACCAAAGGTGATTGTTAAAATAATGGAATCCAACGTTTATTTCTTAAGCTGCCGGCAGCCATATATCAATTTTCCCAGAAACCACTGCTTTGACCTTTCAATACCCATACCACTCATTGTTACCCTTTTCTGTTCCTCCAGACACAGTTGATATTTATTTGTGTAATTTTCTCTTCATTTATTCACCAACCCATGCTTCCATAATATGTCCAACTTTACTCTGCATATAAAACCAGCTGCTGCAACAGGATTCTGTTCACACACTTTATTTCAGATACCAGTCCTGTTTTTTACAGTTCCCTTCTTTCCACATTCTATCCCTCTCAATCTACTACCTGCCCAATACATATGGCTACCAACAGGCTATTTCACTGTCAGACTGCCTAAAGTGAGTGGTAGCTAACAATTGGTCAGATTTGTTTGTCTCTAATAGATATTCCAGTTATTGGGTACATTGCTGTGTCCTATGCCATCTTTAATCAATAGAAAAAAAATCAAACTGGAAAGATTGTGACTCGATTGTGACAAAAATCAAACTGGAAAGATTGTGACTCTCGATAAAATTATATACTCCGTCTAACAGTGTTTTTCCTCTTTAATGCAGGTAAAATTCTCAGTGAATAGGAAATTTAAACCGCCACCACCCTCCATTAGCAGTGAATATTTCCATATTTGTGCCAGATCTTTCCTGCTCATATGTTACACGTGCATTTATGTATGTGTTTCTGTGAACTCAGCAACATGTCGGCTAATGCTGGACTATTTATTTCTACAAGGGACGGTCAAATCCCGTGTTCATTATACGGCAGTCTTCCTGAGCACAACATACGCACTGTACCTCCTTCTCCTCCTTATTTATGAGCACCTTTATCTAGTGGCCACAGTTTTCTGTGTATTACAGATAGTCTTAATAGACTTGGCCAAGAGGGGGAAGATGGCAATGGAAGGCATGGAGAAGAAGAATGAGGAAGAGGTGATGGAGGTGACGAAGGTGAAAGAAGAGATGAAATGGAAAGTCTTTTAAAGAAGGAATTGTTGTGGGGAAAAAGACTGCTTGCTTGTAAAGGAAAAAGTTTTTTATTAAAAAAGTTTTATAACTGAATTCTTTATTTTGTTGTTTTTCTGAGGATTCTGCTTTATATTATTAGGGCAAAGCACAGTGAAAACGTAGGAACCGGAAGCAATCATTAGTTTGCAGATTGTAATTTATTGCAAGTCTAGAACCAAAGAGAGCACCAGTAATATTAATTCTTTCATTCCTTAATAATCCCGATCTGCCACCCAGACCATTTTCAGATAGGCGATTTAAGCCCATCAATACATTGTACACAGGGAACCTGACGTTTTGAAATTCTCCAACTTCCTAATGCTGTCTCTCACTTTCCAACCCTCATCATCATTACAACAATGCCTGATTTATTTGCTCTTACAATTCTGATCCTTTCTGTGCAGTGACATGTTATAGATTTAATGCTTGAGAAGAATGGATTTATAAGGGAAAATAAATAACTTAATGGTAGTTACTGGGCCTGGATATTCCACTGTCCAATGGTCCCAGTGTGGTCGCACACTTCAAAAACCACTGGTGTTTGCACCTTTTGGGAAGACAGATTCCGCAGCACAAAGAAATCATCAAACCTATTCTATATCTCATTGTTTGATCAAATGCTGAAATTGGTGATTGTGCTGTTCTTCTTAGCTGAGCTCTGCTCTTAAAGGGACAGCTCATTAAAATGGATAAGGTGGCTGGTGTCCCTTGGCTCTGTTCAACAGGCAGGGATAAACTCTGCCTTAATTATACCAGTCCACATCAACAATGGGCGGAAATGATATGCAGAGACTACTCAGCCCACGCTCTGAGCCTATCTTCCCATAGCACTGTTTAGCGTGAGGTACACTCCAAGAGGGAAATTTAGCTTGTCCCCCTACGAGATTCTATTTGGTTCAGCTCCCAGGCTAGGCTGTTACTTTCCTCAGCAGCTCCAAATTCAGTCAGATGCAATGGTAAATTACATAACTGCTCTCTCTCATGCCTTGACCAAAATCCATGCGCAAGTGTTTTCTTCTATTCCAGATCCAGTGTCTGATACAATCACCCATAAGTTACTCCCTGGTGATTGGGTTCTGGTTAAGAAATTCCTGAGAAAGCACACACTTGAGCCAAGATTTCATGGTTTCTTCCAAGTCCTTCTAACTACATCTACCTCAGTAAAACTAGCTGGGAAGGACACTTGGATACACGCTTCGCACTGCAAGAAAGTTCCAGCTCCAGAGGAAGCTTTACTGTGATATTGTCTCTTGTACTTTTCCACAATCCCAACATTCGACTATATACAAAGACATACCTAATAAAAAGGACCCACACATTTGTGTGACTGGTGACCATTGGGGACATCACTGTAGTTCCTGGAAAGCAGCGGGTTGGAACACGGGCCGACAATGGGGTTACAGACCACAAAGTGCCTTAGATAGAGTGGACAGGAATGGGAAATCCTTGTTACACAGAATGACTTTGTGCAAACCAACTGGGTCTACTCCAATGAAACTTACCTTAAACATAGAACACCCTAGTCCAGGAGACACTGGAGAGTATATAATGGGAATGTACTGGAGAGGGGGTAGTTCATACAATAAATTGGGAACTTTCTATTTACAAGACATGCACACATCACCTGAGTGGGTAGATACAAGACATATGACCATCAACCCTCTCAAACCCCACATTAAGACTCTTAAAGACATGGTAGCCATAGCTAACCCTACATTTGAAGACACTATGGCAGTAGAGACTCTTTTTTCAGACACTAATCTATGGCTTGAGTGGATGAGATATAATGCTAATTCTCATAATAAAACTAACTGTTATGTTTGTGGTGGAGCCAGACCCCATCTAGGTACAGTGCCTCTAAATCTACCTCCTGATGTTGAAACATGTTTCTTAAAGCAGTGTTCCCCAACCCCCGGGCCGCGGACCGGTACCGGTCCGTGGATCAAACGGTACCGGGCCGCCCAGGGGTGTGGGGTGTGCGAGCCTGCCGGCTAATGCAGGGCTGGCATTGCCCAAGTGCCAGCCCTGCAATGTGCCTGCGGACCGGAGGGGAGATCAGAGATCAGAGATCTCCCTCCCCGGTCCGCAGGCACTGTGCTGACAGCCGGCAGGGGAGGGAGAGAGAGAGGACCCGGGAGCTCTTACCTGCAGCTCCTCCGGGTCCTCCTCTCGCGAGATTTGGAGCGTTGCCGCGGTAACCACGGCAACGCTCCAAATCTCGCGAGAGTGAACTCTAGCCCTGTAACTGGGCTAGAGTTCATCTCACCACCGCTGGGACCACCAGGGATTCCCCACCGGACCACCAGGGAACGAAAGATGTCCCCCCTCCTCCCAGTAAAGGTAAGAAGGGAGGGGGGACATGAATATATTAATTTTAATTAAATAAATTTAAAAAAGCCTCCCTACCCTCCTTACCCCCCATACACACACTGCCCCATAAACACTGCCCCATACACACACTACACACACTGCCCCCACACACACACTACACACATTGCCCCATAAACACACTACACACACTGCCCCACAAACACTGCCCCATACACAGACTACACACACTGCCCCATGCACACACTACACACACTGCCCCACAAACACTGCCCCCATGCACACACTACACACACTGCCCCACAAACACTGCCCCATACACACACTACACACATTGCCCCATAAACACACTACACACACTGCCCCATGCACACACTTCCCCATACACACACTACACACATTGCCCCACAAACACTGCCCCCATACACACACTACACACACTGCCCTGCAAACACTGCCCCCATAGACACACTGCACACACTGCCCCACAAACATTGCCCCATACACACACTACACACACTGCCCCACAAACACTGCCCCCCACACACACACCGCAACTCTCACACACACTGCCACCCTCACATACACACTGCACCGCTCACACACACATACACACAATTTTGAGTCTATGTCTTTATGTGACTGTGTTTGTGATTTTCTGACTATGTATGTGTCTGCGTGTTTTTTAATTTATGTGACTGTTTTTTTTTTTTTTTGTCTTATTAAATCAAAACAAGCGGGCCACGGAAAAATTATCAAACGTTTACCGGTCCGCGGCGATAAAAAGGTTGGGGAGCACTGTCTTAAAGGACCACTCTAGTGCCAGGAAAACATACTCGTTTTCCTGGCAATAGAGTGCCCTGAGGGTGCCCCCACCCTCAGGGACCCCCTCTCGCCCGGCTCTGGAAAGGGGTAAAAACTTACCTTTTTCCAGCGGTGGGCGGAGAGATCTCCTCCTCCGATCCTCCTCTTCTCCTCCCCGTCGGCTGAATGCGCGCGCGCGGCAAGAGCTGCTGTGCAGAAAGGGAGAAATAAATCCTTCTGCACAGTAAAATTAACCCTTTAGCTGCCGGTCCATAGTCCAGAGGCAGCAGGCGGGCAACCAGGCTCCTCCAATACAATGTGGCGAGATTGGTTTCGTCACAGTATCTATAATAATTTCAACTCACTACTGGTAAGTCATTGGCAATTTATGGAGAGTATGCCATGGGCTCTCCAGGCTATAGATTTTAAGCTCTCTATGTATATAATATGTGTGTGCTTATATATTATTTAACTAGATGTATATAACAAATTCAAGTAGAGTCCAAGTTGATCACAGGAAAAGCAAATAAAGAAAAAACTCCACAAATGTAACATTTAACAATAATTAACAGCGCATGAACTCATATATTGTATATAATAGCGATTATGCACTACTTAGAAATCTATAAGGGACATAGGTATATATATTATTCATTGCTGTTAATAATATAAAAATATATTTCTGTTTTTGTTGTTCGTACAGTCAATTTGAAGTTTAGATTAGAAGTTATATTTCATGCAAAAAAAGTACCTAATGGCCTTTTCAAACCCTCTGCTTTATCTATGAAAAAAATAAGTAATAACAAAGTTGACATTGCAATACTTAGTAAGGCCTATGCACAAGAGCAGAGTCTGTGATGTCATAAATTACAGCAGAGTACGTCTAGGTAACACACAGTGATGTCATTTTCAAACATTCCGTGAACACTCACAGCACTCAGAGCTACACTTCACCTGGACAGTGGTTATATTAACTGGAAATATATATTTCCTACTCACCTGCAAAGGGATCTTGTGAAAAGGCACCTCTTGAGTACAGGACCGTTGACTTGTACTTTGCTATCCTATAAAACAAGTATAATGAGAATGGTGAGTGATTCTTTTTCTGCTTTATATCTATCTGTCTAGCTATCATTTTCAAATAATTAAAACAAATGAAATTACAAATTTTAAGTTTTTATTTTGTTACTTTTTTGCATTAAATAAAAACCTAAAGGAACACTGCTCAATTCTATACCATTTAGGAATTGAATCACTATGTTCATGCAGCCCTAGTCACAACTCCCTGCATGTGACTTACACAACTTTCCTAAACACTTCCTGAAAAGAGCTTTGTAAAGCTTACACTTCCTTTACTACAAATTATGTTTAATTTAGAATTTCGTATCTCCTACTCTGTTAATAGCTTGCTAGACCATGCAGGGGTATCTTGTGTGTGATTAAAGTTTCATTTGAATAGCAGGAGATAAAAACATTTAAAATAAGTAACATCTAAAAGAAAATTACATGTTTTTTTGCAGGCTTTGTGATTTACAGCCAGGGGAGGTGTAGCTAGGGCTGGATAGACAGAATTAAAAGTGATTTTACTTCAAAATGGTAGAGAATTGAGCAGTAAGACTTCAGAGGCATAATGTATACAGAAAAACTGCTTCATTAATATAAAGTTGTTTTGGTGATTATACTGTTACTTTAAAATATGAGCTTAAACAGCAACACAATAATAAAATGCTTAGATATTAATAACAATAATTAATTATTGATTATAAAGTCCTTACTGATTTCCTTGTGCTATACATAAAGTATTGATATAAACTCCATATAAATACACCATAGGTGATTGTTAAAATAATGGAATCCAACGTTTATTTCTTATGCTGCCGGCAGCCATATATCAATTTTCCCAGAAACCACTGCTTTGACCTTTCAATACCCATACCACTCATTGTTACCCTTTTCTGTTCCTCCAGACACAGTTGATATTTATTTGTGTAATTTTCTCTTCATTTATTCACCAACCCATGCTTCCATAATATGTCCAACTTTACTCTGCATATAAAACCAGCTGCTGCAACAGGATTCTGTTCACACACTTTATTTCAGATACCAGTCCTGTTTTTTACAGCTCCCTTCTTTCCACATTCTATCCCTCTCAATCTACTACCTGCCCAATACATATGGCTACCAACAGGCTATTTCACTGTCAGACTGCCTAAAGTGAGTGGTAGCTAACAATTGGTCAGATTTGCTTGTCTCTAATAGATATTCCAGTTATTGGGTACATTGCTGTGTCCTATGCCATCTTTAATCAATAGAAAAAAAATCAAACTGGAAAGATTGTGACTCGATTGTGACAAAAATCAAACTGGAAAGATTGTGACTCTCGATAAAATTATATACTCCGTCTAACAGTGTTTTTCCTCTTTAATACAGGTAAAATTCTCAGTGAATAGCAAATTTAAATCGCCACCACCCTCCATTAGCAGTGAATATTTCCATATTTGTGCCAGCTCTTTCCTGCTCATATGTTACACGTGCATTTATGTATGTGTTTCTGTGAACTCAGCAACATGTCGGCTAATACTGGACTCTTTATTTCTACAAGGGACGGTCAAATCCCGTGTTCATTATACGGCAGTCTTCCTGAGCACAACATACGCACTGTACCTCCTTCTCCTCCTTATTTATGAGCACCTTTATCTAGTGGCCACAGTTTTCTGTGTATTCCAGATAGTCTTAATAGACTTGGCCAAGAGGGGGAAGATGGCAATGGAAGGCATGGAGAAGAAGAATGAGGAAGAGGTGATGGAGGTGACGAAGGTGAAAGAAGAGATGAAATGGAAAGTCTTTTAAAGAAGGAATTGTTGTGGGGAAAAAGACTGCTTGCTTGTAAAGGAAAAAGTTTTTTATTAAAAAAGTTTTATAACTGAATTCTTTATTTTGTTGTTTTTCTGAGGATTCTGCTTTATATTATTAGGACAAAGCACAGTGAAAACGTAGGAACCGGAAGCAATCATTAGTTTGCAGATTGTAATTTATTGCAAGTCTAGAACCAAAGAGAGCACCAGTAATATTAATTCTTTCATTCCTTAATAATCCCGATCTGCCACCCAGACCATTTTCAGATAGGCGATTTAAGCCCATCAATACATTGTACACAGGGAACCTGACGTTTTGAAATTCTCCAACTTCCTAATGCTGTCTCTCACTTTCCAACCCTCATCATCATTACAACAATGCCTGATTTATTTGCTCTTACAATTCTGATCCTTTCTGTGCAGTGACATGTTATAGATTTAATGCTTGAGAAGAATGGATTTATAAGGGAAAATAAATAACTTAATGGTAGTTACTGGGCCTGGATATTCCACTGTCCAATGGTCCCAGTGTGGTCGCACACTTCAAAAACCACTGGTGTTTGCACCTTTTGGGAAGACAGATTCCGCAGCACAAAGAAATCATCAAACCTATTCTATATCTCATTGTTTGATCAAATGCTGAAATCGGTGATTGTGCTGTTCTTCTCAGCTGAGCTCTGCTCTTAAAGGGACAGCTCATTAAAATGGATAAGGTGGCTGGTGTCCCTTGGCTCTGTTCAACAGGCAGGGATAAACTCTGCCTTAATTATACCAGTCCACATCAACAATGGGCGGAAATGATATGCAGAGACTACTCAGCCCACGCTCTGAGCCTATCTTCCCATAGCACTGTTTAGCATGAGGTACACTCCAAGAGGGAAATTTAGCTTGTCCCCCTACGAGATTCTATTTGGTTCAGCTCCCAGGCTAGGCTGTTACTTTCCTCAGCAGCTCCAAATTCAGTCAGATGCAATGGTAAATTACATAACTGCTCTCTCTCATGCCTTGACCAAAATCCATGCGCAAGTGTTTTCTTCTATTCCAGATCCAGTGTCTGATACAATCACCCATAAGTTACTCCCTGGTGATTGGGTTCTGGTTAAGAAATTCCTGAGAAAGCACACACTTGAGCCAAGATTTCATGGTTTATTCCAAGTCCTTCTAACTACATCTACCTCAGTAAAACTAGCTGGGAAGGACACTTGGATACACGCTTCGCACTGCAAGAAAGTTCCAGCTCCAGAGGAAGTTTTACTGTGATATTGTCTCTTTTTACTTTTCCACAATCCCAACATTCGACTATATACAAAGACATACCTAATAAAAAGAACCCACACATTTGTGTGACTGGTGACCATTGGGGACATCACTGTAGTTCCTGGAAAGCAGCGGGTTGGAACACGGGCCGACCATGGGGTTACAGACCACAAAGTGCCTTAGATAGAGTGGACAGGAATGGGAAATCCTTGTTACACAGAAGGACTTTGTGCAAACCAACTGGGTCTACTCCAATGAAACTTACCTTAAACATAGAACACCCTAGTCCAGGAGACACTGGAGAGTATATAATGGGAATGTACTGGAGAGGGGGTAGTTCATACAATAAATTGGGAACTTTCTATTTACAAGACATGCACACATCACCTGAGTGGGTAGATACAAGACATATGACCATCAACCCTCTCAATCCCCACATTAAGACTCTTAAAGACATGGTAGCCATAGCTAACCCTACATTTGAAGACACTATGGCAGTAGAGACTGTTTTTTCAGACACTAATCTATGGCTTGAGTGGATGAGATATAATGCTAATTCTCATAATAAAACTAACTGTTATGTTTGTGGTGGAGCCAGACCCCATCTAGGTACAGTGCCTCTAAATCTACCTCCTGATGTTGAAACATGTTTCTTAAAGGACCACTCTAGTGCCAGGAAAACATACTCGTTTTCCTGGCACTAGAGTGCCCTGAGGGTGCCCCCACCCTCAGGGACCCCCTCCCGCCCGGCTCTGGAAAGGGGAAAGGGGTAAAAACTTACCTTTTTCCAGCGGTGGGCGGAGAGATCTCCTCCTCCGATCCTCCTCTTCTCCTCCCCGTCGGCTGAATGCGCACGTGCGGCAAGAGCTGCGCGCGCATTCAGCCGGTCACATAGGAAAGCATTCATAATGCTTTCCTATGGACGCTTGCGTGCTCTCACTGTGATTTTCACAGTGAGAATCACGCAAGCGCCTCTAGCGGCTGTCAGTGAGACAGCCACTAGAGGAAATAGGGGAAGGCTTAACCCATTCACAAACATAGCAGTTTCTCTGAAACTGCTATGTTTATGAAAAAATGGGTTAACCCTAGAAGGACCTGGCACCCAGACCACTTCATTAAGCTGAAGTGGTCTGGGTGCCTAGAGTGGTCCTTTAAGTCTCTATGTGCAGTCAATTACAAACTCATCAGTATGTGAATCATGGAAGAAGATATACCCTCTAACCCAAAGGGATATCAGGCCACCTTATGGAGTCACAGTATATTCAGGTAATTACACTTGATACACTACACACAGTACCACAGGGAAGTTTGTGGGAAAATTCCCTTCTGGTTATTGTGCTACATGCCGAAAGCCTCCAGCTACCCTGTTAATACATCAAGTTAAATACTTGAGAGACATTTATTGGCTATGTGGATACATGCAACTCAGATCCAAATTGACAGGCCTATGGTGGGGGGAATCTGCTTTTACTAAAGTTATCATGCCCATACACATAATATCAGACAACCACCAAGGCCCTCTTGACTCACCACACACATACTTTAGAGTAAAAAGAGACACTCCTGTACAGGGCAGTTTCGACCCTCACATATACATAGATGCCAAGGGGGGTGCCAAATGATTTTAAAGCCAGGGATGAGGTTGCAGCTGGATTCAAATCCTTGATTCCACTCATCACGGCATATAAGAATGTAAATTGGATTAATTACATCTACTAAAACCAACAATGCCCTCCAGGGACTGGCAGAACAATTACAAGCCACCTCCCAAATGTCATTTCAGAATAGGATGGCCATAGACATGATTCTGGCGGGGGAAAGGAGGTGTGTGTGAAATACTCCCAGATACCATGACATGCTGCACTTTTATCCCAGATAACACAGGCCCTAACGGGAAAGTAACTATGGCCATCGAGAAGCTTGAAAGCCTCTCTGAAGAGTTAAAAAGAAACTCAGGGATCACCAATTCTTGGGATAGATGGTTTGGATGGATGAACGGATGGCAGAAAGTACTCTTCCAAGTGGGTATGGCTGTCCTAACTGTAATGATTCTTTTCCTCTTCTTTGTCTGCTGTATAATGCCTTGTGCACAGAAATATTTGCAGAAGACTGTAGATCAAACCATTGACCGCACCACCCCAACATTCCTACAACAAGACATTGATGACGGAACCTGTGACACAACACATGCACCTCTTCAGTCCCACCACATTAAGTATACAATTACTTCTCTCTAGGGAAACTATAGGGACAGCGTCTTGTCTAACGGGTAAAAAGTCTGTTGCGGAGATGTAGTGGACAAGCCGCTACGGGTTCTAGTGCAGTGAAGAGTTCAAGAAAACATGTTTGAGAAGATGAGCAGCAGCCTATTAGGGATATTATTAGGGATAGATAGTAGTTGTTTACATCGTAAATAGTAATTTTTAGGGGGGACTGTTGTGGACAGAATATTAACTCTATTAATTTTCGTAAAATGCCTATTTGCTCTGCATAACTATAATCAATATTATTCATAAGTTACTTAAAATGGCCGCTAGGGAATTTCCCCTGTAGTCAACTAACACCCTTGAATTAACAAGATGGCGCTGGAATCTGGAGGAGAGCTCCATGATGCCAGTGACATCACACCCGGTAGGATGAGCAATTGATGAACCACTTAACACCTAACCAATTGCTTTACCGGACCCTCGGAATAAAGATTCCTCAAGTCTTTCATTAACCTGAAACTTGTGTCTGGTGTGAATTACTTTGGGAGCGTGCACATAAATACTTATTAATTTTGACAGGGGCAGATATGCAAAAATATCAAGCACTTGATTTGATCCACAACAGCTTTTCTGTAAACCCAGCACAAATTTCTTGCAATTTTTCTTCACTTTTGATTAGAAACTAGAAACTGTTTTCCCAGCAACAGGCAATATGGTAATTTTCTCTAATGATTTTTAGGATAGAAAAATCTAAAATAACAACAGATTATTTTTTATATTTGGGTTTCATATAAAGAACATTCTCTAGGCTCATGTACAATTTAGTTCAAACTAGGTACCTTTGTAACCATAGCAGTGAGTTTGATATTCTAATCAAGATTATTGATACTATCAATGTAATCTTCAAACGTGGAAAAGAGCTGCTCCAACACATAAAAAGCATCATCTATGTATCTTCTCCAGATTTTACAAAACCCGAATAAGGGATGATTATACAAAAGGTGTATCTCAATGAAGTTTATATATATATATATATTTACAGATAGATCGATTATTAATACTATTAATCAAATCTACCAACTTGTCCAAGAGCTGCTCCAACACATAACAAATATCTGGACAAGGTATGATTATATTTACACACAAACATACATGTATATATATATGTATCTATAATAATTTCAACTCACTACTGGTAAGTCATTGGCAATTTATGGAGAGTATGCCATGGGCTCTCCAGGCTATAGATTTTAAGCTCTCTATGTATATAATATGTGTGTGCTTATATATTATTTAACTAGATGTATATAACAAATTCAAGTAGAGTCCAAGTTGATCACAGGAAAAGCAAATAAAGAAAAAACTCCACAAATGTAACATTTAACAATAATTAACAGCGCATGAACTCATATATTGTATATAATAGCGATTATGCACTACTTAGAAATCTATAAGGGACATAGGTATATATATTATTCATTGCTGTTAATAATATAAAAATATATTTCTGTTTTTGTTGTTCGTACAGTCAATTTGAAGTTTAGATTAGAAGTTATATTTCATGCAAAAAAAGTACCTAATGGCCTTTTCAAACCCTCTGCTTTATCTATGAAAAAAATAAGTAATAACAAAGTTGACATTGCAATACTTAGTAAGGCCTATGCACAAGAGCAGAGTCTGTGATGTCATAAATTACAGCAGAGTACGTCTAGGTAACACACAGTGATGTCATTTTCAAACATTCCGTGAACACTCACAGCACTCAGAGCTACACTTTACCTGGACAGTGGTTATATTAACTGGAAATATATATTTCCTACTCACCTGCAAAGGGATCTTGTGAAAAGGCACCTCTTGAGTACAGGACCGTTGACTTGTACTTTGCTATCCTATAAAACAAGTATAATGAGAATGGTGAGTGATTCTTTTTCTGCTTTATATCTATCTGTCTAGCTATCATTTTCAAATAATTAAAACAAATGAAATTACAAATTTTAAGTTTTTATTTTGTTACTTTTTTGCATTAAATAAAAACCTAAAGGAACACTGCTCAATTCTATACCATTTAGGAATTGAATCACTATGTTCATGCAGCCCTAGTCACAACTCCCTGCATGTGACTTACACAACTTTCCTAAACACTTCCTGAAAAGAGCTTTGTAAAGCTTACACTTCCTTTACTACAAATTATGTTTAATTTAGAATTTCGTATCTCCTACTCTGTTAATAGCTTGCTAGACCATGCAGGGGTATCTTGTGTGTGATTAAAGTTTCATTTGAATAGCAGGAGATAAAAACATTTAAAATAAGTAACATCTAAAAGAAGATTACATGTTTTTTTGCAGGCTTTGTGATTTACAGCCAGGGGAGGTGTAGCTAGGGCTGGATAGACAGAATTAAAAGTGATTTTACTTCAAAATGGTAGAGAATTGAGCAGTAAGACTTCAGAGGCATAATGTATACAGAAAAACTGCTTCATTAATATAAAGTTGTTTTGGTGATTATACTGTTACTTTAAAATATGAGCTTAAACAGCAACACAATAATAAAATGCTTAGATATTAATAACAATAATTAATTATTGATTATAAAGTCCTTACTGATTTCCTTGTGCTATACATAAAGTATTGATATAAACTCCATATAAATACACCATAGGTGATTGTTAAAATAATGGAATCCAACGTTTATTTCTTATGCTGCCGGCAGCCATATATCAATTTTCCCAGAAACCACTGCTTTGACCTTTCAATACCCATGACATATGCACCGTCGTTATTCGGCAGGTGCTACTTTTAGTTTTACCTTAAATAAAACACTGACACCAAATTTATCTGTTGGATTATAACGTCCACAGCTTTATTAATTATTAAATATATAAATAAATAAATTAACAATTTAGGGTCATTGTCCAGCTAACATTATATTACTATCCCCCCGCACAATACCCCTGACAATGACCCTATCTTTTGAACAATAATTAACATTCACTTAACATATAACTAGTAACACACGGCCTACCAGAGAGGCCCCAAAACCATACTGTTAACTGTAGGGGTGTACCCAGACACCCCTGCCCCCTAGGTTCGTAGCCACCGAAGAGCTTGAACCTACCAACACTCTAATCCTTCTGGCCTACTCCAGCCTAGGCCTTGGCCTGTCCATTCCCAATTCCAGCTAACTCCTGGCTTTAACACGCCCTGTTCCCGCCGCTGTGACCAAACGGGATCAAACCTCAACTATAGGGAGGGAGGGAGGGACAAGTGACAGGTCAGTGCAATTCAGATTAACTGGCTCCTCACTTAAGATGGCCGCCTATTTACACTACCTGACTCCTCCCCTACTTAGCCCCGCCCTAAACCATCGCATAATTTTCCACCTGCCCACTTCCTGGCCTTGTCAAGGCCCACTCCCCTGTTTCACTGTTCCATGGGCTTCATACCACTCATTGTTACCCTTTTCTGTTCCTCCAGACACAGTTGATATTTATTTGTGTAATTTTCTCTTCATTTATTCACCAACCCATGCTTCCATAATATGTCCAACTTTACTCTGCATATAAAACCAGCTGCTGCAACAGGATTCTGTTCACACACTTTATTTCAGATACCAGTCCTGTTTTTTACAGCTCCCTTCTTTCCACATTCTATCCCTCTCAATCTACTACCTGCCCAATACATATGGCTACCAACAGGCTATTTCACTGTCAGACTGCCTAAAGTGAGTGGTAGCTAACAATTGGTCAGATTTGTTTGTCTCTAATAGATATTCCAGTTATTGGGTACATTGCTGTGTCCTATGCCTTCTTTAAACAATAGAAAAAAAATCAAACTGGAAAGATTGCGACTCGATTGTGACAAAAATCAAACTGGAAAGATTGTGACTCTCGATAAAATTATATACTCCGTCTAACAGTGTTTTTCCTCTTTAATGCAGGTAAAATTCTCAGTGAATAGGAAATTTAAACCGCCACCACCCTCCATTAGCAGTGAATATTTCCATATTTGTGCCAGCTCTTTCCTGCTCATATGTTACACGTGCATTTATGTATGTGTTTCTGTGAACTCAGCAACATGTCGGCTAATGCTGGACTCTTTATTTCTACAAGGGACGGTCAAATCCCGTGTTCATTATACGGCAGTCTTCCTGAGCACAACATACGCACTGTACCTCCTTCTCCTCCTTATTTATGAGCACCTTTATCTAGTGGCCACAGTTTTCTGTGTATTCCAGATAGTCTTAATAGACTTGGCCAAGAGGGGGAAGATGGCAATGGAAGGCATGGAGAAGAAGAATGAGGAAGAGGTGATGGAGGTGACGAAGGTGAAAGAAGAGATGAAATGGAAAGTCTTTTAAAGAAGGAATTGTTGTGGGGAAAAAGACTGCTTGCTTGTAAAGGAAAAAGTTTTTTATTAAAAAAGTTTTATAACTGAATTCTTTATTTTGTTGTTTTTCTGAGGATTCTGCTTTATATTATTAGGGCAAAGCACAGTGAAAACGTAGGAACCGGAAGCAATCATTAGTTTGCAGATTGTAATTTATTGCAAGTCTAGAACCAAAGAGAGCACCAGTAATATTAATTCTTTCATTCCTTAATAATCCCGATCTGCCACCCAGACCATTTTCAGATAGGCGATTTAAGCCCATCAATACATTGTACACAGGGAACCTGACGTTTTGAAATTCTCCAACTTCCTAATGCTGTCTCTCACTTTCCAACCCTCATCATCATTACAACAATGCCTGATTTATTTGCTCTTACAATTCTGATCCTTTCTGTGCAGTGACATGTTATAGATTTAATGCTTGAGAAGAATGGATTTATAAGGGAAAATAAATAACTTAATGGTAGTTACTGGGCCTGGATATTCCACTGTCCAATGGTCCCAGTGTGGTCGCACACTTCAAAAACCACTGGTGTTTGCACCTTTTGGGAAGACAGATTCCGCAGCACAAAGAAATCATCAAACCTATTCTATATCTCATTGTTTGATCAAATGCTGAAATTGGTGATTGTGCTGTTCTTCTTATCTGAGCTCTGCTCTTAAAGGGACAGCTCATTAAAATGGATAAGGTGGCTGGTGTCCCTTGGCTCTGTTCAACAGGCAGGGATAAACTCTGCCTTAATTATACCAGTCCACATCAACAATGGGCGGAAATGATATGCAGAGACTACTCAGCCCACGCTCTGAGCCTATCTTCCCATAGCACTGTTTAGCGTGAGGTACACTCCAAGAGGGAAATTTAGCTTGTCCCCCTACGAGATTCTATTTGGTTCAGCTCCCAGGCTAGGCTGTTACTTTCCTCAGCAGCTCCAAATTCAGTCAGATGCAATGGTAAATTACATAACTGCTCTCTCTCATGCCTTGACCAAAATCCATGCGCAAGTGTTTTCTTCTATTCCAGATCCAGTGTCTGATACAATCACCCATAAGTTACTCCCTGGTGATTGGGTTCTGGTTAAGAAATTCCTGAGAAAGCACACACTTGAGCCAAGATTTCATGGTTTCTTCCAAGTCCTTCTAACTACATCTACCTCAGTAAAACTAGCTGGGAAGGACACTTGGATACACGCTTCGCACTGCAAGAAAGTTCCAGCTCCAGAGGAAGCTTTACTGTGATATTGTCTCTTGTACTTTTCCACAATCCCAACATTCGACTATATACAAAGACATACCTAATAAAAAGGACCCACACATTTGTGTGACTGGTGACCATTGGGGACATCACTGTAGTTCCTGGAAAGCAGCGGGTTGGAACACGGGCCGACCATGGGGTTACAGACCACAAAGTGCCTTAGATAGAGTGGACAGGAATGGGAAATCCTTGTTACACAGAATGACTTTGTGCAAACCAACTGGGTCTACTCCAATGAAACTTACCTTAAACATAGAACACCCTAGTCCAGGAGACACTGGAGAGTATATAATGGGAATGTACTGGAGAGGGGGTAGTTCATACAATAAATTGGGAACTTTCTATTTACAAGACATGCACACATCACCTGAGTGGGTAGATACAAGACATATGACCATCAACCCTCTCAAACCCCACATTAAGACTCTTAAAGACATGGTAGCCATAGCTAACCCTACATTTGAAGACACTATGGCAGTAGAGACTCTTTTTTCAGACACTAATCTATGGCTTGAGTGGATGAGATATAATGCTAATTCTCATAATAAAACTAACTGTTATGTTTGTGGTGGAGCCAGACCCCATCTAGGTACAGTGCCTCTAAATCTACCTCCTGATGTTGAAACATGTTTCTTAAAGGACCACTCTAGTGCCAGGAAAACATACTCGTTTTCCTGGCAATAGAGTGCCCTGAGGGTGCCCCCACCCTCAGGGACCCCCTCCCGCCCAGCTCTGGAAAGGGGAAAGGGGTAAAAACTTACCTTTTTCCAGCGGTGGGCGGAGAGATCTCCTCCTCCGATCCTCCTCTTCTCCTCCCCGTCGGCTGAATGCGCGCGCGCGGCAAGAGCTGCGCGCGCATTCAGCCGGTCACATAGGAAAGCATTCATAATGCTTTCCTATGGACGCTTGCGTGCTCTCACTGTGATTTTCACAGTGAGAATCACGCAAGCGCCTCTAGCGGCTGTCAGTGAGACAGCCACTAGAGGAAATAGGGGAAGGCTTAACCCATTCACAAACATAGCAGTTTCTCTGAAACTGCTATGTTTATGAAAAAATGGGTTAACCCTAGAAGGACCTGGCACCCAGACCACTTCATTAAGCTGGTCCTTTAAGTCTCTATGTGCAGTCAATTACAAACTCATCAGTATGTGAATCATGGAAGAAGACATACCCTCTAACCCAAAGGGATATCAGGCCACCTTATGGAGTCACAGTATATTGAGGTAATTACACTTGATACACTACACACAGTACTACAGGGAAGTTTGTGGGAAAATTCCCTTCTGGTTATTGTGCTACATACCGAAAGCCTCCAGCTACCCTGTTAATACATCAAGTTAAATACTTGAGAGACATTTATTGGCTATGTGGATACATGCAACTCAGATCCAAATTGACAGGCCTATGGTGGGGGGAATGTGCTTTTACTAAAGTTATCATGCCCATACACATAATATCAGACAACCACCAAGGCCCTCTTGACTCACCACACACATACTTTAGAGTAAAAAGAGACACTCCTGTACAGGGCAGTTTCGACCCTCACATATACATAGATGCCAAGGGGGGTGCCAAATGATTTTAAAGCCAGGGATGAGGTTGCAGCTGGATTCAAATCCTTGATTCCACTCATCACGGCCTATAAGAATGTAAATTGGATTAATTACATCTACTAAAACCAACACTGTTTTGTCAATTATACCAGAGATGCCCTCCAGGGACTGGCAGAACAATTACAAGCCACCTCCCAAATGTCATTTCAGAATAGGATGGCCATAGACATGATTCTGGCGGGGGAAAGGAGGTGTATGTGTGAAATACTCTCAGATACCATGACATGCTGCACTTTTATCCCAGATAACACAGGCCCTAACGGGAAAGTAACTATAGCCATCGAGAAGCTTGAAAGCCTCTCTGAAGAGTTAAAAAGAAACTCAGGGATCACCAATTCCTGGGATAGATGGTTTGGATGGATAAACGGATGGCAGAAAGTACTCTTCCAAGTGGGTATGGCTGTCCTAACTGTAATGATTATTTTCCTCTTCTTTGTCTGCTGTATAATGCCTTGTGCACAGAAATATTTGCAGAAGACTGTAGATCAAACCATTGACCGCACCACCCCAACATTCCTACACCAAGACATTGATGACGGAACCTGTGACACAACACATGCACCTCTTCAGTCCCACCACATTAAGTATACAATTACTTCTCTCTAGGGAAACTATAGGGACAGCGTCTTGTCTAACGGGTAAAAAGTCTGTTGCGGAGATGTAGTGGACAAGCCGCTACGGGTTCTAGTGCAGTGAAGAATTCAAGAAAACATGTTTGAGAAGATGAGCAGCAGCCTATTAGGGATATTATTAGGGATAGATAGTAGTTGTTTACATCGTAAATAGTAATTTTTAGGGGGGACTGTTGTGGACAGAATATTAACTCTATTAATTTTCGTAAAATGCCTATTTGCTCTGCTTAACTATAATCAATATTATTCATAAGTTACTTAAAATGGCCGCTAGGGAATTTCCCCTGTAGTCAACTAACACCCTTGAATTAACAAGATGGCGCTAGAATCTGGAGGAGAGCTCCATGATGCCAGTGACATCACACCCGGTAGGATGAGCAATTGATGAACCACTTAACACCTAACCAATTGCTTTACCGGACCCTCGGAATAAAGATTCCTCAAGTCTTTCATTAACCTGAAACTTGTGTCTGGTGTGAATTACTTTGGGAGCGTGCACGTAAATACTTATTAATTTTGACAGGGGCAGATATGCAAAAATATCAAGCACTTGATTTGATCCACAACAGCTTTTCTGTAAACCCAGCACAAATTTCTTGCAATTTTTCTTCACTTTTGATTAGAAACTAGAAACTGTTTTCCCAGCAACAGGCAATATGGTAATTTTCTCTAATGATTTTTAGGATAGAAAAATCTAAAATAACAACAGATTATTTTTTATATTTGGGTTTCATATAAAGAACATTCTCTAGGCTCATGTACAATTTAGTTCAAACTAGGTACCTTTGTAACCATAGCAGTGAGTTTGATATTCTAATCAAGATTATTGATACTATCAATGTAATCTTCAAACGTGGAAAAGAGCTGCTCCAACACATAAAAAGCATCATCTATGTATCTTCTCCAGATTTTACAAAACCCGAATAAGGGATGATTATACAAAAGGTGTATCTCAATGAAGTTTATATATATATATATATATATATATATATATATATATATTTACAGATAGATCGATTATTAATACTATTAATCAAATCTACCAACTTGTCCAAGAGCTGCTCCAACACATAACAAATATCTGGACAAGGTATGATTATATTTACACACACACATACATGTATATATATATGTATCTGTTACGGACCGTTTCAGCATAAAAGGGGAAAAATCGGTTTAGGCGGTAATCCCCTTTTCCCAAAAAGGCACAGCTACTGTAAAAGCACCAAAACTCACGAATTTGGATATAAATGAATGCACCAAACTCCCGAACTGCATACCAGGGAATAAGATAGCACTCTAAGCTGGAACCTCACGAATAGCTGCTAGCAGATGAATAGGAAAAGCAGACATCAGCTTACACTCCTAGCAGTCAAACTCCAACAGCATACAGTGAATCCCCCCAAGAACAAGACAAGGCTCCGTGTTGAAGGTCAAGCAGTGGTCTGTTTATTCAGGGCTACCTGCCCCTGTATTTATGCAGGTCTCCCACCTGGTGGACACTCCCCTAGGGGACCAGATGGAAGACTGAAACAGCAGACAGACATGTATCAGATTAGTACACACAGCCACAATACTTTCCCATAATGCATCTTGGTTTCCTCCTCTCTGTCCTGGAGATAATTAATGAAGAAATTCAATTATCTCCTAGGACAAAGGCCAGACTCCATTATGCACATGGTGACACAGAAACAGACTATCACTTTAAAATACATACAGACACATTTTATACACAAAACATAGACATGTAACATATCCCCAGATAGCTCAGGTCTGGGTGCACATTATTATGTGAATGGCACCCAGATCACACAAATACATTTTAATTGCCATGGAGCCAAAGTCTTTAATTATACGAACAGGCTCCATGGCAGGCTATCTGGGTTACTACAGTTCACATAAAACATAAACTACCGAATTTCCCTGCATTCACCAAATCCATACGAATGAGAACCAGGGGCTGGAGGTTCAGCGGTGCCTGCACGGAAAAGTGTCCGATTTTGGTGCATGAAAACCGGGCAGAAAAGTGCTGGCTGCCCGGGGAGCTCCAGAACAGCGCCACCTAGCGGCCGCTAAGTGTAACAGCGGCCACACAGTTAACAGGCAATTAACCGCAGCTTCAGGGAGGTAAATTGGCAGCACACTCCAGCTTCTGGGTGGCCAATTAACAACGCCGGCCGGCTTCCCACGGCTCTGGGGAGGTTGGTGAACGGCTGTTTGTTCGGTAGATTAAATCTACCGAACTGCTGTGCAGAAAGGGAGAAATAAATCCTTCTGCACAGTAAAATTAACCCTTTAGCTGCCGATCCATAGTCCAGAGGCAGCAGGCGGGCAACCAGGCTCCTCCAATACAATGTGGCGAGATTGGTTTCGTCACAGTATCTATAATAATTTCAACTCACTACTGGTAAGTCATTGGCAATTTATGGAGAGTATGCCATGGGCTCTCCAGGCTATAGATTTTAAGCTCTCCATGTATATAATATGTGTGTGCTTATATATTATTTAACTAGATGTATATAACAAATTCAAATAGAGTCCAAGTTGATCACAGGAAAAGCAAATAAAGAAAAAACTCCACAAATGTAACATTTAACAATAATTTTATAACAAGACACGGAGGCTCATATTGCATATCCCTTTCTTTACTGTTGACAAATAGCAGCAAAGGAAACAAACAGAATGAAAAAAGAATGAACATGTGATAACATAGGCCCCTCCCCCTCAGGTCCCAGTATAACAGGCAGCACTTCCCTTCCATTTCCCTCTTTCTTTGCTGCTTTGACACAAAGATAAGTACATGCCATATTTTCTCCTCATATTTCTCTTATATACTGTTTTGTTCATTGATAATTTTCTCTTATTTAACTTGTATTGATTTAATCTTTTATTTCTAAGGTTAGTATTTGTCTCTTTATACACTAGCCTCAGGGCCCAGACCTCCCCTGCTTATGTAATCTTGTCTGTTTCTCTGCTCGTTCGCCTTTCTGCGCACTTCTTCTTGTTTCATAGTTTTACCGCGTGTCTCGCGGGTGCCGCGAATCCCGCGAGATTCCCGGCGGCCATTTTCTGACATCCTGTCCCCTACCTCTTAGTGTGTCGCTGGTCTGGGCCCTGGTGAGAGCGTTTTTCCTTGCTTAGTTTGTTTGGGTGACTAACCCATACGTCCTTTATTTCCTATCACCATCATGCCTAAACCCAGACTATCTACTGGGTCCACTCACTCTGGGGAGTCGGATTCCCCAGTAATCAGAACTGAGGCCCCTGTCACCTCAGATATTTCGCCTTCTATGGCGGATGGGAATACCCAACCCGGTGGACCACAGTTTCTAGCGCTACAGCGCTCAGTAACAGACGCCATTATGGCTGCTATGGGGTCTATGTCCTCCACCCTCTCCCATACCATTTCACAAGCCCTCTTGCCCCGTCCTTCAGACGAGCAACTCTCGGGCACCTTTACACCCCAGGGAGAGGTGTCTAAAGGGGACTTCAAAAAGGCTGCCCGTAAGTCCAAACACTCCTCTGCCTCCAGAAACACCATGACTGGTGTACCTTCGGTCGCCCCAGAAAGCGTGTCCCATCCACGCAAAAGAGCCTTTCCGCGCCAGGCAGAACGGGCGCGGCTATGGAAATGTGCTAGAGCACAGATTGAGAGCGACACCGACTCAGAAATCGGGTCAAATGAGGAGGCTATGAACGAGTCGGATACCGACTCTGATGCGGATTCCGCCGATGGCGCTCTTGACCTCCTTTCCTCTGCTCAGGCAGAGATGCCCGGAGGCGAGACAGGGACCAGGAACCCCGCGGCTGCGGGGCCATCCCTCGTGGATCCTTCGGGGGTCCCACTCTTCGACCCGGATGACCTTCATCATCCGAGGTCGGCGGAGTGGCTCCCGGCCGACCACGTTGCCACATACCTAGAAAATTGGGTCAGAAAACCCTTAAGCAAGGCGGCCCGCAACAAATTGAGGGCGGAGTGTCCTAGGCCTCTGGTGCCCAACAAGGTGTGTGACACCCCAGAGGTTGATCCTAAAATGACTCAGTTCCTCACTAAACTGGGCTGGAATCCCCGTAAAGGACTAGAGTCCGCTTTGAAGTCCTGCCAGGACAAGCACCTGGATATATTCGGGCCTTTGGCCAAACTATTTGACTTAGCGGAAGACGCCAGAGCGGAGAACCGCATGGTCGACCCTGAAGACCTTAGAGGTTGGGTCCAGAGAGCAATTTGTATTGCTGGGAGCGTAAATACCTCCCTATCGATTGAAAGGCGTAAAGCCATATTATTCAAAATTGAGCCCAAACTGGCCAACCTCGCCCTTACGGAGGCGGGCAAAGACGCCCAAGGACTCCTCTTCGGAGATTCCTTAATTAAAGATTTAGGGCGTTTTGTGGGAGCATTCACGGCTCTAGACAAGGCCCAGGCCTCCATGAGGCGAGTATTCCAGGGGCGGGTCTCTACCAGGGCCGGCAGAATCAGGAGCCGTCTGTCCGGCCGCAACTATCCCCAATCCCGTGGCACGGGAAGAGGCTCCTTTCAGCACTATCACCAGTACCAGGAGACCTCCCGCCCCATGTTTTTTCCATCCCGCGGACGTCAATGGCGATCCAGAGGCCTTCGGGGTAACCCAAACTCAAGACGACCATACGGTGAGTTGCCTTATACCACACATTTCTTCTCCGGGTTACATAGGGGGCAGACTCCAACATTTTTTCCCAGCCTGGTCACAAATCACTTCAGATCCCTGGGTACTGGCCACTATTCGGGGCTTCAATATAGAACTCACCTGCCGCCCTACACACATTCCCCCTCCTCGACCGATCCGCTTTTCCCTCCAGGATCGCGGTCGGATCGACGAAGAACTTTCGACCCTCCGGTCCAAAGGGGCTATCGAACTAGCACCCCCCAACCCTGCGGGCGTAATAAGCAATATATTCCTAGTGGAAAAGAAAGGCGGCCAATTGAGGCCAGTCATAAATTTGCGCCCCCTCAATGCCGTAGTCAGGTACCGCCATTTCAAGATGGAGGGTATTCACCTGCTAAGGGATCTCCTCCTTCACGGAGACTGGCTAGCAAAACTAGACCTAAAAGACGCGTACCTGACAGTGCCAATAGCGGAGGCCTCTCGGGACCTCCTACGCTTTTACTGGCGACACGAAACATGGCGGTTCACCTGTCTGCCCTTTGGCCTATCCTCAGCCCCGTGGTGCTTCACAAAGCTTCTACGGCCCGTTATGGCCTGGCTACGCAGTCGAGGAGTTCGACTAATCGTCTACCTGGACGACATTCTCCTCATGGCTCAGGAGCGTTCCACCCTCCTCACACATCTCCGACTAGCCATAAACCTCCTGTCACGCTTAGGTTTCATAATCAACTGGGAAAAGTCATGCCTGACCCCCGCCACCCGCTTGGAATTCCTAGGATTCCAAGTGGATTCGGGGGCTGCAACACTGAGTCTCCCGACATCCAAGATTCGATCCATCCGCAAAGAATTGCGCAGGGCCCTTATCCGACCCCAACTCACCTTACGCCAATTGGCACGCCTCATAGGCCTGCTGGCTTCTTCAATCCAGGCCGTGTTCCCAGGCCCACTCCACTACCGAGCGCTACAGCGCCTAAAGATCGCTCACCTAAGAGCCGGGGCATCCTACGCAGACCTGGTCTCTCTGGACAACGAGACGAAAGACGAGTTGCGATGGTGGATTCTCAACCTGTCTGCATGGAATGGCAAAGCCATCTTCGGCTCAATGCCGGAATTCACGATCGACTCGGATGCGAGTCTACACGGTTGGGGAGCCCACTGCGAGGGAATCTCAACTGGGGGCCGGTGGTCGGAGTCCGAAGCCCGACTACATATCAATGCCCTGGAGCTTCTGGCAGGCTCCTTCGCCATCCGCAGCTTCGCCAAGGACCGTGCCCTATCATGCATACGGCTCCGCATGGACAATGTTTCGGCGGTGAGATATGTCAACCACCTGGGTGGTACACAGTCGGCGGTCTTGGCCAGGTTGGCGAAAGATTTTTGGGAATTCTGCCTGGAACAGAACCTGATGGTCTACGCGGAGTACTTACCTGGTCTGCACAACGTCCAGGCGGACTGGGGTTCACGTTATCTTTCAGACACCAGCGACTGGAGATTAGCCAGGACGGTGTTCTCCAATATTTCATCCCTCTGGGGACCATTTACCATAGACCTTTTCGCCTCCCAGCTCAATGCCCAACTCCCACGCTTCTTCAGCTGGAGGCCGGATCCAATGGCGGAGGCAGTGGATGCCTTCCTGCAAGATTGGCAGGGAGGCCTCCTCTATGCCTTTCCCCCGTTTTCCATGATCCCTCGCTCGCTCCTGCAAGCCCGCAAACACCGGGCGGAGCTAGTCATGGTCACCCCATTCTGGGAAACGCAGTCCTGGTTTCCCCAAATACTCGAGATGACGTTGGACTACCCTCGACTCCTGCCGGGGCACCACGACCTGCTGCAAGACCCGACGGGACGCTATCATCCCCTCCGGCTAGAGGGCTCTCTCCCACTTCTAGCTTGGCGAATCTCCGGGGACCCTGGGAAATCCCAGGAGTTTCGGACGCAACTAGACACTTATTGGCAGCAGCATGGGCTCCCGGCACTAGACGGGCATATGGGTCAGCTTGGCGAGCTTGGGCTAGCTGGTGCATGGCTCGGAACGAGGATCCCGTTTCGGCCCCTGTAACAACGATCCTGCAGTTCCTGACGTCCCTCTTCGAGGCCGGTAAGGCTTACAGGACTATTAACCTTTACCGTTCCGCTATCTCGGCTATTCACCAAGGTTTCGAGGGCCGCCCCGCGGGACAACACCCTCTTGTGTGCCGACTCGTCAAGGGTTCTAGATTTTCAAGGCCGCCCAGGCCCCGCTACTCCACGACCTGGGATGTTTCCGTTGTATTGACTTTCCTCTCATCCTGGCCCGCTAACGCTGGACTCTCCCTCAAACAGCTGTCCGCCAAATTGGTGTGCCTGCTCTGTCTCATCTCATGCAAGAGAGTCTCGGATGTTAGTGCACTGGACGTCGATGCCAAGTCATACACCCCGGACGGGGTAACTTTTAACATCAGCAGGCGCACTAAGACTTCCATCAAAGCGGTATCCTACCCTAGTTTCCCTGCCTCTCCTTCGCTATGCCCAGTGACCTGCCTTCGTGAATATGAATCTCGCACCGAACCACACCGCTCTACTGCCTCTCATCAGTTGTTCTTATCTTTCCGTCCTCCTTTTCACCCAGTTTCCAGCACTACCTTGTCACGCTGGGTGAAATGGCTGCTAACCCAAGCGGGCATTGACACTACAGTGTTTGGCGCCCATTCAGTACGAGGGGCATCAGCCTCTTCTATGATGTCAGCGGGCGCCCGCTTAGAAGACATTATGAGAACAGCTGATTGGTCTAGGGAATCTACCTTCCGTGAATTCTACTTTCGACCGGCCCCACACACATTCACTGTAATAATGGATCAGCTTTAAACTTGCAATATGAGCCTCCGTGTCTTGTTATAAAATTGCATGATTTTGCTATTACATGACGAAAAGTCATGATTTTATTAAAGACACGGAGGCGAGTATTGCCCCACCCTTTTTTTGTTATTTTTTATACGCTGGTAAGTATGTATCTCCCCACCCAAATTACTCATACCACGATACACCACATAGTATGGTTTGGGACGGTGAGTGGGGCCGTCCTTAGACTTGTTGTTTTCAATATTGCTGGATATGTTAACATTGATTGTTTTGTGGGACTGTACATACAAGGGTCCTTGTTCTCACTGGTGTAACCTTGTAACTAGTTGCAAGTATCGACTTTAACCTGTTGGCTCCTGTCCTTTATATCTCCACAGCTTAATCTGGCAAGACGTCTAACAAGAGTCCGGTTTATTGGTCTCCTCCCGCTGTCCTCCATCGGTCCTATGGATTCTACGGTCACACTTCCCAGTTTTTGATGTTATACCTCTTCGGTTTTTTCTGTTATTACATTGGGACTTTATTTTCGCACTACTTTAGTTATGGACTTTGTTCTTTGGTCGCATCTGCAGAAAGAGGGAAATGGAAGGGAAGTGCTGCCTGTTATACTGGGACCTGAGGGGGAGGGGCCTATGTTATCACATGTTCATTCTTTTTTCATTCTGTTTGTTTCCTTTGCTGCTATTTGTCAACAGTAAAGAAAGGGATATGCAATACTCGCCTCCGTGTCTTTAATAAAATCATGACTTTTCGTCATGTAATAGCAAAATCATGCAATTAACAGCGCATGAACTCATATATTGTATATAATAGCGATTATGCACTACTTAGAAATCTATAAGGGACATAGGTATATATATTATTCATTGCTGTTAATAATATAAAAATATATTTCTGTTTTTGTTGTTCGTACAGTCAATTTGAAGTTTAGATTAGAAGTTATATTTCATGCAAAAAAAGTACCTAATGGCCTTTTCAAACCCTCTGCTTTATCTATGAAAAAAATAAGTAATAACAAAGTTGACATTGCAATACTTAGTAAGGCCTATGCACAAGAGCAGAGTCTGTGATGTCATAAATTACAGCAGAGTACGTCTAGGTAACACACAGTGATGTCATTTTCAAACATTCCGTGAACACTCACAGCACTCAGAGCTACAATTTACCTGGACAGTGGTTATATGAACTGGAAATATATATTTCCTACTCACCTGCAAAGGGATCTTGTGAAAAGGCACCTCTTGAGTACAGGACCGTTGACTTGTACTTTGCTATCCTATAAAACAAGTATAATGAGAATGGTGAGTGATTCTTTTTCTGCTTTATATCTATCTGTCTAGCTATCATTTTCAAATAATTAAAACAAATGAAATTACAAATTTTAAGTTTTTATTTTGTTACTTTTTTGCATTAAATAAAAACCTAAAGGAACACTGCTCAATTCTATACCATTTAGGAATTGAATCACTATGTTCATGCAGCCCTCGTCACAACTCCCTGCATGTGACTTACACAACTTTCCTAAACACTTCCTGAAAAGAGCTTTGTAAAGCTTACACTTCCTTTACTACAAATTATGTTTAATTTAGAATTTCGTATCTCCTACTCTGTTAATAGCTTGCTAGACCATGCAGGGGTATCTTGTGTGTGATTAAAGTTTCATTTGAATAGCAGGAGATAAAAACGTTTAAAATAAGTAACATCTAAAAGAAAATTACATGTTTTTTTGCACGCTTTGTGATTTACAGCCAGGGGAGGTGTAGCTAGGGCTGGATAGACAGAATTAAAAGTGATTTTACTTCAAAATGGTAGAGAATTGAGCAGTAAGACTTCAGAGGCATAATGTATACAGAAAAACTGCTTCATTAATATAAAGTTGTTTTGGTGATTATACTGTTACTTTAAAATATGAGCTTAAACAGCAACACAATAATAAAATGCTTAGATATTAATAACAATAATTAATTATTGATTATAAAGTCCTTACTGATTTCCTTGTGCTATACATAAAGTATTGATATAAACTCCATATAAATACACCATAGGTGATTGTTAAAATAATGGAATCCAACGTTTATTTCTTATGCTGCCGGCAGCCATATATCAATTTTCCCAGAAACCACTGCTTTGACCTTTCAATACCCATACCACTCATTGTTACCCTTTTCTGTTCCTCCAGACACAGTTGATATTTATTTGTGTAATTTTCTCTTCATTTATTCACCAACCCATGCTTCCATAATATGTCCAACTTTACTCTGCATATAAAACCAGCTGCTGCAACAGGATTCTGTTCACACACTTTATTTCAGATACCAGTCCTGTTTTTTACAGCTCCCTTCTTTCCACATTCAATCTGGAAAGATTGTGACTCTCGATAAAATTCTATACTCCGTCTAACAGTGTTTTTCCTCTTTAATGCAGGTAAAATTCTCAGTGAATAGGAAATTTAAACCGCCACCACCCTCCATTAGCAGTGAATATTTCCATATTTGTGCCAGATCTTTCCTGCTCATATGTTACACGTGCATTTATGTATGTGTTTCTGTGAACTCAGCAACATGTCGGCTAATGCTGGACTATTTATTTCTACAAGGGACGGTCAAATCCCGTGTTCATTATACGGCAGTCTTCCTGAGCACAACATACGCACTGTACCTCCTTCTCCTCCTTATTTATGAGCACCTTTATCTAGTGGCCACAGTTTTCTGTGTATTACAGATAGTCTTAATAGACTTGGCCAAGAGGGGGAAGATGGCAATGGAAGGCATGGAGAAGAAGAATGAGGAAGAGGTGATGGAGGTGACGAAGGTGAAAGAAGAGATGAAATGGAAAGTCTTTTAAAGAAGGAATTGTTGTAGGGAAAAAGACTGCTTGCTTGTAAAGGAAAAAGTTTTTTATTAAAAAAGTTTTATAACTGAATTCTTTATTTTGTTGTTTTTCTGAGGATTCTGCTTTATATTATTAGGGCAAAGCACAGTGAAAACGTAGGAACCGGAAGCAATCATTAGTTTGCAGATTGTAATTTATTGCAAGTCTAGAACCAAAGAGAGCACCAGTAATATTAATTCTTTCATTCCTTAATAATCCCGATCTGCCACCCAGACCATTTTCAGATAGGCGATTTAAGCCCATCAATACATTGTACACAGGGAACCTGACGTTTTGAAATTCTCCAACTTCCTAATGCTGTCTCTCACTTTCCAAACCTCATCATCATTACAACAATGCCTGATTTATTTGCTCTTACAATTCTGATCCTTTCTGTGCAGTGACATGTTATAGATTTAATGCTTGAGAAGAATGGATTTATAAGGGAAAATAAATAACTTAATGGTAGTTACTGGGCCTGGATATTCCACTGTCCAATGGTCCCAGTGTGGTCGCACACTTCAAAAAACACTGGTGTTTGCACCTTTTGGGAAGACAGATTCCGCAGCACAAAGAAATCATCAAACCTATTCTATATCTCATTGTTTGATCAAATGCTGAAATTGGTGATTGTGCTGTTCTTCTTATCTGAGCTCTGCTCTTAAAGGGACAGCTCATTAAAATGGATAAGGTGGCTGGTGTCCCTTGGCTCTGTTCAACAGGCAGGGATAAACTCTGCCTTAATTATACCAGTCCACATCAACAATGGGCGGAAATGATATGCAGAGACTACTCAGCCCACGCTCTGAGCCTATCTTCCCATAGCACTGTTTAGCGTGAGGTACACTCCAAGAGGGAAATTTAGCTTGTCCCCCTACGAGATTCTATTTGGTTCAGCTCCCAGGCTAGGCTGTTACTTTCCTCAGCAGCTCCAAATTCAGTCAGATGCAATGGTAAATTACATAACTGCTCTCTCTCATGCCTTGACCAAAATCCATGCGCAAGTGTTTTCTTCTATTCCAGATCCAGTGTCTGATACAATCACCCATAAGTCACTCCCTGGTGATTGGGTTCTGGTTAAGAAATTCCTGAGAAAGCACACACTTGAGCCAAGATTTCATGGTTTCTTCCAAGTCCTTCTAACTACATCTACCTCAGTAAAACTAGCTGGGAAGGACACTTGGATACACGCTTCGCACTGCAAGAAAGTTCCAGCTCCAGAGGAAGCTTTACTGTGATATTGTCTCTTGTACTTTTCCACAATCCCAACATTCGACTATATACAAAGACATACCTAATAAAAAGGACCCACACATTTGTGTGACTGGTGACCATTGGGGACATCACTGTAGTTCCTGGAAAGCAGCGGGTTGGAACACGGGCCGACCATGGGGTTACAGACCACAAAGTGCCTTAGATAGAGTGGACAGGAATGGGAAATCCTTGTTACACAGAATGACTTTGTGCAAACCAACTGGGTCTACTCCAATGAAACTTACCTTAAACATAGAACACCCTAGTCCAGGAGACACTGGAGAGTATATAATGGGAATGTACTGGAGAGGGGGTAGTTCATACAATAAATTGGGAACTTTCTATTTACAAGACATGCACACATCACCTGAGTGGGTAGATACAAGACATATGACCATCAACCCTCTCAAACCCCACATTAAGACTCTTAAAGACATGGTAGCCATAGCTAACCCTACATTTGAAGACACTATGGCAGTAGAGACTCTTTTTTCAGACACTAATCTATGGCTTGAGTGGATGAGATATAATGCTAATTCTCATAATAAAACTAACTGTTATGTTTGTGGTGGAGCCAGACCCCATCTAGGTACAGTGCCTCTAAATCTACCTCCTGATGTTGAAACATGTTTCTTAAAGGACCACTCTAGTGCCAGGAAAACATACTCGTTTTCCTGGCAATAGAGTGCCCTGAGGATGCCCCCACCCTCAGGGCCCCCCTCCCGCCCGGCTCTGGAAAGGGGAAAGGGGTAAAAACTTACCTTTTTCCAGCGGTGGGCGGAGAGATCTCCTCCTCCGATCCTCCTCTTCTCCTCCCCGTCGGCTGAATGCGCGCGCGCGGCAAGAGCTGCGCGCGCATTCAGCCGGTCACATAGGAAAGCATTCATAATGCTTTCCTATGGACGCTTGCGTGCTCTCACTGTGATTTTCACAGTGAGAATCACGCAAGCGCCTCTAGCGGCTGTCAGTGAGACAGCCACTAGAGGAAATAGGGGAAGGCTTAACCCATTCACAAACATAGCAGTTTCTCTGAAACTGCTATGTTTATGAAAAAATGGGTTAACCCTAGAAGGACCTGGCACCCAGACCACTTCATTAAGCTGAAGTGGTCTGGGTGCCTAGAGTGGTCCTTTAAGTCTCTATGTGCAGTCAATTACAACCTCATCAGTATGTGAATCATGGAAGAAGACATACCCTCTAACCCAAAGGGATATCAGGCCACCTTATGGAGTCACAGTATATTCAGGTAATTACACTTGATACACTACACACAGTACTACAGGGAAGTTTGTGGGAAAATTCCCTTCTGGTTATTGTGCTACATACCGAAAGCCTCCAGCTACCCTGTTAATACATCAAGTTAAATACTTGAGAGACATTTATTGGCTATGTGGATACATGCAACTCAGATCCAAATTGACAGGCCTATGGTGGGGGGAATGTGCTTTTACTAAAGTTATCATGCCCATACACATAATATCAGACAACCACCAAGGCCCTCTTGACTCACCACACACATACTTTAGAGTAAAAAGAGACACTCCTGTACAGGGCAGTTTCGACCCTCACATATACATAGATGCCAAGGGGGGTGCCAAATGATTTTAAAGCCAGGGATGAGGTTGCAGCTGGATTCAAATCCTTGATTCCACTCATCACGGCCTATAAGAATGTAAATTGGATTAATTACATCTACTAAAACCAACAATGTTTTGTCAATTATACCAGAGATGCCCTCCAGGGACTGGAAGAACAATTACAAGCCACCTCCCAAATGTCATTTCAGAATAGGATGGCCATAGACATGATTCTGGCGGGGGAAAGGAGGTGTGTGTGAAATACTCCCAGATACCATGACATGCTGCACTTTTATCCCAGATAACACAGGCCCTAACGGGAAAGTAACTATGGCCATCGAGAAGCTTGAAAGCCTCTCTGAAGAGTTAAAAAGAAACTCAGGGATCACCAATTCCTGGGATAGATGGTTTGGATGGATAAACGGATGGCAGAAAGTACTCTTCCAAGTGGGTATGGCTGTCCTAACTGTAATGATTATTTTCCTCTTCTTTGTCTGCTGTATAATGCCTTGTGCACAGAAATATTTGCAGAAGACTGTAGATCAAACCATTGACCGCACCACCCCAACATTCCTACACCAAGACATTGATGACGGAACCTGTGACACAACACATGCACCTCTTCAGTCCCACCACATTAAGTATACAATTACTTCTCTCTAGGGAAACTATAGGGACAGCGTCTTGTCTAACGGGTAAAAAGTCTGTTGCGGAGATGTAGTGGACAAGCCGCTACGGGTTCTAGTGCAGTGAAGAGTTCAAGAAAACATGTTTGAGAAGATGAGCAGCAGCCTATTAGGGATATTATTAGGGATAGATAGTAGTTGTTTACATCGTAAATAGTAATTTTTAGGGGGGACTGTTGTGGACAGAATATTAACTCTATTAATTTTCGTAAAATGCCTATTTGCTCTGCATCACTATAATCAATATTATTCAGAAGTTACTTAAAATGGCCGCTAGGGAATTTCCCCTGTAGTCAACTAACACCATTAAATTAACAAGATGGCGCTGGAATCTGGAGGAGAGCTCCATGATGCCAGTGACATCACACCCGGTAGGATGAGCAATTGATGAACCACTTAACTCCTAACCAATTGCTTTACCGGACCCTCGGAATAAAGATTCCTCAAGTCTTTCATTAACCTGAAACTTGTGTCTGGTGTGAATTACTTTGGGAGCGTGCACGTAAATACTTATTAATTTTGACAGGGGCAGATATGCAAAAATATCAAGCACTTGATTTGATCCACAACAGCTTTTCTGTAAACCCAGCACAAATTTCTTGCAATTTTTCTTCACTTTTGATTAGAAACTAGAAACTGTTTTCCCAGCAACAGGCAATATGGTAATTTTCTCTAATGATTTTTAGGATAGAAAAATCTAAAATAACAACAGATTATTTTTTATATTTGGGTTTCATATAAAGAACATTCTCTAGGCTCATGTACAATTTAGTTCAAACTAGGTACCTTTGTAACCATAGCAGTGAGTTTGATATTCTAATCAAGATTATTGATACTATCAATGTAATCTTCAAACGTGGAAAAGAGCTGCTCCAACACATAAAAAGCATCATCTATGTATCTTCTCCAGATTTTACAAAACCCGAATAAGGGATGATTATACAAAAGGTGTATCTCAATGAAGTTTATATATATATATATATATATATTTACAGATAGATCGATTATTAATACTATTAATCAAATCTACCAACTTGTCCAAGAGCTGCTCCAACACATAACAAATATCTGGACAAGGTATGATTATATTTACACACACACATACATGTATATATATATGTATCTATAATAATTTCAACTCACTACTGGTAAGTCATTGCCAATTTATGGAGAGTATGCCATGGGCTCTCCAGGCTATAGATTTTAAGCTCTCTATGTATATAATATGTGTGTGCTTATATATTATTTAACTAGATGTATATAACAAATTCAAGTAGAGTCCAAGTTGATCACAGGAAAAGCAAATAAAGAAAAAACTCCACAAATGTAACATTTAACAATAATTAACAGCGCATGAACTCATATATTGTATATAATAGCGATTATGCACTACTTAGAAATCTATAAGGGACATAGGTATATATATTATTCATTGCTGTTAATAATATAACAATATATTTCTGTTTTTGTTGTTCGTACAGTCAATTTGAAGTTTAGATTAGAAGTTATATTTCATGCAAAAAAAGTACCTAATGGCCTTTTCAAACCCTCTGCTTTATCTATAAAAAAAATAAGTAATAACAAAGTTGACATTGCAATACTTAGTAAGGCCTATGCACAAGAGCAGAGTCTGTGATGTCATAAATTACAGCAGAGTACGTCTAGGTAACACACAGTGATGTCATTTTCAAACATTCCGTGAACACTCACAGCACTCAGAGCTACACTTTACCTGGACAGTGGTTATATTAACTGGAAATATATATTTCCTACTCACCTGCAAAGGGATCTTGTGAAAAGGCACCTCTTGAGTACAGGACCGTTGACTTGTACTTTGCTATCCTATAAAACAAGTATAATGAGAATGGTGAGTGATTCTTTTTCTGCTTTATATCTATCTGTCTAGCTATCATTTTCAAATAATTAAAATAAATGAAATTACAAATTTTAAGTTTTTATTTTGTTACTTTTTTGCATTAAATAAAAACCTAAAGGAACACTGCTCAATTCTATACCATTTAGGAATTGAATCACTATGTTCATGCAGCCCTAGTCACAACTCCCTGCATGTGACTTACACAACTTTCCTAAACACTTCCTGAAAAGAGCTTTGTAAAGCTTACACTTCCTTTACTACAAATTATGTTTAATTTAGAATTTCGTATCTCCTACTCTGTTAATAGCTTGCTAGACCATGCAGGGGTATCTTGTGTGTGATTAAAGTTTCATTTGAATAGCAGGAGATAAAAACGTTTAAAATAAGTAACATCTAAAAGAAAATTACATGTTTTTTTGCACGCTTTGTGATTTACAGCCAGGGGAGGTGTAGCTAGGGCTGGATAGACAGAATTAAAAGTGATTTTACTTCAAAATGGTAGAGAATTGAGCAGTAAGACTTCAGAGGCATAATGTATACAGAAAAACTGCTTCATTAATATAAAGTTGTTTTGGTGATTATACTGTTACTTTAAAATATGAGCTTAAACAGCAACACAATAATAAAATGCTTAGATATTAATAACAATAATTAATTATTGATTATAAAGTCCTTACTGATTTCCTTGTGCTATACATAAAGTATTGATATAAACTCCATATAAATACACCATAGGTGATTGTTAAAATAATGGAATCCAACGTTTATTTCTTATGCTGCCGGCAGCCATATATCAATTTTCCCAGAAACCACTGCTTTGACCTTTCAATACCCATACCACTCATTGTTACCCTTTTCTGTTCCTCCAGACACAGTTGATATTTATTTGTGTAATTTTCTCTTCATTTATTCACCAACCCATGCTTCCATAATATGTCCAACTTTACTCTGCATATAAAACCAGCTGCTGCAACAGGATTCTGTTCACACACTTTATTTCAGATACCAGTCCTGTTTTTTACAGCTCCCTTCTTTCCACATTCTATCCCTCTCAATCTACTACCTGCCCAATACATATGGCTACCAACAGGCTATTTCACTGTCAGACTGCCTAAAGTGAGTGGTAGCTAACAATTGGTCAGATTTGTTTGTCTCTAATAGATATTCCAGTTATTGGGTACATTGCTGTGTCCTATGCCATCTTTAATCAATAGAAAAAAAATCAAACTGGAAAGATTGCGACTCGATTGTGACAAAAATCAAACTGGAAAGATTGTGACTCTCGATAAAATTATATACTCCGTCTAACAGTGTTTTTCCTCTTTAATGCAGGTAAAATTCTCAGTGAATAGGAAATTTAAACCGCCACCACCCTCCATTAGCAGTGAATATTTCCATATTTGTGCCAGCTCTTTCCTGCTCATATGTTACACGTGCATTTATGTATGTGTTTCTGTGAACTCAGCAACATGTCGGCTAATGCTGGACTCTTTATTTCTACAAGGGACGGTCAAATCCCGTGTTCATTATACGGCAGTCTTCCTGAGCACAACATACGCACTGTACCTCCTTCTCCTCCTTATTTATGAGCACCTTTATCTAGTGGCCACAGTTTTCTGTGTATTACAGATAGTCTTAATAGACTTGGCCAAGAGGGGGAAGATGGCAATGGAAGGCATGGAGAAGAAGAATCAGGAAGAGGTGATGGAGGTGACGAAGGTGAAAGAAGAGATGAAATGGAAAGTCTTTTAAAGAAGGAATTGTTGTGGGGAAAAAGACTGCTTGCTTGTAAAGGAAAAAGTTTTTTATTAAAAAAGTTTTATAACTGAATTCTTTATTTTGTTGTTTTTCTGAGGATTCTGCTTTATATTATTAGGGCAAAGCACAGTGAAAACGTAGGAACCGGAAGCAATCATTAGTTTGCAGATTGTAATTTATTGCAAGTCTAGAACCAAAGAGAGCACCAGTAATATTAATTCTTTCATTCCTTAATAATCCCGATCTGCCACCCAGACCATTTTCAGATAGGCGATTTAAGCCCATCAATACATTGTACACAGGGAACCTGATGTTTTGAAATTCTCCAACTTCCTAATGCTGTCTCTCACTTTCCAACCCTCATCATCATTACAACAATGCCTGATTTATTTGCTCTTACAATTCTGATCCTTTCTGTGCAGTGACATGTTATAGATTTAATGCTTGAGAAGAATGGATTTATAAGGGAAAATAAATAACTTAATGGTAGTTACTGGGCCTGGATATTCCACTGTCCAATGGTCCCAGTGTGGTCGCACACTTCAAAAACCACTGGTGTTTGCACCTTTTGGGAAGACAGATTCCGCAGCACAAAGAAATCATCAAACCTATTCTATATCTCATTGTTTGATCAAATGCTGAAATTGGTGATTGTGCTGTTCTTCTTAGCTGAGCTCTGCTCTTAAAGGGACAGCTCATTAAAATGGATAAGGTGGCTGGTGTCCCTTGGCTCTGTTCAACAGGCAGGGATAAACTCTGCCTTAATTATACCAGTCCACATCAACAATGGGCGGAAATGATATGCAGAGACTACTCAGCCCACGCTCTGAGCCTATCTTCCCATAGCACTGTTTAGCGTGAGGTACACTCCAAGAGGGAAATTTAGCTTGTCCCCCTAAGAGATTCTATTTGGTTCAGCTCCCAGGCTAGGCTGTTACTTTCCTCAGCAGCTCCAAATTCAGTCAGATGCAATGGTAAATTACATAACTGCTCTCTCTCATGCTTTGACCAAAATCCATGCGCAAGTGTTTTCTTCTATTCCAGATCCAGTGTCTGATACAATCACCCATAAGTTACTCCCTGGTGATTGGGTTCTGGTTAAGAAATTCCTGAGAAAGCACACACTTGAGCCAAGATTTCATGGTTTATTCCAAGTCCTTCTAACTACATCTACCTCAGTAAAACTAGCTGGGAAGGACACTTGGATACACGCTTCGCACTGCAAGAAAGTTCCAGCTCCAGAGGAAGCTTTACTGTGATATTGTCTCTTGTACTTTTCCACAATCCCAACATTCGACTATATACAAAGACATACCTAATAAAAAGGACCCACACATTTGTGTGACTGGTGACCATTGGGGACATCACTGTAGTTCCTGGAAAGCAGCGGGTTGGAACACGGGCCGACCATGGGGTTACAGACCACAAAGTGCCTTAGATAGAGTGGACAGGAATGGGAAATCCTTGTTACACAGAATGACTTTGTGCAAACCAACTGGGTCTACTCCAATGAAACTTACCTTAAACATAGAACACCCTAGTCCAGGAGACACTGGGGAGTATATAATGGGAATGTACTGGAGAGGGGGTAGTTCATACAATAAATTGGGAACTTTCTATTTACAAGACATGCACACATCACCTGAGTGCGTAGATACAAGACATATGACCATCAACCCTCTCAAACCCCACATTAAGACTCTTAAAGACATGGTAGCCATAGCTAACCCTACATTTGAAGACACTATGGCAGTAGAGACTGTTTTTTCAGACACTAATCTATGGCTTGAGTGGATGAGATATAATGCTAATTCTCATAATAAAACTAACTGTTATGTTTGTGGTGGAGCCAGACCCCATCTAGGTACAGTGCCTCTAAATCTACCTCCTGATGTTGAAACATGTTTCTTAAAGGACCACTCTAGTGCCAGGAAAACATACTAGTTTTCTTGGCAATAGAGTAACCTGAGGGTGCCCCCACCCTCAGGGACCCCCTCCCGCCCGGCTCTGGAAAGGGGAAAGGGGTAAAAACTTACCTTTTTCCAGCGGTGGGCGGATAGATCTCCTCCTCCGATCCTCCTCTTCTCCTCCCCGTCGGCTGAATGCGCGCGCGCGGCAAGAGCTGCGCGCGCATTCAGCCGGTCACATAGGAAAGCATTCATAATGCTTTCCTATGGACGCTTGCGTGCTCTCACTGTGATTTTCACAGTGAGAATCACGCAAGCGCCTCTAGCGGCTGTCAGTGAGACAGCCACTAGAGGAAATAGGGGAAGGCTTAACACATTCACAAACATAGCAGTTTCTCTGAAACTGCTATGTTTATGAAAAAATGGGTTAACCCTAGAAGGACCTGGCACCCAGACCACTTCATTAAGCTGAAGTGGTCTGGGTGCCTAGAGTGGTCCTTTAAGTCTCTATGTGCAGTCAATTACAAACTCATCAGTATGTGAATCATGGAAGAAGATATACCCTCTAACCCAAAGGGATATCAGGCCACCTTATGGAGTCACAGTATATTCAGGTAATTACACTTGATACACTACACACAGTACCACAGGGAAGTTTGTGGGAAAATTCCCTTCTGGTTATTGTGCTACATACCGAAAGCCTCCAGCTACCCTGTTAATACATCAAGTTAAATACTTGAGAGACATTTATTGGCTATGTGGATACATGCAACTCAGATCCAAATTGACAGGCCTATGGTGGGGGGAATGTGCTTTTACTAAAGTTATCATGCCCATACACATAATATCAGACAACCACCAAGGCCCTCTTGACTCACCACACACATACTTTAGAGTAAAAAGAGACACTCCTGTACAGGGCAGTTTCGACCCTCACATATACATAGATGCCAAGGGGGGTGCCAAATGATTTTAAAGCCAGGGATGAGGTTGCAGCTGGATTCAAATCCTTGATTCCACTCATCACGGCCTATAAGAATGTAAATTGGATTAATTACATCTACTAAAACCAACAATGTCTTGTCAATTATACCAGAGATGCCCTCCAGGGACTGGCAGAACAATTACAAGCCACCTCCCAAATGTCATTTCAGAATAGGATGGCCATAGACATGATTCTGGCGGGGGAGAGGAGGTGTGTGTGTGAAATACTCCCAGATACCATGACATGCTGCACTTTTATCCCAGATAACACAGGCCCTAACGGGAAAGTAACTATGGCCATCGAGAAGCTTGAAAGCCTCTCTGAAGAGTTAAAAAGAAACTCAGGGATCACCAATTCTTGGGATAGATGGTTTGGATGGATGAACGGATGGCAGAAAGTACTCTTCCAAGTGGGTATGGCTGTCCTAACTGTAATGATTCTTTTCCTCTTCTTTGTCTGCTGTATAATGCCTTGTGCACAGAAATATTTGCAGAAGACTGTAGATCAAACCATTGACCGCACCACCCCAACATTCCTACACCAAGACATTGATGACGGAACCTGTGACACAACACATGCACCTCTTCAGTCCCACCACATTAAGTATACAATTACTTCTCTCTAGGGAAACTATAGGGACAGCGTCTTGTCTAACGGGTAAAAAGTCTGTTGCGGAGATGTAGTGGACAAGCCGCTACGGGTTCTAGTGCAGTGAAGAGTTCAAGAAAACATGTTTGAGAAGATGAGCAGCAGCCTATTAGGGATATTATTAGGGATAGATAGTAGTTGTTTACATCGTAAATAGTAATTTTTAGGGGGGACTGTTGTGGACAGAATATTAACTCTATTAATTTTCGTAAAATGCCTATTTGCTCTGCATAACTATAATCAATATTATTCATAAGTTACTTAAAATGGCCGCTAGGGAATTTACCCTGTAGTCAACTAACACCCTTGAATTAACAAGATGGCGCTAGAATCTGGAGGAGAGCTCCATGATGCCAGTGACATCACACCCGGTAGGATGAGCAATTGATGAACCACTTAACACCTAACCAATTGCTTTACCGGACCCTCGGAATAAAGATTCCTCAAGTCTTTCATTAACCTGAAACTTGTGTCTGGTGTGAATTACTTTGGGAGCGTGCACGTAAATACTTATTAATTTGGACAGGGGCAGATATGCAAAAATATCAAGCACTTGATTTGATCCACAACAGCTTTTCTGTAAACCCAGCACAAATTTCTTGCAATTTTTCTTCACTTTTGATTAGAAACTAGAAACTGTTTTCCCAGCAACAGGCAATATGGTAATTTTCTCTAATGATTTTTAGGATAGAAAAATCTAAAATAACAACAGATTATTTTTTATATTTGGGTTTCATATAAAGAACATTCTCTAGGCTCATGTACAATTTAGTTCAAACTAGGTACCTTTGTAACCATAGCAGTGAGTTTGATATTCTAATCAAGATTATTGATACTATCAATGTAATCTTCAAACGTGGAAAAGAGCTGCTCCAACACATAAAAAGAATCATCTATGTATCTTCTCCAGATTTTACAAAACCCGAATAAGGGATGATTATACAAAAGGTGTATCTCAATGAAGTTTATATATATATATATATATATATATATATATATATATATATTTACAGATAGATCGATTATTAATACTATTAATCAAATCTACCAACTTGTCCAAGAGCTGCTCCAACACATAACAAATATCTGGACAAGGTATGATTATATTTACACACACACATACATGTATATATATATGTATCTGTTACGGACCGTTTCAGCATAAAAGGGGAAAAATCGGTTTAGGCGATAATCCCATTTTCCCAAAAAGGCACAGCTACTGTAAAAGCACCAAAACTCACGAATTTGGATATAAATGAATGCACCAAACTCCCGAACTGCATACCAGGGAATAAGATAGCACTCTAAGCTGGAACCTCACGAATAGCTGCTAGCAGATGAATAGGAAAAGCAGACATCAGCTTATACTCCTAGCAGTCAAACTCCAACAGCATACAGTGAATCCCCCCAAGAACAAGACAAGGCTCCGTGTTGAAGGTCAAGCAGTGGTCTGTTTATTCAGGGCTACCTGCCCCTGTATTTATGCAGGTCTCCCACCTGGTGGACACTCCCCTAGGGGACCAGATGGAAGACTGAAACAGCAGACAGACATGTATCAGATTAGTACACACAGCCACAATACTTTCCCACAATGCATCTTGGTTTCCTCCTCTCTGTCCTGGAGATAATTAATGAAGTAATTCAATTATCTCCTAGGACAAAGGCCAGACTCCATTATGCACATGGTGACACAGAAACAGACTATCACTTTAAAATACATACAGACACATTTTATACACAAAACATAGACATGTAACATATCCCCAGATAGCTCAGGTCTGGGTGCACATTATTAGGTGAATGGCACCCAGATCACACAAATACATTTTAATTGCCATGGAGCCAAAGTCTTTAATTATACGAACAGGCTCCATGGCAGGCTATCTGGGTTACTACAGTTCACATAAAACATAAACTACCGAATTTCCCTGCATTCACCAAATCCATACGAATGAGAACCAGGGGCTGGAGGTTCAGCGGTGCCTGCACGGAAAAGTGTCCGATTTTGGTGCATGAAAACCGGGCAGAAAAGTGCTGGCTGCCCGGGGAGCTCCAGAACAGCGCCACCTAGCGGCCGCTAAGTGTAACAGCGGCCACACAGTTAACAGGCAATTAACCGCAGCTTCAGGGAGGTAAATTGGCAGCACACTCCAGCTTCTGGGTGGCCAATTAACAACGCTGGCCGGCTTCCCACGGCTCTGGGGAGGTTGGTGAACGGCTGTTTGTTCGGTAGATTAAATCTACCGAACTGCTGTGCAGAAAGGGAGAAATAAATCCTTCTGCACAGTAAAATTAACCCTTTAGCTGCCGGTCCATAGTCCAGAGGCAGCAGGCGGGCAACCAGGCTCCTCCAATACAATGTGGTGAGATTGGTTTCGTCACAGTATCTATAATAATTTCAACTCACTACTGGTAAGTCATTGGCAATTTATGGAGAGTATGCCATGGGCTCTCCAGGCTATAGATTTTAAGCTCTCTGTATATAATATGTGTGTGCTTATATATTATTTAACTAGATGTATATAACAAATTCAAGTAGAGTCCAAGTTGATCACAGGAAAAGCAAATAAAGAAAAAACTCCACAAATGTAACATTTAACAATAATTAACAGCGCATGAACTCATATATTGTATATAATAGCGATTATGCACTACTTAGAAATCTATAAGGGACATAGGTATATATATTATTCATTGCTGTTAATAATATAAAAATATATTTCTGTTTTTGTTGTTCGTACAGTCAATTTGAAGTTTAGATTAGAAGTTATATTTCATGCAAAAAAAGTACCTAATGGCCTTTTCAAACCCTCTGCTTTATCTATGAAAAAAATAAGTAATAACAAAGTTGACATTGCAATACTTAGTAAGGCCTATGCACAAGAGCAGAGTCTGTGATGTCATAAATTACAGCAGAGTACGTCTAGGTAACACACAGTGATGTCATTTTCAAACATTCCGTGAACACTCACAGCACTCAGAGCTACACTTTACCTGGACAGTGGTTATATTAACTGGAAATATATATTTCCTACTCACCTGCAAAGGGATCTTGTGAAAAGGCACCTCTTGAGTACAGGACCGTTGACTTGTACTTTGCTATCCTATAAAACAAGTATAATGAGAATGGTGAGTGATTCTTTTTCTGCTTTATATCTATCTGTCTAGCTATCATTTTCAAATAATTAAAACAAATGAAATTACAAATTTTAAGTTTTTATTTTGTTACTTTTTTGCATTAAATAAAAACCTAAAGGAACACTGCTCAATTCTATATCATTTAGGAATTGAATCACTATGTTCATGCAGCCCTAGTCACAACTCCCTGCATGTGACTTACACAACTTTCCTAAACACTTCCTGAAAAGAGCTTTGTAAAGCTTACACTTCCTTTACTACAAATTATGTTTAATTTAGAATTTCGTATCTCCTACTCTGTTAATAGCTTGCTAGACCATGCAGGGGTATCCTGTGTGTGATTAAAGTTTCATTTGAATAGCAGGAGATAAAAACGTTTAAAATAAGTAACATCTAAAAGAAAATTACATGTTTTTTTGCAGGCTTTGTGATTTACAGCCAGGGGAGGTGTAGCTAGGGCTGGATAGACAGAATTAAAAGTGATTTTACTTCAAAATGGTAGAGAATTGAGCAGTAAGACTTCAGAGGCATAATGTATACAGAAAAACTGCTTCATTAATATAAAGTTGTTTTGGTGATTATACTGTTACTTTAAAATATGAGCTTAAACAGCAACACAATAATAAAATGCTTAGATATTAATAACAATAATTAATTATTGATTATAAAGTCCTTACTGATTTCCTTGTGCTATAAATAAAGTATTGATATAAACTCCATATAAATACACCATAGGTGATTGTTAAAATAATGGAATCCAACGTTTATTTCTTATGCTGCCGGCAGCCATATATCAATTTTCCCAGAAACCACTGCTTTGACCTTTCAATACCCATACCACTCATTGTTACCCTTTTCTGTTCCTCCAGACACAGTTGATATTTATTTGTGTAATTTTCTCTTCATTTATTCACCAACCCATGCTTCCATAATATGTCCAACTTTACTCTGCATATAAAGCCAGCTGCTGCAACAGGATTCTGTTCACACACTTTATTTCAGATACCAGTCCTGTTTTTTACAGCTCCCTTCTTTCCACATTCTATCCCTCTCAATCTACTACCTGCCCAATACATATGGCTACCAACAGGCTATTTCACTGTCAGACTGCCTAAAGTGAGTGGTAGCTAACAATTGGTCAGATTTGTTTGTCTCTAATAGATATTCCAGTTATTGGGTACATTGCTGTGTCCTATGCCATCTTTAATCAATAGAAAAAAAATCAAACTGGAAAGATTGTGACTCGATTGTGACAAAAATCAAACTGGAAAGATTGTGACTCTCGATAAAATTATATACTCCGTCTAACAGTGTTTTTCCTCTTTAATACAGGTAAAATTCTTAGTGAATAGGAAATTTAAACCGCCACCACCCTCCATTAGCAGTGAATATTTCCATATTTGTGCCAGCTCTTTCCTGCTCATATGTTACACGTGCATTTATGTATGTGTTTCTGTGAACTCAGCAACATGTCGGCTAATGCTGGACTCTTTATTTCTACAAGGGACGGTCAAATCCCGTGTTCATTATACGGCAGTCTTCCTGAGTACAACATACGCACTGTACCTCCTTCTCCTCCTTATTTATGAGCACCTTTATCTAGTGGCCACAGTTTTCTGTGTATTCCAGATAGTCTTAATAGACTTGGCCAAGAGGGGGAAGATGGCAATGGAAGGCATGGAGAAGAAGAATGAGGAAGAGGTGATGGAGGTGACGAAGGTGAAAGAAGAGATGAAATGGAAAGTCTTTTAAAGAAGGAATTGTTGTGGGGAAAAAGACTGCTTGCTTGTAAAGGAAAAAGTTTTTTATTAAAAAAGTTTTATAACTGAATTCTTTATTTTGTTGTTTTTCTGAGGATTCTGCTTTATATTATTAGGGCAAAGCACAGTGAAAACGTAGGAACCGGAAGCAATCATTAGTTTGCAAATTGTAATTTATTGCAAGTCTAGAACCAAAGAGAGCACCAGTAATATTAATTCTTTCATTCCTTAATAATCCCGATCTGCCACCCAGACCATTTTCAGATAGGCGATTTAAGCCCATCAATACATTGTACACAGGGAACCTGACGTTTTGAAATTCTCCAACTTCCTAATGCTGTCTCTCACTTTCCAACCCTCATCATCATTACAACAATGCCTGATTTATTTGCTCTTACAATTCTGATCCTTTCTGTGCAGTGACATGTTATAGATTTAATGCTTGAGAAGAATGGATTTATAAGGGAAAATAAATAACTTAATGGTAGTTACTGGGCCTGGATATTCCACTGTCCAATGGTCCCAGTGTGGTCGCACACTTCAAAAACCACTGGTGTTTGCACCTTTTGGGAAGACAGATTCCGCAGCACAAAGAAATCATCAAACCTATTCTATATCTCATTGTTTGATCAAATGCTGAAATTGGTGATTGTGCTGTTCTTCTTAGCTGAGCTCTGCTCTTAAAGGGACAGCTCATTAAAATGGATAAGGTGGCTGGTGTCCCTTGGCTCTGTTCAACAGGCAGGGATAAACTCTGCCTTAATTATACCAGTCCACATCAACAATGGGCGGAAATGATATGCAGAGACTACTCAGCCCACGCTCTGAGCCTATCTTCCCATAGCACTGTTTAGCGTGAGGTACACTCCAAGAGGGAAATTTAGCTTGTCCCCCTACGAGATTCTATTTGGTTCAGCTCCCAGGCTAGGCTGTTACTTTCCTCAGCAGCTCCAAATTCAGTCAGATGCAATGGTAAATTACATAACTGCTCTCTCTCATGCCTTGACCAAAATCCATGCGCAAGTGTTTTCTTCTATTCCAGATCCAGTGTCTGATACAATCACCCATAAGTTACTCCCTGGTGATTGGGTTCTGGTTAAGAAATTCCTGAGAAAGCACACACTTGAGCCAAGATTTCATGGTTTATTCCAAGTCCTTCTAACTACATCTACCTCAGTAAAACTAGCTGGGAAGGACACTTGGATACACGCTTCGCACTGCAAGAAAGTTCCAGCTCCAGAGGAAGCTTTACTGTGATATTGTCTCTTGTACTTTTCCACAATCCCAACATTCGACTATATACAAAGACATACCTAATAAAAAGGACCCACACATTTGTGTGACTGGTGACCATTGGGGACATCACTGTAGTTCCTGGAAAGCAGCGGGTTGGAACACGGGCCGACCATGGAGTTACAGACCACAAAGTGCCTTAGATAGAGTGGACAGGAATGGGAAATCCTTGTTACACAGAATGACTATTAATTTTCGTAAAATGCCTATTTGCTCTGCATAACTATAATCAATATTATTCATAAGTTACTTAAAATGGCCGCTAGGGAATTTCCCCTGTAGTCAACTAACACCCTTGAATTAACAAGATGGCGCTGGAATCTGGAGGAGAGCTCCATGATGCCTGTAGCCCCATGTAGCTAGAGCGCAGCTAAGCGGAAAAAGGCCTTGACAGGGGTTAGGAAGCAGGCTTAGGAGGAAGTAAGCAAGGGTTGGATTATGGGTAAGTAGGATTGGCTATTTAAATGAGCAGCCATTTTAGGTGAGTCATTCTAACTTTCTACCTGGTTGAGTTTGTGTTCACCTCGGTGTGCGCGGACTTTGCTTGGTTGGATTTCCTTTGTCTCCTCTGCAGGGCCATGGACGACGTGGAGCGTTTGCTGGAGGGGATCAGGTCGGCAGCACGGCATCAGGGTGTCGACTGGCTACGGGCACAGCTCGGCCCTGCCCTGGTGGAGGCGGCGGATCGGGACGGTGATGGCGGGAGACCGGTCAGGGCCCGGAGGCCCCCGAGGAGGCTAAGCCCGGGCACGGGGCCCGGTGAAGTTGTCCCTGGAAGCAGTGGGGTTTCGGTTGCGACCGGCAGCAGGCCCGGGAGCCGCGTGGTCGAGGCCTTGCCTCCCCGCGTGCGGACGGAGCCTCGGACGAGCACTCGGCGGCAGAAGGATGTCGCGGACGGGGGCGCTGCTGCTTTCGGGTCGGAAGTGGCCGGGCGGCCCCCTGGTGTTGCAGGACCCACGGAGGGGAGGTCTGGGCGGGCTTCCCCCCCATCGGAGAGTAACGAGGATGACGAGGCTGGATCCGGGAGACCACATGGCCGGCCTGGGAGGCAACAGGCAAGTGCAGGGGGCTCCGGCCGGGGCCCTCTTGGCGGGAAGGTCGTTAGGGGGAGCTCTGCCACGGAGAGGGGCGGGAGTAGGCCAGCGGGGGAGTGCCCAGGCCATAGTCCTAAGGGGGGAGGGTTCTGAGGCCCCTAAGCGTAAACGTGGATCGAAAGGTGTGAGTTCCAGGGGCGGGGGGGGGTCTCGGGATGTGGCCAGGTCAGAGAGCGGGTCCCCCGTAGGGGTGGTGGGTAGGTCTGGGCTGTCGGGGTCTAGTCAGCAGGGGGGTAAGGGTAAAGGGGCGGTGGTGGTAGGCGCGGGAAAAAGGGTTCCGGAGGCAGTCAGTCGGAGGACCAAGGGGGGTCGGGGACCGGGATCCTCGGTAGTGGTCGGGCGGCGGGGGGGCCCGGATTCTGGGAGTGGTAGCGACAGTCCATCACCCGTTAGATCGCAGGGGTCCCGGGAGGCGCGGGGGAGGTCGGGTCGGCACTGCTCCCCCTCGGACAGCTCGGCAGGGGAATGTGCGGCAGCCCCTAGGTATGGTCGGCAGGGGCGGCCTAATAGTAGAGACGGGAGGAGTCGTAGCCCCAGGGGTTCCAGGGTGCCACGTGGTGGTAGAGGTCAGCGGGAGGCTTCGGTACAGAGCAGGCGCTCCCGGGGTCGTGACGGGAGGGGTATTGATGTCCGTTACACCCTACCCAGGACTTCTTCTCCTTGTCCTAGATCTCGGAGCCGTTCCGCCTCCTCGCAGGCTGGTCACCGGGTGGGCTCCCCGGTCGGCGAGACAGCAGCGGAAGTTCCTCTTCCTGGATGTCGGGCGATCTGCACTGCAGCCCCCACCGTCCCGGTGTCGGGGGGCTTGGCCGGTGAGTCCAGTGGGTCAATACACTCTAGTGCTTTAATTACCACACTTCAGGCACTACTCCACTCATTGGGGGCGGGGGGTGACACTAGCGGCATTGGTCAGGTGTGGGCTCCGGGTGCTGTGGCTACGGGCTCTCGGGTTGGGAACTCCACAGGGCCTAGTTCGGGCGGGGACATGGTGGTGCCGCAGGACGTAGGGGAGACTGGGAGCGAGCGAGCTGAGTTGACCGGGGGTATTCCCGACGCGGCTAGACAGCACGCGTATGTGTCGTTTGCGGGCCCGTTGGGGGTTCATTTGAAGCAGGACGTGAAGGATAAGATATGGAAGGGGGAATTCTGTGAGATCTTCTCCCTCCTCCCATTGGAGGACTTTATAGACCTCAAGGAGGAGGATAAGAAGGACGAGAAGAAGGAGGAGGAGGAGAAGAGGAAGCGGTATCGCAAGATTCCGAAATCCTTTGGGAATTGGCTGAGGGCTTTTTGTGTGCTGGCTAGCGTGCTCGGCGAGAAATCGCCGGGGTTATGCTCCTCTCTGTTTTGTTATTTGGATGGCATTTGGGAAGCGTACCGGACTTACGGGGGGTTGGCGTGGTGGCGGTTTAGGCAGCGGCTGGCGGCTAACCCGGGTATGCGGTGGGACCAAATGGACCTGCCGCTCTGGATGAAGTTAATGATGGCGCAAAAGGCACAGCCCTTTCAGAACTCGGCCGGCGCTAGGGGGCAGTCCGCCTCGTCGGCCGCCTTACCAAAGGGCTTATGTTGGCTCTATAATGAGGGCCAATGCAAATGGGGGACCACCTGTCGCTTCAAGCACGAGTGCTCCGGCTGTGGAGGCGCTCATGGGCTCAACCACTGCTTCAAGAAGGGGAAGTCCGGTGGCGCCGGTGCTGCTGTCGCGACCGGGGGAGGGGGTGCATCCGCTTCCCCTGGGCTTAACCCCAGTGAGGCTAAGCGCGATGGAGCCATGGCTAAGCCGCTACGATAACAAGGCGGATGCCGCTGTGCTCCTGGCGGGTTTTGCGAAGGGGTTTTTCATTCCGTTCCAGGAGCGGGAGGGGGGATCGGGGAGGCTGCGCAACCTGAAGTCTGTGGCTGACTTCCCGGACGTGGTTAGGGAGAAGCTGGGCAAGGAAGTCGGGCTGGGCCGCATGGCGGGCCCGTTCGCAGTGCCTCCGCTGGAAGGCCTGCGGATTTCTCCACTTGGGGTGGTTCCCAAGAAGGAGCCGGGTAAATTTAGACTCATTCACCACCTCTCGTACCCGAAAGGGGAATCGGTGAATGACGGTATTCATAAGGACTTGTGCTCGGTGTCTTATGCATCTTTCGACCGGGCGGTCGATCTGGTCCGGCGGGCAGGGCGTGGGGCTCTGATGGCGAAGGTGGACATTGAGGCCGCGTTTCGGCTGCTGCCGGTCCACCGGGACTGTCATCACCTGCTGGGGTGTTTCTTCGAAGGGAACTACTTCGTGGACTTGTGCCTGCCCATGGGTTGTTCCATTTCGTGCTCCTATTTTGAGAAATTTAGCACTTTTCTCGAATGGGTGGTACGGGTGGAAGCGGGGAATCGTTTTATTGTGCATTATCTGGATGATTTTCTGTGCGTGGGGCCGGCTGATTCCTTGGATTGCCTGCGCCTGCTGCGGACGGTTGAGTGGGTGGCGGGCCACTTCGGGGTTCCGCTGGCGGCGGATAAAACTGAAGGCCCGACCACGTGTCTGAGTTTCCTGGGTCTGGAGATTGACTCTGGGTTGGGCGAATGTCGGCTGCCCCGAGATAAGCTGGACAGGCTTCGAGGGGCGGTGGCTGTTGTAGCGGGGGCGCGCAAGGTTACTCTGCGGCAGCTCCAGTCTTTGATTGGGCTGCTCAATTTTGCGTGTCGGGTCATTCCGATGGGAAGGGTCTTCAGTCGCAGCTTGTCGGCCGCTACTGCGGGGGTTCGGTCCCCGCACCATTTCATCCGGGTGTCGGCGGCCATGAAAGCGGACTTGGGCATTTGGGATGCCTTCTTGCGGGATTTTAATGGGACGGTGTTGTTCAGGCAGGAGGGCCAGTCATCGGCCGAGCTTGAGCTTTTCACGGATGCATCGGGCAGTGTAGGTTTTGGGGCATATTTTGGTGGCTGCTGGTGTGCGGAGAGGTGGCCGGACTCTTGGGGTTCGAGCCCTCTTATGCGCAACTTGGCTTTCCTTGAGTTGTTCCCGTTAGTGGTTGCGATGGCACTATGGGGCGACAGGCTGCGTGATCGGAAAGTGGTCTTTTTCTCGGATAACATGGCGGTGGTTCACGCGGTGAATCGTCAGTCTGCGGCCTCAAGGCCAGTGGTTAGGCTGCTTAGGCGACTGGTATTGCTGTGTATGTCTCGGAATGTTGTTTTTCGCGCGCGGCATGTTCCCGGTTATTTGAATGAGGTGGCTGATGCTCTGTCTCGTTTTCAGTGGTCCCGATTCTGGCTGGTGGCGCCGGGGGCTTCGAAGGACGGGCAGGCTTGCCCGGACGAGATTTGGCAGCTGGGAACATCCTGCTTGGAGGACTTGTGAAGGCTTCCCTGGCGCCGGCCACTTGGGCCTCGTACAGTAAGGTTTGGGGCTCGTGGGAGCGGTCGCTGGACGGGCTGGCCATGGACAGCGGGGAGGCTCTGCGGGATGCTTTCCTGTGGTACACCTGTCAGTTGCTGGCAAAAGGGGCGTCGCCTGCCATGGTGGACAGGTCCATGGCGGCGATGGCGTTTTGGTTCAGATGGCATGGGAAGGAGGACTTTACTGAGACTTTCATTATCAGGCAGGCCCTGAAGGGCTATCGCAAGGGACGCAGGTCGCCGGATACCAGGCGCCCGGTGTCGGTTCGACTACTGGGGGATTTGGTGGCTTTGTTGCCTGAAATCTGTTTTGATGGGTTCGAGGCTTCGCTGTTCAAGGTGGCGTTTATTTTGGCGTCTTTTGGGGCATTCCGAATTGGGGAACTGGTGAGCGCTAATAAAAGGGTGCAAGGGGGCCTGCAATTTTCGGGGGTTCGTGTCTTGGATGGGAAGGTGGTGGTGCACCTCGGCAGATCCAAAACGGACGTCCACGGCGTGGGCCGGGACGTGGCACTAGGGGCCTTGCCGGGCTCGGCTTTGTGCCCATTGGCTGCTACAGCAGAGTACCTGGCGCGGAGGCCAGCGATGGGGGGGTTCCTTGTTGGTGCATGCCGACGGATCCTCCCTCTCTCGGTTTCAGTTCACGAAAGTTTTTCGGTTGGGCTTGGGCAAGTTAGGGCTTCGTGCTGAACGATTTGGAACGCACTCGTTCCGTATTGGGGCTGCCACGGAGGCGGCTCGGTTGGGATTGGGGGACGAGGTGGTGAAACGGATCGGGAGGTGGGAATCGGTAAGATTCCGTTCCTATGTCAGATTGGGTCTGTTGGAGTAATGAGATTGGGGACCGTTTTATGCAAAAAAAAAAAAAAATATTTTGGGAATAAGAGACTGGTAACTGGCTGTACTAAACTGGTTCACTGTGTTATTTGGGCTGGGGTGGGGGTCTCTGTCGGACTTCCCTCATCATTTGTTTTTCCCCCCAGGGCGTGAGGCATGGATCGTGGGCCATTCGTTTGTCTTCTGGGCCGAGAGGAGGGCCGCAGCTCAAGCGCAAGGCCAGCAGCTGGGTTTTCCGAGAGGCCAGTTGGCAGTTCGCTGGTTTGGGTATCGGGGTTTCTGCTGGGGGGATGTTTGTGGTAAACTGTTTGGGATGCTGGCGGCGGGATACACGCCAGACTTACTGGTCCTGCATATTGGGGGTAATGACCTGGGCCTTACGCCGCAACGCCGGCTGGTGAAGTGGATGAAGCAGGACATCAATAAGTTGAGGGGCCTGCTTCCGGGGGTCATGTTGGTTTGGTCGGAGATTGTCCTGAGGCGCCGGTGGCGGCACGCTCGGGATCCGTTAGCTATGGATAGGTGCAGGAAGAAAGTGAATAGCTTGATGGCAAGCTTTGTGCGGAAGGTAGGAGGTGTGGTGGTAAGGCACCTTGAGCTGGAGGAAGGGTTGCCAGGATACTACCGCTCGGATGGTGTTCACCTCTCGGAGGTGGGTTTGGACCTGCTCAACTTGGGTTGGCAGGATGGTATCCGGATGGCTCTGTTTCTTCGGGGTGGCGGAGCTCAGACAGCTTAAGGGGTCAAGGTCTGAGCTTGTGGCGGGACGGGGAGCCGAAGGAGAGGAAATAGGCTCCCCTGGATGAACGTGAGGTGGAATAAACAGATTGTGGTCATCGGTGGTTGAGAGGTTTCGAGTCCTGAAGGTGACTCAGAACCTGGTGGGGCAGGGGTATCCGGGTATACCCCTGCCGTGGTTAATGGATGGTTGGCACTTTGGAATGTTGGTGTATGTTATAAATATGTTATAAATATGTATAGGTGTTATTATATGGGGGTCATTGCCTTTTGTATGGTAGCCGAAGGAACAGGATGCGAGGGTGGCGTAGTATGGGGGGCAATGACCCATGTTTAATATGTTAATTTATTATTGTTATTATTATTATTATTATTATTATTATTATTATGATTATTATTATTATTATAATTATTGGTTAATAAAGCTGTGGACAAATTTCCCCATAATACTTAGTGTCCGTGTGTTATTGGGTTAGGTTATGGGGGTGGTTTGTCCTGGATTCCGACTGCCCAAATGGCGACTATACACCTGTCAAGTGATATCACACCCGGTAGGATGAGCAATTGATGATTCACTTAACACCTAACCAATTGCTTTACCGGACCCTCGGAATAAAGATTCCTCAAGTCTTTCATTAACCTGAAACTTGTGTCTGGTGTGAATTACTTTCGGAGCGTGCACGTAAATACTTATTAATTTGGACAGGGGCAGATATGCAAAAATATCAAGCACTTGATTTGATCCACAACAGCTTTTCTGTAAACCCAGCACAAATTTCTTGCAATTTTTCTTCACTTTTGATTAGAAACTAGAAACTGTTTTCCCAGCAACAGGCAATATGGTAATTTTCTCTAATGATTTTTAGGATAGAAAAATCTAAAATAACAACAGATTATTTTTTATATTTGGGTTTCATATAAAGAACATTCTCTAGGCTCATGTACAATTTAGTTCAAACTAGGTACCTTTGTAACCATAGCAGTGAGTTTGATATTCTAATCAAGATTATTGATACTATCAATGTAATCTTCAAACGTGGAAAAGAGCTGCTCCAACACATAAAAAGCATCATCTATGTATCTTCTCCAGATTTTACAAAACCCGAATAAGGGATGATTATACAAAAGGTGTATCTCAATGAAGTTTATATATATATATATATATATTTACAGATAGATCGATTATTAATACTATTAATCAAATCTACCAACTTGTCCAAGAGCTGCTCCAACACATAACAAATATCTGGACAAGGTATGATTATATTTACACACACACATACATGTATATATATATGTATCTATAATAATTTCAACTAGCTACTGGTAAGTCATTGCCAATTTATGGAGAGTATGCCATGGGCTCTCCAGGCTATAGATTTTAAGCTCTCTATGTATATAATATGTGTGTGCTTATATATTATTTAACTAGATGTATATAACAAATTCAAGTAGAGTCCAAGTTGATCACAGGAAAAGCAAATAAAGAAAAAACTCCACAAATGTAACATTTAACAATAATTAACAGCGCATGAACTCATATATTGTATATAATAGCGATTATGCACTACTTAGAAATCTATAAGGGACATAGGTATATATATTATTCATTGCTGTTAATAATATAAAAATATATTTCTGTTTTTGTTGTTCGTACAGTCAATTTGAAGTTTAGATTAGAAGTTATATTTCATGCAAAAAAAAGTACCTAATGGCCTTTTCAAAGCCTCTGCTTTATCTATGAAAAAAATAAGTAATAACAAAGTTGACATTGCAATACTTAGTAAGGCCTATGCACAAGAGCAGAGTCTGTGATGTCATAAATTACAGCAGAGTACGTCTAGGTAACACAGAGTGATGTCATTTTCAAACATTCCGTGAACACTCACAGCACTCAGAGCTACACTTTACCTGGACAGTGGTTATATTAACTGGAAATATATATTTCCTACTCACCTGCAAAGGGATCTTGTGAAAAGGCACCTCTTGAGTACAGGACCGTTGACTTGTACTTTGCTATCCTATAAAACAAGTATAATGAGAATGGTGAGTGATTCTTTTTCTGCTTTATATCTATCTGTCTAGCTATCATTTTCAAATAATTAAAACAAATGAAATTACAAATTTTAAGTTTTTATTTTGTTACTTTTTTGCATTAAATAAAAACCTAAAGGAACACTGCTCAATTCTATACCATTTAGGAATTGAATCACTATGTTCATGCAGCCCTAGTCACAACTCCCTGCATGTGACTTACACAACTTTCCTAAACACTTCCTGAAAAGAGCTTTGTAAAGCTTACACTTCCTTTACTACAAATTATGTTTAATTTAGAATTTCGTATCTCCTACTCTGTTAATAGCTTGCTAGACCATGCAGGGGTATCTTGTGTGTGATTAAAGTTTCATTTGAATAGCAGGAGATAAAAACGTTTAAAATAAGTAACATCTAAAAGAAAATTACATGTTTTTTTGCAGGCTTTGTGATTTACAGCCAGGGGAGGTGTAGCTAGGGCTGGATAGACAGAATTAAAAGTGATTTTACTTCAAAATGGTAGAGAATTGAGCAGTAAGACTTCAGAGGCATAATGTATACAGAAAAACTGCTTCATTAATATAAAGTTGTTTTGGTGATTATACTGTTACTTTAAAATATGAGCTTAAACAGCAACACAATAATAAAATGCTTAGATATTAATAACAATAATTAATTATTGATTATAAAGTCCTTACTGATTTCCTTGTGCTATACATAAAGTATTGATATAAACTCCATATAAATACACCATAGGTGATTGTTAAAATAATGGAATCCAACGTTTATTTCTTATGCTGCCGGCAGCCATATATCAATTTTCCCAGAAACCACTGCTTTGACCTTTCAATACCCATACCACTCATTGTTACCCTTTTCTGTTCCTCCAGACACAGTTGATATTTATTTGTGTAATTTTCTCTTCATTTATTCACCAACCCATGCTTCCATAATATGTCCAACTTTACTCTGCATATAAAGCCAGCTGCTGCAACAGGATTCTGTTCACACACTTTATTTCAGATACCAGTCCTGTTTTTTACAGCTCCCTTCTTTCCACATTCTATCCCTCTCAATCTACTACCTGCCCAATACATATGGCTACCAACAGGCTATTTCACTGTCAGACTGCCTAAAGTGAGTGGTAGCTAACAATTGGTCAGATTTGTTTGTCTCTAATAGATATTCCAGTTATTGGGTACATTGCTGTGTCCTATGCCATCTTTAATCAATAGAAAAAAAATCAAACTGGAAAGATTGTGACTCGATTGTGACAAAAATCAAACTGGAAAGATTGTGACTCTCGATAAAATTATATACTCCGTCTAACAGTGTTTTTCCTCTTTAATACAGGTAAAATTCTCAGTGAATAGGAAATTTAAACCGCCACCACCCTCCATTAGCAGTGAATATTTCCATATTTGTGCCAGCTCTTTCCTGCTCATATGTTACACGTGCATTTATGTATGTGTTTCTGTGAACTCAGCAACATGTCGGCTAATGCTGGACTCTTTATTTCTACAAGGGACGGTCAAATCCCGTGTTCATTATACGGCAGTCTTACTGAGTACAACATACGCACTGTACCTCCTTCTCCTCCTTATTTATGAGCACCTTTATCTAGTGGCCACAGTTTTCTGTGTATTACAGATAGTCTTAATAGACTTGGCCAAGAGGGGGAAGATGGCAATGGAAGGCATGGAGAAGAAGAATGAGGAAGAGGTGATGGAGGTGACGAAGGTGAAAGAAGAGATGAAATGGAAAGTCTTTTAAAGAAGGAATTGTTGTGGGGAAAAAGACTGCTTGCTTGTAAAGGAAAAAGTTTTTTATTAAAAAAGTTTTATAACTGAATTCTTTATTTTGTTGTTTTTCTGAGGATTCTGCTTTATATTATTAGGGCAAAGCACAGTGAAAACGTAGGAACCGGAAGCAATCATTAGTTTGCAGATTGTAATTTATTGCAAGTCTAGAACCAAAGAGAGCACCAGAAATATTAATTCTTTCATTCCTTAATAATCCCGATCTGCCACCCAGACCATTTTCAGATAGGCGATTTAAGCCCATCAATACATTGTACACAGGGAACCTGACGTTTTGAAATTCTCCAACTTCCTAATGCTGTCTCTCACTTTCCAACCCTCATCATCATTACAACAATGCCTGATTTATTTGCTCTTACAATTCTGATCCTTTCTGTGCAGTGACATGTTATAGATTTAATGCTTGAGAAGAATGGATTTATAAGGGAAAATAAATAACTTAATGGTAGTTACTGGGCCTGGATATTCCACTGTCCAATGGTCCCAGTGTGGTCGCACACTTCAAAAACCACTGGTGTTTGCACCTTTTGGGAAGACAGATTCCGCAGCACAAAGAAATCATCAAACCTATTCTATATCTCATTGTTTGATCAAATGCTGAAATTGGTGATTGTGCTGTTCTTCTTAGCTGAGCTCTGCTCTTAAAGGGACAGCTCATTAAAATGGATAAGGTGGCTGGTGTCCCTTGGCTCTGTTCAACAGGCAGGGATAAACTCTGCCTTAATTATACCAGTCCACATCAACAATGGGCGGAAATGATATGCAGAGACTACTCAGCCCACGCTCTGAGCCTATCTTCCCATAGCACTGTTTAGCGTGAGGTACACTCCAAGAGGGAAATTTAGCTTGTCCCCCTACGAGATTCTATTTGGTTCAGCTCCCAGGCTAGGCTGTTACTTTCCTCAGCAGCTCCAAATTCAGTCAGATGCAATGGTAAATTACATAACTGCTCTCTCTCATGCCTTGACCAAAATCCATGCGCAAGTGTTTTCTTCTATTCCAGATCCAGTGTCTGATACAATCACCCATAAGTTACTCCCTGGTGATTGGGTTCTGGTTAAGAAATTCCTGAGAAAGCACACACTTGAGCCAAGATTTCATGGTTTATTCCAAGTCCTTCTAACTACATCTACCTCAGTAAAACTAGCTGGGAAGGACACTTGGATACACGCTTCGCACTGCAAGAAAGTTCCAGCTCCAGAGGAAGCTTTACTGTGATATTGTCTCTTGTACTTTTCCACAATCCCAACATTCGACTATATACAAAGACATACCTAATAAAAAGGACCCACACATTTGTGTGACTGGTGACCATTGGGGACATCACTGTAGTTCCTGGAAAGCAGCGGGTTGGAACACGGGCCGACCATGGAGTTACAGACCACAAAGTGCCTTAGATAGAGTGGACAGGAATGGGAAATCCTTGTTACACAGAATGACTATTAATTTTCGTAAAATGCCTATTTGCTCTGCATAACTATAATCAATATTATTCATAAGTTACTTAAAATGGCCGCTAGGGAATTTCCCCTGTAGTCAACTAACACCCTTGAATTAACAAGATGGCGCTGGAATCTGGAGGAGAGCTCCATGATGCCTGTAGCCCCATGTAGCTAGAGCGCAGCTAAGCGGAAAAAGGCCTTGACAGGGGTTAGGAAGCGGGCTTAGGAGGAAGTAAGCAAGGGTTGGATTATGGGTAAGTAGGATTGGCTATTTAAATGAGCAGCCATTTTAGGTGAGTCATTCTAACTTTCTACCTGGTTGAGTTTGTGTTCACCTCGGTGTGCGCGGACTTTGCTTGGTTGGATTTCCTTTGTCTCCTCTGCAGGGCCATGGACGACGTGGAGCGTTTGCTGGAGGGGATCAGGTCGGCAGCACGGCATCAGGGTGTCGACTGGCTACGGGCACAGCTCGGCCCTGCCCTGGTGGAGGCGGCGGATCGGGACGGTGATGGCGGGAGACCGGTCAGGGCCCGGAGGCCCCCGAGGAGGCTAAGCCCGGGCACGGGGCCCGGTGAAGTTGTCCCTGGAAGCAGTGGGGTTTCAGTTGCGACCGGCAGCAGGCACGAGCACTCGGCGGCAGAAGGATGTCGCGGACGGGGGCGCTGCTGCTTTCGGGTCGGAAGTGGCCGGGCGGCCCCCTGGTGTTGCAGGACCCACGGAGGGGAGGTCTGGGCGGGCTTCCCCCCCATCGGAGAGTAACGAGGATGACGAGGCTGGATCCGGGAGACCACATGGCCGGCCTGGGAGGCAACAGGCAAGTGCAGGGGGCTCCGGCCGGGGCCCTCTTGGCGGGAAGGTTGTTAGGGGGAGCTCTGCCACGGAGAGGGGCGGGAGTAGGCCAGCGGGGGGTGCCCAGGCCATAGTCCTAAGGGGGGAGGGTTCTGGGGCCCCTAAGCGTAAACGTGGATCGAAAGGTGTGAGTTCCAGGGGCGGGGGGGGGTCTCGGGATGTGGCCAGGTCAGAGAGCGGGTCCCCCGTAGGGGTGGTGGGTAGGTCTGGGCTGTCGGGGTCTAGTCAGCAGGGGGGTAAGGGTAAAGGGGCGGTGGTGGTAGGCGCGGGAAAAAGGGTTCCGGAGGCAGTCAGTCGGAGGACCAAGGGGGGTCGGGGACCGGGATCCTCGGTAGTGGTCGGGCGGCGGGGGGGCCCGGATTCTGGGAGTGGTAGCGACAGTCCATCACCCGTTAGATCGCAGGGGTCCCGGGAGGCGCGGGGGAGGTCGGGTCGGCACTGCTCCCCCTCGGACAGCTCGGCAGGGGAATGTGCGGCAGCCCCTAGGTATGGTCGGCAGGGGCGGCCTAATAGTAGAGACGGGAGGAGTCGTAGCCCCAGGGGTTCCAGGGTGCCACGTGGTGGTAGAGGTCAGCGGGAGGCTTCGGTACAGAGCAGGCGCTCCCGGGGTCGTGACGGGAGGGGTATTGATGTCCGTTACACCCTACCCAGGACTTCTTCTCCTTGTCCTAGATCTCGGAGCCGTTCCGCCTCCTCGCAGGCTGGTCACCGGGTGGGCTCCCCGGTCGGCGAGACAGCAGCGGAAGTTCCTCTTCCTGGATGTCGGGCGATCTGCACTGCAGCCCCCACCGTCCCGGTGTCGGGGGGCTTGGCCGGTGAGTCCAGTGGGTCAATACACTCTAGTGCTTTAATTACCACACTTCAGGCACTACTCCACTCATTGGGGGCGGGGGGTGACACTAGCGGCATTGGTCAGGTGTGGCCTCCGGGTGCTGTGGCTACGGGCTCTCGGGTTGGGAACTCCACAGGGCCTAGTTCGGGCGGGGACATGGTGGTGCCGCAGGACGTAGGGGAGACTGGGAGCGAGCGAGCTGAGTTGACCGGGGGTATTCCCGACGCGGCTAGACAGCACGCGTATGTGTCGTTTGCGGGCCCGTTGGGGGTTCATTTGAAGCAGGACGTGAAGGATAAGATATGGAAGGGGGAATTCTGTGAGATCTTCTCCCTCCTCCCATTGGAGGACTTTATAGACCTCAAGGAGGAGGATAAGAAGGACGAGAAGAAGGAGGAGGAGGAGAAGAGGAAGCGGTATCGCAAGATTCCGAAATCCTTTGGGAATTGGCTGAGGGCTTTTTGTGTGCTGGCTAGCGTGCTCGGCGAGAAATCGCCGGGGTTATGCTCCTCTCTGTTTTGTTATTTGGATGGCATTTGGGAAGCGTACCGGACTTACGGGGGGTTGGCGTGGTGGCGGTATGACGAGCAGTTTAGGCAGCGGCTGGCGGCTAACCCGGGTATGCGGTGGGACCAAATGGACCTGCCGCTCTGGATGAAGTTAATGATGGCGCAAAAGGCACAGCCCTTTCAGAACTCGGCCGGCGCTAGGGGGCAGTCCGCCTCGTCGGCCGCCTTACCAAAGGGCTTATGTTGGCTCTATAATGAGGGCCAATGCAAATGGGGGACCACCTGTCGCTTCAAGCACGAGTGCTCCGGCTGTGGAGGCGCTCATGGGCTCAACCACTGCTTCAAGAAGGGGAAGTCCGGTGGCGCCGGTGCTGCTGTCGCGACCGGGGGAGGGGGTGCATCCGCTTCCCCTGGGCTTAACCCCAGTGAGGCTAAGCGCGATGGAGCCATGGCTAAGCCGCTACGATAACAAGGCGGATGCCGCTGTGCTCCTGGCGGGTTTTGCGAAGGGGTTTTTCATTCCGTTCCAGGAGCGGGAGGGGGGATCGGGGAGGCTGCGCAACCTGAAGTCTGTGGCTGACTTCCCGGACGTGGTTAGGGAGAAGCTGGGCAAGGAAGTCGGGCTGGGCCGCATGGCGGGCCCGTTCGCAGTGCCTCCGCTGGAAGGCCTGCGGATTTCTCCACTTGGGGTGGTTCCCAAGAAGGAGCCGGGTAAATTTAGACTCATTCACCACCTCTCGTACCCGAAAGGGGAATCGGTGAATGACGGTATTCATAAGGACTTGTGCTTGGTGTCTTATGCATCTTTCGACCGGGCGGTCGATCTGGTCCGGCGGGCAGGGCGTGGGGCTCTGATGGCGAAGGTGGACATTGAGGCCGCGTTTCGGCTGCTGCCGGTCCACCGGGACTGTCATCACCTGCTGGGGTGTTTCTTCGAAGGGAACTACTTCGTGGACTTGTGCCTGCCCATGGGTTGTTCCATTTCGTGCTCCTATTTTGAGAAATTTAGCACTTTTCTTGAATGGGTGGTACGGGTGGAAGCGGAGAATCGTTTTATTGTGCATTATCTGGATGATTTTCTGTGCGTGGGGCCGGCTGATTCCTTGGATTGCCTGCGCCTGCTGCGGACGGTTGAGTGGGTGGCGGGCCACTTCGGGGTTCCGCTGGCGGCGGATAAAACTGAAGGCCCGACCACGTGTCTGAGTTTCCTGGGTCTGGAGATTGACTCTGGGTTGGGCGAATGTCGGCTGCCCCGAGATAAGCTGGACAGGCTTCGAGGGGCGGTGGCTGTTGTAGCGGGGGCGCGCAAGGTTACTCTGCGGCAGCTCCAGTCTTTGATTGGGCTGCTCAATTTTGCGTGTCGGGTCATTCCGATGGGAAGGGTCTTCAGTCGCAGCTTGTCGGCCGCTACTGCGGGGGTTCGGTCCCCGCACCATTTCATCCGGGTGTCGGCGGCTATGAAAGCGGACTTGGGCATTTGGGATGCCTTCTTGCGGGATTTTAATGGGACGGTGTTGTTCAGGCAGGAGGGCCAGTCATCGGCCGAGCTTGAGCTTTTCACGGATGCATCGGGCAGTGTAGGTTTTGGGGCATATTTTGGTGGCTGCTGGTGTGCGGAGAGGTGGCCGGACTCTTGGGGTTCGAGCCCTCTTATGCGCAACTTGGCTTTCCTTGAGTTGTTCCCGTTAGTGGTTGCGATGGCACTATGGGGCGACAGGCTGCGTGATCGGAAAGTGGTCTTTTTCTCGGATAACATGGCGGTGGTTCACGCAGTGAATCGTCAGTCTGCGGCCTCAAGGCCGGTGGTTAGGCTGCTTAGGCGACTGGTATTGCTGTGTATGTCTCGGAATGTTGTTTTTCGCGCGCGGCATGTTCCCGGTTATTTGAATGAGGTGGCTGATGCTCTGTCTCGTTTTCAGTGGTCCCAATTCTGGCTGGTGGCGCCGGGGGCTTCGAAGGACGGGCAGGCTTGCCCGGACGAGATTTGGCAGCTGGGAACATCCTGCTTGGAGGACTTGTGAAGGCTTCCCTGGCGCCGGCCACTTGGGCCTCGTACAGTAAGGTTTGGGGCTCGTGGGAGCGGTCGCTGGACGGGCTGGCCATGGACAGCGGGGAGGCTCTGCGGGATGCTTTCCTGTGGTACACCTGTCAGTTGCTGGCAAAAGGGGCGTCGCCTGCCATGGTGGACAGGTCCATGGCGGCGATGGCGTTTTGGTTCAGATGGCATGGGAAGGAGGACTTTACTGAGACTTTCATTATCAGGCAGGCCCTGAAGGGCTATCGCAAGGGACGCAGGTCGCCGGATACCAGGCGCCCGGTGTCGGTTCGACTACTGGGGGATTTGGTGGCTTTGTTGCCTGAAATCTGTTTTGATGGGTTCGAGGCTTCGCTGTTCAAGGTGGCGTTTATTTTGGCGTTTTTTGGGGCATTCCGAATTGGGGAACTGGTGAGCGCTAATAAGAGGGTGCAAGGGGGCCTGCAATTTTCGGGGGTTCGTGTCTTGGATGGGAAGGTGGTGGTGCACCTCGGCAGATCCAAAACGGACGTCCGCGGCGTGGGCCGGGACGTGGCACTGGGGGCCTTGCCGGGCTCGGCTTTGTGCCCGTTGGCTGCTACGGTAGAGTACCTGGCGCGGAGGCCAGCGATGGGGGGTTCCTTGTTGGTGCATGCCGACGGATCCTCCCTCTCTCGGTTTCAGTTCACGAAAGTTTTTCGGTTGGGCTTGGGCAAGTTAGGGCTTCGTGCTGAACGATTTGGAACGCACTCGTTCCATATTGGGGCTGCCACGGAGGCGGCTCGGTTGGGATTGGGGGACGAGGTGGTGAAACGGATCGGGAGGTGGGAATCGGTAAGATTCCGTTCCTATGTCAGATTGGGTCTGTTGGAGTAATGAGATTGGGGACCGTTTTATGCAAAAAAAAAAAATGTATATTTTGGGAATAAGAGACTGGTAACTGGCTGTACTAAACTGGTTCACTGTGTTATTTGGGCTGGGGTGGGGGTCTCTGTCGGACTTCCCTCATCATTTGTTTTTCCCCCCAGGGCGTGAGGCATGGATCGTGGGCCATTCGTTTGTCTTCTGGGCCGAGAGGAGGGCCGCAGCTCGAGCGCAAGGCCAGCAGCTGGGTTTTCCGAGAGGCCAGTTGGCAGTTCGCTGGTTTGGGTATCGGGGTTTCTGCTGGGGGGATGTTTGTGGTAAACTGTTTGGGATGCTGGCGGCGGGATACACGCCAGACTTACTGGTCCTGCATATTGGGGGTAATGACCTGGGCCTTACGCCGCAACGCCGGCTGGTGAAGTGGATGAAGCAGGACATCAATAAGTTGAGGGGCCTGCTTCCGGGGGTCATGTTGGTTTGGTCGGAGATTGTCCCGAGGCGCCGGTGGCGGCACGCTCGGGATCCGTTAGCTATGGATAGGTGCAGGAAGAAAGTGAATAGCTTGATGGCAAGCTTTGTGCGGAAGTTAGGAGGTGTGGTGGTAAGGCACCTTGAGCTGGAGGAAGGGTTGCCAGGATACTACCGCTCGGATGGTGTTCACCTCTCGGAGGTGGGTTTGGACCTGCTCAACTTGGGTTGGCAGGATGGTATCCGGATGGCTCTGTTTCTTCGGGGTGGCGGAGCTCAGACAGCTTAAGGGGTCAAGGTCTGAGCTTGTGGCGGGACGGGGAGCCAAAGGAGAGGAAATAGGCTCCCCTGGATGAACGTGAGGTGGAATAAACAGATTGTGGTCATCAGTGGTTGAGAGGTTTCGAGTCCTGGAGGTGACTCAGAACCTGGTGGGGCAGGGGTATCCGGGTATACCCCTGCCGTGGTTAATGGATGGTTGGCACTTTGGAATGTTGGTGTATGTTATAAATATGTTATAAATATGTATAGGTGTTATTATATGGGGTCATTGCCTTTTGTATGGTAGCCGAAGGAACAGGATGCGAGGGGGCGGAGTATGGGGGGCAATGACCCATGTTTAATATGTTAATTTATTATTGTTATTATTATTATTATTATTATTATTATTATTATTATGATTATTATTATTATTATTATTATTATAATTATTGGTTAATAAAGCTGTGGACAAATTTCCCCATAATACTTAGTGTCCGTGTGTTATTGGGTTAGGTTATGGGGGTGGTTTGTCCTGGATTCCGACTGCCCAAATGGCGACTATACACCTGTCATGTAGCCCCATGTAGCTAGAGCGCAGCTAAGCGGAAAAAGGCCTTGACAGTGGTTAGGAGGCGGGCTTAGGAGGAAGTAAGCAAGGGTTGGATTATGGGTAAGTAGGATTGGCTATTTAAATGAGCAGCCATTTTAGGTGAGTCATTCTAACTTTCTACCTGGTTGAGTTTGTCCCACCCACCCTCCCTTTGTTTGTTATGTGTTTATTTAACCCGTTTCTTTCACAGCGGCGGGACGGGGAGCCGAAGGAGAGGAAATAGGCTCCCCTGGATGAACGTGAGGTGGAATAAACAGATTGTGGTCATCGGTGGTTGAGAGGTTTCGAGTCCTGGAGGTGACTCAGAACCTGGTGGGGCAGGGGTATCCGGGTATACCCCTGCCGTGGTTAATGGATGGTTGGCACTTTGGAATGTTGGTGTATGTTATAAATATGTTATAAATATGTATAGGTGTTATTATATGGGGGTCATTGCCTTTTGTATGGTAGCCGAAGGAACAGGATGCGAGGGTGGCGTAGTATGGGGGGCAATGACCCATGTTTAATATGTTAATTTATTATTGTTATTATTATTATTATTATTATTATTATGATTATTATTATTATTATAATTATTGGTTAATAAAGCTGTGGACAAATTTCCCCATAATACTTAGTGTCCGTGTGTTATTGGGTTAGGTTATGGGGGTGGTTTGTCCTGGATTCCGACTGCCCAAATGGCGACTATACACCTGTCAAGTGATATCACACCCGGTAGGATGAGCAATTGATGAACCACTTAACACCTAACCAATTGCTTTACCGGACCCTCGGAATAAAGATTCCTCAAGTCTTTCATTAACCTGAAACTTGTGTCTGGTGTGAATTACTTTCGGAGCGTGCACGTAAATACTTATTAATTTGGACAGGGGCAGATATGCAAAAATATCAAGCACTTGATTTGATCCACAACAGCTTTTCTGTAAACCCAGCACAAATTTCTTGCAATTTTTCTTCACTTTTGATTAGAAACTAGAAACTGTTTTCCCAGCAACAGGCAATATGGTAATTTTCTCTAATGATTTTTAGGATAGAAAAATCTAAAATAACAACAGATTATTTTTTATATTTGGGTTTCATATAAAGAACATTCTCTAGGCTCATGTACAATTTAGTTCAAACTAGGTACCTTTGTAACCATAGCAGTGAGTTTGATATTCTAATCAAGATTATTGATACTATCAATGTAATCTTCAAACGTGGAAAAGAGCTGCTCCAACACATAAAAAGCATCATCTATGTATCTTCTCCAGATTTTACAAAACCCGAATAAGGGATGATTATACAAAAGGTGTATCTCAATGAAGTTTATATATATATATATATATATATTTACAGATAGATCGATTATTAATACTATTAATCAAATCTACCAACTTGTCCAAGAGCTGCTCCAACACATAACAAATATCTGGACAAGGTATGATTATATTTACACACACACATACATGTATATATATATGTATCTATAATAATTTCAACTAGCTACTGGTAAGTCATTGCCAATTTATGGAGAGTATGCCATGGGCTCTCCAGGCTATAGATTTTAAGCTCTCTATGTATATAATATGTGTGTGCTTATATAATATTTAACTAGATGTATATAACAAATTCAAGTAGAGTCCAAGTTGATCACAGGAAAAGCAAATAAAGAAAAAACTCCACAAATGTAACATTTAACAATAATTAACAGCGCATGAACTCATATATTGTATATAATAGCAATTATGCACTACTTAGAAATCTATAAGGGACATAGGTATATATATTATTCATTGCTGTTAATAATATAAAAATATATTTCTGTTTTTGTTGTTCGTACAGTCAATTTGAAGTTTAGATTAGAAGTTATATTTCATGCAAAAAAAGTACCTAATGGCCTTTTCAAACCCTCTGCTTTATCTATGAAAAAATAAGTAATAACAAAGTTGACATTGCAATACTTAGTAAGGCCTATGCACAAGAGCAGAGTCTGTGATGTCATAAATTACAGCAGAGTACGTCTAGGTAACACACAGTGATGTCATTTTCAAACATTCCGTGAACACTCACAGCACTCAGAGCTACACTTCACCTGGACAGTGGTTATATTAACTGGAAATATATATTTCCTACTCACCTGCAAAGGGATCTTGTGAAAAGGCACCTCTTGAGTACAGGACCGTTGACTTGTACTTTGCTATCCTATAAAACAAGTATAATGAGAATGGTGAGTGATTCTTTTTCTGCTTTATATCTATCTGTCTAGCTATCATTTTCAAATAATTAAAACAAATGAAATTACAAATTTTAAGTTTTTATTTTGTTACTTTTTTGTATTAAATAAAAACCTAAAGGAACACTGCTCAATTCTATACCATTTAGGAATTGAATCACTATGTTCATGCAGCCCTAGTCACAACTCCCTGCATGTGACTTACACAACTTTCCTAAACACTTCCTGAAAAGAGCATTGTAAAGCTTACACTTCCTTTACTACAAATTATGTTTAATTTAGAATTTCGTATCTCCTACTCTGTTAATAGCTTGCTAGACCATGCAGGGGTATCTTGTGTGTGATTAAAGTTTAATTTGAATAGCAGGAGATAAAAACGTTTAAAATAAGTAACATCTAAAAGAAAATTACATGTTTTTTTGCAGGCTTTGTGATTTACAGCCAGGGGAGGTGTAGCTAGGGCTGGATAGACAGAATTAAAAGTGATTTTACTTCAAAATGGTAGAGAATTGAGCAGTAAGACTTCAGAGGCATAATGTATACAGAAAAACTGCTTCATTAATATAAAGTTGTTTTGGTGATTATACTGTTACTTTAAAATATGAGCTTAAACAGCAACACAATAATAAAATGCTTAGATATTAATAACAATAATTAATTATTGATTATAAAGTCCTTACTGATTTCCTTGTGCTATACATAAAGTATTGATATAAACTCCATATAAATACACCATAGGTGATTGTTAAAATAATGGAATCCAACGTTTATTTCTTATGCTGCCGGCAGCCATATATCAATTTTCCCAGAAACCACTGCTTTGACCTTTCAATACCCATACCACTCATTGTTACCCTTTTCTGTTCCTCCAGACACAGTTGATATTTATTTGTGTAATTTTCTCTTCATTTATTCACCAACCCATGCTTCCATAATATGTCCAACTTTACTCTGCATATAAAACCAGCTGCTGCAACAGGATTCTGTTCACACACTTTATTTCAGATACCAGTCCTGTTTTTTACAGCTCCCTTCTTTCCACATTCTATCCCTCTCAATCTACTACCTGCCCAATACATATGGCTACCAACAGGCTATTTCACTGCCAGACTGCCTAAAGTGAGTGGTAGCTAACAATTGGTCAGATTTGTTTGTCTCTAATAGATATTCCAGTTATTGGGTACATTGCTGTGTCCTATGCCATCTTTAATCAATAGAAAAAAAATCAAACTGGAAAGATTGTGACTCGATTGTGACAAAAATCAAACTGGAAAGATTGTGACTCTCGATAAAATTATATACTCCGTCTAACAGTGTTTTTCCTCTTTAATACAGGTAAAATTCTCAGTGAATAGGAAATTTAAACCGCCACCACCCTCCATTAGCAGTGAATATTTCCATATTTGTGCCAGCTCTTTCCTGCTCATATGTTACACGTGCATTTATGTATGTGTTTCTGTGAACTCAGCAACATGTCGGCTAATGCTGGACTCTTTATTTCTACAAGGGACGGTCAAATCCCGTGTTCATTATACGGCAGTCTTCCTGAGTACAACATACGCACTGTACCTCCTTCTCCTCCTTATTTATGAGCACCTTTATCTAGTGGCCACAGTTTTCTGTGTATTACAGATAGTCTTAATAGACTTGGCCAAGAGGGGGAAGATGGCAATGGAAGGCATGGAGAAGAAGAATGAGGAAGAGGTGATGGAGGTGACGAAGGTGAAAGAAGAGATGAAATGGAAAGTCTTTTAAAGAAGGAATTGTTGTGGGGAAAAAGACTGCTTGCTTGTAAAGGAAAAAGTTTTTTATTAAAAAAGTTTTATAACTGAATTCTTTATTTTGTTGTTTTTCTGAGGATTCTGCTTTATATTATTAGGGCAAAGCACAGTGAAAACGTAGGAACCGGAAGCAATCATTAGTTTGCAGATTGTAATTTATTGCAAGTCTAGAACCAAAGAGAGCACCAGTAATATTAATTATTTCATTCCTTAATAATCCCGATCTGCCACACAGACCATTTTCAGATAGGCGATTTAAGCCCATCAATACATTGTACACAGGGAACCTGACGTTTTGAAATTCTCCAACTTCCTAATGCTGTCTCTCACTTTCCAACCCTCATCATCATTACAACAATGCCTGATTTATTTGCTCTTACAATTCTGATCCTTTCTGTGCAGTGACATGTTATAGATTTAATGCTTGAGAAGAATGGATTTATAAGGAAAATAAATAACTTAATGGTAGTTACTGGGCCTGGATATTCCACTGTCCAATGGTCCCAGTGTGGTCGCACACTTCAAAAACCACTGGTGTTTGCACCTTTTGGGAAGACAGATTCCGCAGCACAAATAAATCATCAAACCTATTCTATATCTCATTGTTTGATCAAATGCTGAAATCGGTGATTGTGCTGTTCTTCTTAGCTGAGCTCTGCTCTTAAAGGGACAGCTCATTAAAATGGATAAGGTGGCTGGTGTCCCTTGGCTCTGTTCAACAGGCAGGGATAAACTCTGCCTTAATTATACCAGTCCACATCAACAATGGGCGGAAATGATATGCAGAGACTACTCAGCCCACGCTCTGAGCCTATCTTCCCATAGCACTGTTTAGCGTGAGGTACACTCCAAGAGGGAAATTTAGCTTGTCCCCCTACGAGATTCTATTTGGTTCAGCTCCCAGGCTAGGCTGTTACTTTCCTCAGCAGCTCCAAATTCAGTCAGATGCAATGGTAAATTACATAACTGCTCTCTCTCATGCCTTGACCAAAATCCATGCGCAAGTGTTTTCTTCTATTCCAGATCCAGTGTCTGATACAATCACCCATAAGTTACTCCCTGGTGATTGGGTTCTGGTTAAGAAATTCCTGAGAAAGCACACACTTGAGCCAAGATTTCATGGTTTATTCCAAGTCCTTCTAACTACATCTACCTCAGTAAAACTAGCTGGGAAGGACACTTGGATACACGCTTCACACTGCAAGAAAGTTCCAGCTCCAGAGGAAGCTTTACTGTGATATTGTCTCTTGTACTTTTCCACAATCCCAACATTCGACTATATACAAAGACATACCTAATAAAAAGGACCCACACATTTGTGTGACTGGTGACCATTGGGGACATCACTGTAGTTCCTGGAAAGCAGCGGGTTGGAACACGGGCCGACCATGGAGTTACAGACCACAAAGTGCCTTAGATAGAGTGGACAGGAATGGGAAATCCTTGTTACACAGAATGACTATTAATTTTCGTAAAATGCCTATTTGCTCTGCATAACTATAATCAATATTATTCATAAGTTACTTAAAATGGCCGCTAGGGAATTTCCCCTGTAGTCAACACACACCCTTGAATTAACAAGATGGCGCTGGAATCTGGAGGAGAGCTCCATGATGCCAGTGACATCACACCCGGTAGGATGAGCAATTGATGAACCACTTAACACCTAACCAATTGCTTTACCGGACCCTCGGAATAAAGATTCCTCAAGTCTTTCATTAACCTGAAACTTGTGTCTGGTGTGAATTACTTTCGGAGCGTGCACGTAAATACTTATTAATTTGGACAGGGGCAGATATGCAAAAATATCAAGCACTTGATTTGATCCACAACAGCTTTTCTGTAAACCCAGCACAAATTTCTTGCAATTTTTCTTCACTTTTGATTAGAAACTAGAAACTGTTTTCCCAGCAACAGGCAATATGGTAATTTTCTCTAATGATTTTTAGGATAGAAAAATCTAAAATAACAACAGATTATTTTTTATATTTGGGTTTCATATAAAGAACATTCTCTAGGCTCATGTACAATTTAGTTCAAACTAGGTACCTTTGTAACCATAGCAGTGAGTTTGATATTCTAATCAAGATTATTGATACTATCAATGTAATCTTCAAACGTGGAAAAGAGCTGCTCCAACACATAAAAAGCATCATCTATGTATCTTCTCCAGATTTTACAAAACCCGAATAAGGGATGATTATACAAAAGGTGTATCTCAATGAAGTTTATATATATATATATATATATATATATATATATATATATATTTACAGATAGATCGATTATTAATACTATTAATCAAATCTACCAACTTGTCCAAGAGCTGCTCCAACACATAACAAATATCTGGACAAGGTATGATTATATTTACACACACACATACATGTATATATATATGTATCTATAATAATTTCAACTCACTACTGGTAAGTCATTGGCAATTTATGGAGAGTATGCCATGGGCTCTCCAGGCTATAGATTTTAAGCTCTCTATGTATATAATATGTGTGTGCTTATATATTATTTAACTAGATGTATATAACAAATTCAAGTAGAGTCCAAGTTGATCACAGGAAAAGCAAATAAAGAAAAAACTCCACAAATGTAACATTTAACAATAATTAACAGCGCATGAACTCATATATTGTATATAATAGCGATTATGCACTACTTAGAAATCTATAAGGGACATAGGTATATATATTATTCATTGCTGTTAATAATATAAAAATCTATTTCTGTTTTTGTTGTTCGTACAGTCAATTTGAAGTTTAGATTAGAAGTTATATTTCATGCAAAAAAAGTACCTAATGGCCTTTTCAAACCCTCTGCTTTATCTATGAAAAAATAAGTAATAACAAAGTTGACATTGCAATACTTAGTAAGGCCTATGCACAAGAGCAGAGTCTGTGATGTCATAAATTACAGCAGAGTACGTCTAGGTAACACACAGTGATGTCATTTTCAAACATTCCGTGAACACTCACAGCACTCAGAGCTACACTTCACCTGGACAGTGGTTATATTAACTGGAAATATATATTTCCTACTCACCTGCAAAGGGATCTTGTGAAAAGGCACCTCTTGAGTACAGGACCGTTGACTTGTACTTTGCTATCCTATAAAACAAGTATAATGAGAATGGTGAGTGATTCTTTTTCTGCTTTATATCTATCTGTCTAGCTATCATTTTCAAATAATTAAAACAACTGAAATTACATGACATGCGCACAGTCGTTATTCGGCTTGTGGCATTTTGATCCCCATAACCCACCAATAAACACAGACACCAATTTCTGTTGGAAAATAAAAGTCCACAGCTTTATTTAAATTTTTCAATAAACAAGATAACAAATTGGGGTCATTGCCAAATAAAATTAATTTACCCCCACCCCCATCCGTACAGCATTAACCCAGACAATGACCCCATACCATAAACAATATATAACAATATAAATAACACATAAATATAACACACGGCCTACCAAAGAGGCCCCATAATTATAACTTTATTAACTGTAGGGGTGTACCGAGACACCCCTACACCACCAGGTTCGGAGCCACCGATGAGCTCGAACCAACAGACCACTTCCAACTCTGGCCTAATTCAACCTAAGCTTAGCCTAGCCACTTGCTAATCCACTTCCATCCCAATTACCCTAGCCCTATCCCGCCGCTGTGACCAAACGGGACCTGCTAAAAACCAGGGAGGGTGGGAGGGACAATTAACAGGTCAGTGCAGATTCTGATTAAAATGGCCATTTGCTAAAATGGCCGCTTAATATACTTGCACTTTTCACACCCTTTAACATGCTCCACCCTAATTCCCCACCCCTAAATCTATAGCTCCACCTGCCTACTCCTTGGCTCTGTCAAGGCCCATTCCCCTGACTGCGCTGATCCATGGGCTTCATGACATGCGCACAGTCGTTATTCGGCTTGTGGCATTTTGATCCCCATAACCCACCAATAAACACAGACACCAATTTCTGTTGGAAAATAAAAGTCCACAGCTTTATTTAAATTTTTCAATAAACAAGATAACAAATTGGGGTCATTGCCAAATAAAATTAATTTACCCCCACCCCCATCCGTACAGCATTAACCCAGACAATGACCCCATACCATAAACAATATATAACAATATAAATAACACATAAATATAACACACGGCCTACCAAAGAGGCCCCATAATTATAACTTTATTAACTGTAGGGGTGTACCGAGACACCCCTACACCACCAGGTTCGGAGCCACCGATGAGCTCGAACCAACAGACCACTTCCAACTCTGGCCTAATTCAACCTAAGCTTAGCCTAGCCACTTGCTAATCCACTTCCATCCCAATTACCCTAGCCCTATCCCGCCACAGCCCGAGACTTGATCCCTTAATGTCTCGAGCGCCCCCCACCACACAGAAATAGGGCCCGGGAAATCCCCTCCTGAAAACCTAGGTTAAGCAAGTCACAACCAACCTCCGAAAGGTGCACCCCATCCTTACGATAATACCCAGGTAACATACCCTCTAGCTCCCAATGCCTGACCGGGACCCCACCTGACCTCCTAACGAAAACAGACATGGCCTTGTTAACTTTCCCCCGACATCTCGCCACCGCAGCTGTGTCCCTGGCGTGTCTCGAATTAAATCTAGGCACCATCTCAGACCATACTATAACCACTCCCGGCACCCGCTCCCGAAGGCGATCCAAATCCCGCTTCATCCTCCTAATTAACTCCCTCTGAGGGATAAGCCCCAAATCGTTACCCCCACCATGTATCAGTATTACGTCCGGGGGATTTCCTTCCAACAATTTTTCAAAAATCACTCCACTAATGCTCTGCCAGCTGAAACCACGAAAACCAAACCATTTTAACTGCACAGTGTCCTGAAGAAAGCCCAGTTGTGATCCATTCCTCCGAACTGCGGCCCTCTTCTGCGCCCAATAAACGTAAGAGTGACCCACCAACCATACAACCCGACCTAGAAAGAAACACAAGTTATTAACTAGCAGAGCATTGAAACCACACTTTCAAACCAACCAGACCCCCCCTTCAAACCAACTTATCCGTTCGTACATATGTCCTAAAACGCGCGGACTCCCACCGACCTATCTGTTTAATCCGGTCATCCCCGAGTCCAAGCCGCGCTGCTTCCGTTGCAGCCCCTATGCGAAATGAATGAGTGCCAAATTGCATGGGATGCAAACCCAACTGCCGCAGCCCCATGCGAAAGACCCTGACAAATTGGAAGCGCGACAGCGCAAGACCATCCTTGTGAACGAGGAAGCACCCCAAGCCTTGAGGGCGAACGCCTAAGTATTTGTGCCCGCATGCTACTGGGCAGACTTCCGACCCTGGCAACGCAAACAAAATTATTGTCTTACCTCTCCCAAAGACATCCGTCTTGGAGCACCTCAGGCGTATCTCGACTTTGTCCTGCCCCAGCACCACATCCTCGAACCGGATCCCGTTCGCCCCGAACTTATTAGAGCTGACCAGTTCACCGATGCGGAACGCCCCAAAGAACGCCCAGACAAAAGCCACGGTAAACAAAAGCACTTCAAACAGAGATGTACAAACGTCATGCAACCCTTCTGTCAAGCCCTGTAGAATGTTAAACGACACAGGTCGTCTTGAGTCTACAGTCCTTCGTCCTTTACGAAAGCCGCGTAACGCCTGCCTCACCAAAAAAGTTTTTTTATGTAATATTACCCGTGAATTTAAACCAAAATGCCAATGCTGACATGTAACGGTCCACCTTCGCGGGAGAAGCCCCTCCCGCGAATAACCGACACAACAACCATAAGAGCGTGTCCAACCTACCTGCCGGCGAATTCGCCCCTCCAGACTGCCCCATCATCTCCTCCCATTCATACCATACCCTGGTGTACGCTGTCCACGTTCCGGGCGCCAGGGAACTTCTTATAAAGCCCCCAAGCAAGACGTCCCGAGCCGCCACATCTCCGCCGGGCATGCCTGACCCGTCTCCCGAGCTCCCGGCGCCGCTGCCCAAAAACGCTCCCACTGTGAACGAGATAAGGCGTCAGCGACAACATTCAACAATCCCGGGACATGTTTTGCCCTAAACACAATATTCCAAGACATGCACAGCAGCACCAAGCGCCTCAACAACCGTACCACAGGCAGAGAAGAGGCCGAGATATTATTAACTGCCTGCACCACCGCCATGTAATCGGAGTGAAAGATCACCTTCCTGTTCGCGAGCTCTTCGCCCCATAAAGATACCGCCACTACCACAGGAAAGAGCTCTAGAAAGGCCAGGTTCCTGATCAAGGCGCTTTCCTTCCATGCCTCCGGCCACTCTTCCGCGCACCACCTCCCTGCCAGGTAAGGCTTGAAACCTACGCTCCCGGAAGCGTCCGTAAATAAGCCGATTTCTTCCGACGAGGCTGCCTCATCCCTAAAATACACCCTACCATTGAACTCCTGCAGGAAACACAACCAAACATCCAGATCAGCCTTCATCGCAGCGGAGACTCTGATATAATGACCCGGTAATCGCACACCGCAAGTTGCTCGAGCCAACTGCCTGCAAAAAACCCTCCCCATAGGGATCACTTTACAAGCAAAGTTCAAGCTCCCCAGCAGGGACTGTAACTGCCTCAAGGTCACCTTCTTCGAACCCCTGACTACCCCCACCCGCTGGCGGAGCGCTGTCAGTTTATCCGATGGTAACCTACATTCACCCTTCACCGAATGTATCTCCAGCCCTAGGAAGCTCAAGCATACCGTCGGGCCCACCGTCTTCTCAGCCGCCAACGGGATCCCAAAGACCTGTGCCACCCATTGCAACACCCCCAGTATTTGCCCACAACGATCGGACCCTGCCGGTCCTACGCACAAAAAGTCGTCCAGATAGTGCACTACTGCACCCCCAGCCGACTCCTGACGCACCACCCATTCAAAGAAAGAGCTGAACTTTTCAAAGTATGAGCAAGAAATAGAGCAGCCCATGGGCAAACACAAATCCACGAAAAAACCCTCATCAAAGAAACATCCCAATAAATGGTGACATGTCGGGTGAATAGGAAGCAACCTGAAAGCTGCCTCCACGTCCACCTTCGCCATCAACGCTCCCGGCCCCGCTCTCCGTACCAACTCGACCGCTTGATCGAATGATGCGTAGGAAACGGAGCTTAGGGCCGCGTCAATGTCGTCGTTAACAGAAGCCCCTTTTGGGTAAGACAAATGGTGTATCAACCGAAATTTGCCTGGCTCCTTCTTGGGGACCACCCCCAACGGAGACACCCTCAAGTTCGGCATAGGTGGGACCGCATAGGGTCCCGCCATCCTGCCAAGCCGTACCTCCGACATCATTTTTTCCCGCACCACCCCTGGGTGATCCCGAACGGATCGTAAATTCAAACATAAAGTCCCTGGCCCCTTCCCTTTGAACGGTATCATAAACCCCTCTGTGAATCCTTTCCTCAAAAATTCCGCGTCAGCCCGGTTAGCGTAGCGCTTTAGCCACGGCAGCATCTCGCCTACCTTCACCGGAGTTGCCCCCAGTGGCAGCGGCAGGGGCCGTGGCGCCGCTGGGACCTCCCCCACTAGCCGGTTTGCCTCTCTTGAAGCACCTATTAACTCCATGCGCACCGCCGCAACCGGAACACTCGTGTTTGAATCTACACGACGAGCCCCATTTACATTGGCCCTCGTTGAAGAGCCAGCAGAAACCCTTCTTTTGTCCGGCCGGCGCCGCTCCCCCAGGTGCTGCACCGGCCGCCCCGTGAAAGGGCGCAGCCTTCTGCGCCATCATGAGCCGCATCCACAGGGGCAGATCCATCTGATCCCATCTCATGCTCGGGTTCGCTGCTAAACGCTGGCGGAATTGCTCATCGTATTTCCACCAAGCAATACCGCCGTACGTCCGGTAAGCGTCCCCTATCCCGTCTAAGTAGCAAAAAAGCTGCGAACAGCGATCGGGAAACTTTTCCCCGATGACGCTGGCCAGTATGCAAAAAGCCCGCAGCCAGTTCGCAAACGTCTTGGGGATCTTCCGATACCTACGCTTCTTCTCTTCTTCCTCCTTCTTCGCATCCTTTTTATCCTCATCCTTTAGATCGAGGAACTCCTCCAGAGGAAGAAGAGAAAAAACCTCTACGAACTCACCTTTCCAAATCCTGTCCTTTACCTCAGACTTCAGGTGACATCCCAAGGGGCCTGCGAAAGAGACATGCACATTCTGCCGCCCCTGCATCGGAAACCTCCCCTCCTCCGACCGAACCTAAGCCTGTCTTCTCACCTGGTTCAGGCGTACTCCGTCCGGAGACACCACTCACCGCCCCCTTAGCCTGTCCCGTTGTCCCGGAACCCGCTTCCGGAACCCATACCCTCGAAAATTGCGGTGAAGCCCCCTCCCCACCGACCCAGGAATCTAACAACGATTTTAGGCAAGTTAACATGGAATCAGAATGTGATGTAACAGGCAACTCACCGCCAGAGCCTCCGGCCGCGGAGGGCCGCGGGGTCGTTTTCCTTCCATCCGCCGCGTGCGGCTCCGGAGTGTCCAGTTGACGCCGACTCCCTTCTGCCGGATCCCGCCGTGGGACCGTAGGTGTACCGCTCCATGACCTGTAAGGAGAAGAACACCTGGGTAGTCTGTTCGAGTGCCCGTCTACCCGCCCTTCCTCCTTACGTTCCCTGCCGTCAACCCTGCGCCTCTCCCGCCTAGTAACCAGGCCCTCTAGGCCGTAAGAACTCTCCGGCCGTCCTTGGGTGCTCCCGTTAGAGGACCCAGACTCGCTGCGCCGTTCCCTTCTCCTCCTGGCCCTGCAGACTGATCCCCGCCTACTGTACCCGTCAGTAGACGGGCTCCTCTCCCTGACACACCCTGCCCGGTTTTGCCTGGCGCCTGCCCCGCGCCGCCTCTTGTATTCCGCAGGCCTAGGGTTGTCTCTGTAATCCTGCCGTCCCCGGGAGCAACATTTATGGCCCTCCCGTCCACTCCTAACCCCGCTGTCAGAGTGTGTGTCATACCCCTGAGACAATCCCTCACTGTCCGCTCCTCTGTCCACCGGGGACGCGCTGCGCTGCGCTGGCCCTGACAAGCGGAACCCCTTCCGTTGCCGTCCTGACTTGGTCCTGCTGCCCTAGCTGGGTGACCTGTCCTGCTGTCCCCCCGCTGCCTTGCCTGGGCCTTGTCTCGCCCGCCTGATCGACTCCCCCTCCACTGGCGTCCCTTGCTGCCCTCTGAGGTGGTGTCAGCCCGTCCTCCCCAGTCCCCAGTGCCTTTCCTTGCCGCCCGGTATTTAAACCGGCGGCAGACTCACCGAGACGTGTCTGGGCTCCATCCACACCTCCGACATCCTCTGCGGTCCCGGTCTCCTCGGAGGCCGTCGCCAATTTTGCCGCCTTGCCGCCCGCCGTCCTGCGAGCAGCGCTCCTCGTGGTAGGCCGCGACACCATGCCAGGCCTAGTCGCCGCCCTTGCCTTACCGGCGCCGCGTCGCACAGACGGGGCCGTCGGCGTTTGCGATAGCTCCGACCGGCCTGCCTCCACAACCGATGAGCCGCTCGCCTCTCTGGATGGACTCCGTCTCCGACGCGCTGCGGGCATCACGCCCGGGCTCAGCCGCTGGGACGGTCTCGCCCTCCGCACCGAGCGCCTCTCCACAGCCGCCGGGGGGTTACCGCTGGTCCCAGGAACCGCCAGTTGCTGTTGCAGCCATGCCATCCCCCTGTCTCTCACGGCTGCTCTCACACCGTCCAGGATCTCTTCAAGCGAAGCCATCTGAAAAACAGAAGAAAAGAAACCACACAACCTGCCAAAACAATTAACAGGTCAGTGCAGATTCTGATTAAAATGGCCACTTGCTAAAATGGCCGCTTAATATACTTGCACTTTTCACACCCTTTAACATGCTCCACCCTAAATCCCCACCCCTAAATCTATAGCTCCACCTGCCTACTACTTGGCTCTGTCAAGGCCCATTCCCCTGACTGCGCTGATCCATGGGCTTCAAATTTTAAGTTTTTATTTTGTTACTTTTTTGCATTAAATAAAAACCTAAAGGAACACTGCTCAATTCTATACCATTTAGGAATTGAATCACTATGTTCATGCAGCCCTAGTCACAACTCCCTGCATGTGACTTACACAACTTTCCTAAACACTTCCTGAAAAGAGCTTTGTAAAGCTTACACTTCCTTTACTACAAATTATGTTTAATTTAGAATTTCGTATCTCCTACTCTGTTAATAGCTTGCTAGACCATGCAGGGGTATCTTGTGTGTGATTAAAGTTTAATTTGAATAGCAGGAGATAAAAACGTTTAAAATAAGTAACATCTAAAAGAAAATTACATGTTTTTTTGCAGGCTTTGTGATTTACAGCCAGGGGAGGTGTAGCTAGGGCTGGATAGACAGAATTAAAAGTGATTTTACTTCAAAATGGTAGAGAATTGAGCAGTAAGACTTCAGAGGCATAATGTATACAGAAAAACTGCTTCATTAATATAAAGTTGTTTTGGTGATTATACTGTTACTTTAAAATATGAGCTTAAACAGCAACACAATAATAAAATGCTTAGATATTAATAACAATAATTAATTATTGATTATAAAGTCCTTACTGATTTCCTTGTGCTAAACATAAAGTATTGATATAAACTCCATATAAATACACCATAGGTGATTGTTAAAATAATGGAATCCAACGTTTATTTCTTATGCTGCCGGCAGCCATATATCAATTTTCCCAGAAACCACTGCTTTGACCTTTCAATACCCATGACATATGCACCGTCGTTATTCGGCAGGTGCTACTTTTAGTTTTACCTTAAATAAAACACTGACACCAAATTTATCTGTTGGATTATAACGTCCACAGCTTTATTAATTATTAAATATATAAATAAATAAATTAACAATTTAGGGTCATTGTCCAGCTAACATTATATTACTATCCCCCGCACAATACCCCTGACAATGACCCTATCTTTTGAACAATAATTAACATTCACTTAACATATAACTAGTAACACACGGCCTACCAGAGAGGCCCCAAAACCATACTGTTAACTGTAGGGGTGTACCCAGACACCCCTGCCCCCTAGGTTCGTAGCCACCGAAGAGCTTGAACCTACCAACACTCTAATCCATCTGGCCTACTCCAGAATAGGCCTTGGCCTGTCCATTCCCAATTCCAGCTAACTCCTGGCTTTAACACGCCCTGTTCCCGCCGCTGTGACCAAACGGGATCAAACCTCAACTATAGGGAGGGAGGGAGGGACAAGTGACAGGTCAGTGCAATTCAGATTAACTGGCTCCTCACTTAAGATGGCCGCCTATTTACACTACCTGACTCCTCCCCTACTTAGCCCCGCCCTAAACCATCCCATAATTTTCCACCTGCCCACTTCCTGGCCTTGTCAAGGCCCACTCCCCTGTTTCACTGTTCCATGGGCTTCATACCACTCATTGTTACCCTTTTCTGTTCCTCCAGACACAGTTGATATTTATTTGTGTAATTTTCTCTTCATTTATTCACCAACCCATGCTTCCATAATATGTCCAACTTTGCTCTGCATATAAAACCAGCTGCTGCAACAGGATTCTGTTCACACACTTTATTTCAGATACCAGTCCTGTTTTTTACAGCTCCCTTCTTTCCACATTCTATCCCTCTCAATCTACTACCTGCCCAATGCATATGGCTACCAACAGGCTATTTCACTGTCAGACTGCCTAAAGTGAGTGGTAGCTAACAATTGGTCAGATTTGTTTGTCTCTAATAGATATTCCAGTTATTGGGTACATTGCTGTGTCCTATGCCATCTTTAATCAATAGAAAAAAAATCAAACTGGAAAGATTGTGACTCGATTGTGACAAAAATCAAACTGGAAAGATTGTGACTCTCGATAAAATTATATACTCCGTCTAACAGTGTTTTTCCTCTTTAATACAGGTAAAATTCTCAGTGAATAGGAAATTTAAACCGCCACCACCCTCCATTAGCAGTGAATATTTCCATATTTGTGCCAGCTCTTTCCTGCTCATATGTTACACGTGCATTTATGTATGTGTTTCTGTGAACTCAGCAACATGTCGGCTAATGCTGGACTCTTTATTTCTACAAGGGACGGTCAAATCCCGTGTTCATTATACGGCAGTCTTCCTGAGTACAACATACGCACTGTACCTCCTTCTCCTCCTTATTTATGAGCACCTTTATCTAGTGGCCACAGTTTTCTGTGTATTACAGATAGTCTTAATAGACTTGGCCAAGAGGGGGAAGATGGCAATGGAAGGCATGGAGAAGAAGAATGAGGAAGAGGTGATGGAGGTGACGAAGGTGAAAGAAGAGATGAAATGGAAAGTCTTTTAAAGAAGGAATTGTTGTGGGGAAAAAGACTGCTTGCTTGTAAAGGAAAAAGTTTTTTATTAAAAAAGTTTTATAACTGAATTCTTTATTTTGTTGTTTTTCTGAGGATTCTGCTTTATATTATTAGGGCAAAGCACAGTGAAAACGTAGGAACCGGAAGCAATCATTAGTTTGCAGATTGTAATTTATTGCAAGTCTAGAACCAAAGAGAGCACCAGTAATATTAATTATTTCATTCCTTAATAATCCCGATCTGCCACACAGACCATTTTCAGATAGGCGATTTAAGCCCATCAATACATTGTACACAGGGAACCTGACGTTTTGAAATTCTCCAACTTCCTAATGCTGTCTCTCACTTTCCAACCCTCATCATCATTACAACAATGCCTGATTTATTTGCTCTTACAATTCTGATCCTTTCTGTGCAGTGACATGTTATAGATTTAATGCTTGAGAAGAATGGATTTATAAGGAAAATAAATAACTTAATGGTAGTTACTGGGCCTGGATATTCCACTGTCCAATGGTCCCAGTGTGGTCGCACACTTCAAAAACCACTGGTGTTTGCACCTTTTGGGAAGACAGATTCCGCAGCACAAATAAATCATCAAACCTATTCTATATCTCATTGTTTGATCAAATGCTGAAATCGGTGATTGTGCTGTTCTTCTTAGCTGAGCTCTGCTCTTAAAGGGACAGCTCATTAAAATGGATAAGGTGGCTGGTGTCCCTTGGCTCTGTTCAACAGGCAGGGATAAACTCTGCCTTAATTATACCAGTCCACATCAACAATGGGCGGAAATGATATGCAGAGACTACTCAGCCCACGCTCTGAGCCTATCTTCCCATAGCACTGTTTAGCGTGAGGTACACTCCAAGAGGGAAATTTAGCTTGTCCCCCTACGAGATTCTATTTGGTTCAGCTCCCAGGCTAGGCTGTTACTTTCCTCAGCAGCTCCAAATTCAGTCAGATGCAATGGTAAATTACATAACTGCTCTCTCTCATGCCTTGACCAAAATCCATGCGCAAGTGTTTTCTTCTATTCCAGATCCAGTGTCTGATACAATCACCCATAAGTTACTCCCTGGTGATTGGGTTCTGGTTAAGAAATTCCTGAGAAAGCACACACTTGAGCCAAGATTTCATGGTTTATTCCAAGTCCTTCTAACTACATCTACCTCAGTAAAACTAGCTGGGAAGGACACTTGGATACACGCTTCACACTGCAAGAAAGTTCCAGCTCCAGAGGAAGCTTTACTGTGATATTGTCTCTTGTACTTTTCCACAATCCCAACATTCGACTATATACAAAGACATACCTAATAAAAAGGACCCACACATTTGTGTGACTGGTGACCATTGGGGACATCACTGTAGTTCCTGGAAAGCAGCGGGTTGGAACACGGGCCGACCATGGAGTTACAGACCACAAAGTGCCTTAGATAGAGTGGACAGGAATGGGAAATCCTTGTTACACAGAATGACTATTAATTTTCGTAAAATGCCTATTTGCTCTGCATAACTATAATCAATATTATTCATAAGTTACTTAAAATGGCCGCTAGGGAATTTCCCCTGTAGTCAACACACACCCTTGAATTAACAAGATGGCGCTGGAATCTGGAGGAGAGCTCCATGATGCCAGTGACATCACACCCGGTAGGATGAGCAATTGATGAACCACTTAACACCTAACCAATTGCTTTACCGGACCCTCGGAATAAAGATTCCTCAAGTCTTTCATTAACCTGAAACTTGTGTCTGGTGTGAATTACTTTCGGAGCGTGCACGTAAATACTTATTAATTTGGACAGGGGCAGATATGCAAAAATATCAAGCACTTGATTTGATCCACAACAGCTTTTCTGTAAACCCAGCACAAATTTCTTGCAATTTTTCTTCACTTTTGATTAGAAACTAGAAACTGTTTTCCCAGCAACAGGCAATATGGTAATTTTCTCTAATGATTTTTAGGATAGAAAAATCTAAAATAACAACAGATTATTTTTTATATTTGGGTTTCATATAAAGAACATTCTCTAGGCTCATGTACAATTTAGTTCAAACTAGGTACCTTTGTAACCATAGCAGTGAGTTTGATATTCTAATCAAGATTATTGATACTATCAATGTAATCTTCAAACGTGGAAAAGAGCTGCTCCAACACATAAAAAGCATCATCTATGTATCTTCTCCAGATTTTACAAAACCCGAATAAGGGATGATTATACAAAAGGTGTATCTCAATGAAGTTTATATATATATATATATATATATATATATATATATATATATATTTACAGATAGATCGATTATTAATACTATTAATCAAATCTACCAACTTGTCCAAGAGCTGCTCCAACACATAACAAATATCTGGACAAGGTATGATTATATTTACACACACACATACATGTATATATATATGTATCTATAATAATTTCAACTCACTACTGGTAAGTCATTGGCAATTTATGGAGAGTATGCCATGGGCTCTCCAGGCTATAGATTTTAAGCTCTCTATGTATATAATATGTGTGTGCTTATATATTATTTAACTAGATGTATATAACAAATTCAAGTAGAGTCCAAGTTGATCACAGGAAAAGCAAATAAAGAAAAAACTCCACAAATGTAACATTTAACAATAATTAACAGCGCATGAACTCATATATTGTATATAATAGCGATTATGCACTACTTAGAAATCTATAAGGGACATAGGTATATATATTATTCATTGCTGTTAATAATATAAAAATCTATTTCTGTTTTTGTTGTTCGTACAGTCAATTTGAAGTTTAGATTAGAAGTTATATTTCATGCAAAAAAAGTACCTAATGGCCTTTTCAAACCCTCTGCTTTATCTATGAAAAAATAAGTAATAACAAAGTTGACATTGCAATACTTAGTAAGGCCTATGCACAAGAGCAGAGTCTGTGATGTCATAAATTACAGCAGAGTACGTCTAGGTAACACACAGTGATGTCATTTTCAAACATTCCGTGAACACTCACAGCACTCAGAGCTACACTTCACCTGGACAGTGGTTATATTAACTGGAAATATATATTTCCTACTCACCTGCAAAGGGATCTTGTGAAAAGGCACCTCTTGAGTACAGGACCGTTGACTTGTACTTTGCTATCCTATAAAACAAGTATAATGAGAATGGTGAGTGATTCTTTTTCTGCTTTATATCTATCTGTCTAGCTATCATTTTCAAATAATTAAAACAACTGAAATTACATGACATGCGCACAGTCGTTATTCGGCTTGTGGCATTTTGATCCCCATAACCCACCAATAAACACAGACACCAATTTCTGTTGGAAAATAAAAGTCCACAGCTTTATTTAAATTTTTCAATAAACAAGATAACAAATTGGGGTCATTGCCAAATAAAATTAATTTACCCCCACCCCCATCCGTACAGCATTAACCCAGACAATGACCCCATACCATAAACAATATATAACAATATAAATAACACATAAATATAACACACGGCCTACCAAAGAGGCCCCATAATTATAACTTTATTAACTGTAGGGGTGTACCGAGACACCCCTACACCACCAGGTTCGGAGCCACCGATGAGCTCGAACCAACAGACCACTTCCAACTCTGGCCTAATTCAACCTAAGCTTAGCCTAGCCACTTGCTAATCCACTTCCATCCCAATTACCCTAGCCCTATCCCGCCGCTGTGACCAAACGGGACCTGCTAAAAACCAGGGAGGGTGGGAGGGACAATTAACAGGTCAGTGCAGATTCTGATTAAAATGGCCATTTGCTAAAATGGCCGCTTAATATACTTGCACTTTTCACACCCTTTAACATGCTCCACCCTAATTCCCCACCCCTAAATCTATAGCTCCACCTGCCTACTCCTTGGCTCTGTCAAGGCCCATTCCCCTGACTGCGCTGATCCATGGGCTTCATGACATGCGCACAGTCGTTATTCGGCTTGTGGCATTTTGATCCCCATAACCCACCAATAAACACAGACACCAATTTCTGTTGGAAAATAAAAGTCCACAGCTTTATTTAAATTTTTCAATAAACAAGATAACAAATTGGGGTCATTGCCAAATAAAATTAATTTACCCCCACCCCCATCCGTACAGCATTAACCCAGACAATGACCCCATACCATAAACAATATATAACAATATAAATAACACATAAATATAACACACGGCCTACCAAAGAGGCCCCATAATTATAACTTTATTAACTGTAGGGGTGTACCGAGACACCCCTACACCACCAGGTTCGGAGCCACCGATGAGCTCGAACCAACAGACCACTTCCAACTCTGGCCTAATTCAACCTAAGCTTAGCCTAGCCACTTGCTAATCCACTTCCATCCCAATTACCCTAGCCCTATCCCGCCACAGCCCGAGACTTGATCCCTTAATGTCTCGAGCGCCCCCCACCACACAGAAATAGGGCCCGGGAAATCCCCTCCTGAAAACCTAGGTTAAGCAAGTCACAACCAACCTCCGAAAGGTGCACCCCATCCTTACGATAATACCCAGGTAACATACCCTCTAGCTCCCAATGCCTGACCGGGACCCCACCTGACCTCCTAACGAAAACAGACATGGCCTTGTTAACTTTCCCCCGACATCTCGCCACCGCAGCTGTGTCCCTGGCGTGTCTCGAATTAAATCTAGGCACCATCTCAGACCATACTATAACCACTCCCGGCACCCGCTCCCGAAGGCGATCCAAATCCCGCTTCATCCTCCTAATTAACTCCCTCTGAGGGATAAGCCCCAAATCGTTACCCCCACCATGTATCAGTATTACGTCCGGGGGATTTCCTTCCAACAATTTTTCAAAAATCACTCCACTAATGCTCTGCCAGCTGAAACCACGAAAACCAAACCATTTTAACTGCACAGTGTCCTGAAGAAAGCCCAGTTGTGATCCATTCCTCCGAACTGCGGCCCTCTTCTGCGCCCAATAAACGTAAGAGTGACCCACCAACCATACAACCCGACCTAGAAAGAAACACAAGTTATTAACTAGCAGAGCATTGAAACCACACTTTCAAACCAACCAGACCCCCCCTTCAAACCAACTTATCCGTTCGTACATATGTCCTAAAACGCGCGGACTCCCACCGACCTATCTGTTTAATCCGGTCATCCCCGAGTCCAAGCCGCGCTGCTTCCGTTGCAGCCCCTATGCGAAATGAATGAGTGCCAAATTGCATGGGATGCAAACCCAACTGCCGCAGCCCCATGCGAAAGACCCTGACAAATTGGAAGCGCGACAGCGCAAGACCATCCTTGTGAACGAGGAAGCACCCCAAGCCTTGAGGGCGAACGCCTAAGTATTTGTGCCCGCATGCTACTGGGCAGACTTCCGACCCTGGCAACGCAAACAAAATTATTGTCTTACCTCTCCCAAAGACATCCGTCTTGGAGCACCTCAGGCGTATCTCGACTTTGTCCTGCCCCAGCACCACATCCTCGAACCGGATCCCGTTCGCCCCGAACTTATTAGAGCTGACCAGTTCACCGATGCGGAACGCCCCAAAGAACGCCCAGACAAAAGCCACGGTAAACAAAAGCACTTCAAACGGAGATGTACAAACGTCATGCAACCCTTCTGTCAAGCCCTGTAGAATGTTAAACGACACAGGTCGTCTTGAGTCTACAGTCCTTCGTCCTTTACGAAAGCCGCGTAACGCCTGCCTCACCAAAAAAGTTTTTTTATGTAATATTACCCGTGAATTTAAACCAAAATGCCAATGCTGACATGTAACGGTCCACCTTCGCGGGAGAAGCCCCTCCCGCGAATAACCGACACAACAACCATAAGAGCGTGTCCAACCTACCTGCCGGCGAATTCGCCCCTCCAGACTGCCCCATCATCTCCTCCCATTCATACCATACCCTGGTGTACGCTGTCCACGTTCCGGGCGCCAGGGAACTTCTTATAAAGCCCCCAAGCAAGACGTCCCGAGCCGCCACATCTCCGCCGGGCATGCCTGACCCGTCTCCCGAGCTCCCGGCGCCGCTGCCCAAAAACGCTCCCACTGTGAACGAGATAAGGCGTCAGCGACAACATTCAACAATCCCGGGACATGTTTTGCCCTAAACACAATATTCCAAGACATGCACAGCAGCACCAAGCGCCTCAACAACCGTACCACAGGCAGAGAAGAGGCCGAGATATTATTAACTGCCTGCACCACCGCCATGTAATCGGAGTGAAAGATCACCTTCCTGTTCGCGAGCTCTTCGCCCCATAAAGATACCGCCACTACCACAGGAAAGAGCTCTAGAAAGGCCAGGTTCCTGATCAAGGCGCTTTCCTTCCATGCCTCCGGCCACTCTTCCGCGCACCACCTCCCTGCCAGGTAAGGCTTGAAACCTACGCTCCCGGAAGCGTCCGTAAATAAGCCGATTTCTTCCGACGAGGCTGCCTCATCCCTAAAATACACCCTACCATTGAACTCCTGCAGGAAACACAACCAAACATCCAGATCAGCCTTCATCGCAGCGGAGACTCTGATATAATGACCCGGTAATCGCACACCGCAAGTTGCTCGAGCCAACTGCCTGCAAAAAACCCTCCCCATAGGGATCACTTTACAAGCAAAGTTCAAGCTCCCCAGCAGGGACTGTAACTGCCTCAAGGTCACCTTCTTCGAACCCCTGACTACCCCCACCCGCTGGCGGAGCGCTGTCAGTTTATCCGATGGTAACCTACATTCACCCTTCACCGAATGTATCTCCAGCCCTAGGAAGCTCAAGCATACCGTCGGGCCCACCGTCTTCTCAGCCGCCAACGGGATCCCAAAGACCTGTGCCACCCATTGCAACACCCCCAGTATTTGCCCACAACGATCGGACCCTGCCGGTCCTACGCACAAAAAGTCGTCCAGATAGTGCACTACTGCACCCCCAGCCGACTCCTGACGCACCACCCATTCAAAGAAAGAGCTGAACTTTTCAAAGTATGAGCAAGAAATAGAGCAGCCCATGGGCAAACACAAATCCACGAAAAAACCCTCATCAAAGAAACATCCCAATAAATGGTGACATGTCGGGTGAATAGGAAGCAACCTGAAAGCTGCCTCCACGTCCACCTTCGCCATCAACGCTCCCGGCCCCGCTCTCCGTACCAACTCGACCGCTTGATCGAATGATGCGTAGGAAACGGAGCTTAGGGCCGCGTCAATGTCGTCGTTAACAGAAGCCCCTTTTGGGTAAGACAAATGGTGTATCAACCGAAATTTGCCTGGCTCCTTCTTGGGGACCACCCCCAACGGAGACACCCTCAAGTTCGGCATAGGTGGGACCGCATAGGGTCCCGCCATCCTGCCAAGCCGTACCTCCGACATCATTTTTTCCCGCACCACCCCTGGGTGATCCCGAACGGATCGTAAATTCAAACATAAAGTCCCTGGCCCCTTCCCTTTGAACGGTATCATAAACCCCTCTGTGAATCCTTTCCTCAAAAATTCCGCGTCAGCCCGGTTAGCGTAGCGCTTTAGCCACGGCAGCATCTCGCCTACCTTCACCGGAGTTGCCCCCAGTGGCAGCGGCAGGGGCCGTGGCGCCGCTGGGACCTCCCCCACTAGCCGGTTTGCCTCTCTTGAAGCACCTATTAACTCCATGCGCACCGCCGCAACCGGAACACTCGTGTTTGAATCTACACGACGAGCCCCATTTACATTGGCCCTCGTTGAAGAGCCAGCAGAAACCCTTCTTTTGTCCGGCCGGCGCCGCTCCCCCAGGTGCTGCACCGGCCGCCCCGTGAAAGGGCGCAGCCTTCTGCGCCATCATGAGCCGCATCCACAGGGGCAGATCCATCTGATCCCATCTCATGCTCGGGTTCGCTGCTAAACGCTGGCGGAATTGCTCATCGTATTTCCACCAAGCAATACCGCCGTACGTCCGGTAAGCGTCCCCTATCCCGTCTAAGTAGCAAAAAAGCTGCGAACAGCGATCGGGAAACTTTTCCCCGATGACGCTGGCCAGTATGCAAAAAGCCCGCAGCCAGTTCGCAAACGTCTTGGGGATCTTCCGATACCTACGCTTCTTCTCTTCTTCCTCCTTCTTCGCATCCTTTTTATCCTCATCCTTTAGATCGAGGAACTCCTCCAGAGGAAGAAGAGAAAAAACCTCTACGAACTCACCTTTCCAAATCCTGTCCTTTACCTCAGACTTCAGGTGACATCCCAAGGGGCCTGCGAAAGAGACATGCACATTCTGCCGCCCCTGCATCGGAAACCTCCCCTCCTCCGACCGAACCTAAGCCTGTCTTCTCACCTGGTTCAGGCGTACTCCGTCCGGAGACACCACTCACCGCCCCCTTAGCCTGTCCCGTTGTCCCGGAACCCGCTTCCGGAACCCATACCCTCGAAAATTGCGGTGAAGCCCCCTCCCCACCGACCCAGGAATCTAACAACGATTTTAGGCAAGTTAACATGGAATCAGAATGTGATGTAACAGGCAACTCACCGCCAGAGCCTCCGGCCGCGGAGGGCCGCGGGGTCGTTTTCCTTCCATCCGCCGCGTGCGGCTCCGGAGTGTCCAGTTGACGCCGACTCCCTTCTGCCGGATCCCGCCGTGGGACCGTAGGTGTACCGCTCCATGACCTGTAAGGAGAAGAACACCTGGGTAGTCTGTTCGAGTGCCCGTCTACCCGCCCTTCCTCCTTACGTTCCCTGCCGTCAACCCTGCGCCTCTCCCGCCTAGTAACCAGGCCCTCTAGGCCGTAAGAACTCTCCGGCCGTCCTTGGGTGCTCCCGTTAGAGGACCCAGACTCGCTGCGCCGTTCCCTTCTCCTCCTGGCCCTGCAGACTGATCCCCGCCTACTGTACCCGTCAGTAGACGGGCTCCTCTCCCTGACACACCCTGCCCGGTTTTGCCTGGCGCCTGCCCCGCGCCGCCTCTTGTATTCCGCAGGCCTAGGGTTGTCTCTGTAATCCTGCCGTCCCCGGGAGCAACATTTATGGCCCTCCCGTCCACTCCTAACCCCGCTGTCAGAGTGTGTGTCATACCCCTGAGACAATCCCTCACTGTCCGCTCCTCTGTCCACCGGGGACGCGCTGCGCTGCGCTGGCCCTGACAAGCGGAACCCCTTCCGTTGCCGTCCTGACTTGGTCCTGCTGCCCTAGCTGGGTGACCTGTCCTGCTGTCCCCCCGCTGCCTTGCCTGGGCCTTGTCTCGCCCGCCTGATCGACTCCCCCTCCACTGGCGTCCCTTGCTGCCCTCTGAGGTGGTGTCAGCCCGTCCTCCCCAGTCCCCAGTGCCTTTCCTTGCCGCCCGGTATTTAAACCGGCGGCAGACTCACCGAGACGTGTCTGGGCTCCATCCACACCTCCGACATCCTCTGCGGTCCCGGTCTCCTCGGAGGCCGTCGCCAATTTTGCCGCCTTGCCGCCCGCCGTCCTGCGAGCAGCGCTCCTCGTGGTAGGCCGCGACACCATGCCAGGCCTAGTCGCCGCCCTTGCCTTACCGGCGCCGCGTCGCACAGACGGGGCCGTCGGCGTTTGCGATAGCTCCGACCGGCCTGCCTCCACAACCGATGAGCCGCTCGCCTCTCTGGATGGACTCCGTCTCCGACGCGCTGCGGGCATCACGCCCGGGCTCAGCCGCTGGGACGGTCTCGCCCTCCGCACCGAGCGCCTCTCCACAGCCGCCGGGGGGTTACCGCTGGTCCCAGGAACCGCCAGTTGCTGTTGCAGCCATGCCATCCCCCTGTCTCTCACGGCTGCTCTCACACCGTCCAGGATCTCTTCAAGCGAAGCCATCTGAAAAACAGAAGAAAAGAAACCACACAACCTGCCAAAACAATTAACAGGTCAGTGCAGATTCTGATTAAAATGGCCACTTGCTAAAATGGCCGCTTAATATACTTGCACTTTTCACACCCTTTAACATGCTCCACCCTAAATCCCCACCCCTAAATCTATAGCTCCACCTGCCTACTACTTGGCTCTGTCAAGGCCCATTCCCCTGACTGCGCTGATCCATGGGCTTCAAATTTTAAGTTTTTATTTTGTTACTTTTTTGCATTAAATAAAAACCTAAAGGAACACTGCTCAATTCTATACCATTTAGGAATTGAATCACTATGTTCATGCAGCCCTAGTCACAACTCCCTGCATGTGACTTACACAACTTTCCTAAACACTTCCTGAAAAGAGCTTTGTAAAGCTTACACTTCCTTTACTACAAATTATGTTTAATTTAGAATTTCGTATCTCCTACTCTGTTAATAGCTTGCTAGACCATGCAGGGGTATCTTGTGTGTGATTAAAGTTTAATTTGAATAGCAGGAGATAAAAACGTTTAAAATAAGTAACATCTAAAAGAAAATTACATGTTTTTTTGCAGGCTTTGTGATTTACAGCCAGGGGAGGTGTAGCTAGGGCTGGATAGACAGAATTAAAAGTGATTTTACTTCAAAATGGTAGAGAATTGAGCAGTAAGACTTCAGAGGCATAATGTATACAGAAAAACTGCTTCATTAATATAAAGTTGTTTTGGTGATTATACTGTTACTTTAAAATATGAGCTTAAACAGCAACACAATAATAAAATGCTTAGATATTAATAACAATAATTAATTATTGATTATAAAGTCCTTACTGATTTCCTTGTGCTAAACATAAAGTATTGATATAAACTCCATATAAATACACCATAGGTGATTGTTAAAATAATGGAATCCAACGTTTATTTCTTATGCTGCCGGCAGCCATATATCAATTTTCCCAGAAACCACTGCTTTGACCTTTCAATACCCATGACATATGCACCGTCGTTATTCGGCAGGTGCTACTTTTAGTTTTACCTTAAATAAAACACTGACACCAAATTTATCTGTTGGATTATAACGTCCACAGCTTTATTAATTATTAAATATATAAATAAATAAATTAACAATTTAGGGTCATTGTCCAGCTAACATTATATTACTATCCCCCGCACAATACCCCTGACAATGACCCTATCTTTTGAACAATAATTAACATTCACTTAACATATAACTAGTAACACACGGCCTACCAGAGAGGCCCCAAAACCATACTGTTAACTGTAGGGGTGTACCCAGACACCCCTGCCCCCTAGGTTCGTAGCCACCGAAGAGCTTGAACCTACCAACACTCTAATCCATCTGGCCTACTCCAGAATAGGCCTTGGCCTGTCCATTCCCAATTCCAGCTAACTCCTGGCTTTAACACGCCCTGTTCCCGCCGCTGTGACCAAACGGGATCAAACCTCAACTATAGGGAGGGAGGGAGGGACAAGTGACAGGTCAGTGCAATTCAGATTAACTGGCTCCTCACTTAAGATGGCCGCCTATTTACACTACCTGACTCCTCCCCTACTTAGCCCCGCCCTAAACCATCCCATAATTTTCCACCTGCCCACTTCCTGGCCTTGTCAAGGCCCACTCCCCTGTTTCACTGTTCCATGGGCTTCATACCACTCATTGTTACCCTTTTCTGTTCCTCCAGACACAGTTGATATTTATTTGTGTAATTTTCTCTTCATTTATTCACCAACCCATGCTTCCATAATATGTCCAACTTTGCTCTGCATATAAAACCAGCTGCTGCAACAGGATTCTGTTCACACACTTTATTTCAGATACCAGTCCTGTTTTTTACAGCTCCCTTCTTTCCACATTCTATCCCTCTCAATCTACTACCTGCCCAATGCATATGGCTACCAACAGGCTATTTCACTGTCAGACTGCCTAAAGTGAGTGGTAGCTAACAATTGGTCAGATTTGTTTGTCTCTAATAGATATTCCAGTTATTGGGTACATTGCTGTGTCCTATGCCATCTTTAATCAATAGAAAAAAAATCAAACTGGAAAGATTGCGACTCGATTGTGACAAAAATCAAACTGGAAAGATTGTGACTCTCGATAAAATTATATACTCCGTCTAACAGTGTTTTTCCTCTTTAATGCAGGTAAAATTCTCAGTGAATAGGAAATTTAAACCGCCACCACCCTCCATTAGCAGTGAATATTTCCATATTTGTGCCAGCTCTTTCCTGCTCATATGTTACACGTGCATTTATGTATGTGTTTCTGTGAACTCAGCAACATGTCGGCTAATGCTGGACTCTTTATTTCTACAAGGGACGGTCAAATCCCGTGTTCATTATACGGCAGTCTTCCTGAGCACAACATACGCACTGTACCTCCTTCTCCTCCTTATTTATGAGCACCTTTATCTAGTGGCCACAGTTTTCTGTGTATTACAGATAGTCTTAATAGACTTGGCCAAGAGGGGGAAGATGGCAATGGAAGGCATGGAGAAGAAGAATGAGGAAGAGGTGATGGAGGTGACGAAGGTGAAAGAAGAGATGAAATGGAAAGTCTTTTAAAGAAGGAATTGTTGTGGGGAAAAAGACTGCTTGCTTGTAAAGGAAAAAGTTTTTTATTAAAAAAGTTTTATAACTGAATTCTTTATTTTGTTGTTTTTCTGAGGATTCTGCTTTATATTATTAGGGCAAAGCACAGTGAAAACGTAGGAACCGGAAGCAATCATTAGTTTGCGGATTGTAATTTATTGCAAGTCTAGAACCAAAGAGAGCACCAGTAATATTAATTCTTTCATTCCTTAATAATCCCGATCTGCCACCCAGACCATTTTCAGATAGGCGATTTAAGCCCATCAATACATTGTACACAGGGAACCTGACGTTTTGAAATTCTCCAACTTCCTAATGCTGTCTCTCACTTTCCAACCCTCATCATCATTACAACAATGCCTGATTTATTTGCTCTTACAATTCTGATCCTTTCTGTGCAGTGACATGTTATAGATTTAATGCTTGAGAAGAATGGATTTATAAGGGAAAATAAATAACTTAATGGTAGTTACTGGGCCTGGATATTCCACTGTCCAATGGTCCCAGTGTGGTCGCACACTTCAAAAACCACTGGTGTTTGCACCTTTTGGGAAGACAGATTCCGCAGCACAAATAAATCATCAAACCTATTCTATATCTCATTGTTTGATCAAATGCTGAAATCGGTGATTGTGCTGTTCTTCTTAGCTGAGCTCTGCTCTTAAAGGGACAGCTCATTAAAAAGGATAAGGTGGCTGGTGTCCCTTGGCTCTGTTCAACAGGCAGGGATAAACTCTGCCTTAATTATACCAGTCCACATCAACAATGGGCAGAAATGATATGCAGAGACTACTCAGCCCACGCTCTGAGCCTATCTTCCCATAGCACTGTTTAGCGTGAGGTACACTCCAAGAGGGAAATTTAGCTTGTCCCCCTACGAGATTCTATTTGGTTCAGCTCCCAGGCTAGGCTGTTACTTTCCTCAGCAGCTCCAAATTCAGTCAGATGCAATGGTAAATTACATAACTGCTCTCTCTCATGCCTTGACCAAAATCCATGCGCAAGTGTTTTCTTCTATTCCAGATCCAGTGTCTGATACAATCACCCATAAGTTACTCCCTGGTGATTGGGTTCTGGTTAAGAAATTCCTGAGAAAGCACACACTTGAGCCAAGATTTCATGGTTTCTTCCAAGTCCTTCTAACTACATCTACCTCAGTAAAACTAGCTGGGAAGGACACTTGGATACACGCTTCGCACTGCAAGAAAGTTCCAGCTCCAGAGGAAGCTTTACTGTGATATTGTCTCTTGTACTTTTCCACAATCCCAACATTCGACTATATACAAAGACATACCTAATAAAAAGGACCCACACATTTGTGTGACTGGTGACCATTGGGGACATCACTGTAGTTCCTGGAAAGCAGCGGGTTGGAACACGGGCCGACCATGGGGTTACAGACCACAAAGTGCCTTAGATAGAGTGGACAGGAATGGGAAATCCTTGTTACACAGAATGACTTTGTGCAAACCAACTGGGTCTACTCCAATGAAACTTACCTTAAACATAGAACACCCTAGTCCAGGAGACACTGGAGAGTATATAATGGGAATGTACTGGAGAGGGGGTAGTTCATACAATAAATTGGGAACTTTCTATTTACAAGACATGCACACATCACCTGAGTGGGTAGATACAAGACATATGACCATCAACCCTCTCAAACCCCACATTAAGACTCTTAAAGACATGGTAGCCATAGCTAACCCTACATTTGAAGACACTATGGCAGTAGAGACTCTTTTTTCAGACACTAATCTATGGCTTGAGTGGATGAGATATAATGCTAATTCTCATAATAAAACTAACTGTTATGTTTGTGGTGGAGCCAGACCCCATCTAGGTACAGTGCCTCTAAATCTACCTCCTGATGTTGAAACATGTTTCTTAAAGAACCACTCTAGTGCCAGGAAAACATACTCGTTTTCCTGGCAATAGAGTGCCCTGAGGGTGCCCCCACCCTCAGGGACCCCCTCCCGCCCGGCTCTGGAAAGGGGAAAGGGGTAAAAACTTACCTTTTTCCAGCGGTGGGCGGAGAGATCTCCTCCTCCGATCCTCCTCTTCTCCTCCCCGTCGGCTGAATGCGCGCGCGCGGCAAGAGCTGCGCGCGCATTCAGCCGGTCACATAGGAAAGCATTCATAATGCTTTCCTATGGACGCTTGCGTGCTCTCACTGTGATTTTCACAGTGAGAATCACGCAAGCGCCTCTAGCGGCTGTCAGTGAGACAGCCACTAGAGGAAATAGGGGAAGGCTTAACCCATTCACAAACATAGCAGTTTCTCTGAAACTGCTATGTTTATGAAAAAATGGGTTAACCCTAGAAGGACCTGGCACCCAGACCACTTCATTAAGCTGAAGTGGTCTGGGTGCCTAGAGTGGTCCTTTAAGTCTCTATGTGCAGTCAATTACAAACTCATCAGTATGTGAATCATGGAAGAAGACATACCCTCTAACCCAAAGGGATATCAGGCCACCTTATGGAGTCACAGTATATTCAGGTAATTACACTTGATACACTACACACAGTACCACAGGGAAGTTTGTGGGAAAATTCCCTTCTGGTTATTGTGCTACATACCGAAAGCCTCCAGCTACCCTGTTAATACATCAAGTTAAATACTTGAGAGACATTTATTGGCTATGTGGATACATGCAACTCAGATCCAAATTGACAGGCCTATGGTGGGGGGAATGTGCTTTTACTAAAGTTATCATGCCCATACACATAATATCAGACAACCACCAAGGCCCTCTTGACTCACCACACACATACTTTAGAGTAAAAAGAGACACTCCTGTACAGGGCAGTTTCGACCCTCACATATACATAGATGCCAAGGGGGGTGCCAAATGATTTTAAAGCCAGGGATGAGGTTGCAGCTGGATTCAAATCCTTGATTCCACTCATCACGGCCTATAAGAATGTAAATTGGATTAATTACATCTACTAAAACCAACAATGTTTTGTCAATTATACCAGAGATGCCCTCCAGGGACTGGCAGAACAATTACAAGCCACCTCCCAAATGTCATTTCAGAATAGGATGGCCATAGACATGATTCTGGCGGGGGAAAGGAGGTGTGTGTGAAATACTCCCAGATACCATGACATGCTGCACTTTTATCCCAGATAACACAGGCCCTAACGGGAAAGTAACTATGGCCATCGAGAAGCTTGAAAGCCTCTCTGAAGAGTTAAAAAGAAACTCAGGGATCACCAATTCCTGGGATAGATGGTTTGGATGGATAAACGGATGGCAGAAAGTACTCTTCCAAGTGGGTATGGCTGTCCTAACTGTAATGATTCTTTTCCTCTTCTTTGTCTGCTGTATAATGCCTTGTGCACAGAAATATTTGCAGAAGACTGTAGATCAAACCATTGACCGCACCACCCCAACATTCCTACACCAAGACATTGATGACGGAGCCTGTGACACAACACATGCACCTCTTCAGTCCCACCACATTAAGTATACAATTACTTCTCTCTAGGGAAACTATAGGGACAGCGTCTTGTCTAACGGGTAAAAAGTCTGTTGCGGAGATGTAGTGGACAAGCCGCTACGGGTTCTAGTGCAGTGAAGAGTTCAAGAAAACATGTTTGAGAAGATGAGCAGCAGCCTATTAGGGATATTATTAGGGATAGATAGTAGTTGTTTACATCGTAAATAGTAATTTTTAGGGGGGACTGTTGTGGACAGAATATTAACTCTATTAATTTTCGTAAAATGCCTATTTGCTCTGCATAACTATAATCAATATTATTCATAAGTTACTTAAAATGGCCGCTAGGGAATTTCCCCTGTAGTCAACTAACACCCTTGAATTAACAAGATGGCGCTAGAATCTGGAGGAGAGCTCCATGATGCCAGTGACATCACACCCGGTAGGATGAGCAATTGATGAACCACTTAACACCTAACCAATTGCTTTACCGGACCCTCGGAATAAAGATTCCTCAAGTCTTTCATTAACCTGAAACTTGTGTCTGGTGTGAATTACTTTGGGAGCGTGCACGTAAATACTTATTAATTTGGACAGGGGCAGATATGCAAAAATATCAAGCACTTGATTTGATCCACAACAGCTTTTCTGTAAACCCAGCACAAATTTCTTGCAATTTTTCTTCACTTTTGATTAGAAACTAGAAACTGTTTTCCCAGCAACAGGCAATATGGTAATTTTCTCTAATGATTTTTAGGATAGAAAAATCTAAAATAACAACAGATTATTTTTTATATTTGGGTTTCATATAAAGAACATTCTCTAGGCTCATGTACAATTTAGTTCAAACTAGGTACCTTTGTAACCATAGCAGTGAGTTTGATATTCTAATCAAGATTATTGATACTATCAATGTAATCTTCAAACGTGGAAAAGAGCTGCTCCAACACATAAAAAGCATCATCTATGTATCTTCTCCAGATTTTACAAAACCCGAATAAGGGATGATTATACAAAAGGTGTATCTCAATGAAGTTTATATATATATATATATATATATATATATATATATATATATATATATATATATATATTTACAGATAGATCGATTATTAATACTATTAATCAAATCTACCAACTTGTCCAAGAGCTGCTCCAACACATAACAAATATCTGGACAAGGTATGATTATATTTACACACACACATACATGTATATATATATATATGTATCTGTTACGGACCGTTTCAGCATAAAAGGGGAAAAATCGGTTTAGGCGGTAATCCCCTTTTCCCAAAAAGGCACAGCTACTGTAAAAGCACCAAAACTCACGAATTTGGATATAAATGAATGCACCAAACTCCCGAACTGCATACCAGGGAATAAGATAGCACTCTAAGCTGGAACCTCACGAATAGCTGCTAGCAGATGAATAGGAAAAGCAGACATCAGCTTACACTCCTAGCAGTCAAACTCCAACAGCATACGGTGAATCCCCCCAAGAACAAGACAAGGCTCCGTGTTGAAGGTCAAGCAGTGGTCTGTTTATTCAGGGCTACCTGCCCCTGTATTTATGCAGGTCTCCCACCTGGTGGACACTCCCCTAGGGGACCAGATGGAAGACTGAAACAGCAGACAGACATGTATCAGATTAGTACACACAGCCACAATACTTTCCCATAATGCATCTTGGTTTCCTCCTCTCTGTCCTGGAGATAATTAATGAAGTAATTCAATTATCTCCTAGGACAAAGGCCAGACTCCATTATGCACATGGTGACACAGAAACAGACTATCACTTTAAAATACATACAGACACATTTTATACACAAAACATAGACATGTAACATATCCCCAGATAGCTCAGGTCTGGGTGCACATTATTATGTGAATGGCACCCAGATCACACAAATACATTTTAATTGCCATGGAGCCAAAGTCTTTAATTATACGAACAGGCTCCATGGCAGGCTATCTGGGTTACTACAGTTCACATAAAACATAAACTACCGAATTTCCCTGCATTCACCAAATCCATACGAATGAGAACCAGGGGCTGGAGGTTCAGCGGTGCCTGCACGGAAAAGTGTCCGATTTTGGTGCATGAAAACCGGGCAGAAAAGTGCTGGCTGCCCGGGGAGCTCCAGAACAGCGCCACCTAGCGGCCGCTAAGTGTAACAGCGGCCACACAGTTAACAGGCAATTTTATAACAAGACACGGAGGCTCATATTGCATATCCCTTTCTTTACTGTTGACAAATAGCAGCAAAGGAAACAAACAGAATGAAAAAAGAATGAACATGTGATAACATAGGCCCCTCCCCCTCAGGTCCCAGTATAACAGGCAGCACTTCCCTTCCATTTCCCTCTTTCTTTGCTGCTCTGACACAAAGATAAGTACATGCCATATTTCTCTTATATACTGTTCATTGATAATTTTTCTCTTATTTAACTTGTATTGATTTAGTCTTTTATTTTCTATGGTTAGTATTTGTCTCTTTATACACTAGCCTCAGGGCCCAGACCTCCCCTGCTTATGTAATCTTGTCTGTTTCTTCTGCTCGAGCGCCTTTCTGCGCACTTCTTCTTGTTTCGTAGTTTTACCGCGTATCTCGCGGGTGCCGCGAATCCCGCGAGATTCCCGGCGGCCATTTTCTGACATCCTGTCCCTACCTCTTAGTGTGTCGCTGGTCTGGGCCCTGGTGAGAGCGTTTTTTCCTTGCTTAGTTTGTTTGGGTGACTAACCCATACGTCCTTATTTCCTATCACCATCATGCCTAAACCCAGACTATCTACTGGGTCCGCTCACTCTGGGGAGTCGGATTCCCCAGTAATCAGAACTGAGGCCCCTGTCACCTCAGATATTTCGCCTTCTATGGCGGATGGGAATACCCAACCCGGTGGACCACAGTTTCTAGCGCTACAGCGCTCAGTAACAGACGCCATTATGGCTGCTATGGGGTCTATGTCCTCCACCCTCTCCCACACCATTTCACAAGCCCTCTTGCCCCGTCCTTCTGACGAGCAACTCTCGGGCACCTTGACACCCCAGGGAGAGGTGTCTAAAGGGGACTTCAAAATGGCTGCCCGTAAGTCCAAACACTCCTCTGCCTCCAGAAACACCATGACTGGCGTACCTTCGGTCGCCCCAGAAAGCGTGTCCCATCCACGCAAAAGAGCCTTTCCGCGCCAGGCAGAACGGGCGCGGCTATGGAAATGTGCTAGAGCACAGATTGAGAGCGACACCGACTCAGAAATCGGGTCAAATGAGGAGGCTATGAACGAGTCAGATACCGACTCTGATGCGGATTCCGCCGATGGCGCTCTTGACCTCCTTTCCTCTGCTCAGGCAGAGATGCCCGGAGGCGAGACAGGGACCAGGAACCCCGCGGCTGCGGGGCCATCCCTCGTGGATCCTTCGGGGGTCCCACTCTTCGACCCGGATGACCTTCATCATCCGAGGTCGGCGGAGTGGCTCCCGGCCGACCACGTTGCCACATACCTGGAAAATTGGGTCAGAAAACCCTTAAGCAAGGCGGCCCGCAACAAATTGAGGGCGGAGTGTCCTAGGCCTCTGGTGCCCAACAAGGTGTGTGACACCCCAGAGGTTGATCCTAAAATGACTCAGTTCCTCACTAAACTGGGCTGGAATCCCCGTAAAGGACTAGAGTCCGCTTTGAAGTCCTGCCAGGACAAGCACCTGGACATATTCGGGCCTTTGGCCAAACTATTTGACTTGGCGGAAGACGCCAGAGCGGAGAACCGCATGGTCGACCCTGAAGACCTTAGAGGTTGGGTCCAGAGAGCAATTTGTATTGCTGGGAGCGTAAATACCTCCCTATCTATTGAAAGGCGTAAAGCCATATTATTCAAAATTGAGCCCAAACTGGCCAACCTCGCCCTTACGGAGGCGGGCCAAGACGCCCAAGGACTCCTCTTCGGAGATTCCTTCATTAAAGACTTAGGGCGTTTTGTGGGAGCATTCACGGCTCTAGACAAGGCCCAGGCCTCCATGAGGCGAGTATTCCAGGGGCGGGTCTCTACCAGGGCCGGCAGAATCAGGAGCCGTCTGTCCGGCCGCAACTATCCCCAATCCCGTGGCACGGGAAGAGGCTCCTTTCAACACTATAACCAGTACCAGGAGACCTCCCGCCCCATGTTTTTTCCATCCCGCGGACGTCAATGGCGATCCAGAGGCCTTCGGGGTAACCCAAACTCAAGACGACCATACGGTGAGTTGCCTTATACCACACATTTCTTCTCCGGGTTACATAGGGGGCAGACTCCAACATTTTTTCCCAGCCTGGTCGCAAATCACTTCAGATCCCTGGGTACTGGCCACTATACGGGGCTTCAATATAGAACTCACCTGCCGCCCTACACACATTCCCCCTCCTCGACCGATCCGCTTTTCCCTCCAGGATCGCTGTCGGATCGACGAAGAACTTTCAACCCTCCGGTCCAAAGGGGCTATCGAACTAGCACCCCCCAACCCTGCGGGCGTAATAAGCAATATATTCCTAGTGGAAAAGAAAGGCGTCCAATTGAGGCCAGTCATAAATTTGCGCCCCCTCAATGCCGTAGTCAGGTACCGCCATTTCAAGATGGAGGGTATTCACCTGCTAAGGGATCTCCTCCTTCACGGAGACTGGCTAGCGAAACTAGACCTAAAAGACGCGTACCTGACAGTGCCAATAGCGGAGGCCTCTCGGGACCTCCTACGCTTTTACTGGCGACACGAAACATGGCGGTTCACCTGTCTGCCCTTTGGCCTATCCTCAGCCCCGTGGTGCTTCACAAAGCTTCTACGGCCCGTTATGGCCTGGCTACGCAGTCGAGGAGTTCGACTAATCGTCTACCTAGACGACATTCTCCTCATGGCTCAGGAGCGTTCCACCCTCCTCACACATCTCCGACTAGCCATAAACCTCCTGTCACGCTTAGGTTTCATAATCAACTGGGAAAAGTCATGCCTGACCCCCGCCACCCGCTTGGAATTCCTAGGATTCCAAGTGGATTCGGGGGCTGCAACACTGAGTCTCCCGATATCCAAGATTCGATCCATCCGCAAAGAATTGCGCAGGGCCCTTATCCGACCCCAACTCACCTTTGGCACGCCTCATAGGCCTGCTGGCCTCTTCAATCCAGGCCGTGTTCCCAGGCCCACTCCACTACCGAGCGCTACAGCGCCTAAAGATCGCTCACCTAAGAGCCGGGGCATCCTACGCAGACCTGGTCTCTCTGGACAACGAGACGAAAGACGAGTTGCGATGGTGGATTCTCAACCTGTCTGCATGGAATGGCAAAGCCATCTTCGGCTCAATGCCGGAATTCACGATCGACTCGGATGCGAGTCTACACGGTTGGGGAGCCCACTGCGAGGGAATCTCAACTGGGGGCCGGTGGTCGGAGTCCGAAGCCCGACTACATATCAATGCCCTGGAGCTTCTGGCAGGCTCCTTCGCCATCCGCAGCTTCACCAAGGACCGTGCCCTATCATGTATACGGCTCCGCATGGACAATGTTTCGGCGGTGAGATATGTCAACCACCTGGGTGGTACACAGTCGGCGGTCTTGGCCAGGTTGGCGAAAGATTTTTGGGAATTCTGCCTGGAACGGAACCTGATGGTCTACGCGGAGTACTTACCTGGTCTGCACAACGTCCAGGCGGACTGGGGTTCACGTTATCTTTCAGACACCAGCGACTGGAGATTAGCCAGGAAGGTGTTCTCCAATATTTCATCTCTCTGGGGACCATTTACCATAGACCTTTTCGCCTCCCGGCTCAATGCCCAACTCCCACGCTTCTTCAGCTGGAGGCCGGATCCAATGGCGGAGGCAGTGGATGCCTTCCTGCAAGATTGGCAGGGAGGCCTCCTCTATGCCTTTCCCCCATTTTCCATGATCCCTCGCTCACTCCTGCAAGCCCGCAAACACCGGGCGGAGCTAGTCATGGTCACCCCATTCTGGGAAACGCAGTCTTGGTTTCCCCAAATACTCGAGATGACGTTGGACTACCCTCGACTCCTGCCGGGACACCACGACCTGCTGCAAGACCCGACGGGGCGCTATCATCCCCTCCGGCTAGAGGGCTCTCTCCCACTTCTAGCTTGGCGAATCTCCGGGGACCCTGGGAAATCCCAGGAGTTTCGGACGCAACTAGACACTTATTGGCAGCAGCATGGGCTCCCGGCACTAGACGGGCATATGGGTCAGCTTGGCGAGCTTGGGCTAGCTGGTGCATGGCTCGGAACGAGGATCCCGTTTCGGCCCCTGTAACAACGGTCCTGCAGTTCCTGACGTCCCTCTTCGAAGCCGGTAAGGCTTACAGGACTATTAACCTTTACCGTTCCGCTATCTCGGCTATTCACCAAGGTTTCGAGGGCCGCCCCGCGGGACAACACCCTCTTGTGTGCCGACTCGTCAAGGGTTCTAGATTTTCAAGGCCGCCCAGGCCCCGCTACTCCACGACCTGGGATGTTTCCGTTGTATTGGCTTTCCTCTCATCCTGGCCCGCTAACGCTGGACTCTCCCTCAAACAGCTGTCCGCCAAATTGGTGTGCCTGCTCTGTCTCATCTCATGCAAGAGAGTCTCGGATGTTAGTGCACTAGACGTCGATGCCAAGTCATACACCCCGGACGGGGTAAATTTTAACATCAGCAGGCGCACTAAGACTTCCATCAAAGCGGTATCCTACCCTAGTTTCCCTGCCTCTCCTTCGCTATGCCCAGTGACCTGCCTTCGTGAATATGAATCTCGCACCGAACCACACCGCTCTACTGCCTCTCATCAGTTGTTCTTATCTTTCCGTCCTCCTTTTCACCCAGTTTCCAGCACTACCTTGTCACGCTGGGTGAAATGGCTGCTAACCCAAGCGGGCATTGACACTACAGTGTTTGGCGCCCATTCAGTACGAGGGGCATCAGCCTCTTCTATGATGTCAGCGGGCGCCCGCCTAGAAGACATTATGAGAACAGCTGATTGGTCTAGGGAATCTACCTTCCGAGAATTCTACTTTCGGCCGGCCCCACACACATTCGCTGTGATAATGGATCAGCTTTAAACTTGTAATATGAGCCTCCGTGTCTTGTTATAAAATTGCATGATTTTGCTATTACATGACGAAAAGTCATGATTTTATTAAAGACACGGAGGCGAGTATTGCCCCACCCTTTTTTGTTCTTCTTACACGATGGTAAGTATGTATCTCCCCACCCAAATTACTCATACCACGATACACCGCATAGTATAGTTTGAGAAGGTAAGTGGGGCCGTCCTCAGACCTTGTTGTTTTCAATAATAATGGAAATGTTAACGTTAATTGTTTTGTGGGACTGTACATACAGGGGTCTTTGTTCTCACTGGTGTAACCTTGTAACTTGTTGCAAGTATCGACTTTAACCTGTTGGCTCCTGTTCTTTATATCTCCACAGCTTAATCCGGCAAGACGTCTAACAATGGTCCGGTTTATTGGTCTCCTCCCGCTGTCCTCCATCGGTCCTATGGATTCTACGGTCACACTTCCCAGTTTTTGATGTTATGCCTTCTTCGGTTTTATGCTAGTACCTTGGAACTTTATTCTCACACTACTCTAGTTATTGACATTGTTCTTTGGTCGCATCTGCAGAAAGAGGGAAATGGAAGGGAAGTGCTGCCTGTTATACTGGGACCTGAGGGGGAGGGGCCTATGTTATCACATGTTCATTCTTTTTTCATTCTGTTTGTTTCCTTTGCTGCTATTTGTCAACAGTAAAGAAAGGGATATGCAATACTCGCCTCCGTGTCTTTAATAAAATCATGACTTTTCGTCATGTAATAGCAAAATCATGCAATTAACCGCAGCTTCAGGGAGGTAAATTGGCAGCACACTGTCAGGATCGGGACAGGGATCCAACACGCAGAGTACTAACAGTAGAAAGGTACGTATACCGGGCCTTAGAATGGCCGGACTAACGTACAGAGAATAGTCAGAGACAAGCCGAGGTCGGGGGAACGAGAAGACAGGTAAGCGAGAGACAAGCCGGGTCAGAGGGATAACAGAGATAAGCAGAATAGTACAACAAGCCGGGTCAGAACCAAAGAGAATACTAGAATACAAGAGCACTGAGTGACTAGACAAGCTAGAACCACGACAGGGCAATGAGCTGACGAGTGAAGCCAGCTTAAATACCCTGAGTCCAGAGAGTAGACACGCCTCAGCTGAGTGCTGATAGGCTAAAGTCAATAGAGTGACAGGTCGCTCGGAATAGCGTCACGACGTCACGTATCGAGCGTCCTGTTAGAAAAGGAAGCGGATCCCTTGCGGCCAGCGTTAGAATGACTGGATGGACCGCGAGGAACGGGAGATATGGCGTGTCTGGAAGGATAAACAACCAAGTCTCTACCCTTCTCAGAGGTAGAGACCTCAGGTACCCTGACAGTACCCCCCCTCTCAGATACGCCCACCGTGCGGAAGGAACCGGGACGAGATGGGAAGCGGGAGTGAAACGCCCTGCGGAGACGAGGGGCATGTACGTCCTCCTGAGGTACCCAACTCCTCTCCTCAGGACCATATCCCTTCCAGTTGACCAGATACTGTAATTTTCCCCGGGACAATCGGGAATTGATAATGGAGTTGACCTCGTACTCCTCCTGACCGTCCACCTGAACAGAACGAGGTGAGGAAACCGCAGAGGAGAATCTGTTGCAAATCAGTGGTTTCAACAAGGACACATGAAAGGAGTTGGGGATGCGTAAGGCCGATGGCAGAGCTAGGCGATACGCAACCGGGTTGATACGAGACAAAACCCTGTACGGGCCTATGTACCGAGGTGCAAATTTCATAGAGGGGACTTTTAAACGAATGTTCTTAGTACTCAGCCATACTCTATCCCCAGGAACAAAAACTGGAGCCGCCCTTCTGTGTTTATCAGCGTGTTTTTTGAACAACATAGAATTATGCAGGAGAATCTGCCGAGTCTGATCCCACAACTTCTTCAGATTGGCGACATGATCATCAACCGACGGTACTCCTTGGGAAGAAGAGACCGAAGGAAAAATGGAGGGATGAAAGCCATAGTTCATGAAGAAGGGGCTGGAACGAGTAGAATCACAAACGAGATTATTGTGTGCGAACTCTGCCCAAGGAATCAAACCGACCCAATCATCCTGGTGTTCGGAAACAAAGCAGCGCAGATATTGTTCAATCTTTTGATTCGTACGCTCAGCGGCTCCGTTAGACTGAGGGTGATATGCAGAGGAAAAGTTCAATTTGATGCCTAATTGAGAACAGAAGGATCTCCAGAATCGTGAGACAAATTGAGAGCCTCTATCAGAAACGATTTCAGAAGGTATCCCATGTAGGCGAAAAACCTCTCTCGCAAAAATCTCCGCCAATTCAGGAGACGAGGGAAGTTTAGGCAACGGTACAAAATGAGCCATCTTAGTGAATCTATCCACCACCGTGAGAATAACAGTCTGTCTCTTGGAAGCAGGTAAATCCACAATAAAGTCCATGGCCAAACAGGACCATGGTTTCTCAGGAATGTCCAAGGGGAGCAACAAACCACAGGGAGATGCGTGAGGCTGTTTAGTCCTGGTACAAGTCTCGCAAGCCCCGACGAACTCCTTAATATCCTTTCGTAAGGAAGGCCACCAAAAATCCTTGGAGATCAGGGAATAAGTCTTGCGAATGCCAGGATGACCAGCCACCTTGCTTTCGTGGAAACACTGTAAGAGCTCCAGTTGGAGTTCAGGGAGAACAAATTTTCTTCCCTCAGGAGTCTGTCCAGGTGCCAGATGCTGTGAGTTCAAGATCTGGGCAAGCAGCGGAGAATGGATTTTGAGACTTGTGTTAGCAATAATGTTGCATTGGGGTACAATAGAGGACAGGACCGGATCAGAAGAAGCCAAAGGTTCATATTGGCGAGATAGAGCATCGGCTTTAGAATTCTTAGAACCAGGCCTATAGGTAAGAACGTAGTTGAAATGGGTGAGGAATAACGACCAACGAGCTTGCCTGGAAGACAATCGCTTGGCCTCTCCAATATAGGACAAGTTCTTGTGATCCGTTAAAATAGTAACAGGATGTAATGTCCCCTCCAATAAATGTCTCCATTCTTTCAAAGCTTTGATAACAGCTAGTAGTTCTCTGTCCCCAATGTCATATCTGCTCTCCGCACCAGACAATTTTTTAGAAAAAAATCCACATGGATGTAATGGTTTATCCACACCTAACCTTTGGGATAGGATAGCACCTACGCCAGTCTCTGAGGCGTCTACCTCAAGTAGGAAAGGAAGGGTGGTATTAGGGTGAACCAAAATTGGGGCGGAAGCAAAACGCTCCTTGAGAGTCTTAAAAGCAAGGAGAGCTTCCGTAGACCAATTCTTAGTATCAACCCCCTGTTTGGTCATATTGGTGATGGGCGCAATAATAGAAGAATAACCCTTAATAAAGCGCCTATAGTAATTGGAGAACCCAATAAATCTCTGAACGGCCTTGAGACCCTTGGGTAGAGGCCAATCCAGAATGGACTGGAGCTTATCCGGGTCCATCTTAAATCCCTCCCCAGAGATCACATAACCGAGGAAATTTACTTGGGACTGATCGAAACTACATTTCTCCAATTTGCAGTACAGCCCATGTTGAAGAAGTTTGTGCAAAACCCTTCTGACCTGATCGTGGTGATTCTCAATCTCTCTAGAATGTATGAGTATATCGTCCAGGTATACAATAACACACTCCTGCTGAAATTCTCTAAGAACCTCATTAATCAGATCCTGGAACACAGCCGGTGCATTACATAACCCAAAAGGCATGACAGTATATTCATAATGGCCGTAGCGAGTATTGAATGCCGTCATCCACTCGTGTCCCTGCTGGACTCTCACCAAGTTATATGCCCCTCTGAGATCTAACTTGGTGAAAATGGTAGAACCCTTTAAACGATCAAAGAGTTCTTTAATCAAAGGAATGGGGTAAGCATTCCTAATGGTTATCTTGTTCAAACCTCGATAGTCAATACAAGGCCTAAGTGAACCATCCTTCTTTTTAACAAAAAAAAATCCAGCCCCAGCAGGGGAGGAGGATCTCCTAATGAATCCCTTGTCTAAATTCTCGTGAATGTACTCCTCTAGAACTGAGTTCTCTTTAGTAGATAATGGGTATACATGACCCCTGGGGGGCATGGTACCAGGGAGTAGATTAATCTTGCAATCAAAGGATCTGTGTGGAGGTAAAGTATCGGCTCTCTTTTTATCAAATACCGCCTTTAAATCCAGGTACTGAGGTGGTATTTGAGTCTCTGTAGGATTAGAGGAATTAGCCGACGTGTTCGCCAGGCAAAGGGGAGAGACCTTCCGCAAACATTTCTCCTGACAACTCTGCCCCCATGAGATTATCTCCCCTAACTCCCAATTAATGATAGGGTTATGTCTCTTTAACCAAGAGTACCCCAGAACTATGGGAATAGACGGAGAGGAGATGATCAACAGGGATAGGTCTTCCTCATGCAAGATACCAACAGTTAAATTAACAGGTATGGTCTCACGGAAAATAACAGGCTCAAGTAAAGGTCTACCATCTATGGCCTCAACGGCCAGAGGTGTCTCCCTTAACTGGGATGGGATAGTATGTTTGTTAACAAAAACTTGATCGCTAAAGCTCTCAGCGGCTCCAGAATCGATCAAAGCCATGGTTTTTACTACTCCCTTCTCCCAAGTCAAAGAAACGGGTAACACAAGCCTGTGATCTTTATAATTGTGAACAGAGGACAAAATAGATACACCCAAGGTCTGTCCTCTAGAGAAACTTAGGTGCGAGCGTTTCCCGAACGATTGGGACAATTTAGGCGTAAATGACCTCTGACTCCACAGTACATACATAAACCCTCCCTTCTCCTGTACTGTCTCTCCTCCTCTGTGAGGTGAGTATTACCTATCTGCATAGGCTCAGGGAAACGTGAGGTCTCGATCTCAGAATTTCGAAATGCAGGAGCTAGTTTAAAGGAGGGTCTACGAGTCCTATCTCGAGTGTTCTGCCTCTCTCTTAAGCGTTCATCAATGCGTGAGATAAAAGAAATTAAATCCTCCAAACCCTCAGGGAGCTCTCTAGTAGCGACCTCGTCAAGGATTACATCTGATAACCCATTTAAAAATACATCTATATAAGCCTGTTCGTTCCACTTAACTTCTGCCGCCAAGGATCTGAACTCTAGTGCATAATCCACAAGTGTTCGATTTTCCTGTCTAAGGCGCAACAGTAATCTAGCTGCATTGACCTTCCTACCAGGGGGGTCAAAAGTTCTTTTAAAAGCAGCTACAAAGGCATTATAGTTGTAGACTAACGGGCTATCATTCTCCCATAAAGGATTAGCCCATCTCAGAGCCTTCTCAATGAGTAACGTAACAATAAATCCAACCTTCGCTCTATCTGTAGGATAGGAACGGGGTTGTAATTCGAAATGGATGCTGATCTGGTTCAAAAAGCCACGACACTTCTCAGGAGAACCGCCATAACGTACTGGTGGAGTAATACGAGAAGAAGCACCTACAGTAGCTACTTCTAGGCCTGAGCTTACAGGAGAGATCGAAGGAGTCCGTGTCTCCTCTGGTGGGTTACTAGCACGAGACAAAAGCGCCTGTAGTGCTAGGGCCATCTGATCCATCCTGTGTTCCATGGCATCAAACCTGGGGTCGGAAGAACCAAGCTGACTGTTAGTACCTGCAGGATCCATTGGCCCTGTCGTAATGTCAGGATCGGGACAGGGATCCAACACGCAGAGTACTAACAGTAGAAAGGTACGTATACCGGGCCTTAGAATGGCCGGACTAACGTACAGAGAATAGTCAGAGACAAGCCGAGGTCGGGGGAACGAGAAGACAGGTAAGCGAGAGACAAGCCGGGTCAGAGGGATAACAGAGATAAGCAGAATAGTACAACAAGCCGGGTCAGAACCAAAGAGAATACTAGAATACAAGAGCACTGAGTGACTAGACAAGCTAGAACCACGACAGGGCAATGAGCTGACGAGTGAAGCCAGCTTAAATACCCTGAGTCCAGAGAGTAGACACGCCTCAGCTGAGTGCTGATAGGCTAAAGTCAATAGAGTGACAGGTCGCTCGGAATAGCGTCACGACGTCACGTATCGAGCGTCCTGTTAGAAAAGGAAGCGGATCCCTTGCGGCCAGCGTTAGAATGACTGGATGGACCGCGAGGAACGGGAGATATGGCGGGTCTGGAAGGATAAACAACCAAGTCTCTACCCTTCTCAGAGGTAGAGACCTCAGGTACCCTGACACACACTCCAGCTTCTGGGTGGCCAATTAACAACGCCGGCCGGCTTCCCACGGCTCTGGGGAGGTTGGTGAACGGCTGTTTGTTCGGTAGATTAAATCTACCGAACTGATGTGCAGAAAGGGAGAAATAAATCCTTCTGCACAGTAAAATTAACCCTTTAGCTACCGGTCCATAGTCCAGAGGCAGCAGGCGGGCAACCAGGCTCCTCCAATACAATGTGGCGAGATTGGTTTCGTCACAGTATCTATAATAATTTCAATTCACTACTGGTAAGTCATTGGCAATTTATGGAGAGTATGCCATGGGCTCTCCAGGCTATAGATTTTAAGCTCTCTATGTATATAATATGTGTGTGCTTATATATTATTTAACTAGATGTATATAACAAATTCAAATAGAGTCCAAGTTGATCACAGGAAAAGCAAATAAAGAAAAAACTCCACAAATGTAACATTTAACAATAATTAACAGCGCATGAACTCATATATTGTATATAATAGCGATTATGCACTACTTAGAAATCTATAAGGGACATAGGTATATATATTATTCATTGCTGTTAATAATATAAAAATATATTTCTGTTTTTGTTGTTCGTACAGTCAATTTGAAGTTTAGATTAGAAGTTATATTTCATGCAAAAAAAAGTACCTAATGGCCTTTTCAAACCCTCTGCTTTATCTATGAAAAAAATAAGTAATAACAAAGTTGACATTGCAATACTTAGTAAGGCCTATGCACAAGAGCAGAGTCTGTGATGTCATAAATTACAGCAGAGTACGTCTAGGTAACACACAGTGATGTCATTTTCAAACATTCCGTGAACACTCACAGCACTCAGAGCTACACTTTACCTGGACAGTGGTTATATTAACTGGAAATATATATTTCCTACTCACCTGCTGTCAGGATCGGGACAGGGATCCAACACGCAGAGTACAAAGAGTGGAAAGGTACGTATACCGGGCCTTAGAATGGCCGGACTAACGTACCGAGAGTAAAGAATAGTCAGAGACAAGCCGAGGTCGAGGGAACGAGAAGACAGATAAGCGAGAGACAAGCCGGGTCAAGGGATAACAGAGAAACAGGGTAGTACAACGAGCCGAGTCAAAACCAAAAGAGCAAACTAGAATACCAGAGCACTGAGTGACTAGACAAGCTAGAACCACGACAGGGCAATGAGCTGAAGTAAGGAGTAAGCTTAAATACCCTGGTTCTGGATGGAAATCACGCCTCTGAAAAGTACCGATTGGATATCGGACACTAGAGTGACAGATAGCTCGTGCTAGCGTCATGACGTCACGTATTGAGCGTCCTGCTAGAAAAGGACGTGGATTCCTCGCGGCCGGTGTTTAAGTGACTGGATGAACCGCGAGGAACGGAAAGGACAGCTCGCCTGGACGGATACACCACCAAGTCTCTACCTCCCTTAGAGGTAGAGGCCTCAGGTACCCTGACAGTACCCCCCCTCTCAGATACGCCCACCGGGCGGAATGAACCGGGGCGAGATGGGAAGCGAAGGTGAAATGCTCTGCGAAGGCGAGAAGCATGGACGTCCTCCTGAGGTACCCAACTCCTCTCCTCAGGACCATATCCCCTCCAGTTGACCAGATATTGCAATTTTCCCCTTGAAATTCTGGAGTCAATGATGGAGCTGACCTCGTACTCCTCCCGACCCTCCACCTGAACAGGACGAGGCGAGGAGACCTTAGAGGAGAATTTGTTGCAAATGAGGGGTTTCAACAAGGAGACATGAAAAGAGTTAGGAATGCGTAAGGCAGGTGGCAGAGCAAGGCGATACGCAACCGGATTGATACGAGTGAGAACCCTGTAAGGACCTATGTAACGAGGAGCAAATTTCATGGACGGAACTTTTAGGCGGATATTCTTAGTACTCAACCACACCCTATCCCCAGGAACAAAAACAGGAGCCGCTCTTCTATGTTTGTCCGCGTGTTTCTTGAACAGTGAGGAACTATGTAATAGAATTTGTCGAGTTTGATCCCATAATTTCTTCAGGTTGGCGACATGATCATCAACCGACGGTATCCCCTGAGAAGAGGAAACCGAAGGAAAAATCGAAGGATGAAAGCCATAGTTCATGAAGAAAGGGCTAGAGCGAGTTGAATCGCAAACAAGGTTATTGTGTGCGAACTCCGCCCAAGGAATCAGACCGACCCAATCGTCCTGGTGTTCGGAAACAAAGCAACGCAGATACTGTTCGATCTTTTGATTAGTACGTTCAGCAGCTCCGTTAGACTGAGGGTGATAGGCAGAGGAGAAGTTCAATTTGATGCCCATTTGAGAACAAAAGGATCTCCAGAAACGTGAGACAAATTGAGAACCTCTATCAGAAACAATCTCTGAAGGGATCCCATGTAGGCGAAAAACTTCTCTCGCAAAAATCTCCGCCAATTCAGGGGAAGTCGGAAGTTTAGGTAATGGCACGAAATGAGCCATCTTGGTAAATCTATCCACCACCGTGAGAATAACAGTCTGTCTTTTGGAGGCAGGCAAATCAACGATAAAGTCAATGGACAAACAGGACCAAGGTTTCTCAGGAATGTCCAAGGGGTGTAACAGGCCACATGGGGATGCATGAGATAGTTTAGTCTTGGCACAAGTCTCACAAGCTGCGACGAACTCCTCAATATCCTTACGAAGTGAAGGCCACCAGAAATCCTTGGATATCAGAGAGTACGTCTTGCGAATACCAGGATGACCAGCTATTTTACTTTCATGAAAACATTGTAAGAGCTCCAGTTGAAGTTCAGGAGGAACAAAGTTTCTTCCCTCAGGAGTGTTTCCGGGAGCTAGATGTTGTGACTTCAAGATCTGGTCAAGTAGCGGGGAATGAATTTTGAGACTGGTATTAGCAATAATATTGCATTTGGGTACAATGGAAGACAAAAGTGGTTCAACTGAAGCAGAGGGTTCATATTGGCGAGATAGCGCATCGGCTTTAGAATTCTTTGACCCAGGTCTGTAAGTCAGAACGTAATTGAAATGGGTAAGAAACAACGACCAACGAGCCTGCCTGGAGGACAGACGCTTGGCCTCTCCGATATAAGACAAGTTTTTGTGGTCTGTCAGGATGGTAACAGGATGTAATGTACCTTCCAATAAATGTCTCCATTCTTTCAAAGCCTTGATAACCGCTAGTAATTCTCTGTCACCAATGTCATACCTGCTTTCAGTACCGGTCAATTTTTTAGAGAAAAATCCACATGGATGTAATGGTTTATCAACACCCAACCTTTGGGATAGAACAGCACCTAAACCAGTCTCTGATGCGTCTACCTCGAGCAAAAATGGCAGAGAAGTGTCAGGGTGAACTAAAATTGGAGCGGAAGCGAAAAGCTCCTTGAGAGTCTTGAACGCAAGGAGAGCTTCAGTAGTCCAATTCTTAGTGTCAGCCCCCTGTTTGGTCATGTTAGTGATAGGTGCAATAATGGAAGAATAGCCCTTAATAAAGCGCCTATAATAATTGGAAAAACCAATAAATCTCTGTATGGCTTTAAGACCTGTGGGTAAAGGCCACTCTAGAATGGATTGGAGCTTATCCGGATCCATCTTAAATCCCTCCCCAGAGATCACATAGCCGAGAAAGGTTACCTGGGTTTGATCAAAGCTACATTTCTCCAACTTGCAGTACAAGCCATGCTGGAGAAGCTTGTGCAAAACCCTCCTGACTTGTTTGTGATGAATCTCAATGTCACTAGAATGAATGAGTATATCATCTAGGTATACAATGACGCACTCTTGCTGAAATTCCCTAAGAACCTCATTAATCAGATCTTGGAATACCGCTGGTGCATTGCATAACCCAAAAGGCATGACGGTATATTCATAGTGGCCATATCGAGTATTGAATGCCGTCATCCACTCATGTCCCTGCTGGATTCTCACCAAGTTATATGCCCCTCTGAGGTCTAACTTGGTGAAAATTGTAGAGCCCTTCAAACGATCGAAGAGTTCGGTGATCAAGGGAATCGGGTAGGCATTTTTAATGGTTATCTTATTCAGGCCTCGATAATCAATACAAGGTCTCAAAGAACCATCTTTCTTTTTAACAAAAAAAAATCCAGCCCCGGCAGGGGAGGAGGACCTCCTGATGAATCCCTTGTCTAAATTCTCGTGAATATATTCCTCTAGGACTGAGTTCTCCTTTATAGATAATGGGTATACATGACCTCTGGGAGGCATGGTACCAGGGAGTAGGTTAATTTTGCAATCAAAGGACCTGTGTGGGGGTAAGGTATCGGCTTTCTTTTTGTCAAATACTGCCTTTAAATCTAGATACTGAGGCGGAATTTGTGTCTCTGTAGGATTGTCAGAGGTATTCGATGTATTAGTTAACCCAAGAGGTAAGACCTTCCGCAAGCATTTTTCTTGACAATTCTCTCCCCATGAAACTATCTCCCCTGATTCCCAATTAATAATAGGGTTGTGTCTCCTCAGCCAGGAGTACCCCAGAACTATGGGAATAGACGGAGAAGAAATGAGCATCAAGGATATATCCTCTTTATGCAGGATGCCAACAGTCAAGTTAATCGGTATGGTCTCATGAAAAATAACAGGCTCAAGTAACGGTCTACCATCGATGGCCTCAACAGCCAGAGGTGTCTCTTTTAATTGGGATGGAATAGCATGCTTGGCAGCAAAACCCTGATCTATAAAGCTCTCAGCAGCTCCAGAATCGATTAGTGCCATAGTCTTAACTACTCCCTTCTCCCACTTTAAAGAAACGGGTAACACAAGCCTGAGCTCCTTGTAGTTGTGAATAGAGGACAAAGTAGAAACACCCAAGGCCTGTCCTCTAGAGGAACTTAGGTGCGAGCGTTTCCCGAACGATTGGGACAATTTAGGCGTAAATGACCCCTGACTCCACAATACATACATAAACCCTCCCTTCTCCTGTACTGTCTCTCCCTTTCAGTGAGATGAGTACTGCCTATCTGCATAGGTTCAGGAATACGTAAGTCTTCGAACTCAGAGATTTGAAAGGTAGGCGCTAGTTTAAAGGAGGGTCTACGGGTCCTATCTCGAGTGTTCTGCCTCTCTCTTAAGCGTTCATCAATACGAGATATAAAAGAAATTAAATCCTCCAAATTTTCAGGAAGTTCTCTAGTAGCGACCTCGTCAAGAATTACATCTGATAACCCATTCAGAAACACATCTATATAAGCCTGTTCGTTCCACTTAACTTCTGCCGCCAAGGATCTGAACTCTAGTGCATAATCCACAAGTGTTCGATTGTCCTGTTTAAGGCGCAACATTAATCTAGCTGCATTGACCTTTCTGCCAGGAGGGTCAAAAGTTCTTCTAAACGCAGCTACAAAGGCATTATAATTATAGACGAGTGGATTATCATTCTCCCATAAAGGATTGGCCCATCTCAAAGCTTTTTCAATGAGCAGAGTAATAATAAATCCAACTTTTGCTCTATCTGTAGGATAAGAGCGGGGTTGTAGTTCGAAATGGATGCTAATCTGGTTTAGAAAGCCACGACACTTCTCCGGTGACCCGCCATAACGTACTGGTGGGGTAATACGGGAAGAAGCACCTACAGTGGCTACCTCTAGACCTGAGACTGCAGGAGAGATAGAAGGGGTACGTGTCTCCTCAGGTGGATTACTAGCACGAGACAAAAGTGCCTGTAGTGCCAAAGCCATCTGATCCATCCTATGTTCCATGGCGTCAAACCTGGGATCCGAAGAACCAAGCTGACTGTTTGTACCTGCAGGATCCATTGGCCCTGTCGTAATGTCAGGATCGGGACAGGGATCCAACACGCAGAGTACAAAGAGTGGAAAGGTACGTATACCGGGCCTTAGAATGGCCGGACTAACGTACCGAGAGTAAAGAATAGTCAGAGACAAGCCGAGGTCGAGGGAACGAGAAGACAGATAAGCGAGAGACAAGCCGGGTCAAGGGATAACAGAGAAACAGGGTAGTACAACGAGCCGAGTCAAAACCAAAAGAGCAAACTAGAATACCAGAGCACTGAGTGAATAGACAAGCTAGAACCACGACAGGGCAATGAGCTGAAGTAAGGAGTAAGCTTAAATACCCTGGTTCTGGATGGAAATCACGCCTCTGAAAAGTACCGATTGGATATCGGACACTAGAGTGACAGATAGCTCGTGCTAGCGTCATGACGTCACGTATTGAGCGTCCTGCTAGAAAAGGACGTGGATTCCTCGCGGCCGGTGTTTAAGTGACTGGATGAACCGCGAGGAACGGAAAGGACAGCTCGCCTGGACGGATACACCACCAAGTCTCTACCTCCCTTAGAGGTAGAGGCCTCAGGTACCCTGACACCTGCAAAGGGATCTTGTGAAAAGGCACCTCTTGAGTACAGGACCGTTGACTTGTACTTTGCTATCCTATAAAACAAGTACAATGAGAATGGTGAGTGATTCTTTTTCTGCTTTATATCTATCTGTCTAGCTATCATTTTCAAATAATTAAAACAAATGAAATTACAAATTTTAAGTTTTTATTTTGTTACTTTTTTGCATGACCGGTGTATAGTCGCCATATGGGCTGGCGGAACCTTGGACAAAAACCCCCCCACATACCTAGCCCAATAACACACTGACACCTGGTATATGGGAAAATTTGTCCACAGCTTTATTAAATAATTTAAATAATATATAACGATAATATTGCTTTAAATAAATTAACATATAAACATGGGTCATTGCCCCCACCTTCCGCCCCTCTCATCCGTATCCTTCTTTTTAATAGAGGGCAATGACCCCCAACATAACAAATACAAATATGTAACGACATTTTCCAACCTCGCCAACTTGAACCGAACAAGTGCCAACCATAAGTAACCATGGCAGGGGTATACCCGGATACCCCTGCCCCACCAGGTTCTGAGCCACCTCCAGGACTCGAAACCACCATTGACCATAATTCCAATTTTTTCCATGTTCCTCACGTTCCTCATAGGGAGCCTATGTCCTCTCTCTCAGCTCCCTATCCCGCCGCTGTGAAAAAACGGGATAACCTCTATCTAAACATAATTATACAGGGAGGGTGGGCGGGACAAACTAACCGGGTAGGAAATTAGAAGTGAACCTTACAAAATGGCTCCTCCCTTAAATAGCCAAACCCCCATATCCCATAACCCACCTGTCCTGTCTGTTCCTCCTGGGCCCGCCTCCTAACCCCTGTCAAGGCCCTGTTCCGCTTAAGCTGTGCTTTTGGCTACATGGGGCTACATGACCGGTGTATAGTCGCCATATGGGCTGGCGGAACCTTGGACAAAAACCCCCCCACATACCTAGCCCAATAACACACTGACACCTGGTATATGGGAAAATTTGTCCACAGCTTTATTAAATAATTTAAATAATATATAACGATAATATTGCTTTAAATAAATTAACATATAAACATGGGTCATTGCCCCCACCTTCCGCCCCTCTCATCCGTATCCTTCTTTTTAATAGAGGGCAATGACCCCCAACATAACAAATACAAATATGTAACGACATTTTCCAACCTCGCCAACTTGAACCGAACAAGTGCCAACCATAAGTAACCATGGCAGGGGTATACCCGGATACCCCTGCCCCACCAGGTTCTGAGCCACCTCCAGGACTCGAAACCACCATTGACCATAATTCCAATTTTTTCCATGTTCCTCACGTTCCTCATAGGGAGCCTATGTCCTCTCTCTCAGCTCCCTATCCCGCCACAAGCTCAGACCTTGACCCCTTAAGCTGTCTGAGCTCCGCCACCCCGAAGAAGGAACGCCCTCCGCATCCCTTCCTGCAGACCCAAGTTCAGCAGGTCGTAACCCACTGCCGAAAGGTGTACACCGTCCGAGCGGTAATACCCATCCAACCCCTCCTCCAGTTCCTGGTGCCTTACCACCACTCCCCCCAGCTTCCTGACAAAACTCGCCATCAGGCTGTTCACCTTGCCCCTGCATCTATCAATGGCTACCGGGTCCCGGGCGTAACGCCACCGCTGCCTCGGAACAATCTCAGACCATACCAGCATCACCCCGGGAAGCAGATCAACCAACCGGTTAAGATCCTGCTTCATCCATTTTACCAGCCTCCGCTGCGGGGTGAGGCCCAGGTCATTACCGCCTGCATGTAAAACTAGCATATCCGGCCGCGCCCCGCCTGCGACCATACCAAATATTGCCCTGCAGACGTCCCCCCAGCAGAAGCCCCGATACCCCCACCAGCGCACTACGAGCTGGTCCTCCGGAAAGCCCAGCTGCTGGCCTTGAGCTCGAGCTGCAGCCCTCCGTCCGGCCCAGAAAATGAAGGAATGACCCACGATCCAAGCGACCCGGCCTGGGGAAGAAAGAAAAACACAGGATAAAACCACCCGTACCCCCCAGGCCGCCCCAATGCCCCTTAGTGTTCCAACAAACCCAAGCGTACATATGAGCGGAACCTAACAGATTCCCATCTCCCAATCCGCTTGACTACCTCATCCCCCAAACCTAGACGTGTGGCCTCCGTGGCCGCCCCAATACGAAAGGAGTGGGTGCCGTATGTGCCGGCATCCAGTCCCATCCGACCCAGACCCAGACTGAAAACTTTCTGAAATTGGAAGCGAGAGAGCGACGAGCCATCCGCATGGACCAACAGGGACCCGCCAACCGCGGGCCTCTGACCCAAATACTCCGACACCGCCGCTACTGGGCACAGTGCCGAGCCCGGCAGGGCCCCCAGCGTAACGTCCCGGCCCTTACCTTCCACATCCGTCTTGGACCTAGCCAAGTGTACCACCAGCTTCCCATCCAGTATACGTACCCCAGACACCTGTAGGCCCCCCGTGGCCGCCCGGGTGTTGCTCACCAACTCCCCGACGCGGAACGCCCCAAAGAAAGCCAAAAGAAATGCCACACGGAATAGCGACACCTCAAATGCATTGAAACAAATGGAGGGCAGCGCCTGAACAAGCCCTTCCAGCACATGCACCGACACCGGGCGCCTAGCGTCGGGGGCCCTCCGAGCCCTCCGATACCCTTTGAGTGCCTGCCGGACAATAAACGCCTTGGTAAGATCCGCTCCCCCACGGAGCTTGAACCAGAACGCCATTGCAGCCATGTTCCTGTCAATCACCGCCGGGGAGGCGCCCCCCGCCAGTAATTGAAAGGTAAACCACAAGAAGGCATCCAGAGGCGGCTCCCCTCGTACCCCTCGGCCCAGCCCGCCCCAGGAACGTTCCCATGAACTCCAGACCTTACTGTATGCGGCCCATGTGGCCGGTGCCAGCGAAGCCTTCACGAGTCCGCCAAGCAGGACGCTCCTAGCTGCCACATCTCGATCGGGCACGGCTGACCCCTGTCCTGGGCCTCCGGGGCCATCGTTCGAAACCGGGACCACTGAAAACGAGACAGAGCGTCAGCCACCTCGTTCAAGTACCCAGGCACATGGCGCGCCCGAAAAACCACATTCAGGGACATGCACAACAAAACAAAGCGCCGCAGCAGAGTTACCACCGGCCTCGATGCTGCAGACTGATTATTAACCGCGTGCACCACGGACATGTTGTCCGAGAAGAAAACCACTTTCCTGTCCCTCAACCGGTCCCCCCACAGCGCCAGCGCCACCACCAGTGGGAACAGCTCCAGAAACGCCAGGTTACGCATGAGGGGGCTCTGCCCCCATGCCTCCGGCCATTTTTCTGCACACCAGCTCCCGCTGAAGTAGGCCCCAAAACCCACGCTACCCGACGCGTCGGTGTACAGCTCCAGCTCAGCTGTCGACACGCCCCCTTGCCGAAAGAACACCGTCCCGTTAAAGTCCCTGAGGAAGGTATCCCACACCCCCAAGTCCGCCCGCATGGACGAAGATACCCGGATGAAATGGTGAGGGGACCTAATCCCCGCGGTAGCCGACGATAAGCTGCGGCTAAACACCCTACCCATGGGTATCGCCCTACAGGCGAAATTGAGCATTCCGACCAATGACTGCAGTCGGCGCAGGGTCACTTTCCGTGCCCGACGCACCTCTGCCACCACGCCGCGCAAACCTTCCAGCTTTGCCAGCGGCAGCCGACATTCCCCCCGCACTGAATCTATCTCCAGACCCAGGAAACTAAGGCACTCAGTCGGGCCCTCAGTTTTATCCGCCGCCAGTGGCACCCCAAAGCAGCCCGCCACCCATTGAATGGTACCTAACAAGTGCTGGCACGCGGGAGATCCGGCCGGCCCCACACACAGGAAATCATCCAGATAGTGCACCACCGCTTTATCTCCCGCTTCCGTCCGCACCACCCACTCGAGAAATGAACTAAACTTCTCAAAGTAAGAGCACGAAATGGAACACCCCATGGGAAGGCACAAATCCACAAAGTAGCCCCCCTCAAAGAAGCACCCTAACAGGTGGTGACACGCCGGGTGCACCGGAAGCAACCTAAAAGCAGCCTCGATGTCCACCTTGGCCATCAACGCACCACGCCCGGCTCTCTTCACCAGCTCGACCGCCTGGTCAAATGATGCGTAAGAGACCGAGCATAGGTCCCTGTCAATGTCGTCGTTCACCGACTCCCCTTTAGGATAGGAAAGATGGTGAATGAGCCGAAACTTCCCTGTTTCTTTCTTGGGGACCACCCCGAGGGGAGAGACCCGAAGGCCCTCCAGTGGCGGGGCCACAAAAGGCCCCGCCATCCTACCCAACCGCACCTCCTTGTCCAACTTCTCCCGAACCACCTCTGGAAACTCCCCCACGGACTTGAGATTATGAGGGCACGCAGTGCCACCCCTCTCCCGAAACGGAATGACAAACCCTTGCCCAAACCCCGCTCTAAGCAGCTCCGCGTCTGCCCTGTTACCGTAGCGGTTTAGCCAGGGCTCCATCGCGTCTAATTTCACTGGGGTTAGCCCCCGAGGTAGTGGGAGACCCTCCGCCGCCAACCGCGGCAGAGGCTCCCGTCCCCCCGGACTTCCCTTTCTTGAAACAACGTTGGATCCCATGAGCCCCACCGCAGCCCGAGCACTCGTGCTTGAAGCGGCAGGCTGCGCCCCACTTGCACTGGCCCTCATTAAAGAGCCAGCATAAGCCCTTCTGCGAGGCGGCCGACGAGGAGGACTGACCCTTAGCGCCAGCCGCGTGCTGAAAGGGCTGCGCCTTCTGCGCCATCATGAGCTTCATCCAGAGAGGCAGGTCCATCTGGTCCCACCGCATGCCCGGATTCGCCGCCAGCCGCTGCCGGAACTGCTCATCATACCGCCACCATGCCAATCCGCCATAGGTGCGGTATGCCTCCCATATGCCGTCCAAGTAGCAAAACAGGGACGAGCAGGAGCCCGGCGATTTTTCCCCGATCACGCTGGCTAGGATACAGAATGCCCTTAGCCAGTTACCAAAAGACTTCGGTATCTTGCGATACCTCCGCCGTTTCTCCTCCTCCTCTTTCTTTTCGTCCTTCTTGTCCTCCTCCTTGAGGTCAAGAAAGTCCTCCAAGGGAAGAAGCGAGAAGATCTCGCAAAATTCCCCCTTCCAGATTTTATCTTTCACCTCCTGCTTGAGGTGCACCCCCAGCGGGCCCGCGAAGGACACATACGCATGTTGCCTCGCTGCTTCCGTCACCCCCCCCGTCAACTCCGCCCGTTCGCTTCCCGCCTCACCCACGCTGGAAGCCGACACAGCTTCCCCGCCCGCAACTGCCGCCGGGGTCCCTAAACCGGGCCCCACCTCCCCTCCCCCTTGCGTCCACACCTGCCCTACGCTACCTTGTGTGCCACCCCCCGCCCCCAGTGAGTGGAGTAGTGACTGCAGTGTTTGTACTAGTGCACTGGACTGTAGCGATTCAATAGACTCACCGGCCGAGCCCCTGGGGCCGATGACACCCGGGGCTGCGCAGTCCGTCACTGCTCGTCCAGGATGAACGCCATCCGCCGATGTCCCGCCAACCAGGGATCCCACCCGGTGCCTGGAAAAATCAGATGAGGAGCGACTCCGGGACCTGGAAAGAGGAGAAGAAGTCCTGGGCAAGGCGTACTGTTCCCCCACCACCTTCCCGTCCCGAACCGGGGAGCGCCTGCTAACCGCCAAAGCCTCCCGCCGGGTATCCTCCCGCCGTCGCGCCCCAAAGGCCCTGAGAGCCCTGCCACGTGGACTACGACTCCTACCATCGCCTTTGGATGCCAACCCCCGTTGAGGCAACCTGGGGGACCCGGACCCTGCCGAACTCCCTGACATTGCGCGCCTGCGCCGGGGCCTCCGTCTGCGTGTCCTGGGGGCCCTAACCGGCGAGGGGCTAGCACTACCCGACTCCGAACTAGGCCCACCCTCCCCGCTTCCCGCCCCGCGCCCCAACCCCGCTGCAGCCCGACCTACCACTACACCTACGGAACCCGGACCAGGGGCACCTCCCCCGGGGCCCTCCACGGACGCGGATGGTGACACCCCGCTCCCCGAGACAGTTATCCCCGACCGACCGGACCTCGGAGCCTTACCTTTCCCCTTACCCTCTACCACCCACCTAACATCCATCGAACCCGCGGGCACTACCTTCCGCCCCGCAAGAGAACTACCGAGGGACCCCCCATCCTCCCCCACGGAAGCCCGCCCAGTCTGCACTCTGCGGGACCCCTTCGCAGAATCCCGCACCCCCCCCAGGGGCCTTCCGCCCGACCCCTGCTCCCCTTGGGCCGCTCGCCTACCCGCCCCCCCGTCCGCCCGCTCCCTGGAATCGGGCCTCACTCCCCGCCTGCCCACCACGCCAAGGGGACCCCCGGAAGGGGCCCCTGCACTTGCCTGCTGTACGTTGGGCCCGTCGTGGACCGTCCCAGTCCGCGTGCTGCAGTCCACCGCCAAGACCGATGGGGGTGCCCTCCTGGGCCGAGACCCCGCCCCGCCAGGCCCCGCACTAGGCCGTCCGGCCGCCATCTTGGATCCTGCTCCGCGCACGGCCCCATCCGTGTTAGGGGTTGGTGCAGCGATGTCCAGGGCAGCCGCCCGTCTCGACTCACCACGCCGAAGCCCCGGCCGCACACTGGGAGGCAGAGCCTCAACCAGGCAGCTCCTGGGCCTGCTACGACTTCCACTGGCTGTTTCCTGCACTCCCGTGCCACCGACCTCCGGTTCTCCTCCCGGGCTCAAACGCCTCGGGGGCCTCCTGGCCCTCGCCGGGCGTGAGTCTCCGGCCTCCTGTCCTGCCGCCGCAGCAAGGACCGGGCCCAGCTGGGCCTGCACCCAATCCGCTCCTTGTTGCCGCGCCGCTGTCCTGATCCCCTCCAGAAGCTTCTCCACGATATCCATGGCCCTGCAGAGGAGACAAAAGAGAAACCCTACCCAGAAAGTATAGAGAGCACCGGGATGCACACAAACTAACCGGGTAGGAAATTAGAAGTGAACCTTACAAAATGGCTCCTCCCTTAAATAGCCAAACCCCCATATCCCATAACCCACCTGTCCTGTCTGTTCCTCCTGGGCCCGCCTCCTAACCCCTGTCAAGGCCCTGTTCCGCTTAAGCTGTGCTTTTGGCTACATGGGGCTACATTAAATAAAAACCTAAAGGAACACTGCTCAATTCTATACCATTTAGGAATTGAATCACTATGTTCATGCAGCCCTAGTCACAACTCCCTGCATGTGACTTACACAACTTTCCTAAACACTTCCTGAAAAGAGCTTTGTAAAGCTTACACTTCCTTTACTACAAATTATGTTTAATTTAGAATTTTGTATCTCCTACTCTGTTAATAGCTTGCTAGACCATGCAGGGGTATCTTGTGTGTGATTAAAGTTTCATTTGAATAGCAGGAGATAAAAACGTTTAAAATAAGTAACATCTAAAAGAAAATTACATGTTTTTTTGCAGGCTTTGTGATTTACAGCCAGGGGAGGTGTAGCTAGGGCTGGATAGACAGAATTAAAAGTGATTTTACTTCAAAATGGTAGAGAATTGAGCAGTAAGACTTCAGAGGCATAATGTATACAGAAAAACTGCTTCATTAATATAAAGTTGTTTTGGTGATTATACTGTTACTTTAAAATATGAGCTTAAACAGCAACACAATAATAAAATGCTTAGATATTAATAACAATAATTAATTATTGATTATAAAGTCCTTACTGATTTCCTTGTGCTATACATAAAGTATTGATATAAACTCCATATAAATACACCAAAGGTGATTGTTAAAATAATGGAATCCAACGTTTATTTCTTATGCTGCCGGCAGCCATATATCAATTTTCCCAGAAACCACTGCTTTGACCTTTCAATACCCATACCACTCATTGTTACCCTTTTCTGTTCCTCCAGACACAGTTGATATTTATTTGTGTAATTTTCTCTTCATTTATTCACCAACCCATGCTTCCATAATATGTCCAACTTTACTCTGCATATAAAACCAGCTGCTGCAACAGGATTCTGTTCACACACTTTATTTCAGATACCAGTCCTGTTTTTTACAGTTCCCTTCTTTCCACATTCTATCCCTCTCAATCTACTACCTGCCCAATACATATGGCTACCAACAGGCTATTTCACTGTCAGACTGCCTAAAGTGAGTGGTAGCTAACAATTGGTCAGATTTGTTTGTCTCTAATAGATATTCCAGTTATTGGGTACATTGCTGTGTCCTATGCCATCTTTAATCAATAGAAAAAAAATCAAACTGGAAAGATTGTGACTCGATTGTGACAAAAATCAAACTGGAAAGATTGTGACTCTCGATAAAATTATATACTCCGTCTAACAGTGTTTTTCCTCTTTAATGCAGGTAAAATTCTCAGTGAATAGGAAATTTAAACCGCCACCACCCTCCATTAGCAGTGAATATTTCCATATTTGTGCCAGATCTTTCCTGCTCATATGTTACACGTGCATTTATGTATGTGTTTCTGTGAACTCAGCAACATGTCGGCTAATGCTGGACTATTTATTTCTACAAGGGACGGTCAAATCCCGTGTTCATTATACGGCAGTCTTCCTGAGCACAACATACGCACTGTACCTCCTTCTCCTCCTTATTTATGAGCACCTTTATCTAGTGGCCACAGTTTTCTGTGTATTACAGATAGTCTTAATAGACTTGGCCAAGAGGGGGAAGATGGCAATGGAAGGCATGGAGAAGAAGAATGAGGAAGAGGTGATGGAGGTGACGAAGGTGAAAGAAGAGATGAAATGGAAAGTCTTTTAAAGAAGGAATTGTTGTGGGGAAAAAGACTGCTTGCTTGTAAAGGAAAAAGTTTTTTATTAAAAAAGTTTTATAACTGAATTCTTTATTTTGTTGTTTTTCTGAGGATTCTGCTTTATATTATTAGGGCAAAGCACAGTGAAAACGTAGGAACCGGAAGCAATCATTAGTTTGCAGATTGTAATTTATTGCAAGTCTAGAACCAAAGAGAGCACCAGTAATATTAATTCTTTCATTCCTTAATAATCCCGATCTGCCACCCAGACCATTTTCAGATAGGCGATTTAAGCCCATCAATACATTGTACACAGGGAACCTGACGTTTTGAAATTCTCCAACTTCCTAATGCTGTCTCTCACTTTCCAACCCTCATCATCATTACAACAATGCCTGATTTATTTGCTCTTACAATTCTGATCCTTTCTGTGCAGTGACATGTTATAGATTTAATGCTTGAGAAGAATGGATTTATAAGGGAAAATAAATAACTTAATGGTAGTTACTGGGCCTGGATATTCCACTGTCCAATGGTCCCAGTGTGGTCGCACACTTCAAAAACCACTGGTGTTTGCACCTTTTGGGAAGACAGATTCCGCAGCACAAAGAAATCATCAAACCTATTCTATATCTCATTGTTTGATCAAATGCTGAAATTGGTGATTGTGCTGTTCTTCTTAGCTGAGCTCTGCTCTTAAAGGGACAGCTCATTAAAATGGATAAGGTGGCTGGTGTCCCTTGGCTCTGTTCAACAGGCAGGGATAAACTCTGCCTTAATTATACCAGTCCACATCAACAATGGGCGGAAATGATATGCAGAGACTACTCAGCCCACGCTCTGAGCCTATCTTCCCATAGCACTGTTTAGCGTGAGGTACACTCCAAGAGGGAAATTTAGCTTGTCCCCCTACGAGATTCTATTTGGTTCAGCTCCCAGGCTAGGCTGTTACTTTCCTCAGCAGCTCCAAATTCAGTCAGATGCAATGGTAAATTACATAACTGCTCTCTCTCATGCCTTGACCAAAATCCATGCGCAAGTGTTTTCTTCTATTCCAGATCCAGTGTCTGATACAATCACCCATAAGTTACTCCCTGGTGATTGGGTTCTGGTTAAGAAATTCCTGAGAAAGCACACACTTGAGCCAAGATTTCATGGTTTCTTCCAAGTCCTTCTAACTACATCTACCTCAGTAAAACTAGCTGGGAAGGACACTTGGATACACGCTTCGCACTGCAAGAAAGTTCCAGCTCCAGAGGAAGCTTTACTGTGATATTGTCTCTTGTACTTTTCCACAATCCCAACATTCGACTATATACAAAGACATACCTAATAAAAAGGACCCACACATTTGTGTGACTGGTGACCATTGGGGACATCACTGTAGTTCCTGGAAAGCAGCGGGTTGGAACACGGGCCGACAATGGGGTTACAGACCACAAAGTGCCTTAGATAGAGTGGACAGGAATGGGAAATCCTTGTTACACAGAATGACTTTGTGCAAACCAACTGGGTCTACTCCAATGAAACTTACCTTAAACATAGAACACCCTAGTCCAGGAGACACTGGAGAGTATATAATGGGAATGTACTGGAGAGGGGGTAGTTCATACAATAAATTGGGAACTTTCTATTTACAAGACATGCACACATCACCTGAGTGGGTAGATACAAGACATATGACCATCAACCCTCTCAAACCCCACATTAAGACTCTTAAAGACATGGTAGCCATAGCTAACCCTACATTTGAAGACACTATGGCAGTAGAGACTCTTTTTTCAGACACTAATCTATGGCTTGAGTGGATGAGATATAATGCTAATTCTCATAATAAAACTAACTGTTATGTTTGTGGTGGAGCCAGACCCCATCTAGGTACAGTGCCTCTAAATCTACCTCCTGATGTTGAAACATGTTTCTTAAAGCAGTGTTCCCCAACCCCCGGGCCGCGGACCGGTACCGGTCCGTGGATCAAACGGTACCGGGCCGCCCAGGGGTGTGGGGTGTGCGAGCCTGCCGGCTAATGCAGGGCTGGCATTGCCCAAGTGCCAGCCCTGCAATGTGCCTGCGGACCGGAGGGGAGATCAGAGATCAGAGATCTCCCTCCCCGGTCCGCAGGCACTGTGCTGACAGCCGGCAGGGGAGGGAGAGAGAGAGGACCCGGGAGCTCTTACCTGCAGCTCCTCCGGGTCCTCCTCTCGCGAGATTTGGAGCGTTGCCGCGGTAACCACGGCAACGCTCCAAATCTCGCGAGAGTGAACTCTAGCCCTGTAACTGGGCTAGAGTTCATCTCACCACCGCTGGGACCACCAGGGATTCCCCACCGGACCACCAGGGAACGAAAGATGTCCCCCCTCCTCCCAGTAAAGGTAAGAAGGGAGGGGGGACATGAATATATTAATTTTAATTAAATAAATTTAAAAAAGCCTCCCTACCCTCCTTACCCCCCATACACACACTGCCCCATAAACACTGCCCCATACACACACTACACACACTGCCCCCACACACACACTACACACATTGCCCCATAAACACACTACACACACTGCCCCACAAACACTGCCCCATACACAGACTACACACACTGCCCCATGCACACACTACACACACTGCCCCACAAACACTGCCCCCATGCACACACTACACACACTGCCCCACAAACACTGCCCCATACACACACTACACACATTGCCCCATAAACACACTACACACACTGCCCCATGCACACACTTCCCCATACACACACTACACACATTGCCCCACAAACACTGCCCCCATACACACACTACACACACTGCCCTGCAAACACTGCCCCCATAGACACACTGCACACACTGCCCCACAAACATTGCCCCATACACACACTACACACACTGCCCCACAAACACTGCCCCCCACACACACACCGCAACTCTCACACACACTGCCACCCTCACATACACACTGCACCGCTCACACACACATACACACAATTTTGAGTCTATGTCTTTATGTGACTGTGTTTGTGATTTTCTGACTATGTATGTGTCTGCGTGTTTTTTAATTTATGTGACTGTTTTTTTTTTTTTTTGTCTTATTAAATCAAAACAAGCGGGCCACGGAAAAATTATCAAACGTTTACCGGTCCGCGGCGATAAAAAGGTTGGGGAGCACTGTCTTAAAGGACCACTCTAGTGCCAGGAAAACATACTCGTTTTCCTGGCAATAGAGTGCCCTGAGGGTGCCCCCACCCTCAGGGACCCCCTCTCGCCCGGCTCTGGAAAGGGGTAAAAACTTACCTTTTTCCAGCGGTGGGCGGAGAGATCTCCTCCTCCGATCCTCCTCTTCTCCTCCCCGTCGGCTGAATGCGCGCGCGCGGCAAGAGCTGCTGTGCAGAAAGGGAGAAATAAATCCTTCTGCACAGTAAAATTAACCCTTTAGCTGCCGGTCCATAGTCCAGAGGCAGCAGGCGGGCAACCAGGCTCCTCCAATACAATGTGGCGAGATTGGTTTCGTCACAGTATCTATAATAATTTCAACTCACTACTGGTAAGTCATTGGCAATTTATGGAGAGTATGCCATGGGCTCTCCAGGCTATAGATTTTAAGCTCTCTATGTATATAATATGTGTGTGCTTATATATTATTTAACTAGATGTATATAACAAATTCAAGTAGAGTCCAAGTTGATCACAGGAAAAGCAAATAAAGAAAAAACTCCACAAATGTAACATTTAACAATAATTAACAGCGCATGAACTCATATATTGTATATAATAGCGATTATGCACTACTTAGAAATCTATAAGGGACATAGGTATATATATTATTCATTGCTGTTAATAATATAAAAATATATTTCTGTTTTTGTTGTTCGTACAGTCAATTTGAAGTTTAGATTAGAAGTTATATTTCATGCAAAAAAAGTACCTAATGGCCTTTTCAAACCCTCTGCTTTATCTATGAAAAAAATAAGTAATAACAAAGTTGACATTGCAATACTTAGTAAGGCCTATGCACAAGAGCAGAGTCTGTGATGTCATAAATTACAGCAGAGTACGTCTAGGTAACACACAGTGATGTCATTTTCAAACATTCCGTGAACACTCACAGCACTCAGAGCTACACTTCACCTGGACAGTGGTTATATTAACTGGAAATATATATTTCCTACTCACCTGCAAAGGGATCTTGTGAAAAGGCACCTCTTGAGTACAGGACCGTTGACTTGTACTTTGCTATCCTATAAAACAAGTATAATGAGAATGGTGAGTGATTCTTTTTCTGCTTTATATCTATCTGTCTAGCTATCATTTTCAAATAATTAAAACAAATGAAATTACAAATTTTAAGTTTTTATTTTGTTACTTTTTTGCATTAAATAAAAACCTAAAGGAACACTGCTCAATTCTATACCATTTAGGAATTGAATCACTATGTTCATGCAGCCCTAGTCACAACTCCCTGCATGTGACTTACACAACTTTCCTAAACACTTCCTGAAAAGAGCTTTGTAAAGCTTACACTTCCTTTACTACAAATTATGTTTAATTTAGAATTTCGTATCTCCTACTCTGTTAATAGCTTGCTAGACCATGCAGGGGTATCTTGTGTGTGATTAAAGTTTCATTTGAATAGCAGGAGATAAAAACATTTAAAATAAGTAACATCTAAAAGAAAATTACATGTTTTTTTGCAGGCTTTGTGATTTACAGCCAGGGGAGGTGTAGCTAGGGCTGGATAGACAGAATTAAAAGTGATTTTACTTCAAAATGGTAGAGAATTGAGCAGTAAGACTTCAGAGGCATAATGTATACAGAAAAACTGCTTCATTAATATAAAGTTGTTTTGGTGATTATACTGTTACTTTAAAATATGAGCTTAAACAGCAACACAATAATAAAATGCTTAGATATTAATAACAATAATTAATTATTGATTATAAAGTCCTTACTGATTTCCTTGTGCTATACATAAAGTATTGATATAAACTCCATATAAATACACCATAGGTGATTGTTAAAATAATGGAATCCAACGTTTATTTCTTATGCTGCCGGCAGCCATATATCAATTTTCCCAGAAACCACTGCTTTGACCTTTCAATACCCATACCACTCATTGTTACCCTTTTCTGTTCCTCCAGACACAGTTGATATTTATTTGTGTAATTTTCTCTTCATTTATTCACCAACCCATGCTTCCATAATATGTCCAACTTTACTCTGCATATAAAACCAGCTGCTGCAACAGGATTCTGTTCACACACTTTATTTCAGATACCAGTCCTGTTTTTTACAGCTCCCTTCTTTCCACATTCTATCCCTCTCAATCTACTACCTGCCCAATACATATGGCTACCAACAGGCTATTTCACTGTTGATACCGGAGAAACTGACGGAAGCCAAGCACAGAGAGATGGACACAGGTTTCTTCAGGAAGGAAGAGATTCTTTATTGGATCACCGATCGGGACTCAGAGGGACTAGCGTCACCAAAATACAGCAAAGTCTGAGTACTGAATACATAGAGTACATTCCTTATATAGCACTGTAGCTCCTCCCACAATTAACTACACCCACACATACCCTTAACCTATTTAATAAATAGAGTCTAAACTCATCCATCCGGTCTAACCACGTGGCTCATCTGATACAAAGGAGAGGGACGCGTAATTCCAGTTCTTACATTCCTGCACCTGGTCAGTACAGTGATGACAGTATCTTAGCTACGTGTAATTAACCAACTGATACTACAAACACATATACATACATATGCCTTGTGGCAATCTTAGCCTGCTAAACTTGTATTTTACTGGAATTACATCACATTCCCCCCTTTGATGCCTCTGATATTTCACAATTACTTGAGGCATCACTTAACCTTGGTTTGCATATACCTCAGGTTACCATGAACCAGACCAGACTTATCTTATGATGTGAATCTTTTAACACTCATCTTCCTGCATTGGTTCTCCTTGATCTAGAGCCTTATACTTATATATCGCCATTATCTGTGCAGCAGCCTTCCTCTCTGCTATACTTCCTATCAGGCTTTGCACAGACCTAACTACTAAGGGTATAAGACACGGTAGGAGTAGACACAACAGTAAAATCAGTAGGACTCCACCTACCACTGCCTTAAGCCCTCCAAACCACTCATACCAGCTACCAAACCAACTACTTGGATTGTACCCTTTCCATACCTGAGTAGGCACATGCACTAGTTTAACCATATGGCTAGTAAGCTCAGCTATTGCTTGCCCTTCGTCATCTATTTGAAGACAGCAATTACTTAGGTTAAACTTCCCACATACACCTCCCTCTACTGCCAAAAGGTAATCCAAGGCTAATCTATTTTGGTAGACTGCTGTCCTCATCCTGGTATTATGCTTCGCTAGAAGATTGAGTGCTTGTGAGGTCTCATTAGTAATAATCTCAACCACCGCCTGTAATCTTATAATACGGTTGAGCATATAAATTGGGGTTCTATAACCAAAGGTACCATCTTCTGCCCACGTGGCTGGCCCATAATAATCTATGATACGCTGGGGAGGCCATTCATTATCTTCCCAGGTGCCTATCTCTAAGGGTCCCCTTTTCTTCCTATGATTCACATCATACACTTTAACACCTAAAGTCTCACCTGTTTCAATCGGTAACAAGAAGAAGGATGGTTTGAGCATACCCAACACACATGCCCCTTCCCAGTCCTGTGGCAGCTCCGAATAGGCTTTCTTACCACAGATCCAGTACAAATTTGCTGGGGCTCTCCAGGTAGATGTGATGGATAGATCAAACCACACATCCTTTAAACTGGCATATCTAGCAAACGGGTTAGATGGTTCTGAGACATTTGAAGCCGACCACCAAGTTGTATTTTTTGTATCATCATCATAAGCTTTTTGCCCTAGACAAGTTAATTCTCCTACAGAAGTATTATACATTATTCCTTTCCTTGCTATGCAAACATAACCTATGATGGAGGTCTTTAATCTCCACTCAGATTTACCTCTAACACTCAAATGATAATCGGCTTGTGTAGATATTAGTTGGTCAACTGCCTCAGAACCGGACATTACCTCCTTTGCTTCCCAAGGCCATTGGTCTCCCATGTTAGTACCTCCACACACATAGCAGTTGGTAACATTAAGACTACCGGCAATACTTTCAGCTAAATCGATGAACAGGTTTTTAGCATTATGGGGGATCTTATTATCTATACTCATCTCTTCGTAAAAGGAATGGTATACTTGATGAGTCTGGGAGGATACCGTATCAGTCTCTATCCCTATAAATAATATTGTCCCAGGGTCTAAACCCGTCCCGTATATTTGAAACCCAAATAAATTTCCATACTTATCTAAGAACTTGTCGGGGTTATTAATAAGTATATGGACTGGGTTGCATTCCATAGACTTACAATAAGGGCTAGTCGGCAACTTAGTCACTATCATGTCTTTATCTACTGTCTGTCCCCAAGTCGCCCACCCCACACAAGACCAATATGGACAAAAGTTATAGTCTTTATTTGGGCATCTAGGACTCACATATTTATTTTTACTACTGGGACAAATATATTTATCGTTAGACCCATACGTCCTCTCCCATCTAAGATCCCCACATACATTCCACGGCTTTCTACCACTCGATATCGCTTTACACGCATCAAATAGCAGAACACCCGAAGAATGTACGGATTCTAACACCGTTTTATTAATTAGGGTCCCCTGAGGATCTCCATTCCTGAGAGTCAACCAAATTGTACGAGGTTGATACTCTGGACTGAAGCACTTAGGTTCTCCTACTCCTAAATGGCACACACTATAGTCTATATTTAGGTATCTACATCTTGATACCTCTCCTTTACATTCGTATTGTGAATGCCAAATTAGGGTTTGGGAAATATGGTTACCTGTTCTCGTAGTCTTAATGCATACCTCACAGCTAGGAGTGTCGGTACCTCTACCTTCCTGAATATAAAAACACATATAAATAAACACAATCAAAAGCACATCTTTCGCCGTCATCCTCAGTCTTCGTCCGTGCGATGGCGCCTCAGCTTCCAGGATGTGAGGGCTGCAGGGAATGGAGTTCTGCTCGTCTTCACAGGTGTCCCTTCGAGACTTTCCTGGCTTATACACTATGTGTTGGTAAGCGGACAGGCTTTATTATGGCCTTCTCACTCACACCTGTAACAATAAAATTTGTAATCCACAATAATTCCTCGTTACTCCGACTGAGTAGTGCGTTTCAACCGGATCTTGCAGGGATTCTCTGGATCTGCTGTAATTTGCCAAGAATCGACTGCTGCTGGTTTAACCCTGGAGTGATGTATCCACGGAGTTACTTCGGCTACTTTTATCGCTGTAGGGGTAGACAAAAGAACAACATAAGGACCTCTCCACTTGGGCCCTAACGGTACATTATTCCACTCTTTAATCCACACTTGGTCTCCTGGATGATAACTATGAACAGGGGGATAAATATTCACAGGTAATCTATCTTGTACCCATTTCTGTACCTCCTCCATAGTCTTACCCAACTCTACAACCTGCTGCCGGGTAATTCCTTCTCCCAACTGACTCAAGTCCCCCCTTAAGTTACCAAGTACGGGAGGTGGTCGCCCATACATGATTTCAAAAGGAGAGAGGCCCATCCTTCTGGTAGGGGTACTGCGGATTCGCAATAAGGCTATAGGTAAGAGAACGTTCCACTTAAGTTGGGTTTCCTGACACATTTTAGCCAACTGGTTCTTTATAGTTCTATTCATTCTCTCTACCTTACCAGAACTCTGGGGTCTATATGCAGTATGAAGCCTCCACTTTATACCAAGCATATGAGTCAGTTGTTGTAGGCACTGGTGAACAAAAGCTGGACCATTGTCCGATCCTATAGAACAGGGTAGTCCATATCGGGGTATTATTTCTCGTAGCAGGAATCTTACAACTTCTCCTGCTTTCTCTGTACGAGTAGGACATGCTTCTACCCAGCCTGAATAGGTGCACACAATTACCAACAGGTAACGATGTCCACCCGATTTAGGCATTACTGTAAAGTCTATTTGTAGATCGGACATGGGGAGTCCCCCCATAAACTGGACTCCTGGTGGCTTTACTGGTCCTTGTCTTGCATTATTCTTAGCACACGTTACACATCTGCGTACAATGGCCTGAGTCAAGTTGGACAATCTTGGTATGTAGAAATGTTTCCTGAGAGATTCTTCAGTACTGTCTCTCCCAGAATGTGTCCCGTTGTGATAATTTTGGACAATTTCTACCGCTAGTGATGCTGGTATGACTATTCTTCCATCTTCTAGCTGATACCACTTGTTCTCCAAATACTTTCCCGGTTCAGTCTTTAACCACTCCTCTTCTTGAGCTGTATAAACTGGAGTCCATTGGGACAGTGGAGTTGGTATAAGAGCAGCTATATGCCCCACATACTCCTGTCTTCCTGATTCAGCAGCACGCTTAGCTGCACTATCTGCCATCCGATTTCCCTTGGTTACATCACCATCTCCTCTCAGATGCGCTCGACAATGTATGATACCGACTTCTTTCGGCTCCCACACTGCTTCCAATAGTTGTAGGATTTCGGCTGCGTACTTGATTTCTTTGCCTTCTGAATTCAGTAGTCCTCTTTCTTTATACAAAGCTCCGTGGGCATGAGTGGTTAAAAACGCATACTTAGAGTCCGTATAGATATTTACTCTTAAACCTTCAGCCAATTGTAACGCTCGTGTTAGTGCTATTAATTCTGCCTTTTGTGCTGATGTTCCTTTCGCCAGTGGCCGAGCTTCTATCACCTTGTCTATTGTTGTCACTGCATATCCTGCATAGCGGATCCCTTCTTTCACATAACTACTGCCGTCGGTGTAATATTGAACATCGGGGTTCTGGATGGGAAAATCACGAAGATCTGGTCTACTTGAAAATACTTCATCCATTACTTCCAAACAATCATGTTGACTTTCAGTAGGTTGTGGCAAAAGGGTAGCTGGATTTAAGGTGTTTACAGTCTCTAAATGCACTCTTGGGTTTTCACACAACATTGCTTGATACTTGGTCATACGGCTGTTACTAAACCAATGATTTCCTTTGTAATCCAACAACGTCTGTACTGCATGTGGGACTCGTACATAAAGTTCTTGACCCAGAGTGAGTTTATCGGCTTCAGCTACTAGCAGGGCGGCTGCAGCTACGGCTCTTAGACAAGGTGGAAGTCCGCTGGCCACTGCATCCAGTTGCTTAGACATGTAGGCAACAGGTCTTTGCCATGATCCCAAGTACTGTGTCAATACTCCCACAGCCATTCTTCTTTGCTCGTGTACATATAAGTAGAATGGTCGTGTGTGATCAGGTAGACCTAATGCTGGGGCACTCATCAAAGCCTTCTTCACATCTTCAAATGCCGTTTGCTGTTCTTGGGTCCATAAGAAGGGGTCGTGCTCTGTACCTTTGATGGCTGCGTACAGAGGTTTTGCCAGTATCGCATAGCTGGGAATCCATATCCTACAGAAGCCTGCTGCCCCCAAGAATTCTCGCACTTGTCTTCTATTCTTGGGTATTGGTATTTGGCAGACAGCTTCTTTTCTCTCTGGCCCCATAATCCTTTGACCTTCAGAGATATGGAATCCTAGATACTTGACAGTTGGCAAACACAACTGAGCCTTCTTTCTAGACACCTTGTATCCTGCCTTCCAGAGAATGTGTAGTAGATCGTGCGTTGCTTGCTGACAGATTTCTTTTGTAACTGCTGCTATCAACAAGTCATCTACATATTGTAACAATACACACTCTCCTGGGATGGACTCGAAATCCAATAGATCTTGACTTAGGGCTGAACCAAATAGGGTAGGTGAATTTTTTAAACCCTTGGGGCAGTCTTGTCCAAGTCATTTGGCGTTTTGAGCCCGTTACAGCGTTCTCCCACTGGAAAGCGAAAATACATTGGCTTTCTGCGGCAATTCGGAGGCAAAAGAAGGCATCTTTGAGGTCTAAAACTGTGAAGTAAGTAGCCCCGCCCGGAATTAAAGCAAGCAGGTTATATGGATTGGGTACAACTGGATGTATGCTAACAACCGCATCATTGACTGCTCTTAAGTCCTGTACAGGTCGATACTCATCTGTACCGGGCTTTTGAACAGGCAGCAATGGGGTGTTCCAGGGGGAAGTACAGAATTTTAGGATACCATACCGTATGAACTTATCCAGATAGGATTGGATGTTCTTCTTAGCCTTCTGCGGAATGTGATATTGTCTTAGGCTCACTGGATAAACCCCATGTTTCAGTTCAATTTTTATTGGTGGAATATTGCGGGCCAGTCCTGGTGGGTTGTTCTCTGCCCAAACTCCTGGTATGTTAAACAATGTCTCATCACTCCTAGGGTTTTGGCTAGTCAACACTGTATAAAGTCGCCACTCTTCTTCCTTTGGTACGGATAAAGTCATAATACCTGAAGGTCCATTAAACTTTAAGGATGTTGTTCCATTTGGTAGGAACGTAATCTGCGCTTGTAATTTTGATAGCATATCACGTCCCAGCAATTGGACTGGACATTCAGGCATATAAAGGAATTGGTGTTTTACTACGTGGCCTCCCAATGTACAGAGTCGACTTTTAAGAACCGGTTTTTCAGCACTTCTTCCAGTTGCTCCTATCACAGTAATAGTCCTTCCAGATGGAGGAGCAACTAGATTAGTCACCACTGAATGTTCAGCACCAGTGTCGATCATGAACGCACTCCTTTTCCCCCCTATTGATACATCGACCATAGGCTCCGCTCGACCAAGGGGGATGGAGCCCGGTCGGTATCAATAGTCCTCCATGACAGTGTCAGCCAATCCTACAAAGTCCCTACCTTCTCTATAGCGGGACCTTTGCGCTGCTGGAATATACCTGTCTTCCCTAACACTTCCTCTGTTCCCATTACTCCCTCTATAACCATTACTCCCTCCGGGGCCTCCTCTACCTCTCGCTCTACCTCTAAAGTTTCCGTAGCCTGCCCTGGGTTGGTCTCTCTCGTACTGCTCTCTTTGCGGACATTCGTTCCTCCAATGCCCTTCTTCCTTGCAATACGCGCATTGATCCCTACTCAAAGGCTCCCTACTCCATCTATTATTGCCTCTATCTGGGCCCCGTTTATCTACGCCTGCGATCGCTACCGCTAGCATATCAGCCTTTTTACGCATCTTGCGCTCTTCCTCTTTCTTACTTTCTGTATCCCTGTTCATATAGACCTTATTTGCTACCTCCATTAGTTGGGTGATGGACATACCTGCAAACCCTTCTAACTTTTGTAGCTTGCGCTTAATATCTCCGTATGCTTGGCTGACAAAGGCGGAGTTAACCATTCGGGAATTGTCTGCGTCTTCCGGATTAAAGGGGGTATACAAGCGGTATGCCTCCAATAATCGGTCATAAAAGACACTGGGCGCTTCATCGCTTTTCTGGATCACCTCAACTGTCTTCGACATGTTAATGGCTTTCTTTCCTCCGGCTTTCATGCCAGCAATTATAGCGTCTCTATAGGCTCTGAGTTGAACCATATCAGCACCATTTACGTTCCAATCGGGATCGGTGTTGGGATAGTGTGTCGCGGCCCATGCTGCTGGATTGGCTTGGTTCAAAGCACGGGCTCTATCCTCTAATGCTTTAATGGCTGCTTGATTTATTCTTGTCCTTTCCTCATTGTTAAATAAAGTCATTAGTAACTGCTGGCAATCAGCCCATGTCGGATTATGCGTCTGTACTATTGAGGTGAACAGATCAGTCATAGCTTGTGGTTTCTCAGTATACGAGGAATTATGGGTCTTCCAGTTTAAAAGATCGGTTGTGGTAAATGGGACATATACGAAGACTGGGTCAGCGTGTGCCATTTGACCTGCGGCATCGATATAAGCTGACCCGGGATTCAGACGAAGAGGCATCTGATAGTGCTTTAATTGTTGGGCACCAGTCAACTGTCGGGTTTGGATGGGGCTACGTAGAGAGGCGTCAGTCATGGGTTCCGGTCGGGGAGAGATAGGGTATGGGGATGTGGGAGGTCGGTTTTGGGAAAAGGTCGTAAATAGAACACTTCGGGCCGAGCTAGATGAAGCTTGACCGGAAGTCTGAAGTGGCGCCAAATCAGGATATTCGTTTCTAATGGGGGTGGATTCTGGTTCCGGAAGGGGAGATTTAGTACGAGGGGGGGTGGATCCTGTACTGGAGGAGGAAGCGGAAGTGGATGAGGGTAATGAGGGAAGGGTTACAGGACTTCCTGTATTTGCGTCACTTCCTCTTACCGGAAAGTAAGGGGGCGGCAAAGGGATCTCGGACTCAGGGGGCGTGTCCAAAATGGGCCTAACACCAGTCCTAGTGGACGAGCAAGTCCTAGCTACCATGAGGCGACACTGCTCCTCGTGGCATGTCTGGAGCCATTTTGGCGAGTCATTTACGGCCTGTCTCCAACAGTCAATATAAGGAAACTGGCCGTAAAGTTCAGGCCTACCTGATACAGCCACGTGTAAGTCCTGTACCAGAGTTGGATCCAAACTGCCACGTGGCGGCCATGCCGCAACCAAAGTAGGCCACTCCCTAGTACACAAAGTGACCAAACGTACAGGAGACATCTTTACCCCAAAATCACAAACTTTGAATCCCTTTTTAAAATTCTTAACCATACATCCTAAGGGATCCGGAATCGTTGACTGCGACGCACCCATATTTAACAATGGAACGTCGTCGACAACAATTACTATACACGCGTACTATTCAACAGTCACACCCGTTTCCTCTGGCAACAGCACCACGTGGTACGGTTACCAAGTGAAACGTACACAATAACAATAAACACTCAGGGAATTCCCGTACACACACAGCTGCTACACCAGTCACTATATAATCAATATTATGCCCTTTGGCGTAACTACACAGTCACCCACGCTATAATTCTCTATATACGAATTACCCGTCTATAACACACCCCAGTAACATCGTCTTTTACAAATAGCGGTTACAGTACGGTTAGCATAGGTCAAAGCACAAGTTAAGGTCACAATACAATTATTAGTGGTTATGGTGTTAAACATGCAATGGACGACAATGATTAGTACTTATTATATAATGTCAGTAAATATACAGGGTTATGGTACCGTGCACTATAATACAGCAACACACTATTAACACTCTCGCTAGACGGCTGAGCTCGCGCTATCTAACAAGATATACACTTTACTAAAACAATCGTTAACACATTTACAATTCCCAACTAAACTATTGGCCAGTACCTTGAATGGACTACCTAAAACTATATACACCCGTTTTGGTTAGCCACACTGCCCAATCACCACATATATATAGCGAGCTAGAGAACCGAATTTACACAGACGCCTCTTAGTCGCACTATACAACGAGCTAGAGAACCGAATTTACACAGGCGCCTCTTAGTCGTACTATCAAAAGTCTAGTGGGTTCCAAATTTACACGCCTTCCCACTTAGCCCAGATAGGATGAGAACTAGCGAACCGAATTTACACAGGCGCCGCTTAGTCTCCCGGTCCCTCCGACCTAGCGAACGTAATATACACCCTAGAACGCTAGTCTAGACAAGACACCGGTGTCCGGCTAGGGCTATCTTACACCAGGACCCCGCCTGACTAACCAAATCAAACGGTCTGACTAAAGAGCGTTCGATCGAGCGGTGCGCCTTCGCTCCTTCCCTCCGACAGAGGGGGCAGATACAGATTCAAAAACCCCTTTGGGCCTACCGCACAATCGGTATACCCCTAGCGGGTCCTGCCGTCTAAAACAGCAGTTATCTTACCTCCTCGTTCCTGAACCTGAGTTCACACTCATCGACGGGGACACCCCAGCACTTCTCACGTAGAGGCCGATGATCTCCTGGACAACAGACCAGTGGCGCCGAGACGAAGGGAGGTCCACGCAGAAGTTCAGGGGTGCAGCCGTAGAGAACGTGGGCAAAGATAGACCGTCTCACGCCTCTGCCTCTCAGCTACCGTTGAACGATGAGCTTCCCGGCCAATGCACCAAATGATACCGGAGAAACTGACGGAAGCCAAGCACAGAGAGATGGACACAGGTTTCTTCAGGAAGGAAGAGATTCTTTATTGGATCACCGATCGGGACTCAGAGGGACTAGCGTCACCAAAATACAGCAAAGTCTGAGTACTGAATACATAGAGTACATTCCTTATATAGCACTGTAGCTCCTCCCACAATTAACTACACCCACACATACCCTTAACCTATTTAATAAATAGAGTCTAAACTCATCCATCCGGTCTAACCACGTGGCTCATCTGATACAAAGGAGAGGGACGCGTAATTCCAGTTCTTACATTCCTGCACCTGGTCAGTACAGTGATGACAGTATCTTAGCTACGTGTAATTAACCAACTGATACTACAAACACATATACATACATATGCCTTGTGGCAATCTTAGCCTGCTAAACTTGTATTTTACTGGAATTACATCACACTGTCAGACTGCCTAAAGTGAGTGGTAGCTAACAATTGGTCAGATTTGCTTGTCTCTAATAGATATTCCAGTTATTGGGTACATTGCTGTGTCCTATGCCATCTTTAATCAATAGAAAAAAAATCAAACTGGAAAGATTGTGACTCGATTGTGACAAAAATCAAACTGGAAAGATTGTGACTCTCGATAAAATTATATACTCCGTCTAACAGTGTTTTTCCTCTTTAATACAGGTAAAATTCTCAGTGAATAGCAAATTTAAATCGCCACCACCCTCCATTAGCAGTGAATATTTCCATATTTGTGCCAGCTCTTTCCTGCTCATATGTTACACGTGCATTTATGTATGTGTTTCTGTGAACTCAGCAACATGTCGGCTAATACTGGACTCTTTATTTCTACAAGGGACGGTCAAATCCCGTGTTCATTATACGGCAGTCTTCCTGAGCACAACATACGCACTGTACCTCCTTCTCCTCCTTATTTATGAGCACCTTTATCTAGTGGCCACAGTTTTCTGTGTATTCCAGATAGTCTTAATAGACTTGGCCAAGAGGGGGAAGATGGCAATGGAAGGCATGGAGAAGAAGAATGAGGAAGAGGTGATGGAGGTGACGAAGGTGAAAGAAGAGATGAAATGGAAAGTCTTTTAAAGAAGGAATTGTTGTGGGGAAAAAGACTGCTTGCTTGTAAAGGAAAAAGTTTTTTATTAAAAAAGTTTTATAACTGAATTCTTTATTTTGTTGTTTTTCTGAGGATTCTGCTTTATATTATTAGGACAAAGCACAGTGAAAACGTAGGAACCGGAAGCAATCATTAGTTTGCAGATTGTAATTTATTGCAAGTCTAGAACCAAAGAGAGCACCAGTAATATTAATTCTTTCATTCCTTAATAATCCCGATCTGCCACCCAGACCATTTTCAGATAGGCGATTTAAGCCCATCAATACATTGTACACAGGGAACCTGACGTTTTGAAATTCTCCAACTTCCTAATGCTGTCTCTCACTTTCCAACCCTCATCATCATTACAACAATGCCTGATTTATTTGCTCTTACAATTCTTATCCTTTCTGTGCAGTGACATGTTATAGATTTAATGCTTGAGAAGAATGGATTTATAAGGGAAAATAAATAACTTAATGGTAGTTACTGGGCCTGGATATTCCACTGTCCAATGGTCCCAGTGTGGTCGCACACTTCAAAAACCACTGGTGTTTGCACCTTTTGGGAAGACAGATTCCGCAGCACAAAGAAATCATCAAACCTATTCTATATCTCATTGTTTGATCAAATGCTGAAATCGGTGATTGTGCTGTTCTTCTCAGCTGAGCTCTGCTCTTAAAGGGACAGCTCATTAAAATGGATAAGGTGGCTGGTGTCCCTTGGCTCTGTTCAACAGGCAGGGATAAACTCTGCCTTAATTATACCAGTCCACATCAACAATGGGCGGAAATGATATGCAGAGACTACTCAGCCCACGCTCTGAGCCTATCTTCCCATAGCACTGTTTAGCATGAGGTACACTCCAAGAGGGAAATTTAGCTTGTCCCCCTACGAGATTCTATTTGGTTCAGCTCCCAGGCTAGGCTGTTACTTTCCTCAGCAGCTCCAAATTCAGTCAGATGCAATGGTAAATTACATAACTGCTCTCTCTCATGCCTTGACCAAAATCCATGCGCAAGTGTTTTCTTCTATTCCAGATCCAGTGTCTGATACAATCACCCATAAGTTACTCCCTGGTGATTGGGTTCTGGTTAAGAAATTCCTGAGAAAGCACACACTTGAGCCAAGATTTCATGGTTTATTCCAAGTCCTTCTAACTACATCTACCTCAGTAAAACTAGCTGGGAAGGACACTTGGATACACGCTTCGCACTGCAAGAAAGTTCCAGCTCCAGAGGAAGTTTTACTGTGATATTGTCTCTTTTTACTTTTCCACAATCCCAACATTCGACTATATACAAAGACATACCTAATAAAAAGGACCCACACATTTGTGTGACTGGTGACCATTGGGGACATCACTGTAGTTCCTGGAAAGCAGCGGGTTGGAACACGGGCCGACCATGGGGTTACAGACCACAAAGTGCCTTAGATAGAGTGGACAGGAATGGGAAATCCTTGTTACACAGAAGGACTTTGTGCAAACCAACTGGGTCTACTCCAATGAAACTTACCTTAAACATAGAACACCCTAGTCCAGGAGACACTGGAGAGTATATAATGGGAATGTACTGGAGAGGGGGTAGTTCATACAATAAATTGGGAACTTTCTATTTACAAGACATGCACACATCACCTGAGTGGGTAGATACAAGACATATGACCATCAACCCTCTCAATCCCCACATTAAGACTCTTAAAGACATGGTAGCCATAGCTAACCCTACATTTGAAGACACTATGGCAGTAGAGACTGTTTTTTCAGACACTAATCTATGGCTTGAGTGGATGAGATATAATGCTAATTCTCATAATAAAACTAACTGTTATGTTTGTGGTGGAGCCAGACCCCATCTAGGTACAGTGCCTCTAAATCTACCTCCTGATGTTGAAACATGTTTCTTAAAGGACCACTCTAGTGCCAGGAAAACATACTCGTTTTCCTGGCACTAGAGTGCCCTGAGGGTGCCCCCACCCTCAGGGACCCCCTCCCGCCCGGCTCTGGAAAGGGGAAAGGGGTAAAAACTTACCTTTTTCCAGCGGTGGGCGGAGAGATCTCCTCCTCCGATCCTCCTCTTCTCCTCCCCGTCGGCTGAATGCGCACGTGCGGCAAGAGCTGCGCGCGCATTCAGCCGGTCACATAGGAAAGCATTCATAATGCTTTCCTATGGACGCTTGCGTGCTCTCACTGTGATTTTCACAGTGAGAATCACGCAAGCGCCTCTAGCGGCTGTCAGTGAGACAGCCACTAGAGGAAATAGGGGAAGGCTTAACCCATTCACAAACATAGCAGTTTCTCTGAAACTGCTATGTTTATGAAAAAATGGGTTAACCCTAGAAGGACCTGGCACCCAGACCACTTCATTAAGCTGAAGTGGTCTGGGTGCCTAGAGTGGTCCTTTAAGTCTCTATGTGCAGTCAATTACAAACTCATCAGTATGTGAATCATGGAAGAAGATATACCCTCTAACCCAAAGGGATATCAGGCCACCTTATGGAGTCACAGTATATTCAGGTAATTACACTTGATACACTACACACAGTACCACAGGGAAGTTTGTGGGAAAATTCCCTTCTGGTTATTGTGCTACATGCCGAAAGCCTCCAGCTACCCTGTTAATACATCAAGTTAAATACTTGAGAGACATTTATTGGCTATGTGGATACATGCAACTCAGATCCAAATTGACAGGCCTATGGTGGGGGGAATCTGCTTTTACTAAAGTTATCATGCCCATACACATAATATCAGACAACCACCAAGGCCCTCTTGACTCACCACACACATACTTTAGAGTAAAAAGAGACACTCCTGTACAGGGCAGTTTCGACCCTCACATATACATAGATGCCAAGGGGGGTGCCAAATGATTTTAAAGCCAGGGATGAGGTTGCAGCTGGATTCAAATCCTTGATTCCACTCATCACGGCATATAAGAATGTAAATTGGATTAATTACATCTACTAAAACCAACAATGCCCTCCAGGGACTGGCAGAACAATTACAAGCCACCTCCCAAATGTCATTTCAGAATAGGATGGCCATAGACATGATTCTGGCGGGGGAAAGGAGGTGTGTGTGAAATACTCCCAGATACCATGACATGCTGCACTTTTATCCCAGATAACACAGGCCCTAACGGGAAAGTAACTATGGCCATCGAGAAGCTTGAAAGCCTCTCTGAAGAGTTAAAAAGAAACTCAGGGATCACCAATTCTTGGGATAGATGGTTTGGATGGATGAACGGATGGCAGAAAGTACTCTTCCAAGTGGGTATGGCTGTCCTAACTGTAATGATTCTTTTCCTCTTCTTTGTCTGCTGTATAATGCCTTGTGCACAGAAATATTTGCAGAAGACTGTAGATCAAACCATTGACCGCACCACCCCAACATTCCTACAACAAGACATTGATGACGGAACCTGTGACACAACACATGCACCTCTTCAGTCCCACCACATTAAGTATACAATTACTTCTCTCTAGGGAAACTATAGGGACAGCGTCTTGTCTAACGGGTAAAAAGTCTGTTGCGGAGATGTAGTGGACAAGCCGCTACGGGTTCTAGTGCAGTGAAGAGTTCAAGAAAACATGTTTGAGAAGATGAGCAGCAGCCTATTAGGGATATTATTAGGGATAGATAGTAGTTGTTTACATCGTAAATAGTAATTTTTAGGGGGGACTGTTGTGGACAGAATATTAACTCTATTAATTTTCGTAAAATGCCTATTTGCTCTGCATAACTATAATCAATATTATTCATAAGTTACTTAAAATGGCCGCTAGGGAATTTCCCCTGTAGTCAACTAACACCCTTGAATTAACAAGATGGCGCTGGAATCTGGAGGAGAGCTCCATGATGCCAGTGACATCACACCCGGTAGGATGAGCAATTGATGAACCACTTAACACCTAACCAATTGCTTTACCGGACCCTCGGAATAAAGATTCCTCAAGTCTTTCATTAACCTGAAACTTGTGTCTGGTGTGAATTACTTTGGGAGCGTGCACATAAATACTTATTAATTTTGACAGGGGCAGATATGCAAAAATATCAAGCACTTGATTTGATCCACAACAGCTTTTCTGTAAACCCAGCACAAATTTCTTGCAATTTTTCTTCACTTTTGATTAGAAACTAGAAACTGTTTTCCCAGCAACAGGCAATATGGTAATTTTCTCTAATGATTTTTAGGATAGAAAAATCTAAAATAACAACAGATTATTTTTTATATTTGGGTTTCATATAAAGAACATTCTCTAGGCTCATGTACAATTTAGTTCAAACTAGGTACCTTTGTAACCATAGCAGTGAGTTTGATATTCTAATCAAGATTATTGATACTATCAATGTAATCTTCAAACGTGGAAAAGAGCTGCTCCAACACATAAAAAGCATCATCTATGTATCTTCTCCAGATTTTACAAAACCCGAATAAGGGATGATTATACAAAAGGTGTATCTCAATGAAGTTTATATATATATATATATTTACAGATAGATCGATTATTAATACTATTAATCAAATCTACCAACTTGTCCAAGAGCTGCTCCAACACATAACAAATATCTGGACAAGGTATGATTATATTTACACACACACATACATGTATATATATATGTATCTATAATAATTTCAACTCACTACTGGTAAGTCATTGGCAATTTATGGAGAGTATGCCATGGGCTCTCCAGGCTATAGATTTTAAGCTCTCTATGTATATAATATGTGTGTGCTTATATATTATTTAACTAGATGTATATAACAAATTCAAGTAGAGTCCAAGTTGATCACAGGAAAAGCAAATAAAGAAAAAACTCCACAAATGTAACATTTAACAATAATTAACAGCGCATGAACTCATATATTGTATATAATAGCGATTATGCACTACTTAGAAATCTATAAGGGACATAGGTATATATATTATTCATTGCTGTTAATAATATAAAAATATATTTCTGTTTTTGTTGTTCGTACAGTCAATTTGAAGTTTAGATTAGAAGTTATATTTCATGCAAAAAAAGTACCTAATGGCCTTTTCAAACCCTCTGCTTTATCTATGAAAAAAATAAGTAATAACAAAGTTGACATTGCAATACTTAGTAAGGCCTATGCACAAGAGCAGAGTCTGTGATGTCATAAATTACAGCAGAGTACGTCTAGGTAACACACAGTGATGTCATTTTCAAACATTCCGTGAACACTCACAGCACTCAGAGCTACACTTTACCTGGACAGTGGTTATATTAACTGGAAATATATATTTCCTACTCACCTGCAAAGGGATCTTGTGAAAAGGCACCTCTTGAGTACAGGACCGTTGACTTGTACTTTGCTATCCTATAAAACAAGTATAATGAGAATGGTGAGTGATTCTTTTTCTGCTTTATATCTATCTGTCTAGCTATCATTTTCAAATAATTAAAACAAATGAAATTACAAATTTTAAGTTTTTATTTTGTTACTTTTTTGCATTAAATAAAAACCTAAAGGAACACTGCTCAATTCTATACCATTTAGGAATTGAATCACTATGTTCATGCAGCCCTAGTCACAACTCCCTGCATGTGACTTACACAACTTTCCTAAACACTTCCTGAAAAGAGCTTTGTAAAGCTTACACTTCCTTTACTACAAATTATGTTTAATTTAGAATTTCGTATCTCCTACTCTGTTAATAGCTTGCTAGACCATGCAGGGGTATCTTGTGTGTGATTAAAGTTTCATTTGAATAGCAGGAGATAAAAACGTTTAAAATAAGTAACATCTAAAAGAAGATTACATGTTTTTTTGCAGGCTTTGTGATTTACAGCCAGGGGAGGTGTAGCTAGGGCTGGATAGACAGAATTAAAAGTGATTTTACTTCAAAATGGTAGAGAATTGAGCAGTAAGACTTCAGAGGCATAATGTATACAGAAAAACTGCTTCATTAATATAAAGTTGTTTTGGTGATTATACTGTTACTTTAAAATATGAGCTTAAACAGCAACACAATAATAAAATGCTTAGATATTAATAACAATAATTAATTATTGATTATAAAGTCCTTACTGATTTCCTTGTGCTATACATAAAGTATTGATATAAACTCCATATAAATACACCATAGGTGATTGTTAAAATAATGGAATCCAACGTTTATTTCTTATGCTGCCGGCAGCCATATATCAATTTTCCCAGAAACCACTGCTTTGACCTTTCAATACCCATGACATATGCACCGTCGTTATTCGGCAGGTGCTACTTTTAGTTTTACCTTAAATAAAACACTGACACCAAATTTATCTGTTGGATTATAACGTCCACAGCTTTATTAATTATTAAATATATAAATAAATAAATTAACAATTTAGGGTCATTGTCCAGCTAACATTATATTACTATCCCCCCGCACAATACCCCTGACAATGACCCTATCTTTTGAACAATAATTAACATTCACTTAACATATAACTAGTAACACACGGCCTACCAGAGAGGCCCCAAAACCATACTGTTAACTGTAGGGGTGTACCCAGACACCCCTGCCCCCTAGGTTCGTAGCCACCGAAGAGCTTGAACCTACCAACACTCTAATCCTTCTGGCCTACTCCAGCCTAGGCCTTGGCCTGTCCATTCCCAATTCCAGCTAACTCCTGGCTTTAACACGCCCTGTTCCCGCCGCTGTGACCAAACGGGATCAAACCTCAACTATAGGGAGGGAGGGAGGGACAAGTGACAGGTCAGTGCAATTCAGATTAACTGGCTCCTCACTTAAGATGGCCGCCTATTTACACTACCTGACTCCTCCCCTACTTAGCCCCGCCCTAAACCATCGCATAATTTTCCACCTGCCCACTTCCTGGCCTTGTCAAGGCCCACTCCCCTGTTTCACTGTTCCATGGGCTTCATACCACTCATTGTTACCCTTTTCTGTTCCTCCAGACACAGTTGATATTTATTTGTGTAATTTTCTCTTCATTTATTCACCAACCCATGCTTCCATAATATGTCCAACTTTACTCTGCATATAAAACCAGCTGCTGCAACAGGATTCTGTTCACACACTTTATTTCAGATACCAGTCCTGTTTTTTACAGCTCCCTTCTTTCCACATTCTATCCCTCTCAATCTACTACCTGCCCAATACATATGGCTACCAACAGGCTATTTCACTGTCAGACTGCCTAAAGTGAGTGGTAGCTAACAATTGGTCAGATTTGTTTGTCTCTAATAGATATTCCAGTTATTGGGTACATTGCTGTGTCCTATGCCTTCTTTAAACAATAGAAAAAAAATCAAACTGGAAAGATTGCGACTCGATTGTGACAAAAATCAAACTGGAAAGATTGTGACTCTCGATAAAATTATATACTCCGTCTAACAGTGTTTTTCCTCTTTAATGCAGGTAAAATTCTCAGTGAATAGGAAATTTAAACCGCCACCACCCTCCATTAGCAGTGAATATTTCCATATTTGTGCCAGCTCTTTCCTGCTCATATGTTACACGTGCATTTATGTATGTGTTTCTGTGAACTCAGCAACATGTCGGCTAATGCTGGACTCTTTATTTCTACAAGGGACGGTCAAATCCCGTGTTCATTATACGGCAGTCTTCCTGAGCACAACATACGCACTGTACCTCCTTCTCCTCCTTATTTATGAGCACCTTTATCTAGTGGCCACAGTTTTCTGTGTATTCCAGATAGTCTTAATAGACTTGGCCAAGAGGGGGAAGATGGCAATGGAAGGCATGGAGAAGAAGAATGAGGAAGAGGTGATGGAGGTGACGAAGGTGAAAGAAGAGATGAAATGGAAAGTCTTTTAAAGAAGGAATTGTTGTGGGGAAAAAGACTGCTTGCTTGTAAAGGAAAAAGTTTTTTATTAAAAAAGTTTTATAACTGAATTCTTTATTTTGTTGTTTTTCTGAGGATTCTGCTTTATATTATTAGGGCAAAGCACAGTGAAAACGTAGGAACCGGAAGCAATCATTAGTTTGCAGATTGTAATTTATTGCAAGTCTAGAACCAAAGAGAGCACCAGTAATATTAATTCTTTCATTCCTTAATAATCCCGATCTGCCACCCAGACCATTTTCAGATAGGCGATTTAAGCCCATCAATACATTGTACACAGGGAACCTGACATTTTGAAATTCTCCAACTTCCTAATGCTGTCTCTCACTTTCCAACCCTCATCATCATTACAACAATGCCTGATTTATTTGCTCTTACAATTCTGATCCTTTCTGTGCAGTGACATGTTATAGATTTAATGCTTGAGAAGAATGGATTTATAAGGGAAAATAAATAACTTAATGGTAGTTACTGGGCCTGGATATTCCACTGTCCAATGGTCCCAGTGTGGTCGCACACTTCAAAAACCACTGGTGTTTGCACCTTTTGGGAAGACAGATTCCGCAGCACAAAGAAATCATCAAACCTATTCTATATCTCATTGTTTGATCAAATGCTGAAATTGGTGATTGTGCTGTTCTTCTTATCTGAGCTCTGCTCTTAAAGGGACAGCTCATTAAAATGGATAAGGTGGCTGGTGTCCCTTGGCTCTGTTCAACAGGCAGGGATAAACTCTGCCTTAATTATACCAGTCCACATCAACAATGGGCGGAAATGATATGCAGAGACTACTCAGCCCACGCTCTGAGCCTATCTTCCCATAGCACTGTTTAGCGTGAGGTACACTCCAAGAGGGAAATTTAGCTTGTCCCCCTACGAGATTCTATTTGGTTCAGCTCCCAGGCTAGGCTGTTACTTTCCTCAGCAGCTCCAAATTCAGTCAGATGCAATGGTAAATTACATAACTGCTCTCTCTCATGCCTTGACCAAAATCCATGCGCAAGTGTTTTCTTCTATTCCAGATCCAGTGTCTGATACAATCACCCATAAGTTACTCCCTGGTGATTGGGTTCTGGTTAAGAAATTCCTGAGAAAGCACACACTTGAGCCAAGATTTCATGGTTTATTCCAAGTCCTTCTAACTACATCTACCTCAGTAAAACTAGCTGGGAAGGACACTTGGATACACGCTTCGCACTGCAAGAAAGTTCCAGCTCCAGAGGAAGCTTTACTGTGATATTGTCTCTTGTACTTTTCCACAATCCCAACATTCGACTATATACAAAGACATACCTAATAAAAAGGACCCACACATTTGTGTGACTGGTGACCATTGGGGACATCACTGTAGTTCCTGGAAAGCAGCGGGTTGGAACACGGGCCGACCATGGGGTTACAGACCACAAAGTGCCTTAGATAGAGTGGACAGGAATGGGAAATCCTTGTTACACAGAATGACTTTGTGCAAACCAACTGGGTCTACTCCAATGAAACTTACCTTAAACATAGAACACCCTAGTCCAGGAGACACTGGAGAGTATATAATGGGAATGTACTGGAGAGGGGGTAGTTCATACAATAAATTGGGAACTTTCTATTTACAAGACATGCACACATCACCTGAGTGGGTAGATACAAGACATATGACCATCAACCCTCTCAAACCCCACATTAAGACTCTTAAAGACATGGTAGCCATAGCTAACCCTACATTTGAAGACACTATGGCAGTAGAGACTCTTTTTTCAGACACTAATCTATGGCTTGAGTGGATGAGATATAATGCTAATTCTCATAATAAAACTAACTGTTATGTTTGTGGTGGAGCCAGACCCCATCTAGGTACAGTGCCTCTAAATCTACCTCCTGATGTTGAAACATGTTTCTTAAAGGACCACTCTAGTGCCAGGAAAACATACTCGTTTTCCTGGCAATAGAGTGCCCTGAGGGTGCCCCCACCCTCAGGGACCCCCTCCCGCCCAGCTCTGGAAAGGGGAAAGGGGTAAAAACTTACCTTTTTCCAGCGGTGGGCGGAGAGATCTCCTCCTCCGATCCTCCTCTTCTCCTCCCCGTCGGCTGAATGCGCGCGCGCGGCAAGAGCTGCGCGCGCATTCAGCCGGTCACATAGGAAAGCATTCATAATGCTTTCCTATGGACGCTTGCGTGCTCTCACTGTGATTTTCACAGTGAGAATCACGCAAGCGCCTCTAGCGGCTGTCAGTGAGACAGCCACTAGAGGAAATAGGGGAAGGCTTAACCCATTCACAAACATAGCAGTTTCTCTGAAACTGCTATGTTTATGAAAAAATGGGTTAACCCTAGAAGGACCTGGCACCCAGACCACTTCATTAAGCTGGTCCTTTAAGTCTCTATGTGCAGTCAATTACAAACTCATCAGTATGTGAATCATGGAAGAAGACATACCCTCTAACCCAAAGGGATATCAGGCCACCTTATGGAGTCACAGTATATTGAGGTAATTACACTTGATACACTACACACAGTACTACAGGGAAGTTTGTGGGAAAATTCCCTTCTGGTTATTGTGCTACATACCGAAAGCCTCCAGCTACCCTGTTAATACATCAAGTTAAATACTTGAGAGACATTTATTGGCTATGTGGATACATGCAACTCAGATCCAAATTGACAGGCCTATGGTGGGGGGAATGTGCTTTTACTAAAGTTATCATGCCCATACACATAATATCAGACAACCACCAAGGCCCTCTTGACTCACCACACACATACTTTAGAGTAAAAAGAGACACTCCTGTACAGGGCAGTTTCGACCCTCACATATACATAGATGCCAAGGGGGGTGCCAAATGATTTTAAAGCCAGGGATGAGGTTGCAGCTGGATTCAAATCCTTGATTCCACTCATCACGGCCTATAAGAATGTAAATTGGATTAATTACATCTACTAAAACCAACAATGTTTTGTCAATTATACCAGAGATGCCCTCCAGGGACTGGCAGAACAATTACAAGCCACCTCCCAAATGTCATTTCAGAATAGGATGGCCATAGACATGATTCTGGCGGGGGAAAGGAGGTGTATGTGTGAAATACTCTCAGATACCATGACATGCTGCACTTTTATCCCAGATAACACAGGCCCTAACGGGAAAGTAACTATAGCCATCGAGAAGCTTGAAAGCCTCTCTGAAGAGTTAAAAAGAAACTCAGGGATCACCAATTCCTGGGATAGATGGTTTGGATGGATAAACGGATGGCAGAAAGTACTCTTCCAAGTGGGTATGGCTGTCCTAACTGTAATGATTATTTTCCTCTTCTTTGTCTGCTGTATAATGCCTTGTGCACAGAAATATTTGCAGAAGACTGTAGATCAAACCATTGACCGCACCACCCCAACATTCCTACACCAAGACATTGATGACGGAACCTGTGACACAACACATGCACCTCTTCAGTCCCACCACATTAAGTATACAATTACTTCTCTCTAGGGAAACTATAGGGACAGCGTCTTGTCTAACGGGTAAAAAGTCTGTTGCGGAGATGTAGTGGACAAGCCGCTACGGGTTCTAGTGCAGTGAAGAATTCAAGAAAACATGTTTGAGAAGATGAGCAGCAGCCTATTAGGGATATTATTAGGGATAGATAGTAGTTGTTTACATCGTAAATAGTAATTTTTAGGGGGGACTGTTGTGGACAGAATATTAACTCTATTAATTTTCGTAAAATGCCTATTTGCTCTGCTTAACTATAATCAATATTATTCATAAGTTACTTAAAATGGCCGCTAGGGAATTTCCCCTGTAGTCAACTAACACCCTTGAATTAACAAGATGGCGCTAGAATCTGGAGGAGAGCTCCATGATGCCAGTGACATCACACCCGGTAGGATGAGCAATTGATGAACCACTTAACACCTAACCAATTGCTTTACCGGACCCTCGGAATAAAGATTCCTCAAGTCTTTCATTAACCTGAAACTTGTGTCTGGTGTGAATTACTTTGGGAGCGTGCACGTAAATACTTATTAATTTTGACAGGGGCAGATATGCAAAAATATCAAGCACTTGATTTGATCCACAACAGCTTTTCTGTAAACCCAGCACAAATTTCTTGCAATTTTTCTTCACTTTTGATTAGAAACTAGAAACTGTTTTCCCAGCAACAGGCAATATGGTAATTTTCTCTAATGATTTTTAGGATAGAAAAATCTAAAATAACAACAGATTATTTTTTATATTTGGGTTTCATATAAAGAACATTCTCTAGGCTCATGTACAATTTAGTTCAAACTAGGTACCTTTGTAACCATAGCAGTGAGTTTGATATTCTAATCAAGATTATTGATACTATCAATGTAATCTTCAAACGTGGAAAAGAGCTGCTCCAACACATAAAAAGCATCATCTATGTATCTTCTCCAGATTTTACAAAACCCGAATAAGGGATGATTATACAAAAGGTGTATCTCAATGAAGTTTATATATATATATATATATATATATATATATATATATATATATTTACAGATAGATCGATTATTAATACTATTAATCAAATCTACCAACTTGTCCAAGAGCTGCTCCAACACATAACAAATATCTGGACAAGGTATGATTATATTTACACACACACATACATGTATATATATATATGTATCTGTTACGGACCGTTTCAGCATAAAAGGGGAAAAATCGGTTTAGGCGGTAATCCCCTTTTCCCAAAAAGGCACAGCTACTGTAAAAGCACCAAAACTCACGAATTTGGATATAAATGAATGCACCAAACTCCCGAACTGCATACCAGGGAATAAGATAGCACTCTAAGCTGGAACCTCACGAATAGCTGCTAGCAGATGAATAGGAAAAGCAGACATCAGCTTACACTCCTAGCAGTCAAACTCCAACAGCATACAGTGAATCCCCCCAAGAACAAGACAAGGCTCCGTGTTGAAGGTCAAGCAGTGGTCTGTTTATTCAGGGCTACCTGCCCCTGTATTTATGCAGGTCTCCCACCTGGTGGACACTCCCCTAGGGGACCAGATGGAAGACTGAAACAGCAGACAGACATGTATCAGATTAGTACACACAGCCACAATACTTTCCCATAATGCATCTTGGTTTCCTCCTCTCTGTCCTGGAGATAATTAATGAAGAAATTCAATTATCTCCTAGGACAAAGGCCAGACTCCATTATGCACATGGTGACACAGAAACAGACTATCACTTTAAAATACATACAGACACATTTTATACACAAAACATAGACATGTAACATATCCCCAGATAGCTCAGGTCTGGGTGCACATTATTATGTGAATGGCACCCAGATCACACAAATACATTTTAATTGCCATGGAGCCAAAGTCTTTAATTATACGAACAGGCTCCATGGCAGGCTATCTGGGTTACTACAGTTCACATAAAACATAAACTACCGAATTTCCCTGCATTCACCAAATCCATACGAATGAGAACCAGGGGCTGGAGGTTCAGCGGTGCCTGCACGGAAAAGTGTCCGATTTTGGTGCATGAAAACCGGGCAGAAAAGTGCTGGCTGCCCGGGGAGCTCCAGAACAGCGCCACCTAGCGGCCGCTAAGTGTAACAGCGGCCACACAGTTAACAGGCAATTAACCGCAGCTTCAGGGAGGTAAATTGGCAGCACACTCCAGCTTCTGGGTGGCCAATTAACAACGCCGGCCGGCTTCCCACGGCTCTGGGGAGGTTGGTGAACGGCTGTTTGTTCGGTAGATTAAATCTACCGAACTGCTGTGCAGAAAGGGAGAAATAAATCCTTCTGCACAGTAAAATTAACCCTTTAGCTGCCGATCCATAGTCCAGAGGCAGCAGGCGGGCAACCAGGCTCCTCCAATACAATGTGGCGAGATTGGTTTCGTCACAGTATCTATAATAATTTCAACTCACTACTGGTAAGTCATTGGCAATTTATGGAGAGTATGCCATGGGCTCTCCAGGCTATAGATTTTAAGCTCTCCATGTATATAATATGTGTGTGCTTATATATTATTTAACTAGATGTATATAACAAATTCAAATAGAGTCCAAGTTGATCACAGGAAAAGCAAATAAAGAAAAAACTCCACAAATGTAACATTTAACAATAATTTTATAACAAGACACGGAGGCTCATATTGCATATCCCTTTCTTTACTGTTGACAAATAGCAGCAAAGGAAACAAACAGAATGAAAAAAGAATGAACATGTGATAACATAGGCCCCTCCCCCTCAGGTCCCAGTATAACAGGCAGCACTTCCCTTCCATTTCCCTCTTTCTTTGCTGCTTTGACACAAAGATAAGTACATGCCATATTTTCTCCTCATATTTCTCTTATATACTGTTTTGTTCATTGATAATTTTCTCTTATTTAACTTGTATTGATTTAATCTTTTATTTCTAAGGTTAGTATTTGTCTCTTTATACACTAGCCTCAGGGCCCAGACCTCCCCTGCTTATGTAATCTTGTCTGTTTCTCTGCTCGTTCGCCTTTCTGCGCACTTCTTCTTGTTTCATAGTTTTACCGCGTGTCTCGCGGGTGCCGCGAATCCCGCGAGATTCCCGGCGGCCATTTTCTGACATCCTGTCCCCTACCTCTTAGTGTGTCGCTGGTCTGGGCCCTGGTGAGAGCGTTTTTCCTTGCTTAGTTTGTTTGGGTGACTAACCCATACGTCCTTTATTTCCTATCACCATCATGCCTAAACCCAGACTATCTACTGGGTCCACTCACTCTGGGGAGTCGGATTCCCCAGTAATCAGAACTGAGGCCCCTGTCACCTCAGATATTTCGCCTTCTATGGCGGATGGGAATACCCAACCCGGTGGACCACAGTTTCTAGCGCTACAGCGCTCAGTAACAGACGCCATTATGGCTGCTATGGGGTCTATGTCCTCCACCCTCTCCCATACCATTTCACAAGCCCTCTTGCCCCGTCCTTCAGACGAGCAACTCTCGGGCACCTTTACACCCCAGGGAGAGGTGTCTAAAGGGGACTTCAAAAAGGCTGCCCGTAAGTCCAAACACTCCTCTGCCTCCAGAAACACCATGACTGGTGTACCTTCGGTCGCCCCAGAAAGCGTGTCCCATCCACGCAAAAGAGCCTTTCCGCGCCAGGCAGAACGGGCGCGGCTATGGAAATGTGCTAGAGCACAGATTGAGAGCGACACCGACTCAGAAATCGGGTCAAATGAGGAGGCTATGAACGAGTCGGATACCGACTCTGATGCGGATTCCGCCGATGGCGCTCTTGACCTCCTTTCCTCTGCTCAGGCAGAGATGCCCGGAGGCGAGACAGGGACCAGGAACCCCGCGGCTGCGGGGCCATCCCTCGTGGATCCTTCGGGGGTCCCACTCTTCGACCCGGATGACCTTCATCATCCGAGGTCGGCGGAGTGGCTCCCGGCCGACCACGTTGCCACATACCTAGAAAATTGGGTCAGAAAACCCTTAAGCAAGGCGGCCCGCAACAAATTGAGGGCGGAGTGTCCTAGGCCTCTGGTGCCCAACAAGGTGTGTGACACCCCAGAGGTTGATCCTAAAATGACTCAGTTCCTCACTAAACTGGGCTGGAATCCCCGTAAAGGACTAGAGTCCGCTTTGAAGTCCTGCCAGGACAAGCACCTGGATATATTCGGGCCTTTGGCCAAACTATTTGACTTAGCGGAAGACGCCAGAGCGGAGAACCGCATGGTCGACCCTGAAGACCTTAGAGGTTGGGTCCAGAGAGCAATTTGTATTGCTGGGAGCGTAAATACCTCCCTATCGATTGAAAGGCGTAAAGCCATATTATTCAAAATTGAGCCCAAACTGGCCAACCTCGCCCTTACGGAGGCGGGCAAAGACGCCCAAGGACTCCTCTTCGGAGATTCCTTAATTAAAGATTTAGGGCGTTTTGTGGGAGCATTCACGGCTCTAGACAAGGCCCAGGCCTCCATGAGGCGAGTATTCCAGGGGCGGGTCTCTACCAGGGCCGGCAGAATCAGGAGCCGTCTGTCCGGCCGCAACTATCCCCAATCCCGTGGCACGGGAAGAGGCTCCTTTCAGCACTATCACCAGTACCAGGAGACCTCCCGCCCCATGTTTTTTCCATCCCGCGGACGTCAATGGCGATCCAGAGGCCTTCGGGGTAACCCAAACTCAAGACGACCATACGGTGAGTTGCCTTATACCACACATTTCTTCTCCGGGTTACATAGGGGGCAGACTCCAACATTTTTTCCCAGCCTGGTCACAAATCACTTCAGATCCCTGGGTACTGGCCACTATTCGGGGCTTCAATATAGAACTCACCTGCCGCCCTACACACATTCCCCCTCCTCGACCGATCCGCTTTTCCCTCCAGGATCGCGGTCGGATCGACGAAGAACTTTCGACCCTCCGGTCCAAAGGGGCTATCGAACTAGCACCCCCCAACCCTGCGGGCGTAATAAGCAATATATTCCTAGTGGAAAAGAAAGGCGGCCAATTGAGGCCAGTCATAAATTTGCGCCCCCTCAATGCCGTAGTCAGGTACCGCCATTTCAAGATGGAGGGTATTCACCTGCTAAGGGATCTCCTCCTTCACGGAGACTGGCTAGCAAAACTAGACCTAAAAGACGCGTACCTGACAGTGCCAATAGCGGAGGCCTCTCGGGACCTCCTACGCTTTTACTGGCGACACGAAACATGGCGGTTCACCTGTCTGCCCTTTGGCCTATCCTCAGCCCCGTGGTGCTTCACAAAGCTTCTACGGCCCGTTATGGCCTGGCTACGCAGTCGAGGAGTTCGACTAATCGTCTACCTGGACGACATTCTCCTCATGGCTCAGGAGCGTTCCACCCTCCTCACACATCTCCGACTAGCCATAAACCTCCTGTCACGCTTAGGTTTCATAATCAACTGGGAAAAGTCATGCCTGACCCCCGCCACCCGCTTGGAATTCCTAGGATTCCAAGTGGATTCGGGGGCTGCAACACTGAGTCTCCCGACATCCAAGATTCGATCCATCCGCAAAGAATTGCGCAGGGCCCTTATCCGACCCCAACTCACCTTACGCCAATTGGCACGCCTCATAGGCCTGCTGGCTTCTTCAATCCAGGCCGTGTTCCCAGGCCCACTCCACTACCGAGCGCTACAGCGCCTAAAGATCGCTCACCTAAGAGCCGGGGCATCCTACGCAGACCTGGTCTCTCTGGACAACGAGACGAAAGACGAGTTGCGATGGTGGATTCTCAACCTGTCTGCATGGAATGGCAAAGCCATCTTCGGCTCAATGCCGGAATTCACGATCGACTCGGATGCGAGTCTACACGGTTGGGGAGCCCACTGCGAGGGAATCTCAACTGGGGGCCGGTGGTCGGAGTCCGAAGCCCGACTACATATCAATGCCCTGGAGCTTCTGGCAGGCTCCTTCGCCATCCGCAGCTTCGCCAAGGACCGTGCCCTATCATGCATACGGCTCCGCATGGACAATGTTTCGGCGGTGAGATATGTCAACCACCTGGGTGGTACACAGTCGGCGGTCTTGGCCAGGTTGGCGAAAGATTTTTGGGAATTCTGCCTGGAACAGAACCTGATGGTCTACGCGGAGTACTTACCTGGTCTGCACAACGTCCAGGCGGACTGGGGTTCACGTTATCTTTCAGACACCAGCGACTGGAGATTAGCCAGGACGGTGTTCTCCAATATTTCATCCCTCTGGGGACCATTTACCATAGACCTTTTCGCCTCCCAGCTCAATGCCCAACTCCCACGCTTCTTCAGCTGGAGGCCGGATCCAATGGCGGAGGCAGTGGATGCCTTCCTGCAAGATTGGCAGGGAGGCCTCCTCTATGCCTTTCCCCCGTTTTCCATGATCCCTCGCTCGCTCCTGCAAGCCCGCAAACACCGGGCGGAGCTAGTCATGGTCACCCCATTCTGGGAAACGCAGTCCTGGTTTCCCCAAATACTCGAGATGACGTTGGACTACCCTCGACTCCTGCCGGGGCACCACGACCTGCTGCAAGACCCGACGGGACGCTATCATCCCCTCCGGCTAGAGGGCTCTCTCCCACTTCTAGCTTGGCGAATCTCCGGGGACCCTGGGAAATCCCAGGAGTTTCGGACGCAACTAGACACTTATTGGCAGCAGCATGGGCTCCCGGCACTAGACGGGCATATGGGTCAGCTTGGCGAGCTTGGGCTAGCTGGTGCATGGCTCGGAACGAGGATCCCGTTTCGGCCCCTGTAACAACGATCCTGCAGTTCCTGACGTCCCTCTTCGAGGCCGGTAAGGCTTACAGGACTATTAACCTTTACCGTTCCGCTATCTCGGCTATTCACCAAGGTTTCGAGGGCCGCCCCGCGGGACAACACCCTCTTGTGTGCCGACTCGTCAAGGGTTCTAGATTTTCAAGGCCGCCCAGGCCCCGCTACTCCACGACCTGGGATGTTTCCGTTGTATTGACTTTCCTCTCATCCTGGCCCGCTAACGCTGGACTCTCCCTCAAACAGCTGTCCGCCAAATTGGTGTGCCTGCTCTGTCTCATCTCATGCAAGAGAGTCTCGGATGTTAGTGCACTGGACGTCGATGCCAAGTCATACACCCCGGACGGGGTAACTTTTAACATCAGCAGGCGCACTAAGACTTCCATCAAAGCGGTATCCTACCCTAGTTTCCCTGCCTCTCCTTCGCTATGCCCAGTGACCTGCCTTCGTGAATATGAATCTCGCACCGAACCACACCGCTCTACTGCCTCTCATCAGTTGTTCTTATCTTTCCGTCCTCCTTTTCACCCAGTTTCCAGCACTACCTTGTCACGCTGGGTGAAATGGCTGCTAACCCAAGCGGGCATTGACACTACAGTGTTTGGCGCCCATTCAGTACGAGGGGCATCAGCCTCTTCTATGATGTCAGCGGGCGCCCGCTTAGAAGACATTATGAGAACAGCTGATTGGTCTAGGGAATCTACCTTCCGTGAATTCTACTTTCGACCGGCCCCACACACATTCACTGTAATAATGGATCAGCTTTAAACTTGCAATATGAGCCTCCGTGTCTTGTTATAAAATTGCATGATTTTGCTATTACATGACGAAAAGTCATGATTTTATTAAAGACACGGAGGCGAGTATTGCCCCACCCTTTTTTTGTTATTTTTTATACGCTGGTAAGTATGTATCTCCCCACCCAAATTACTCATACCACGATACACCACATAGTATGGTTTGGGACGGTGAGTGGGGCCGTCCTTAGACTTGTTGTTTTCAATATTGCTGGATATGTTAACATTGATTGTTTTGTGGGACTGTACATACAAGGGTCCTTGTTCTCACTGGTGTAACCTTGTAACTAGTTGCAAGTATCGACTTTAACCTGTTGGCTCCTGTCCTTTATATCTCCACAGCTTAATCTGGCAAGACGTCTAACAAGAGTCCGGTTTATTGGTCTCCTCCCGCTGTCCTCCATCGGTCCTATGGATTCTACGGTCACACTTCCCAGTTTTTGATGTTATACCTCTTCGGTTTTTTCTGTTATTACATTGGGACTTTATTTTCGCACTACTTTAGTTATGGACTTTGTTCTTTGGTCGCATCTGCAGAAAGAGGGAAATGGAAGGGAAGTGCTGCCTGTTATACTGGGACCTGAGGGGGAGGGGCCTATGTTATCACATGTTCATTCTTTTTTCATTCTGTTTGTTTCCTTTGCTGCTATTTGTCAACAGTAAAGAAAGGGATATGCAATACTCGCCTCCGTGTCTTTAATAAAATCATGACTTTTCGTCATGTAATAGCAAAATCATGCAATTAACAGCGCATGAACTCATATATTGTATATAATAGCGATTATGCACTACTTAGAAATCTATAAGGGACATAGGTATATATATTATTCATTGCTGTTAATAATATAAAAATATATTTCTGTTTTTGTTGTTCGTACAGTCAATTTGAAGTTTAGATTAGAAGTTATATTTCATGCAAAAAAAGTACCTAATGGCCTTTTCAAACCCTCTGCTTTATCTATGAAAAAAATAAGTAATAACAAAGTTGACATTGCAATACTTAGTAAGGCCTATGCACAAGAGCAGAGTCTGTGATGTCATAAATTACAGCAGAGTACGTCTAGGTAACACACAGTGATGTCATTTTCAAACATTCCGTGAACACTCACAGCACTCAGAGCTACAATTTACCTGGACAGTGGTTATATGAACTGGAAATATATATTTCCTACTCACCTGCAAAGGGATCTTGTGAAAAGGCACCTCTTGAGTACAGGACCGTTGACTTGTACTTTGCTATCCTATAAAACAAGTATAATGAGAATGGTGAGTGATTCTTTTTCTGCTTTATATCTATCTGTCTAGCTATCATTTTCAAATAATTAAAACAAATGAAATTACAAATTTTAAGTTTTTATTTTGTTACTTTTTTGCATTAAATAAAAACCTAAAGGAACACTGCTCAATTCTATACCATTTAGGAATTGAATCACTATGTTCATGCAGCCCTCGTCACAACTCCCTGCATGTGACTTACACAACTTTCCTAAACACTTCCTGAAAAGAGCTTTGTAAAGCTTACACTTCCTTTACTACAAATTATGTTTAATTTAGAATTTCGTATCTCCTACTCTGTTAATAGCTTGCTAGACCATGCAGGGGTATCTTGTGTGTGATTAAAGTTTCATTTGAATAGCAGGAGATAAAAACGTTTAAAATAAGTAACATCTAAAAGAAAATTACATGTTTTTTTGCACGCTTTGTGATTTACAGCCAGGGGAGGTGTAGCTAGGGCTGGATAGACAGAATTAAAAGTGATTTTACTTCAAAATGGTAGAGAATTGAGCAGTAAGACTTCAGAGGCATAATGTATACAGAAAAACTGCTTCATTAATATAAAGTTGTTTTGGTGATTATACTGTTACTTTAAAATATGAGCTTAAACAGCAACACAATAATAAAATGCTTAGATATTAATAACAATAATTAATTATTGATTATAAAGTCCTTACTGATTTCCTTGTGCTATACATAAAGTATTGATATAAACTCCATATAAATACACCATAGGTGATTGTTAAAATAATGGAATCCAACGTTTATTTCTTATGCTGCCGGCAGCCATATATCAATTTTCCCAGAAACCACTGCTTTGACCTTTCAATACCCATACCACTCATTGTTACCCTTTTCTGTTCCTCCAGACACAGTTGATATTTATTTGTGTAATTTTCTCTTCATTTATTCACCAACCCATGCTTCCATAATATGTCCAACTTTACTCTGCATATAAAACCAGCTGCTGCAACAGGATTCTGTTCACACACTTTATTTCAGATACCAGTCCTGTTTTTTACAGCTCCCTTCTTTCCACATTCAATCTGGAAAGATTGTGACTCTCGATAAAATTCTATACTCCGTCTAACAGTGTTTTTCCTCTTTAATGCAGGTAAAATTCTCAGTGAATAGGAAATTTAAACCGCCACCACCCTCCATTAGCAGTGAATATTTCCATATTTGTGCCAGATCTTTCCTGCTCATATGTTACACGTGCATTTATGTATGTGTTTCTGTGAACTCAGCAACATGTCGGCTAATGCTGGACTATTTATTTCTACAAGGGACGGTCAAATCCCGTGTTCATTATACGGCAGTCTTCCTGAGCACAACATACGCACTGTACCTCCTTCTCCTCCTTATTTATGAGCACCTTTATCTAGTGGCCACAGTTTTCTGTGTATTACAGACAGTCTTAATAGACTTGGCCAAGAGGGGGAAGATGGCAATGGAAGGCATGGAGAAGAAGAATGAGGAAGAGGTGATGGAGGTGACGAAGGTGAAAGAAGAGATGAAATGGAAAGTCTTTTAAAGAAGGAATTGTTGTAGGGAAAAAGACTGCTTGCTTGTAAAGGAAAAAGTTTTTTATTAAAAAAGTTTTATAACTGAATTCTTTATTTTGTTGTTTTTCTGAGGATTCTGCTTTATATTATTAGGGCAAAGCACAGTGAAAACGTAGGAACCGGAAGCAATCATTAGTTTGCAGATTGTAATTTATTGCAAGTCTAGAACCAAAGAGAGCACCAGTAATATTAATTCTTTCATTCCTTAATAATCCCGATCTGCCACCCAGACCATTTTCAGATAGGCGATTTAAGCCCATCAATACATTGTACACAGGGAACCTGACGTTTTGAAATTCTCCAACTTCCTAATGCTGTCTCTCACTTTCCAAACCTCATCATCATTACAACAATGCCTGATTTATTTGCTCTTACAATTCTGATCCTTTCTGTGCAGTGACATGTTATAGATTTAATGCTTGAGAAGAATGGATTTATAAGGGAAAATAAATAACTTAATGGTAGTTACTGGGCCTGGATATTCCACTGTCCAATGGTCCCAGTGTGGTCGCACACTTCAAAAAACACTGGTGTTTGCACCTTTTGGGAAGACAGATTCCGCAGCACAAAGAAATCATCAAACCTATTCTATATCTCATTGTTTGATCAAATGCTGAAATTGGTGATTGTGCTGTTCTTCTTATCTGAGCTCTGCTCTTAAAGGGACAGCTCATTAAAATGGATAAGGTGGCTGGTGTCCCTTGGCTCTGTTCAACAGGCAGGGATAAACTCTGCCTTAATTATACCAGTCCACATCAACAATGGGCGGAAATGATATGCAGAGACTACTCAGCCCACGCTCTGAGCCTATCTTCCCATAGCACTGTTTAGCGTGAGGTACACTCCAAGAGGGAAATTTAGCTTGTCCCCCTACGAGATTCGATTTGGTTCAGCTCCCAGGCTAGGCTGTTACTTTCCTCAGCAGCTCCAAATTCAGTCAGATGCAATGGTAAATTACATAACTGCTCTCTCTCATGCCTTGACCAAAATCCATGCGCAAGTGTTTTCTTCTATTCCAGATCCAGTGTCTGATACAATCACCCATAAGTTACTCCCTGGTGATTGGGTTCTGGTTAAGAAATTCCTGAGAAAGCACACACTTGAGCCAAGATTTCATGGTTTCTTCCAAGTCCTTCTAACTACATCTACCTCAGTAAAACTAGCTGGGAAGGACACTTGGATACACGCTTCGCACTGCAAGAAAGTTCCAGCTCCAGAGGAAGCTTTACTGTGATATTGTCTCTTGTACTTTTCCACAATCCCAACATTCGACTATATACAAAGACATACCTAATAAAAAGGACCCACACATTTGTGTGACTGGTGACCATTGGGGACATCACTGTAGTTCCTGGAAAGCAGCGGGTTGGAACACGGGCCGACCATGGGGTTACAGACCACAAAGTGCCTTAGATAGAGTGGACAGGAATGGGAAATCCTTGTTACACAGAATGACTTTGTGCAAACCAACTGGGTCTACTCCAATGAAACTTACCTTAAACATAGAACACCCTAGTCCAGGAGACACTGGAGAGTATATAATGGGAATGTACTGGAGAGGGGGTAGTTCATACAATAAATTGGGAACTTTCTATTTACAAGACATGCACACATCACCTGAGTGGGTAGATACAAGACATATGACCATCAACCCTCTCAAACCCCACATTAAGACTCTTAAAGACATGGTAGCCATAGCTAACCCTACATTTGAAGACACTATGGCAGTAGAGACTCTTTTTTCAGACACTAATCTATGGCTTGAGTGGATGAGATATAATGCTAATTCTCATAATAAAACTAACTGTTATGTTTGTGGTGGAGCCAGACCCCATCTAGGTACAGTGCCTCTAAATCTACCTCCTGATGTTGAAACATGTTTCTTAAAGGACCACTCTAGTGCCAGGAAAACATACTCGTTTTCCTGGCAATAGAGTGCCCTGAGGATGCCCCCACCCTCAGGGCCCCCCTCCCGCCCGGCTCTGGAAAGGGGAAAGGGGTAAAAACTTACCTTTTTCCAGCGGTGGGCGGAGAGATCTCCTCCTCCGATCCTCCTCTTCTCCTCCCCGTCGGCTGAATGCGCGCGCGCGGCAAGAGCTGCGCGCGCATTCAGCCGGTCACATAGGAAAGCATTCATAATGCTTTCCTATGGACGCTTGCGTGCTCTCACTGTGATTTTCACAGTGAGAATCACGCAAGCGCCTCTAGCGGCTGTCAGTGAGACAGCCACTAGAGGAAATAGGGGAAGGCTTAACCCATTCACAAACATAGCAGTTTCTCTGAAACTGCTATGTTTATGAAAAAATGGGTTAACCCTAGAAGGACCTGGCACCCAGACCACTTCATTAAGCTGAAGTGGTCTGGGTGCCTAGAGTGGTCCTTTAAGTCTCTATGTGCAGTCAATTACAACCTCATCAGTATGTGAATCATGGAAGAAGACATACCCTCTAACCCAAAGGGATATCAGGCCACCTTATGGAGTCACAGTATATTCAGGTAATTACACTTGATACACTACACACAGTACTACAGGGAAGTTTGTGGGAAAATTCCCTTCTGGTTATTGTGCTACATACCGAAAGCCTCCAGCTACCCTGTTAATACATCAAGTTAAATACTTGAGAGACATTTATTGGCTATGTGGATACATGCAACTCAGATCCAAATTGACAGGCCTATGGTGGGGGGAATGTGCTTTTACTAAAGTTATCATGCCCATACACATAATATCAGACAACCACCAAGGCCCTCTTGACTCACCACACACATACTTTAGAGTAAAAAGAGACACTCCTGTACAGGGCAGTTTCGACCCTCACATATACATAGATGCCAAGGGGGGTGCCAAATGATTTTAAAGCCAGGGATGAGGTTGCAGCTGGATTCAAATCCTTGATTCCACTCATCACGGCCTATAAGAATGTAAATTGGATTAATTACATCTACTAAAACCAACAATGTTTTGTCAATTATACCAGAGATGCCCTCCAGGGACTGGAAGAACAATTACAAGCCACCTCCCAAATGTCATTTCAGAATAGGATGGCCATAGACATGATTCTGGCGGGGGAAAGGAGGTGTGTGTGAAATACTCCCAGATACCATGACATGCTGCACTTTTATCCCAGATAACACAGGCCCTAACGGGAAAGTAACTATGGCCATCGAGAAGCTTGAAAGCCTCTCTGAAGAGTTAAAAAGAAACTCAGGGATCACCAATTCCTGGGATAGATGGTTTGGATGGATAAACGGATGGCAGAAAGTACTCTTCCAAGTGGGTATGGCTGTCCTAACTGTAATGATTATTTTCCTCTTCTTTGTCTGCTGTATAATGCCTTGTGCACAGAAATATTTGCAGAAGACTGTAGATCAAACCATTGACCGCACCACCCCAACATTCCTACACCAAGACATTGATGACGGAACCTGTGACACAACACATGCACCTCTTCAGTCCCACCACATTAAGTATACAATTACTTCTCTCTAGGGAAACTATAGGGACAGCGTCTTGTCTAACGGGTAAAAAGTCTGTTGCGGAGATGTAGTGGACAAGCCGCTACGGGTTCTAGTGCAGTGAAGAGTTCAAGAAAACATGTTTGAGAAGATGAGCAGCAGCCTATTAGGGATATTATTAGGGATAGATAGTAGTTGTTTACATCGTAAATAGTAATTTTTAGGGGGGACTGTTGTGGACAGAATATTAACTCTATTAATTTTCGTAAAATGCCTATTTGCTCTGCATCACTATAATCAATATTATTCAGAAGTTACTTAAAATGGCCGCTAGGGAATTTCCCCTGTAGTCAACTAACACCATTAAATTAACAAGATGGCGCTGGAATCTGGAGGAGAGCTCCATGATGCCAGTGACATCACACCCGGTAGGATGAGCAATTGATGAACCACTTAACTCCTAACCAATTGCTTTACCGGACCCTCGGAATAAAGATTCCTCAAGTCTTTCATTAACCTGAAACTTGTGTCTGGTGTGAATTACTTTGGGAGCGTGCACGTAAATACTTATTAATTTTGACAGGGGCAGATATGCAAAAATATCAAGCACTTGATTTGATCCACAACAGCTTTTCTGTAAACCCAGCACAAATTTCTTGCAATTTTTCTTCACTTTTGATTAGAAACTAGAAACTGTTTTCCCAGCAACAGGCAATATGGTAATTTTCTCTAATGATTTTTAGGATAGAAAAATCTAAAATAACAACAGATTATTTTTTATATTTGGGTTTCATATAAAGAACATTCTCTAGGCTCATGTACAATTTAGTTCAAACTAGGTACCTTTGTAACCATAGCAGTGAGTTTGATATTCTAATCAAGATTATTGATACTATCAATGTAATCTTCAAACGTGGAAAAGAGCTGCTCCAACACATAAAAAGCATCATCTATGTATCTTCTCCAGATTTTACAAAACCCGAATAAGGGATGATTATACAAAAGGTGTATCTCAATGAAGTTTATATATATATATATATATATTTACAGATAGATCGATTATTAATACTATTAATCAAATCTACCAACTTGTCCAAGAGCTGCTCCAACACATAACAAATATCTGGACAAGGTATGATTATATTTACACACACACATACATGTATATATATATGTATCTATAATAATTTCAACTCACTACTGGTAAGTCATTGCCAATTTATGGAGAGTATGCCATGGGCTCTCCAGGCTATAGATTTTAAGCTCTCTATGTATATAATATGTGTGTGCTTATATATTATTTAACTAGATGTATATAACAAATTCAAGTAGAGTCCAAGTTGATCACAGGAAAAGCAAATAAAGAAAAAACTCCACAAATTTAACATTTAACAATAATTAACAGCGCATGAACTCATATATTGTATATAATAGCGATTATGCACTACTTAGAAATCTATAAGGGACATAGGTATATATATTATTCATTGCTGTTAATAATATAACAATATATTTCTGTTTTTGTTGTTCGTACAGTCAATTTGAAGTTTAGATTAGAAGTTATATTTCATGCAAAAAAAGTACCTAATGGCCTTTTCAAACCCTCTGCTTTATCTATGAAAAAAATAAGTAATAACAAAGTTGACATTGCAATACTTAGTAAGGCCTATGCACAAGAGCAGAGTCTGTGATGTCATAAATTACAGCAGAGTACGTCTAGGTAACACACAGTGATGTCATTTTCAAACATTCCGTGAACACTCACAGCACTCAGAGCTACACTTTACCTGGACAGTGGTTATATTAACTGGAAATATATATTTCCTACTCACCTGCAAAGGGATCTTGTGAAAAGGCACCTCTTGAGTACAGGACCGTTGACTTGTACTTTGCTATCCTATAAAACAAGTATAATGAGAATGGTGAGTGATTCTTTTTCTGCTTTATATCTATCTGTCTAGCTATCATTTTCAAATAATTAAAATAAATGAAATTACAAATTTTAAGTTTTTATTTTGTTACTTTTTTGCATTAAATAAAAACCTAAAGGAACACTGCTCAATTCTATACCATTTAGGAATTGAATCACTATGTTCATGCAGCCCTAGTCACAACTCCCTGCATGTGACTTACACAACTTTCCTAAACACTTCCTGAAAAGAGCTTTGTAAAGCTTACACTTCCTTTACTACAAATTATGTTTAATTTAGAATTTCGTATCTCCTACTCTGTTAATAGCTTGCTAGACCATGCAGGGGTATCTTGTGTGTGATTAAAGTTTCATTTGAATAGCAGGAGATAAAAACGTTTAAAATAAGTAACATCTAAAAGAAAATTACATGTTTTTTTGCACGCTTTGTGATTTACAGCCAGGGGAGGTGTAGCTAGGGCTGGATAGACAGAATTAAAAGTGATTTTACTTCAAAATGGTAGAGAATTGAGCAGTAAGACTTCAGAGGCATAATGTATACAGAAAAACTGCTTCATTAATATAAAGTTGTTTTGGTGATTATACTGTTACTTTAAAATATGAGCTTAAACAGCAACACAATAATAAAATGCTTAGATATTAATAACAATAATTAATTATTGATTATAAAGTCCTTACTGATTTCCTTGTGCTATACATAAAGTATTGATATAAACTCCATATAAATACACCATAGGTGATTGTTAAAATAATGGAATCCAACGTTTATTTCTTATGCTGCCGGCAGCCATATATCAATTTTCCCAGAAACCACTGCTTTGACCTTTCAATACCCATACCACTCATTGTTACCCTTTTCTGTTCCTCCAGACACAGTTGATATTTATTTGTGTAATTTTCTCTTCATTTATTCACCAACCCATGCTTCCATAATATGTCCAACTTTACTCTGCATATAAAACCAGCTGCTGCAACAGGATTCTGTTCACACACTTTATTTCAGATACCAGTCCTGTTTTTTACAGCTCCCTTCTTTCCACATTCTATCCCTCTCAATCTACTACCTGCCCAATACATATGGCTACCAACAGGCTATTTCACTGTCAGACTGCCTAAAGTGAGTGGTAGCTAACAATTGGTCAGATTTGTTTGTCTCTAATAGATATTCCAGTTATTGGGTACATTGCTGTGTCCTATGCCATCTTTAATCAATAGAAAAAAAATCAAACTGGAAAGATTGTGACTCGATTGTGACAAAAATCAAACTGGAAAGATTGTGACTCTCGATAAAATTATATACTCCGTCTAACAGTGTTTTTCCTCTTTAATGCATGTAAAATTCTCAGTGAATAGGAAATTTAAACCGCCACCACCCTCCATTAGCAGTGAATATTTCCATATTTGTGCCAGATCTTTCCTGCTCATATGTTACACGTGCATTTATGTATGTGTTTCTGTGAACTCAGCAACATGTCGGCTAATGCTGGACTCTTTATTTCTACAAGGGACGGTCAAATCCCGTGTTCATTATACGGCAGTCTTCCTGAGCACAACATACGCACTGTACCTCCTTCTCCTCCTTATTTATGAGCACCTTTATCTAGTGCCCACAGTTTTCTGTGTATTACAGATAGTCTTAATAGACTTGGCCAAGAGGGGGAAGATGGCAATGGAAGGCATGGAGAAGAAGAATGAGGAAGAGGTGATGGAGGTGACGAAGGTGAAAGAAGAGATGAAATGGAAAGTCTTTTAAAGAAGGAATTGTTGTGGGGAAAAAGACTGCTTGCTTGTAAAGGAAAAAGTTTTTTATTAAAAAAGTTTTATAACTGAATTCTTTATTTTGTTGTTTTTCTGAGGATTCTGCTTTATATTATTAGGGCAAAGCACAGTGAAAACGTAGGAACCGGAAGCAATCATTAGTTTGCAGATTGTAATTTATTGCAAGTCTAGAACCAAAGAGAGCACCAGTAATATTAATTATTTCATTCCTTAATAATCCCGATCTGCCACCCAGACCATTTTCAGATAGGCGATTTAAGCCCATCAATACATTGTACACAGGGAACCTGACGTTTTGAAATTCTCCAACTTCCTAATGCTGTCTCTCACTTTCCAACCCTCATCATCATTACAACAATGCCTGATTTATTTGCTCTTACAATTCTGATCCTTTCTGTGCAGTGACATGTTATAGATTTAATGCTTGAGAAGAATGGATTTATAAGGGAAAATAAATAACTTAATGGTAGTTACTGGGCCTGGATATTCCACTGTCCAATGGTCCCAGTGTGGTCGCACACTTCAAAAACCACTGGTGTTTGCACCTTTTGGGAAGACAGATTCCGCAGCACAAAGAAATCATCAAACCTATTCTATATCTCATTGTTTGATCAAATGCTGAAATTGGTGATTGTGCTGTTCTTCTTATCTGAGCTCTGCTCTTAAAGGGACAGCTCATTAAAATGGATAAGGTGGCTGGTGTCCCTTGGCTCTGTTCAACAGGCAGGGATAAACTCTGCCTTAATTATACCAGTCCACATCAACAATGGGCGGAAATGATATGCAGAGACTACTCAGCCCACGCTCTGAGCCTATCTTCCCATAGCACTGTTTAGCGTGAGGTACACTCCAAGAGGGAAATTTAGCTTGTCCCCCTACGAGATTCTATTTGGTTCAGCTCCCAGGCTAGGCTGTTACTTTCCTCAGCAGCTCCAAATTCAGTCAGATGCAATGGTAAATTACATAACTGCTCTCTCTCATGCCTTGACCAAAATCCATGCGCAAGTGTTTTCTTCTATTCCAGATCCAGTGTCTGATACAATCACCCATAAGTTACTCCCTGGTGATTGGGTTCTGGTTAAGAAATTCCTGAGAAAGCACACACTTGAGCCAAGATTTCATGGTTTCTTCCAAGTCCTTCTAACTACATCTACCTCAGTAAAACTAGCTGGGAAGGACACTTGGATACACGCTTCGCACTGCAAGAAAGTTCCAGCTCCAGAGGAAGCTTTACTGTGATATTGTCTCTTGTACTTTTCCACAATCCCAACATTCGACTATATACAAAGACATACCTAATAAAAAGGACCCACACATTTGTGTGACTGGTGACCATTGGGGACATCACTGTAGTTCCTGGAAAGCAGCGGGTTGGAACACGGGCCGACCATGGGGTTACAGACCACAAAGTGCCTTAGATAGAGTGGACAGGAATGGGAAATCCTTGTTACACAGAATGACTTTGTGCAAACCAACTGGGTCTACTCCAATGAAACTTACCTTAAACATAGAACACCCTAGTCCAGGAGACACTGGATAGTATATAATGGGAATGTACTGGAGAGGGGGTAGTTCATACAATAAATTGGGAACTTTCTATTTACAAGACATGCACACATCACCTGAGTGGGTAGATACAAGACATATGACCATCAACCCTCTCAAACCCCACATTAAGACTCTTAAAGACATGGTAGCTGTGGCGAAACCAGCTTCGCCACTGTGAACTGGAGAGGCCTGGCTGCTAGCCTCCTGCCCTGCGACTACGGCCCATGGACATATTGCTCTATAAACACTATATTTGGGCATGTAATAATTTATATTGCTGCTACTGGCCCTTTAAAATCAGCGATGGACATATTGGGACTTTTGGGACTAATGTCCCTTTAAGACTTTGTAACATATCACAGTAATACTGTCTTAAATATTATGTAGGTATTTATGTGTTCAGTTAAACTGGGGATATGTAGAAATGTGTGTTTTATGTGTTAAATGTATCAGTATGTAATTTTATGTCTTTTACTGTCTTTTTGCAACCATGTGGTTAATGGAGTCTGACTCTAGTCCTAGATAATTGGATTACTTCTCCAATTAACTCCAGGGCAGAAGGGAGGAAGTCGGGATGCATTGTGGGGGATGTTTTACTTCTGTTTGGGCCAGATTGTGCCATGCTGCAAGCCAGGGCCCAAAAGATACTTTTAGTAACTTTTAAACCCCTGGTCGGATTCATGCCATTTATAACATAATATGTTGTTCCCCTGAATGGATTGATTGTGGATATGTATTTTTATGTGAATGTGATGTATGGTTTTAAAGTTATGAAAGTTGTGTAAAAGTATATTTTACTCTGTATGCATAATGGGATTATGTGTCACACTAAGGGGAGGGGATGTGTGGGAGGTAACATCTATGTCATTGGTTCTTTTATGCCTCCCCCTGGGTGTGGCCTGTATGTGTGAGTTGGAAATAAAAGCCAGACTGGGTGTCCCAGTCTAGAGTTTTTGCTTAACCCTCAAAGCGATGTGTCGTCTCGGTCTTTGGGGGAATGGGATTGTATGCTGACTGCCAAGAGTGTAAGCCGATGTCTGCTTTTCTTGTTCAGCTGTTCCAGTGTTCGTGTGGTTCCAGTCGGGAGAATGGTGTTTGCAGTAGCTGCCTGTGCATCTGGAAAGGGGATTATCGCCTAAACTGGGTTTTATCCTCTTGTAAGTGAAACGGTCCGTTACAATTGGTGGCAAGCGGCGGGATCGTTCCTACAACCAGAGGGACAGCTACAGACAACACCATTTCTGGATTACAAATTGAGGGCAACGCTAGTATCCGTACAGCGACCCTATCTACAAAGGAAATCAGGAAAATGGAAGGAGACAGAGTCGCAGCTGCTGCAGCACCTCCGAGGGAGGAGGAGGAATCCGAGTTTGCCAGGGAATATAGGAGCAGGATGGCTCTATTCTCACCAGCCCGAGCGGAGCGGATGGCAGACCGGGTCTACAACGATGTACAGGCGTACCTCATGCTGCGAATGACGCAGAGGAACCAACAAGCTGCGGGATTGTTCCCACAGCCAGAAGGACAGCTACAGAACACCAATTCCTTGGAGTTACAAATTGAGGGCAACGTTAGCATTCGTGCAGCGCCCCTGGCAGCAGAGGTATCCAGCGACTTGGAGCAGACAAGTATGGAAGGCTCTGACGCTGAAGATGATTTTATGGCCAAGGTGAGGCAGCAAGTGGCCCAGTATGGGGGTTATATATCCATGGACACATTCCAGGGGATCTGGAACCAGGTCATGGCTGAGCAAAACTCAAATATGGATGAAGAGTATGATGAGCAGGAAGAGTGGTACAGCAGCAGAGTAGAGGCTGCATCCGAGGAGGTTAGCCGCCCCCCCCCCCGAGGCGGCAGGAAGAACCCGAAGTAGGGGTCCTCATAGATTGGTCCTGTGAGGAACCACAACAGGCAGGTGGAGATGGGACCGAGGTCTCTCTACCGGCCCTACAGGGATGCTGGGCAGTCGGCCCAGATCCCCAGCGGCAGTGTGTAACCCAGGGAGCTGATGGTGTCGTCCATCCTCCCCAGCGGCAGAGTAAGTCCCAGGGAGCTAAAGGTGTCGTCCTTCCTCCCCAGCGGCAGATTGTATCTCAGGGAGCTGAAGGTGCCGTCCTTCCTCCCCAGCGGCAGTGTGTGTCCCAGGGTGATGAAGGTGTTGTCCTTCCTCCCCAGCGGCAGGCTGAGTTACAGGGGGAAGAGGTTGTTGTTCCTGCCCCCCAGCAGAAAAGTGATATGCCAGGAAGGCAGTGTGAAGTAAAGGGAGAGGAGAGCAGCGTCCTCCCTCCCCAGCGGCAGTGTGTGTCTCCGGGAGCTGATGGTGTCGTCCATCCTCCCCAGCGGCAGGCTGAGTTACAGGGGGCAGAGGTTGTTGTTCCTGCCCCCCAGCAACAAAGTGATGTGCCAGGAAGGCAGGGTGAGGTGAAGGGAGAGGAGAGCAGCGTCCTCCCTCCCCAGCGGCAGTGTGTACCTCAGGGAGCAGAAGGTGCAATCCTTCCTCCCCAGCGGCAGTGTGTACCCCAGGGAGCAGAAGGTGCCATCCTTTCTCCCCAGCGGCAGTTTGCCATCCAGAGAGAGGAACTTGTTACACCCTCTCTCCCACGGCAACCTAACCCACCAAGGGGAGATGTTAAGCCCCACAACTGTGCAGATGGGACCGTAGTCTCTGCACTTACAGCACAAGGGATAGGGACGGTCGGTCCTGTTCCCCAGCCTCAGTGTGATGGATTCAAAGGGGAGACAGTCGGTCTCCCCCTCCGGCAGTCGAGCTGTGCACCTAAAGGGGAGACAGCCAGTCTCCAGCAACCAGGCGCCCACCAGACTACTCCCGTGGTAGTGCTGGCAACAGGACAGAGTACCGCTGGTCTCTGCCCCCTCAGCAACCCACCAAGGCAGCCTACCCGTCTCCCACCCAGCTGTGGTGAAACACCAGAACTTGGACAAAATCCTTCCTCACCCAGATGTAGTAACCGGTTAGTGTGGGTGGGCTGCTCTGTTATTTCTGTTTCGTGGGTGGGTTGCTGGACTAACCAGGGCACTGACCGGCAGAAAGTCAGGTACCCTGTTAGTCTAATTGGCAAAGGGGAGAAATGTGGCGAAACCAGCTTCGCCACTGTGAACTGGAGAGGCCTGGCTGCTAGCCTCCTGCCCTGCGACTACGGCCCATGGACATATTGCTCTATAAACACTATATTTGGGCATGTAATAATTTATATTGCTGCTACTGGCCCTTTAAAATCAGCGATGGACGTATTGGGACTTTTGGGACTAATGTCCCTTTAAGACTTTGTAACATATCACAGTAATACTGTCTTAAATATTATGTAGGTATTTATGTGTTCAGTTAAACTGGGGATATGTAGAAATGTGTGTTTTATGTGTTAAATGTATCAGTATGTAATTTTATGTCTTTTACTGTCTTTTTGCAACCATGTGGTTAATGGAGTCTGACTCTAGTCCTAGATAATTGGATTACTTCTCCAATTAACTCCAGGGCAGAAGGGAGGAAGCCGGGATGCATTGTGGGGGATGTTTTACTTCTGTTTGGGCCAGATTGTGCCATGCTGCAAGCCAGGGCCCAAAAGATACTTTTAGTAACTTTTAAACCCCTGGTCGGATTCATGCCATTTTTTAATATGTTGTTCCCCTGATTGTGGATATGTATTTTTATGTGAATGTGATGTATGGTTTTAAAGTTATGAAAGTTGTGTAAAAGTATATTTTACTCTGTATGCATAATGGGATTATGTGTCACACTAAGGGGAGGGGATGTGTGGGAGGTAACATCTATGTCATTGGTTCTTTTATGCCTCCCCCTGGGTGTGGCCTGTATGTGTGAGTTGGAAATAAAAGCCAGACTGGGTGTCCCAGTCTAGAGTTTTTGCTTAACCCTCAAAGCGATGTGTCGTCTCGGTCTTTGGGGGAATGGGATTGTATGCTGACTGCCAAGAGTGTAAGCCGATGTCTGCTTTTCTTGTTCAGCTGTTCCAGTGTTCGTGTGGTTCCAGTCGGGAGAATGGTGTTTGCAGTAGCTGCCTGTGCATCTGGAAAGGGGATTATCGCCTAAACTGGGTTTTATCCTCTTGTAAGTGAAACGGTCCGTTACAGTAGCCATAGCTAACCCTACATTTGAAGACACTATGGCAGTAGAGACTCTTTTTTCAGACACTAATCTATGGCTTGAGTGGATGAGATATAATGCTAATTCTCATAATAAAACTAACTGTTATGTTTGTGGTGGAGCCAGACCCCATCTAGGTACAGTGCCTCTAAATCTACCTCCTGATGTTGAAACATGTTTCTTAAAGGACCACTCTAGTGCCAGGAAAACATACTCGTTTTCCTGGCAATAGAGTGCCCTGAGGGTGCCCCCACCCTCAGGGACCCCCTCCCGCCCGGCTCTGGAAAGGGGAAAGGGGTAAAAACTTACCTTTTTCCAGCGGTGGGCGGAGAGATCTCCTCCTCCGATCCTCCTCTTCTCCTCCCCGTCGGCTGAATGCGCGCGCGCGGCAAGAGCTGCGCGCGCATTCAGCCGGTCACATAGGAAAGCATTCATAATGCTTTCCTATGGACGCTTGCGTGCTCTCACTGTGATTTTCACAGTGAGAATCACGCAAGCGCCTCTAGCGGCTGTCAGTGAGACAGCCACTAGAGGAAATAGGGGAAGGCTTAACCCATTCACAAACATAGCAGTTTCTCTGAAACTGCTATGTTTATGAAAAAATGGGTTAACCCTAGAAGGACCTGGCACCCAGACCACTTCATTAAGCTGAAGTGGTCTTGGTGCCTAGAGTGGTCCTTTAAGTCTCTATGTGCAGTCAATTACAAACTCATCAGTATGTGAATCATGGAAGAAGACATACCCTCTAACCCAAAGGGATATCAGGCCACCTTATGGAGTCACAGTATATTCAGGTAATTACACTTGATACACTACACACAGTACTACAGGGAAGTTTGTGGGAAAATTCCCTTCTGGTTATTGTGCTACATACCGAAAGCCTCCAGCTACCCTGTTAATACATCAAGTTAAATACTTGAGAGACATTTATTGGCTATGTGGATACATGCAACTCAGATCCAAATTGACAGGCCTATGGTGGGGGGAATGTGCTTTTACTAAAGTTATCATGCCCATACACATAATATCAGACAACCACCAAGGCCCTCTTGACTCACCACACACATACTTTAGAGTAAAAAGAGACACTCCTGTACAGGGCAGTTTCGACCCTCACATATACATAGATGCCAAGGGGGGTGCCAAATGATTTTAAAGCCAGGGATGAGGTTGCAGCTGGATTCAAATCCTTGATTCCACTCATCACGGCCTATAAGAATGTAAATTGGATTAATTACATCTACTAAAACCAACAATGTTTTGTCAATTATACCAGAGATGCCCTCCAGGGACTGGCAGAACAATTACAAGCCACCTCCCAAATGTCATTTCAGAATAGGATGGCCATAGACATGATTCTGGCGGGGGAAATGAGGTGTGTGTGAAATACTCCCAGATACCATGACATGCTGCACTTTTATCCCAGATAACACAGGCCCTAACGGGAAAGTAACTATGGCCATCGAGAAGCTTGAAAGCCTCTCTGAAGAGTTAAAAAGAAACTCAGGGATCACCAATTCCTGGGATAGATGGTTTGGATGGATAAACGGATGGCAGAAAGTACTCTTCCAAGTGGGTATGGCTTTCCTAACTGTAATGATTATTTTCCTCTTCTTTGTCTGCTGTAAAATGCCTTGTGCACAGAAATATTTGCAGAAGACTGTAGATCAAACCATTGACCGCACCACCCCAACATTCCTACACCAAGACATTGATGACGGAATCTGTGACACAACACATGCACCTCTTCAGTCCCACCACATTAAGTATACAATTACTTCTCTCTAGGGAAACTATAGGGACAGCGTCTTGTCTAACGGGTAAAAAGTCTGTTGCGGAGATGTAGTGGACAAGCCGCTACGGGTTCTAGTGCAGTGAAGAGTTCAAGAAAACATGTTTGAGAAGATGAGCAGCAGCCTATTAGGGATATTATTAGGGATAGATAGTAGTTGTTTACATCGTAAATAGTAATTTTTAGGGGGGACTGTTGTGGACAGAATATTAACTCTATTAATTTTCGTAAAATGCCTATTTGCTCTGCATAACTATAATCAATATTATTCAGAAGTTACTTAAAATGGCCGCTAGGAAATTTCCCCTGTAGTCAACTAACACCCTTAAATTAACAAGATGGCGCTGGAATCTGGAGGAGAGCTCCATGATGCCAGTGACATCACACCCGGTAGGATGAGCAATTGATGAACCACTTAACACCTAACCAATTGCTTTACCGGACCCTCGGAATAAAGATTCCTCAAGTCTTTCATTAACCTGAAACATGTGTCTGGTGTGAATTACTTTGGGAGCGTGCACGTAAATACTTATTAATTTGGACAGGGGCAGATATGCAAAAATATCAAGCACTTGATTTGATCCACAACAGCTTTTCTGTAAACCCAGCACAAATTTCTTGCAATTTTTCTTCACTTTTGATTAGAAACTAGAAACTGTTTTCCCAGCAACAGGCAATATGGTAATTTTCTCTAATGATTTTTAGGATAGAAAAATCTAAAATAACAACAGATTATTTTTTATATTTGGGTTTCATATAAAGAACATTCTCTAGGCTCATGTACAATTTAGTTCAAACTAGGTACCTTTGTAACCATAGCAGTGAGTTTGATATTCTAATCAAGATTATTGATACTATCAATGTAATCTTCAAACGTGGAAAAGAGCTGCTCCAACACATAAAAAGCATCATCTATGTATCTTCTCCAGATTTTACAAAACCCGAATAAGGGATGATTATACAAAAGGTGTATCTCAATGAAGTTTATATATATATATATATATATATATATATATATATATTTACAGATAGATCGATTATTAATACTATTAATCAAATCTACCAACTTGTCCAAGAGCTGCTCCAACACATAACAAATATCTGGACAAGGTATGATTATATTTACACACACACATACATGTATATATATATGTATCTGTTACGGACCGTTTCAGCATAAAAGGGGAAAAATCGGTTTAGGCGGTAATCCCCTTTTCCCAAAAAGGCACAGCTACTGTAAAAGCACCAAAACTCACGAATTTGGATATAAATGAATGCACCAAACTCCCGAACTGCATACCAGGGAATAAGATAGCACTCTAAGCTGGAACCTCACGAATAGCTGCTAGCAGATGAATAGGAAAAGCAGACATCAGCTTACACTCCTAGCAGTCAAACTCCAACAGCATACAGTGAATCCCCCCAAGAACAAGACAAGGCTCCGTGTTGAAGGTCAAGCAGTGGTCTGTTTATTCAGGGCTACCTGCCCCTGTATTTATGCAGGTCTCCCACCTGGTGGACACTCCCCTAGGGGACCAGATGGAAGACTGAAACAGCAGACAGACATGTATCAGATTAGTACACACAGCCACAATACTTTCCCATAATGCATCTTGGTTTCCTCCTCTCTGTCCTGGAGATAATTAATGAAGTAATTCAATTATCTCCTAGGACAAAGGCCAGACTCCATTATGCACATGGTGACACAGAAACAGACTATCACTTTAAAATACATACAGACACATTTTATACACAAAACATAGACATGTAACATATCCCCAGATAGCTCAGGTCTGGGTGCACATTATTATGTGAATGGCACCCAGATCACACAAATACATTTTAATTGCCATGGAGCCAAAGTCTTTAATTATACGAACAGGCTCCATGGCAGGCTATCTGGGTTACTACAGTTCACATAAAACATAAACTACCGAATTTCCCTGCATTCACCAAATCCATACGAATGAGAACCAGGGGCTGGAGGTTCAGCGGTGCCTGCACGGAAAAGTGTCCGATTTTGGTGCATGAAAACCGGGCAGAAAAGTGCTGGCTGCCCGGGGAGCTCCAGAACAGCGCCACCTAGCGGCCGCTAAGTGTAACAGCGGCCACACAGTTAAAAGGCAATTAACCGCAGCTTCAGGGAGGTAAATTGGCAGCACACTCCAGCTTCTGGGTGGCCAATTAACAACGCCGGCTTCCCACGGCTCTGGGGAGGTTGGTGAACGGCTGTTTGTTCGGTAGATTAAATCTACCGAACTGCTGTGCAGAAAGGGAGAAATAAATCCTTCTGCACAGTAAAATTAACCCTTTAGCTGCCGGTCCATAGTCCAGAGGCAGCAGGCGGGCAACCAGGCTCCTCCAATACAATGTGGCGAGATTGGATTCGTCACAGTATCTATAATAATTTCAACTCACTACTGGTAAGTCATTGGCAATTTATGGAGAGTATGCCATGGGCTCTCCAGGCTATAGATTTTAAGCTCTCTATGTATATAATATGTGTGTGCTTATATATTATTTAACTAGATGTATATAACAAATTCAAATAGAGTCCAAGTTGATCACAGGAAAAGCAAATAAAGAAAAAACTCCACAAATGTAACATTTAACAATAATTAACAGCGCATGAACTCATATATTGTATATAATAGCGATTATGCACTACTTAGAAATCTATAAGGGACATAGGTATATATATTATTCATTGCTGTTAATAATATAAAAATATATTTCTGTTTTTGTTGTTCGTACAGTCAATTTGAAGTTTAGATTAGAAGTTATATTTCATGCAAAAAAAGTACCTAATGGCCTTTTCAAACCCTCTGCTTTATCTATGAAAAAAATAAGTAATAACAAAGTTGACATTGCAATACTTAGTAAGGCCTATGCACAAGAGCAGAGTCTGTGATGTCATAAATTACAGCAGAGTACGTCTAGGTAACACACAGTGATGTCATTTTCAAACATTCCGTGAACACTCACAGCACTCAGAGCTACACTTTACCTGGACAGTGGTTATATTAACTGGAAATATATATTTCCTACTCACCTGCAAAGGGATCTTGTGAAAAGGCACCTCTTGAGTACAGGACCGTTGACTTGTACTTTGCTATCCTATAAAACAAGTATAATGAGAATGGTGAGTGATTCTTTTTCTGCTTTATATCTATCTGTCTAGCTATCATTTTCAAATAATTAAAACAAATGAAATTACAAATTTTAAGTTTTTATTTTGTTACTTTTTTGCATTAAATAAAAACCTAAAGGAACACTGCTCAATTCTATACCATTTAGGAATTGAATCACTATGTTCATGCAGCCCTAGTCACAACTCCCTGCATGTGACTTACACAACTTTCCTAAACACTTCCTGAAAAGAGCTTTGTAAAGCTTACACTTCCTTTACTACAAATTATGTTTAATTTAGAATTTCGTATCTCCTACTCTGTTAATAGCTTGCTAGACCATGCAGGGGTATCTTGTGTGTGATTAAAGTTTCATTTGAATAGCAGGAGATAAAAACGTTTAAAATAAGTAACATCTAAAAGAAAATTACATGTTTTTTTGCAGGCTTTGTGATTTACAGCCAGGGGAGGTGTAGCTAGGGCTGGATAGACAGAATTAAAAGTGATTTTACTTCAAAATGGTAGAGAATTGAGCAGTAAGACTTCAGAGGCATAATGTATACAGAAAAACTGCTTCATTAATATAAAGTTGTTTTGGTGATTATACTGTTACTTTAAAATATGAGCTTAAACAGCAACACAATAATACAATGCTTAGATATTAATAACAATAATTAATTATTGATTATAAAGTCCTTACTGATTTCCTTGTGCTATACATAAAGTATTGATATAAACTCCATATAAATACACCATAGGTGATTGTTAAAATAATGGAATCCAACGTTTATTTCTTATGCTGCCGGCAGCCATATATCAATTTTCCCAGAAACCACTGCTTTGACCTTTCAATACCCATACCACTCATTGTTACCCTTTTCTGTTCCTCCAGACACAGTTGATATTTATTTGTGTAATTTTCTCTTCATTTATTCACCAACCCATGCTTCCATAATATGTCCAACTTTACTCTGCATATAAAACCAGCTGCTGCAACAGGATTCTGTTCACACACTTTATTTCAGATACCAGTCCTGTTTTTTACAGCTCCCTTCTTTCCACATTCTATCCCTCTCAATCTACTACCTGCCCAATACATATGGCTACCAACAGGCTATTTCACTGTCAGACTGCCTAAAGTGAGTGGTAGCTAACAATTGGTCAGATTTGTTTGTCTCTAATAGATATTCCAGTTATTGGGTACATTGCTGTGTCCTATGCCATCTTTAATCAATAGAAAAAAAATCAAACTGGAAAGATTGTGACTCGATTGTGACAAAAATCAAACTGGAAAGATTGTGACTCTCGATAAAATTATATACTCCGTCTAACAGTGTTTTTCCTCTTTAATGCAGGTAAAATTCTCAGTGAATAGGAAATTTAAACCGCCACCACCCTCCATTAGCAGTGAATATTTCCATATTTGTGCCAGATCTTTCCTGCTCATATGTTACACGTGCATTTATGTATGTGTTTCTGTGAACTCAGCAACATGTCGGCTAATGCTGGACTCTTTATTTCTACAAGGGACGGTCAAATCCCGTGTTCATTATACGGCAGTCTTCCTGAGCACAACATACGCACTGTACCTCCTTCTCCTCCTTATTTATGAGCACCTTTATCTAGTGGCCACAGTTTTCTGTGTATTACAGATAGTCTTAATAGACTTGGCCAAGAGGGGGAAGATGGCAATGGAAGGCATGGAGAAGAAGAATGAGGAAGAGGTGATGGAGGTGACGAAGGTGAAAGAAGAGATGAAATGGAAAGTCTTTTAAAGAAGGAATTGTTGTGGGGAAAAAGACTGCTTGCTTGTAAAGGAAAAAGTTTTTTATTAAAAAAGTTTTATAACTGAATTCTTTATTTTTTTGTTTTTCTGAGGATTCTGCTTTATATTATTAGGGCAAAGCACAGTGAAAACGTAGGAACCGGAAGCAATCATTAGTTTGCAGATTGTAATTTATTGCAAGTCTAGAACCAAAGAGAGCACCAGTAATATTAATTCTTTCATTCCTTAATAATCCCGATCTGCCACCCAGACCATTTTCAGATAGGCGATTTAAGCCCATCAATACATTGTACACAGGGAACCTGACGTTTTTAAATTCTCCAACTTCCTAATGCTGTCTCTCACTTTCCAACCCTCATCATCATTACAACAATGCCTGATTTATTTGCTCTTACAATTCTGATCCTTTCTGTGCAGTGACATGTTATAGATTTAATGCTTGAGAAGAATGGATTAATAAGGGAAAATAAATAACTTAATGGTAGTTACTGGGCCTGGATATTCCACTGTCCAATGGTCCCAGTGTGGTCGCACACTTCAAAAACCACTGGTGTTTGCACCTTTTGGGAAGACAGATTCCGCAGCACAAAGAAATCATCAAACCTATTCTATATCTCATTGTTTGATCAAATGCTGAAATTGGTGATTGTGCTGTTCTTCTTATCTGAGCTCTGCTCTTAAAGGGACAGCTCATTAAAATGGATAAGGTGGCTGGTGTCCCTTGGCTCTGTTCAACAGGCAGGGATAAACTCTGCCTTAATTATACCAGTCCACATCAACAATGGGCGGAAATGATATGCAGAGACTACTCAGCCCACGCTCTGAGCCTATCTTCCCATAGCACTGTTTAGCGTGAGGTACACTCCAAGAGGGAAATTTAGCTTGTCCCCCTACGAGATTCTATTTGGTTCAGCTCCCAGGCTAGGCTGTTACTTTCCTCAGCAGCTCCAAATTCAGTCAGATGCAATGGTAAATTACATAACTGCTCTCTCTCATGCCTTGACCAAAATCCATGCGCAAGTGTTTTCTTCTATTCCAGATCCAGTGTCTGATACAATCACCCATAAGTTACTCCCTGGTGATTGGGTTCTGGTTAAGAAATTCCTGAGAAAGCACACACTTGAGCCAAGATTTCATGGTTTCTTCCAAGTCCTTCTAACTACATCTACCTCAGTAAAACTAGCTGGGAAGGACACTTGGATACACGCTTCGCACTGCAAGAAAGTTCCAGCTCCAGAGGAAGCTTTACTGTGATATTGTCTCTTGTACTTTTCCACAATCCCAACATTCAACTATATACAAAGACATACCTAATAAAAAGGACCCACACATTTGTGTGACTGGTGACCATTGGGGACATCACTGTAGTTCCTGGAAAGCAGCGGGTTGGAACACGGGCCGACCATGGGGTTACAGACCACAAAGTGCCTTAGATAGAGTGGACAGGAATGGGAAATCCTTGTTACACAGAATGACTTTGTGCAAACCAACTGGGTCTACTCCAATGAAACTTACCTTAAACATAGAACACCCTAGTCCAGGAGACACTGGAGAGTATATAATGGGAATGTACTGGAGAGGGGGTAGTTCATACAATAAATTGGGAACTTTCTATTTACAAGACATGCACACATCACCTGAGTGGGTAGATACAAGACATATGACCATCAACCCTCTCAATCCCCACATTAAGACTCTTAAAGACATGGTAGCCATAGCTAACCCTACATTTGAAGACACTATGGCAGTAGAGACTGTTTTTTCAGACACTAATCTATGGCTTGAGTGGATGAGATATAATGCTAATTCTCATAATAAAACTAACTGTTATGTTTGTGGTGGAGCCAGACCCCAACTAGGTACAGTGCCTCTAAATCTACCTCCTGATGTTGAAACATGTTTCTTAAAGGACCACTCTAGTGCCAGGAAAACATACTCGTTTTCCTGGCTATAGAGTGCCTTGAGGGTGCCCCCACCCTCAGGGACCCCCTCCCGCCCGGCTCTGGAAAGGGGAAAGGGGTAAAAACGTACTCTTTTCCAGCGGTGGGCGGAGAGATCTCCTCCTCCGATCCTCCTCTTCTCCTCCCCGTCGGCTGAATGCGCACGCGCGGCAAGAGCTGCGCGCGCATTCAGCCGGTCACATAGGAAAGCATTCATAATGCTTTCCTATAGACGCTTGCGTGCTCTCACTGTGATTTTCACAGTGAGAATCACGCAAGCGCCTCTAGCGGCTGTCAGTGAGACAGCCACTAGAGGAAATAGGGGAAGGCTTAACCCATTCACAAACATAGCAGTTTCTCTGAAACTGCTATGTTTATGAAAAAATGGGTTAACCCTAGAAGGACCTGGCACCCAGACCACTTCATTAAGCTGAAGTGGTCTGGGTGCCTAGAGTGGTCCTTTAAGTCTCTATGTGCAGTCAATTACAAACTCATCAGTATGTGAATCATGGAAGAAGATATACCCTCTAACCCAAAGGGATATCAGGCAACCTTATGGAGTCACAGTATATTCAGGTAATTACACTTGATACACTACACACAGTACCACAGGGAAGTTTGTGGGAAAATTCCCTTCTGGTTATTGTGCTACATACCGAAAGCCTCCAGCTACCCTGTTAATACATCAAGTTAAATACTTGAGAGACATTTATTGGCTATGTGGATACATGCAACTCAGATCCAAATTGACAGGCCTATGGTGGGGGGAATGTGCTTTTACTAAAGTTATCATGCCCATACACATAATATCAGACAACCACCAAGGCCCTCTTGACTCACCACACACATACTTTAGAGTAAAAAGAGACACTCCTGTACAGGGCAGTTTCGACCCTCACATATACATAGATGCCAAGGGGGGTGCCAAATGATTTTAAAGCCAGGGATGAGGTTGCAGCTGGATTCAAATCCTTGATTCCACTCATCACGGCCTATAAGAATGTAAATTGGATTAATTACATCTACTAAAACCAACAATGTTTTGTCAATTATACCAGAGATGCCCTCCAGGGACTGGCAGAACAATTACAAGCCACCTCCCAAATGTCATTTCAGAATAGGATGGCCATAGACATGATTCTGGCGGGGGAAAGGAGGTGTGTGTGAAATACTCCCAGATACCATGACATGCTGCACTTTTATCCCAGATAACACAGACCCTAACGGGAAAGTAACTATGGCCATCGAGAAGCTTGAAAGCCTCTCTGAAGAGTTAAAAAGAAACTCAGGGATCACCAATTCCTGGGATAGATGGTTTGGATGGATAAACGGATGGCAGAAAGTACTCTTCCAAGTGGGTATGGCTGTCCTAACTGTAATGATTATTTTCCTCTTCTTTGTCTGCTGTATAATGCCTTGTGCACAGAAATATTTGCAGAAGACTGTAGATCAAACCATTGACCGCACCACCCCAACATTCCTACACCAAGACATTGATGACGGAACCTGTGACACAACACATGCACCTCTTCAGTCCCACCACATTAAGTATACAATTACTTCTCTCTAGGGAAACTATAGGGACAGCGTCTTGTCTAACGGGTAAAAAGTCTGTTGCGGAGATGTAGTGGACAAGCCGCTACGGGTTCTAGTGCAGTGAAGAGTTCAAGAAAACATGTTTGAGAAGATGAGCAGCAGCCTATTAGGGATATTATTAGGGATAGATAGTAGTTGTTTACATCGTAAATAGTAATTTTTAGGGGGGACTGTTGTGGACAGAATATTAACTCTATTAATTTTCGTAAAATGCCTATTTGCTCTGCATAACTATAATCAATATTATTCATAAGTTACTTTAAATGGCCGCTAGGGAATTTCCCCTGTAGTCAACTAACACCCTTGAATTAACAAGATGGCGCTAGAATCTGGAGGAGAGCTCCATGATGCCAGTGACATCACACCCGGTAGGATGAGCAATTGATGAACCACTTAACACCTAACCAATTGCTTTACCGGACCCTCGGAATAAAGATTCCTCAAGTCTTTCATTAACCTGAAACTTGTGTCTGATGTGAATTACTTTGGGAGCGTGCACGTAAATACTTATTAATTTGGACAGGGGCAGATATGCAAAAATATCAAGCACTTGATTTCATCCACAACAGCTTTTCTGTAAACCCAGCACAAATTTCTTGCAATTTTTCTTCACTTTTGATTAGAAACTAGAAACTGTTTTCCCAGCAACAGGCAATATGGTAATTTTCTCTAATGATTTTTAGGATAGAAAAATCTAAAATAACAACAGATTATTTTTTATATTTGGGTTTCATATAAAGAACATTCTCTAGGCTCATGTACAATTTAGTTCAAACTAGGTACCTTTGTAACCATAGCAGTGAGTTTGATATTCTAATCAAGACTATTGATACTATCAATGTAATCTTCAAACGTGGAAAAGAGCTGCTCCAACACATAAAAAGCATCATCTATGTATCTTCTCCAGATTTTACAAAACCCGAATAAGGGATGATTATACAAAAGGTGTATCTCAATGAAGTTTATATATATATATATATATATATATATATATATATATATATATATATATATATATATATATATATATTTACAGATAGATCGATTATTAATACTATTAATCAAATCTACCAACTTGTCCAAGAGCTGCTCCAACACATAACAAATATCTGGACAAGGTATGATTATATTTACACACACACATACATGTATATATATATGTATCTGTTACGGACCGTTTCAGCATAAAAGGGGAAAAATCGGTTTAGGCGGTAATCCCCTTTTCCCAAAAAGGCACAGCTACTGTAAAAGCACCAAAACTCACGAATTTGGATATAAATGAATGCACCAAACTCCCGAACTGCATACCAGGGAATAAGATAGCACTCTAAGCTGGAACCTCACGAATAGCTGCTAGCAGATGAATAGGAAAAGCAGACATCAGCTTACACTCCTAGCAGTCAAACTCCAACAGCATACAGTGAATCCCCCCAAGAACAAGACAAGGCTCCGTGTTGAAGGTCAAGCAGTGGTCTGTTTATTCAGGGCTACCTGCCCCTGTATTTATGCAGGTCTCCCACCTGGTGGACACTCCCCTAGGGGACCAGATGGAAGACTGAAACAGCAGACAGACATGTATCAGATTAGTACACACAGCCACAATACTTTCCCATAATGCATCTTGGTTTCCTCCTCTCTGTCCTGGAGATAATTAATGAAGTAATTCAATTATCTCCTAGGACAAAGGCCAGACTCCATTATGCACATGGTGACACAGAAACAGACTATCACTTTAAAATACATACAGACACATTTTATACACAAAACATAGACATGTAACATATCCCCAGATAGCTCAGGTCTGGGTGCACATTATTATGTGAATGGCACCCAGATCACACAAATACATTTTAATTGCCATGGAGCCAAAGTCTTTAATTATACGAACAGGCTCCATGGCAGGCTATCTGGGTTACTACAGTTCACATAAAACATAAACTACCGAATTTCCCTGCATTCACCAAATCCATACGAATGAGAACCAGGGGCTGGAGGTTCAGCGGTGCCTGCACGGAAAAGTGTCCGATTTTGGTGCATGAAAACCGGGCAGAAAAGTGCTGGCTGCCCGGGGAGCTCCAGAACAGCGCCACCTAGCGGCCGCTAAGTGTAACAGCGGCCACACAGTTAACAGGCAATTAACCGCAGCTTCAGGGAGGTAAATTGGCAGCACACTCCAGCTTCTGGGTGGCCAATTAACAACGCCGGCCGGCTTCCCACGGCTCTGGGGAGGTTGGTGAACGGCTGTTTGTTCGGTAGATTAAATCTACCGAACTGCTGTGCAGAAAGGGAGAAATAAATCCTTCTGCACAGTAAAATTAACCCTTTAGCTGCCGGTCCATAGTCCAGAGGCAGCAGGTGGGCAACCAGGCTCCTCCAATACAATGTGGCGAGATTGGTTTCGTCACAGTATCTATAATAATTTCAACTCACTACTGGTAAGTCATTGGCAATTTATGGAGAGTATGCCATGGGCTCTCCAGGCTATAGATTTTAAGCTCTCTATGTATATAATATGTGTGTGCTTATATATTATTTAACTAGATGTATATAACAAATTCAAATAGAGTCCAAGTTGATCACAGGAAAAGCAAATAAAGAAAAAACTCCACAAATGTAACATTTAACAATAATTAACAGCGCATGAACTCATATATTGTATATACCGTATATACTCGAGTATAAGCCGAGTTTTTCAGCCCATTTTTTGGGCTGAAAAACCCCAACTCGGCTTATACTCGAGTCAAGGTCTGTATTATGGCAATTTGCATTGCCATAATACAGACCGGGGGAGAGGGGGGCTGGCAGAGAGCGTTACTTACCTGTTCTGCAGCTCCTGTCAGCTCTCTCCTCCTCCGCGCCGTCCGTTCAGCACCTCGGTCACCTCCCAGTGTAAATCTCGCGAGAGCCGCGGCTCTCGCGAGACTTACAGTGTGAGCTGATAGAAGGAGCTGCACGGACGGCGCAGAGGAGGAGAGAGCTGACAGGAGCTGCAGAACAGGTAAGTAACGCTCTCTGCCAGCCCCCCTCTCCCCCCCACTGAACTGCCACTGGACCACCAGGGAAGGAGAGCCCCCCTCCCTGCCATGTATCAAGCAGGGAGGGGGGACGAAAAATAAATAAAATAAATAATAATAAAAAAATAATAATAAAAAAAATAATAATAAAAAAAGGGGATATAAGGACCACTGTGGGGGGGGGGTATAAGGACCACTATGAGAGGGAGGGGGTGGGATAAGGACCACTATGGGAGGGAGGGGGGGGATAAGGACCACTATGGGAGGGAGGGGGGGGATAAGGACCACTATGGGAGGGAGGGGGGGATAAGGACCACTATGGGAGGGAGGGGGGGTATAAGGACCGCTATGGGAGGGAGGGGGGTATAAGGACCGATATGGGAGGGAGGGGGGATAAGGACCACTATGGGAGGGAGGGGGGGGGATAAGGACCACTATGGGAGGGAGGGGGGGGATAAGGACCACTATGGAAGGGAGGGGGGGGATAAGGACCACTATCGCAGGGAGGGGGTGGGATAAGGACCACTATGGGAGGGAGGGGGGGAGAAAAGGAACACTATGGGAGGGAGGGGGGGATAAGGACCACTATGGGAGGGAGGGAGGGGGGGGATAAGGACCACTATGGGAGGGAGGGGGATAAGGACCACTATGGGAGGGAGGGGGGGGATAAGGACAACTATGGGAGGGAGGGGGGGATAAGGACCACTAGGGGAGGAGGAGGGGAGGTCAGGACATATGGGGGGGGGGGCAAATATCCTTGCACCGGCCCTGCACACACTGCATTCATACACTGCATTCATACACACACTGCATTCATACACACACTGCACTCATACACACACACTGCACTCATACACACACACTGCACTCATACACACACTGCATTCATACACACACACACTGCACTCATACACACGCTGCACTCATACACACGCTGCACTCATACACACACACGCTGCACTCATACACACACACGCTGCATTCTTTATACACACACTGTAAATAAATATTCAATTAATATATTTTTTTTAGGATCTAATTTTATTTAGGAATTTACCAGTAGCTGCTGCATTTCCCACCCTAGTCTTATACTCGAGTCAATAAGTTTTCCCAGTTTTTTGGGGAAAAATTAGGGGCCTCGGCTTATATTCGGGTCGGCTTATACTCGAGTATATACGGTAATAGCGATTATGCACTACTTAGAAATCTATAAGGGACATAGGTATATATATTATTCATTGCTGTTAATAATATAAAAATATATTTCTGTTTTTGTTGTTCGTACAGTCAATTTGAAGTTTAGATTAGAAGTTATATTTCATGCAAAAAAAGTACCTAATGGCCTTTTCAAACCCTCTGCTTTATCTATGAAAAAAATAAGTAATAACAAAGTTGACATTGCAATACTTAGTAAGGCCTATGCACAAGAGCAGAGTCTGTGATGTCATAAATTACAGCAGAGTACGTCTAGGTAACACACAGTGATGTCATTTTCAAACATTCCGTGAACACTCACAGCACTCAGAGCTACACTTTACCTGGACAGTGGTTATATTAACTGGAAATATATATTTCCTACTCACCTGCAAAGGGATCTTGTGAAAAGGCACCTCTTGAGTACAGGACCGTTGACTTGTACTTTGCTATCCTATAAAACAAGTATAATGAGAATGGTGAGTGATTCTTTTTCTGCTTTATATCTATCTGTCTAGCTATCATTTTCAAATAATTAAAACAAATGAAATTACAAATTTTAAGTTTTTATTTTGTTACTTTTTTGCATTAAATAAAAACCTAAAGGAACACTGCTCAATTCTATACCATTTAGGAATTGAATCACTATGTTCATGCAGCCCTAGTCACAACTCCCTGCATGTGACTTACACAACTTTCCTAAACACTTCCTGAAAAGAGCTTTGTAAAGCTTACACTTCCTTTACTACAAATTATGTTTAATTTAGAATTTCGTATCTCCTACTCTGTTAATAGCTTGCTAGACCATGCAGGGGTATCTTGTGTGTGATTAAAGTTTCATTTGAATAGCAGGAGATAAAAACGTTTAAAATAAGTAACATCTAAAAGAAAATTACATGTTTTTTTGCAGGCTTTGTGATTTACAGCCAGGGGAGGTGTAGCTAGGGCTGGATAGACAGAATTAAAAGTGATTTTACTTCAAAATGGTAGAGAATTGAGCAGTAAGACTTCAGAGGCATAATGTATACAGAAAAACTGCTTCATTAATATAAAGTTGTTTTGGTGATTATACTGTTACTTTAAAATATGAGCTTAAACAGCAACACAATAATAAAATGCTTAGATATTAATAACAATAATTAATTATTGATTATAAAGTCCTTACTGATTTCCTTGTGCTATACATAAAGTATTGATATAAACTCCATATAAATACACCATAGGTGATTGTTAAAATAATGGAATCCAACGTTTATTTCTTATGCTGCCGGCAGCCATATATCAATTTTCCCAGAAACCCTTTTCTGTTCCTCCAGACACAGTTGATATTTATTTGTGTAATTTTCTCTTCATTTATTCACCAACCCATGCTTCCATAATATGTCCAACTTTACTCTGCATATAAAACCAGCTGCTGCAACAGGATTCTGTTCACACACTTTATTTCAGATACCAGTCCTGTTTTTTACAGCTCCCTTCTTTCCACATTCTATCCCTCTCAATCTACTACCTGCCCAATACATATGGCTACCAACAGGCTATTTCACTGTCAGACTGCCTAAAGTGAGTGGTAGCTAACAATTGGTCAGATTTGCTTGTCTCTAATAGATATTCCAGTTATTGGGTACACTGCTGTGTCCTATGCCATCTTTAATCAATAGAAAAAAAATCAAACTGGAAAGATTGTGACTCGATTGTGACAAAAATCAAACTGGAAAGATTGTGACTCTCGATAAAATTATATACTCCGTCTAACAGTGTTTTTCCTCTTTAATACAGGTAAAATTCTCAGTGAATAGGAAATTTAAACCGCCACCACCCTCCATTAGCAGTGAATATTTCCATATTTGTGCCAGCTCTTTCCTGCTCATATGTTACACGTGCATTTATGTATGTGTTTCTGTGAACTCAGCAACATGTCGGCTAATGCTGGACTCTTTATTTCTACAAGGGACGGTCAAATCCCGTGTTCATTATACGGCAGTCTTCCTGAGTACAACATACGCACTGTACCTCCTTCTCCTCCTTATTTATGAGCACCTTTATCTAGTGGCCACAGTTTTCTGTGTATTCCAGATAGTCTTAATAGACTTGGCCAAGAGGGGGAAGATGGCAATGGAAGGCATGGAGAAGAAGAATGAGGAAGAGGTGATGGAGGTGACGAAGGTGAAAGAAGAGATGAAATGGAAAGTCTTTTAAAGAAGGAATTGTTGTGGGGAAAAAGACTGCTTGCTTGTAAAGGAAAAAGTTTTTTATTAAAAAAGTTTTATAACTGAATTCTTTATTTTGTTGTTTTTCTGAGGATTCTGCTTTATATTATTAGGGCAAAGCACAGTGAAAACGTAGGAACCGGAAGCAATCATTAGTTTGCAGATTGTAATTTATTGCAAGTCTAGAACCAAAGAGAGCACCAGTAATATTAATTCTTTCATTCCTTAATAATCCCGATCTGCCACCCAGACCATTTTCAGATAGGCGATTTAAGCCCATCAATGCATTGTACACAGGGAACCTGACGTTTTGAAATTCTCCAACTTCCTAATGCTGTCTCTCACTTTCCAACCCTCATCATCATTACAACAATGCCTGATTTATTTGCTCTTACAATTCTGATCCTTTCTGTGCAGTGACATGTTATAGATTTAATGCTTGAGAAGAATGGATTTATAAGGGAAAATAAATAACTTAATGGTAGTTACTGGGCCTGGATATTCCACTGTCCAATGGTCCCAGTGTGGTCGCACACTTCAAAAACCACTGGTGTTTGCACCTTTTGGGAAGACAGATTCCGCAGCACAAAGAAATCATCAAACCTATTCTATATCTCATTGTTTGATCAAATGCTGAAATTGGTGATTGTGCTGTTCTTCTTAGCTGAGCTCTGCTCTTAAAGGGACAGCTCATTAAAATGGATAAGGTGGCTGGTGTCCCTTGGCTCTGTTCAACAGGCAGGGATAAACTCTGCCTTAATTATACCAGTCCACATCAACAATGGGCGGAAATGATATGCAGAGACTACTCAGCCCACGCTCTGAGCCTATCTTCCCATAGCACTGTTTAGCGTGAGGTACACTCCAAGAGGGAAATTTAGCTTGTCCCCCTATGCGATTCTATTTGGTTCAGCTCCCAGGCTAGGCTGTTACTTTCCTCAGCAGCTCCAAATTCAGTCAGATGCAATGGTAAATTACATAACTGCTCTCTCTCATGCCTTGACCAAAATCCATGCGCAAGTGTTTTCTTCTATTCTAGGTCCAGTGTCTGATACAATCACCCATAAGTTACTCCCTGGTGATAGGGTTCTGGTTAAGAAATTCCTGAGAAAGCACACACTTGAGCCAAGATTTCATGGTTTATTCCAAGTCCTTCTAACTACATCTACCTCAGTAAAACTAGCTGGGAAGGACACTTGGATACACGCTTCGCACTGCAAGAAAGTTCCAGCTCCAGAGGAAGCTTTACTGTGATATTGTCTCTTGTACTTTTCCACAATCCCAACATTCGACTATATACAAAGACATACCTAATAAAAAGGACCCACACATTTGTGTGACTGGTGACCATTGGGGACATCACTGTAGTTCCTGGAAAGCAGCGGGTTGGAACACGGGCCGACCATGGGGTTACAGACCACAAAGTGCCTTAGATAGAGTGGACAGGAATGGGAAATCCTTGTTACACAGAATGACTTTGTGCAAACCAACTGGGTCTACTCCAATGAAACTTACCTTAAACATAGAACACCCTAGTCCAGGAGACACTGGAGAGTATATAATGGGAATGTACTGGAGAGGGGGTAGTTCATACAATAAATTGGGAACTTTCTATTTACAAGACATGCACACATCACCTGAGTGGGTAGATACAAGACATATGACCATTAACCCTCTCAAACCCCACATTAAGACTCTTAAAGACATGGTAGCCATAGCTAACCCTACATTTGAAGACACTATGGCAGTAGAGACTATGGGTTGAGTGGATGAGATATAATGCTAATTCTCATAATAAAACTAACTGTTATGTTTGTGGTGGAGCCAGACCCCATCTAGGTACAGTGCCTCTAAATCTACCTCCTGATGTTGAAACATGTTTCTTAAAGGACCACTCTAGTGCCAGGAAAACATACTCGTTTTCCTGGCACTAGAGTGCCCTGAGGGTGCCCCCACCCTCAGGGACCCCCTCCCGCCCGGCTCTGGAAAGGGGAAAGGGCTAAAAACGTACCTTTTTCCAGCGGTGGGCGGAGAGATCTCCTCCTCCGATCCTCCTCTTCTCCTCCCCGTCGGCTGAATGCGCACGCGCGGCAAGAGCTGCGCGCGCATTCAGCCGGTCACATAGGAAAGCATTCATAATGCTTTCCTATGGACGCTTGCGTGCTCTCACTGTGATTTTCACAGTGCCTATAAGAATGTAAATCACGGCCTATAAGAATGTAAATTGGATTAATTACATCTACTAAAACCAACAATGTTTTGTCAATTATACCAGAGATGCCCTCCAGGGACTGGCAGAACAATTACAAGCCACCTCCCAAATGTCATTTCAGAATAGGATGGCCATAGACATGATTCTGGCGGGGGAAAGGAGGTGTGTGTGAAATACTCCCAGATACCATGACATGCTGCACTTTTATCCCAGATAACACAGGCCCTAACGGGAAAGTAACTATGGCCATCGAGAAGCTTGAAAGCCTCTCTGAAGAGTTAAAAAGAAACTCAGGGATCACCAATTCTTGGGATAGATGGTTTGGATGGATGAACGGATGGCAGAAAGTACTCTTCCAAGTGGGTATGGCTGTCCTAACTGTAATGATTCTTTTCCTCTTCTTTGTCTGCTGTATAATGCCTTGTGCACAGAAATATTTGCAGAAGACTGTAGATCAAACCATTGACCGCACCACCCCAACATTCCTACACCAAGACATTGATGACGGAACCTGTGACACAACACATGCACCTCTTCAGTCCCACCACATTAAGTATACAATTACTTCTCTCTAGGGAAACTATAGGGACAGCGTCTTGTCTAACGGGTAAAAAGTCTGTTGCGGAGATGTAGTGGACAAGCCGCTACGGGTTCTAGTGCAGTGAAGAGTTCAAGAAAACATGTTTGAGAAGATGAGCAGCAGCCTATTAGGGATATTATTAGGGATAGATAGTAGTTGTTTACATCGTAAATAGTAATTTTTAGGGGGGACTGTTGTGGACAGAATATTAACTCTATTAATTATCGTAAAATGCCTATTTGCTCTGCATAACTATAATCAATATTATTCATAAGTTACTTAAAACGTCCGCTAGGGAATTTCCCCTGTAGTCAACTAATACCCTTGAATTAAAAAGATGGCGCTGGAATCTGGAGGAGAGCTACATGATGCCAGTGACATCACACCCGGTAGGATGAGCAATTGATGAACCACTTAACACCTAACCAATTGTTTTACCGGACCCTCGGAATAAAGATTCCTCAAGTCTTTCATTAACCTGAAACTTGTCTGGTGTGAATTACTTTGGGAGCGTGCACGTAAATACTTATTAATTTGGACAGGGGCAGATATGCAAAAATATCAAGCACTTGATTTGATCCACAACAGCTTTTCTGTAAACCCAGCACAAACTTCTTGCAATTTTTCTTCACTTTTGATCAGAAACTAGAAACTGTTTTCCCAGCAACAGGCAATATGGTAATTTTCTCTAATGATTTTTAGGATAGAAAAATCTAAAATAACAACAGATTATTTTTTATATTTGGGTTTCATATAAAGAACATTCTCTAGGCTCATGTACAATTTAGTTCAAACTAGGTACCTTTGTAACCATAGCAGTGAGTTTGATATTCTAATCAAGATTATTGATACTATCAATGTAATCTTCAAACGTGGAAAAGAGCTGCTCCAACACATAAAAAGCATCATCTATGTATCTTCTCCAGATTTTACAAAACCCGAATAAGGGATGATTATACAAAAGGTGTATTTCAATGAAGTTTATATATATATATATATATATATATATATATTTACAGATAGATCGATTATTAATACTATTAATCAAATCTACCAACTTGTCCAAGAGCTGCTCCAACACATAACAAATATCTGGACAAGGTATGATTATATTTACACACACACATACATGTATATATATATTTATCTATAATAATTTCAACTCACTACTGGTAAGTCATTGGCAATTTATGGAAAGTATGCCATGGGCTCTCCAGGCTATAGATTTTAAGCTCTCTATGTATATAATATGTGTGTGCTTATATATTATTTAACTAGATGTATATAACAAATTCAAGTAGAGTCCAAGTTGATCACAGGAAAAGCAAATAAAGAAAAAACTCCACAAATGTAACATTTAACAATAATTAACAGCGCATGAACTCATATATTGTATATAATAGCGATTATGCACTACTTAGAAATCTATAAGGGACATAGGTATATATATTATTCATTGCTGTTAATAATATAAAAATATATTTCTGTTTTTGTTGTTCGTACAGTCAATTTGAAGTTTAGATTAGAAGTTATATTTCATGCAAAAAAAGTACCTAATGGCCTTTTCAAACCCTCTGCTTTATCTATGAAAAAAATAAGTAATAACAAAGTTGACATTGCAATACTTAGTAAGGCCTATGCACAAGAGCAGAGTCTGTGATGTCATAAATTACAGCAGAGTACGTCTAGGTAACACACAGTGATGTCATTTTCAAACATTCCGTGAACACTCACAGCACTCAGAGCTACACTTTACCTGGACAGTGGTTATATTAACTGGAAATATATATTTCCTACTCACCTGCAAAGGGATCTTGTGAAAAGGCACCTCTTGAGTACAGGACCGTTGACTTGTACTTTGCTATCCTATAAAACAAGTATAATGAGAATGGTGAGTGATTCTTTTTCTGCTTTATATCTATCTGTCTAGCTATCATTTTCAAATAATTAAAACAAATGAAATTACAAATTTTAAGTTTTTATTTTGTTACTTTTTTGCATTAAATAAAAACCTAAAGGAACACTGCTCAATTCTATACCATTTAGGAATTGAATCACTATGTTCATGCAGCCCTAGTCACAACTCCCTGCATGTGACTTACACAACTTTCCTAAACACTTCCTGAAAAGAGCTTTGTAAAGCTTACACTTCCTTTACTACAAATTATGTTTAATTTAGAATTTCGTATCTCCTACTCTGTTAATAGCTTGCTAGACCATGCAGGGGTATCTTGTGTGTGATTAAAGTTTCATTTGAATAGCAGGAGATAAAAACGTTTAAAATAAGTAACATCTAAAAGAAAATTACATGTTTTTTTGCAGGCTTTGTGATTTACAGCCAGGGGAGGTGTAGCTAGGGCTGGATAGACAGAATTAAAAGTGATTTTACTTCAAAATGGTAGAGAATTGAGCAGTAAGACTTCAGAGGCATAATGTATACAGAAAAACTGCTTCATTAATATAAAGTTGTTTTGGTGATTATACTGTTACTTTAAAATATGAGCTTAAACAGCAACACAATAATAAAATGCTTAGATATTAATAACAATAATTAATTATTGATTATAAAGTCCTTACTGATTTCCTTGTGCTATACATAAAGTATTGATATAAACTCCATATAAATACACCATAGGTGATTGTTAAAATAATGGAATCCAACGTTTATTTCTTATGCTGCCGGCAGCCATATATCAATTTTCCCAGAAACCCTTTTCTGTTCCTCCAGACACAGTTGATATTTATTTGTGTAATTTTCTCTTCATTTATTCACCAACCCATGCTTCCATAATATGTCCAACTTTACTCTGCATATAAAACCAGCTGCTGCAACAGGATTCTGTTCACACACTTTATTTCAGATACCAGTCCTGTTTTTTACAGCTCCCTTCTTTCCACATTCTATCCCTCTCAATCTACTACCTGCCCAATACATATGGCTACCAACAGGCTATTTCACTGTCAGACTGCCTAAAGTGAGTGGTAGCTAACAATTGGTCAGATTTGCTTGTCTCTAATAGATATTCCAGTTATTGGGTACACTGCTGTGTCCTATGCCATCTTTAATCAATAGAAAAAAAATCAAACTGGAAAGATTGTGACTCGATTGTGACAAAAATCAAACTGGAAAGATTGTGACTCTCGATAAAATTATATACTCCGTCTAACAGTGTTTTTCCTCTTTAATACAGGTAAAATTCTCAGTGAATAGGAAATTTAAACCGCCACCACCCTCCATTAGCAGTGAATATTTCCATATTTGTGCCAGCTCTTTCCTGCTCATATGTTACACGTGCATTTATGTATGTGTTTCTGTGAACTCAGCAACATGTCGGCTAATGCTGGACTCTTTATTTCTACAAGGGACGGTCAAATCCCGTGTTCATTATACGGCAGTCTTCCTGAGTACAACATACGCACTGTACCTCCTTCTCCTCCTTATTTATGAGCACCTTTATCTAGTGGCCACAGTTTTCTGTGTATTCCAGATAGTCTTAATAGACTTGGCCAAGAGGGGGAAGATGGCAATGGAAGGCATGGAGAAGAAGAATGAGGAAGAGGTGATGGAGGTGACGAAGGTGAAAGAAGAGATGAAATGGAAAGTCTTTTAAAGAAGGAATTGTTGTGGGGAAAAAGACTGCTTGCTTGTAAAGGAAAAAGTTTTTTATTAAAAAAGTTTTATAACTGAATTCTTTATTTTGTTGTTTTTCTGAGGATTCTGCTTTATATTATTAGGGCAAAGCACAGTGAAAACGTAGGAACCGGAAGCAATCATTAGTTTGCAGATTGTAATTTATTGCAAGTCTAGAACCAAAGAGAGCACCAGTAATATTAATTCTTTCATTCCTTAATAATCCCGATCTGCCACCCAGACCATTTTCAGATAGGCGATTTAAGCCCATCAATGCATTGTACACAGGGAACCTGACGTTTTGAAATTCTCCAACTTCCTAATGCTGTCTCTCACTTTCCAACCCTCATCATCATTACAACAATGCCTGATTTATTTGCTCTTACAATTCTGATCCTTTCTGTGCAGTGACATGTTATAGATTTAATGCTTGAGAAGAATGGATTTATAAGGGAAAATAAATAACTTAATGGTAGTTACTGGGCCTGGATATTCCACTGTCCAATGGTCCCAGTGTGGTCGCACACTTCAAAAACCACTGGTGTTTGCACCTTTTGGGAAGACAGATTCCGCAGCACAAAGAAATCATCAAACCTATTCTATATCTCATTGTTTGATCAAATGCTGAAATTGGTGATTGTGCTGTTCTTCTTAGCTGAGCTCTGCTCTTAAAGGGACAGCTCATTAAAATGGATAAGGTGGCTGGTGTCCCTTGGCTCTGTTCAACAGGCAGGGATAAACTCTGCCTTAATTATACCAGTCCACATCAACAATGGGCGGAAATGATATGCAGAGACTACTCAGCCCACGCTCTGAGCCTATCTTCCCATAGCACTGTTTAGCGTGAGGTACACTCCAAGAGGGAAATTTAGCTTGTCCCCCTATGCGATTCTATTTGGTTCAGCTCCCAGGCTAGGCTGTTACTTTCCTCAGCAGCTCCAAATTCAGTCAGATGCAATGGTAAATTACATAACTGCTCTCTCTCATGCCTTGACCAAAATCCATGCGCAAGTGTTTTCTTCTATTCTAGGTCCAGTGTCTGATACAATCACCCATAAGTTACTCCCTGGTGATAGGGTTCTGGTTAAGAAATTCCTGAGAAAGCACACACTTGAGCCAAGATTTCATGGTTTATTCCAAGTCCTTCTAACTACATCTACCTCAGTAAAACTAGCTGGGAAGGACACTTGGATACACGCTTCGCACTGCAAGAAAGTTCCAGCTCCAGAGGAAGCTTTACTGTGATATTGTCTCTTGTACTTTTCCACAATCCCAACATTCGACTATATACAAAGACATACCTAATAAAAAGGACCCACACATTTGTGTGACTGGTGACCATTGGGGACATCACTGTAGTTCCTGGAAAGCAGCGGGTTGGAACACGGGCCGACCATGGGGTTACAGACCACAAAGTGCCTTAGATAGAGTGGACAGGAATGGGAAATCCTTGTTACACAGAATGACTTTGTGCAAACCAACTGGGTCTACTCCAATGAAACTTACCTTAAACATAGAACACCCTAGTCCAGGAGACACTGGAGAGTATATAATGGGAATGTACTGGAGAGGGGGTAGTTCATACAATAAATTGGGAACTTTCTATTTACAAGACATGCACACATCACCTGAGTGGGTAGATACAAGACATATGACCATTAACCCTCTCAAACCCCACATTAAGACTCTTAAAGACATGGTAGCCATAGCTAACCCTACATTTGAAGACACTATGGCAGTAGAGACTATGGGTTGAGTGGATGAGATATAATGCTAATTCTCATAATAAAACTAACTGTTATGTTTGTGGTGGAGCCAGACCCCATCTAGGTACAGTGCCTCTAAATCTACCTCCTGATGTTGAAACATGTTTCTTAAAGGACCACTCTAGTGCCAGGAAAACATACTCGTTTTCCTGGCACTAGAGTGCCCTGAGGGTGCCCCCACCCTCAGGGACCCCCTCCCGCCCGGCTCTGGAAAGGGGAAAGGGCTAAAAACGTACCTTTTTCCAGCGGTGGGCGGAGAGATCTCCTCCTCCGATCCTCCTCTTCTCCTCCCCGTCGGCTGAATGCGCACGCGCGGCAAGAGCTGCGCGCGCATTCAGCCGGTCACATAGGAAAGCATTCATAATGCTTTCCTATGGACGCTTGCGTGCTCTCACTGTGATTTTCACAGTGCCTATAAGAATGTAAATCACGGCCTATAAGAATGTAAATTGGATTAATTACATCTACTAAAACCAACAATGTTTTGTCAATTATACCAGAGATGCCCTCCAGGGACTGGCAGAACAATTACAAGCCACCTCCCAAATGTCATTTCAGAATAGGATGGCCATAGACATGATTCTGGCGGGGGAAAGGAGGTGTGTGTGAAATACTCCCAGATACCATGACATGCTGCACTTTTATCCCAGATAACACAGGCCCTAACGGGAAAGTAACTATGGCCATCGAGAAGCTTGAAAGCCTCTCTGAAGAGTTAAAAAGAAACTCAGGGATCACCAATTCTTGGGATAGATGGTTTGGATGGATGAACGGATGGCAGAAAGTACTCTTCCAAGTGGGTATGGCTGTCCTAACTGTAATGATTCTTTTCCTCTTCTTTGTCTGCTGTATAATGCCTTGTGCACAGAAATATTTGCAGAAGACTGTAGATCAAACCATTGACCGCACCACCCCAACATTCCTACACCAAGACATTGATGACGGAACCTGTGACACAACACATGCACCTCTTCAGTCCCACCACATTAAGTATACAATTACTTCTCTCTAGGGAAACTATAGGGACAGCGTCTTGTCTAACGGGTAAAAAGTCTGTTGCGGAGATGTAGTGGACAAGCCGCTACGGGTTCTAGTGCAGTGAAGAGTTCAAGAAAACATGTTTGAGAAGATGAGCAGCAGCCTATTAGGGATATTATTAGGGATAGATAGTAGTTGTTTACATCGTAAATAGTAATTTTTAGGGGGGACTGTTGTGGACAGAATATTAACTCTATTAATTATCGTAAAATGCCTATTTGCTCTGCATAACTATAATCAATATTATTCATAAGTTACTTAAAACGTCCGCTAGGGAATTTCCCCTGTAGTCAACTAATACCCTTGAATTAAAAAGATGGCGCTGGAATCTGGAGGAGAGCTACATGATGCCAGTGACATCACACCCGGTAGGATGAGCAATTGATGAACCACTTAACACCTAACCAATTGTTTTACCGGACCCTCGGAATAAAGATTCCTCAAGTCTTTCATTAACCTGAAACTTGTCTGGTGTGAATTACTTTGGGAGCGTGCACGTAAATACTTATTAATTTGGACAGGGGCAGATATGCAAAAATATCAAGCACTTGATTTGATCCACAACAGCTTTTCTGTAAACCCAGCACAAACTTCTTGCAATTTTTCTTCACTTTTGATCAGAAACTAGAAACTGTTTTCCCAGCAACAGGCAATATGGTAATTTTCTCTAATGATTTTTAGGATAGAAAAATCTAAAATAACAACAGATTATTTTTTATATTTGGGTTTCATATAAAGAACATTCTCTAGGCTCATGTACAATTTAGTTCAAACTAGGTACCTTTGTAACCATAGCAGTGAGTTTGATATTCTAATCAAGATTATTGATACTATCAATGTAATCTTCAAACGTGGAAAAGAGCTGCTCCAACACATAAAAAGCATCATCTATGTATCTTCTCCAGATTTTACAAAACCCGAATAAGGGATGATTATACAAAAGGTGTATTTCAATGAAGTTTATATATATATATATATATATATATATATATTTACAGATAGATCGATTATTAATACTATTAATCAAATCTACCAACTTGTCCAAGAGCTGCTCCAACACATAACAAATATCTGGACAAGGTATGATTATATTTACACACACACATACATGTATATATATATTTATCTATAATAATTTCAACTCACTACTGGTAAGTCATTGGCAATTTATGGAAAGTATGCCATGGGCTCTCCAGGCTATAGATTTTAAGCTCTCTATGTATATAATATGTGTGTGCTTATATATTATTTAACTAGATGTATATAACAAATTCAAGTAGAGTCCAAGTTGATCACAGGAAAAGCAAATAAAGAAAAAACTCCACAAATGTAACATTTAACAATAATTAACAGCGCATGAACTCATATATTGTATATAATAGCGATTATGCACTACTTAGAAATCTATAAGGGACATAGGTATATATATTATTCATTGCTGTTAATAATATAAAAATATATTTCTGTTTTTGTTGTTCGTACAGTCAATTTGAAGTTTAGATTAGAAGTTATATTTCATGCAAAAAAGTACCTAATGGCCTTTTCAAACCCTCTGCTTTATCTATGAAAAAAATAAGTAATAACAAAGTTGACATTGCAATACTTAGTAAGGCCTATGCAGAAGAGCAGAGTCTGTGATGTCATAAATTACAGCAGAGTACGTCTAGGTAACACACAGTGATGTCATTTTCAAACATTCCGTGAACACTCACAGCACTCAGAGCTACACTTCACCTGGACAGTGGTTATATTAACTGGAAATATATATTTCCTACTCACCTGCAAAGGGATCTTGAGAAAAGGCACCTCTTGAGTACAGGACCGTTGACTTGTACTTTGCTATCCTATAAAACAAGTATAATGAGAATGGTGAGTGATTATTTTTCTGCTTTATATCTATCTGTCTAGCTATCATTTTCAAATAATTAAAACAAATGAAATTACAAATTTTAAGTTTTTATTTTGTTACTTTTTTGCATTAAATAAAAACCTAAAGGAACACTGCTCAATTCTATACCATTTAGGAATTGAATCACTATGTTCATGCAGCCCTAGTCACAACTCCCTGCATGTGACTTACACAACTTTCCTAAACACTTCCTGAAAAGAGCTTTGTAAAGCTTACACTTCCTTTACTACAAATTATGTTTAATTTAGAATTTCGTATCTCCTACTCTGTTAATAGTTTGCTAGACCATGCAGGGGTATCTTGTGTGTGATTAAAGTTTCATTTGAATAGCAGGAGATAAAAACATTTAAAATAAGTAACATCTAAAAGAAAATTATATGTTTTTTTGCAGGCTTTGTGATTTACAGCCAGGGGAGGTGTAGCTAGGGCTGGATAGACAGAATTAAAAGTGATTTTACTTCAAAATGGTAGAGAATTGAGCAGTAAGACTTCAGAGGCATAATGTATACAGAAAAACTGCTTCATTAATATAAAGTTGTTTTGGTGATTATACTGTTACTTTAAAATATGAGCTTAAACAGCAACACAATAATAAAATGCTTAGATATTAATAACAATAATTAATTATTGATTATAAAGTCCTTACTGATTTCCTTGTGCTATACATAAAGTATTGATATAAACTCCATATAAATACACCATAGGTGATTGTTAAAATAATGGAATCCAACGTTTATTTCTTATGCTGCCGGCAGCCATATATCAATTTTCCCAGAAACCCTTTTCTGTTCCTCCAGACACAGTTGATATTTATTTGTGTAATTTTCTCTTCATTTATTCACCAACCCATGCTTCCATAATATGTCCAACTTTACTCTGCATATAAAACCAGCTGCTGCAACAGGATTCTGTTCACACACTTTATTTCAGATACCAGTCCTGTTTTTTACAGCTCCCTTCTTTCCACATTCTATCCCTCTCAATCTACTACCTGCCCAATACATATGGCTACCAACAGGCTATTTCACTGTCAGACTGCCTAAAGTGAGTGGTAGCTAACAATTGGTCAGATTTGTTTGTCTCTAATAGATATTCCAGTTATTGGGTACATTGCTGTGTCCTATGCCATCTTTAATCAATAGAAAAAAAATCAAACTGGAAAGATTGTGACTCGATTGTGACAAAAATCAAACTGGAAAGATTGTGACTCTCGATAAAATTATATACTCCGTCTAACAGTGTTTTTCCTCTTTAATACAGGTAAAATTCTCAGTGAATAGGAAATTTAAACCGCCACCACCCTCCATTAGCAGTGAATATTTCCATATTTGTGCCAGCTCTTTCCTGCTCATATGTTACACGTGCATTTATGTATGTGTTTCTGTGAACTCAGCAACATGTCGGCTAATGCTGGACTCTTTATTTCTACAAGGGACGGTCAAATCCCGTGTTCATTATACGGCAGTCTTCCTGAGTACAACATACGCACTGTACCTCCTTCTCCTCCTTATTTATGAGCACCTTTATCTAGTGGCCACAGTTTTCTGTGTATTACAGATAGTCTTAATAGACTTGGCCAAGAGGGGGAAGATGGCAATGGAAGGCATGGAGAAGAAGAATGAGGAAGAGGTGATGGAGGTGACGAAGGTGAAAGAAGAGATGAAATGGAAAGTCTTTTAAAGAAGGAATTGTTGTGGGGAAAAAGACTGCTTGCTTGTAAAGGAAAAAGTTTTTTATTAAAAAAGTTTTATAACTGAATTCTTTATTTTGTTGTTTTTCTGAGGATTCTGCTTTATATTATTAGGGCAAAGCACAGTGAAAACGTAGGAACCGGAAGCAATCATTAGTTTGCAGATTGTAATTTATTGCAAGTCTAGAACCAAAGAGAGCACCTGTAGCCCATGGAACAGCGCAGTCAGGGGAGTGGGCCTTGACAGAGCCAGGAGTAGGCAGGGGAGTAACCAGTTAAAGGGGTGTGGTTATTGGTAAATGGGGGTTGGACTATAGGAGTATATTAAGCGGCCATTTTATGACTAAGGGACATTTTAACTAAACTGACACTTACCTGGTAATTGTTTTTGGCAGGTCTGTGTTGGTTTTTTCTTTGTCTTGCAGATCATGGCATCAATGGAAGAAATCCTGGAGGGAGTGAGAGCTGCTGTGCGGGATAGAGGATTGGCCTGGCTTCATGAGCAACTGGGGGCTCAGGGTCCCCCCCCTACAACCCCTGCAACGGCGGCACGGCGTTCCATGAGGAGGGCGAGACCGCCCCAGCGGCTGAGCCCAGGCATGGAGCCCGAAGTCGGCAGACGGAGGAGCCCGTCAGCGGAGCCTGTTAGGGCCCTGGATGAGGTAGCGGGCCCCAGCGGAGTGGAGGTACCGCGGCCGGCATCGTCGGTTCGACGCGGTGCTGGCCGGGCGCGGGCAGCAGCTAGGCCGAGGCCTACCACGCGGTGTGCGCCCCGCCGGGAGGCGGCAGGCGGGACGGTTGCGGCTGGAGCCAGGACCCAGAGCAGATCGGATGGTGGAAGCAGTGAGCGGTTGCGGCCCGGTGAGTCAGGGAATGGCGCTGGGGCTGGGCAGCGGGCGGGGGGCAGAGCGGAGGCCTCTAGTGATCAGGCGGTCCCCCTGATGGCAGGGGGAGCCCCTGGGCAAGGGGACACATCGGGGGCGGCCTCTAGTGGGGCCAGGTTCAGCACAAGGGACGCAGACGGCGGGTCCGCTCAGCCAGGTACATTGGGGCCGGCAGGGCCCGCGGCTTTAGCAGACAGAAAACGCCAGGATAGACAGGCGGAATCCCCAGTTCGCAAGGCGGCCCAAAAGGGGCCAGGTTCAGCAGGTCGGGATAGCTCCCAGGACTCAGCTCAGGGCATGGAGACAGGACGGGCTGGGAGAGAGCGGGAGGGCCGCAGGGGCGGCTCCCGGGGACCGAGGGGTCTCTCGCGGAGCCCTAGGCCGCATCGCAGCAGGGAGCAGCGCGGCGTCAGTGCCAGGCATGACAGGAGGCAGGCTGACGGGTGGAGGGGTAGAGAGAGGAGCAGGTCTGCAAGCAGGTTTAGCAGGAGGAGATCGGCCTCAGGGGACCGGAGGTGGAGGCAGCGGCGCAGTGCGTCTGGGTCATCAGGCAGGAGCTCGCCAGGTCAGCGGCGCAGCGCTTACGGCCGGGAGGGCCAGGCAGGGAGACGGATATGGTGCGGAACTACAGGCAGGAACATAAGGAGGTTGGGCGGGTATGTGATCATGTGGACACACTACCCAGGTGTCGTTCTCCTTGCAGGTCTCGCAGCACTACACCCGCGGTCCTGAGGCAGGGCCAGGCTGACGGGAGTCGGCGCCAATTGGATGCTCCGGAGCCAAGCATGGCGGACGGACGGGAAACGAACCCACAGCCTTCTGCGGCTTCGGGCTCAGGCGGTGAGTCAACTGTTACACCACACGCAGGAACACTATTGAATTGCTTAAAATCTTTCTTAGATTCATGGGCGGGTGGGGAAATGGCTTCACCTCAGTTTGGGAGAGTGTGGACGTGTGAGAAAGGCCAGGGGTTACAAGGTAGGGCCGTGGGCCCAACACTGGATAGCGAAGTGGGGTTATCTGTGTCCGAAACTAGTAAGGAGTCGGGGGAAAAGGTAGGTATTGGGGGCGAAATTACCGACGCTGCGCGGCAAAACGTGCACGTGTCTTTTTCGGGCCCATTAGGTTGTCATCTGAAAATGGACATCAAGGAGAAAATTTGGAAGGGTGAGTTTGTGGAGGTTTTTTCCTTGCTCCCGCTGGAGGAGTTCTTAGACATGAAAGAGGAGGACAAGAAGGACGCAAAGAAGGAGGAGGAGGAGAAAAAGCGTAGGTATCGGAAGATTCCTAAAACGTTTGGGAACTGGCTGCGGGCCTTTTGTATCCTGGCCAGCGTGATAGGGGAAAAGTCGCCGGATAAATGCTCCCAATTGTTTTGCTACCTAGATGGGATTGGGGAAGCGTACCGGACCTATGGCGGGGTCGCCTGGTGGCGGTACGACGAGCAATTTCGCCAGAGGTTAGCGGCGAATCCCAGCATGCGGTGGGATCAAATGGACCTTCCCCTCTGGATGCGGCTCATGATGGCGCAAAAGGCTGCGCCCTTTCAAGGGACGGCCGGTGCGGCCCCTGGGGGACCTGCATCGGCCGGGCAAAAGAAAGGCTTCTGTTGGCTCTTTAACGAGGGCCAATGTAAGTGGGGTACGTCGTGCCGGTTTAAGCACGAGTGCTCAGGTTGTGGGGGTGCACACGGAGCCAGCCGGTGTTTTAAGCGAGGTAAGTCTGCGCCAGGAGCGGGAGCCGTTGGAGCGTCGGCCCCCTCCGCTGCCGCGGGGGGCAACCCCGGTGAAAGTAGGCGAGATGCTGCCGTGGCTAAAACAGTACGGTAACCGTCAGGACGCTGAATTCTTATGGCACGGCTTTACGGAGGGTTTTTCAATACCGTTTCAGAGTAGGGATGTGGGGAGGTTATGCAGTAACCTCAAGTCGGTGGGTGAACACCCGGGAGTTGTGAGGGACAAGTTGCTGAAGGAGGTGCAACTGGGTAGGATGGCTGGGCCGTTCGAGGCTCCGCCGCTGCCTGACTTGAGGGTATCCCCGCTGGGGGTAGTCCCCAAGAAGGAGGCGGGTAAGTTTAGGTTGATTCATCATTTATCATTCCCGAAAGGGGCGTCAGTAAATGATGATATCGATGAGGCCCTGTGCTCCGTATCGTATGCATCATTCGACCATGCTGTCGAGTTGGTTCGGAGAGCAGGGCGAGGGGCTTTGATGGCGAAGGTGGATGTGGAGGCAGCATTCCGGCTCCTTCCTATCCACCCAGACTGTCACCATTTGTTAGGGTGCCTTTTTGAGGGTAAGTTTTTCGTGGACCTGTGCCTACCCATGGGTTGCTCCATTTCATGTGCGTATTTCGAAAAGTTTAGCACGTTCCTGGAGTGGGTAGTGCGCAGGGAATCGGGCGGGGGTACGGTGGTCCATTACCTGGACGACTTTCTGTGTGTGGGCCCGGCTGGGTCCGACAGATGTGCCCAAATACTGCGGGTGTTCCAGAGGTTAGCCCAACAGTTTGGGATTCCTCTGGCTGAGGACAAGACAGTGGGCCCGACCGAGTGTCTGAGTTTTTTAGGGCTGGAAATCGACTCGGTCGTGGGGGAATGTAGGCTGCCGGAGGAGAAGTTGAGGGTGCTCCGCCAGCAGGTGCACGCGATAAAGGGCGCTAGGAAAGTTACGCTGCAGGGACTGCAGTCCTTGCTCGGCAGCCTTAATTTCGCTTGTAAGGTGATCCCTATGGGAAGAGTTTTTTGTAGATTGCTGGCTAGGGCTACCTGTGGGGTCCGTCTGCCGAGTCATTACATCAGGGTGTCGGTTGGTATGAGAGAGGACTTGGACATATGGGACCGCTTCCTCACTGAGTTTAACGGACGGGTGTTTTTCAGGGATGCGATGAAGGCATCTGGCGACGCCGGGCTGTTTACGGACGCCTCGGGGAGCGTTGGCTTTGGGGCTTACCTTGGGGGCAAGTGGTGTGCCGAGGTTTGGCCTGAGGCTTGGTCCGAGAGCCCCTTGATTCGGAACCTCGCCTTTTTGGAGCTTTTTCCAGTTGTGGTAGCGGTGTCACTATGGGGCGAGGAGCTCAGGGACAAGAAAGTTATCTTCCACTCTGATAATATGGCAGTGGTACAGGTAATTAACAGTCTATCGGCTTCGTCCCTGCCAGTGGTTAGGTTGTTGCGGCAGCTAGTGCTCTTGTGTATGTCTTGGAACATTGTCTTCCGGGCACGGCACGTGCCGGGCCTGCTGAATGTGGTCGCTGACGCTCTGTCTCGTTCACAGTGGGTGCGGTTCCGGGAAGCAGCGCCGGACGCACAAGCGACAGGGCAGGCATGCCCGGAGGAGATGTGGCGGCTCGGGACGTTGTGCTTGGGCGATACATAAGGAGCTCACTGGCGCCGGGGACTTGGACCGCTTATACTAAGGTTTGGTGTGAAGGGGAGGAAATGTTGTCCCAGGCGGGAGCAGGCGATTCTGCAGCTGGTAGGTTGGACACGCTGTTGTGGCTTCTTTGCAGGTTGGTGGCAGGTGGGTCGTCCCCTTCTTGGGTGGAGCGCTACATGTCTGCGTTAGCCTTCCTGTTCAAGTTTAACGGGTGGGAAGACTTGACCAAACATTTCTTGGTAAAGCAAACTTTAAAGGGTTTCAAGAAGGGCAGGAGGTCTGTGGATACGAGGAGGCCTGTGTCCTTTGCCACCCTTCAAGGGTTGGTGGGGTTGTTGAACGAAGTGTGTAGTTCGGCATTTGAAGTAACTTTGTTCTCTGTGGCTTTCGTGTGGGCTTTCTTTGGGGCTTTTCGTATTGGCGAATTGGTGAGCGCCAATAGGTCGGGGGCATCGGGCCTCCGGTATGAGGATGTGGCTATAGAACAGGACAAGGTCGTGATTTGGCTCCGGCGCTCGAAGACGGACGTCTTCGGAAAGGGTAAGAATGTTGTCCTGTCCTCGCTACCAGGGTCCCCGGTGTGCCCGGTAGCGTGTGGGGACGTGTTTTTACGGGTTCGCCCGCAGGTTGGTGGTTGCTTCCTGATTCACGAGGATGGGAAGGCGCTGTCGCGCTTTCAGTTCTTGCGAGTCTTCCGCATGGGGTTGACGAGATTGGGCTTGCAGCCCGGACAATTTGGTACGCACTCCTTCCGTATCGGGGCTGCGACTGAGGCGGCGCGTCTCGGGCTGGGGGAGGAGCGGATAAAGCAGATTGGGAGATGGGAATCCATCAGGTTCCGTGCATATGTAAGGCCGGAAAGGTTGGTGTGAATGGAATGTTGTGGATGTGGGAAAAGGGTGCTCTGCCGGTTAACTGAATTTGTTTCCTTTCAGGCTTGGTCGCTTGGCTGGTGGGTCACTCGTTTGTCTACTGGGCGGAGAAGAGGGCCGCAGTTCGGAGACAAGGCACACAACTGGGTTTTCTTCTGGACACAGTGGACCTTCGGTGGTTTGGTTTTCGGGGTTTCAGCTGGCAGAGTATAAGTGGTGAAATTTTTGGGATGTTGTCCAGGGGGTTTGCCCCAGATATACTGTTGATTCACGGTGGGGGCAATGACTTAGGTTTGGTCCCCCAGAAGGTGTTGGTCAGGAGAATGAAGAGGGACCTGGATAGGGTGAGGGCTCTGGTCCCAGGAGTTACAATAGTGTGGTCTGAAATGGTGCCGCGGTTGAACTGGAGGCATGCCAGGGACCCGGCGGCTGTGGCACGTTGCCGTGGTAAAGTAAATAAGGCCATGTCTGTCTTTATTAGGAGAATAGGGGGGGTCCCAGTGAGGCACTTTGAATTGGAGGGCGGGTTGCCCGGTTATTTTAGGCGGGATGGTGTGCACCTGTCTGATGTGGGGTGCGATCTATTAAACTTAGGTTTCCAGGAGGGTATTTCCAAAGCCCTATTTATGTGTGGTGGGGGTCGCTCGAGACATTAAGGGGTCAAGTCTCTTGCTATGGCGGGATAGGGCTTGGGTAATTGGAAGGTAGGAGGAGTATAAATTGGTTAGGCTGGATTAAACTGGAGTGTGAAATGGTTTGTGGGTTCGAGCTCATCGGTGGCTCCGAACCAGGTGGTGTAGGGGGGTCTCGGTACACCCCTACAGTTTAAAAAGTTATGGATATGGGGCCTCTTTGGTAGGCCATATGTTATGTGTTATTTGTTATTTATAATGTTATTTATTGTTATTGGCGGGGTCATTGCCGGGGGTAATTTATGTACGGTGGGGGGTGGAGGTATATTTACTTTTGTGGCAATGACCCCAATTTGTTACCTTGTTTATAATAATAAATAAAGCTGTGGACTTTTTATTCCAACAGAAATACGGTGTCTGTAAGTTATTGGGGGGTTGGGGTAAACAGCGCACCTGCCGAATAATCGACTGTGCGCATGTCATGTAGCCCATGGAACAGCGCAGTCAGGGGAGTGGGCCTTGACAGAGCCAGGAGTAGGCAGGGGAGTAACCAGTTAAAGGGGTGTGGTTATTGGTAAATGGGGGTTGGACTATAGGAGTATATTAAGCGGCCATTTTATGACTAAGGGACATTTTAACTAAACTGACACTTACCTGGTAATTGTCCCTCCCACCCTCCCTGTTGTTTTGGAGTTCCCGTTTGGTCACAGCGGCGGGATAGGGCTTGGGTAATTGGAAGGTAGGAGGAGTATAAATTGGTTAGGCTGGATTAAACTGGAGTGTGAAATGGTTTGTGGGTTCGAGCTCATCGGTGGCTCCGAACCAGGTGGTGTAGGGGGGTCTCGGTACACCCCTACAGTTTAAAAAGTTATGGATATGGGGCCTCTTTGGTAGGCCATATGTTATGTGTTATTTGTTATTTATAATGTTATTTATTGTTATTGGCGGGGTCATTGCCGGGGGTAATTTATGTACGGTGGGGGGTGGAGGTATATTTACTTTTGTGGCAATGACCCCAATTTGTTACCTTGTTTATAATAATAAATAAAGCTGTGGACTTTTTTATTCCAACAGAAATACGGTGTCTGTAAGTTATTGGGGGGTTGGGGTAAACAGCGCACCTGCCGAATAATCGACTGTGCGCATGTCAAGTAATATTAATTCTTTCATTCCTTAATAATCCCGATCTGCCACCCAGACCATTTTCAGATAGGCGATTTAAGCCCATCAATACATTGTACACAGGGAACCTGACGTTTTGAAATTCTCCAACTTCCTAATGCTGTCTCTCACTTTCCAACCCTCATCATCATTACAACAATGCCTGATTTATTTGCTCTTACAATTCTGATCCTTTCTGTGCAGTGACATGTTATAGATTTAATATTGAGAAAAATGGATTTATAAGGGAAAATAAATAACTTAATGGTAGTTACTGGGCCTGGATATTCCACTGTCCAATGGTCTCAGTGTGGTCGCACACTTCAAAAACCACTGGTGTTTGCACCTTTTGGGAAGACAGATTCCGCAGCACAAAGAAATCATCAAACCTATTCTAGATCTCATTGTTTGATCAAATGCTGAAATTGGTGATTGTGCTGTTCTTCTTAGCTGAGCTCTGCTCTTAAAGGGACAGCTCATTAAAATGGATAAGGTGGCTGGTGTCCCTTGGCTCTGTTCAACAGGCAGGGATAAACTCTGCCTTAATTATACCAGTCCACATCAACAATGGGCGGAAATGATATGCAGAGACTACTCAGCCCACGCTCTGAGCCTATCTTCCCATAGCACTGTTTAGCGTGAGGTATACTCCAAGAGGGAAATTTAGCTTGTCCCCCTACGAGATTCTATTTGGTTCAGCTCCCAGGCTAGGCTGTTACTTTCCTCAGCAGCTCCAAATTCAGTCAGATGCAATGGTAAATTACATAACTGCTCTCTCTCATGCCTTGACCAAAATCCATGCGCAAGTGTTTTCTTCTATTCCAGATCCAGTGTCTGATACAATCACCCATAAGTTACTCCCTGGTGATAGGGTTCTGGTTAAGAAATTCCTGAGAAAGCACACACTTGAGCCAAGATTTCATGGTTTATTCCAAGTCCTTCTAACTACATCTACCTCAGTAAAACTAGCTGGGAAGGACACTTGGATACACGCTTCGCACTGCAAGAAAGTTCCAGCTCCAGAGGAAGCTTTACTGTGATATTGTCTCTTGTACTTTTCCACAATCCCAACATTAGACTATATACAAAGACATACCTAATAAAAAGGACCCACACATTTGTGTGACTGGTGACCATTGGGGACATCACTGTAGTTCCTGGAAAGCAGCGGGTTGGAACACGGGCCGACCATGGGGTTACAGACCACAAAGCGCCTTAGATAGAGTGGACAGGAATGGGAAATCCTTGTTACACAGAATGACTTTGTGCAAACCAACTGGGTCTACTCCAATGAAACTTACCTTAAACATAGAACACCCTAGTCCAGGAGACACTGGAGAGTATAAAATGGGAATGTACTGGAGAGGGGGTAGTTCATACAATAAATTGGGAACTTTCTATTTACAAGACATGCACACATAAATTGGGAACTTTCTATTTACAAGACATACTCGTTTTCCTGGCACTAGAGTGCCCTGAGGGTGCCCCCACCCTCAGGGACCCCCTCCCGCCCGGCTCTGGAAAGGGGAAAGGGGTAAAAACTTACCTTTTTCCAGCGGTGGGCGGAGAGATCTCCTCCTCCGATCCTCCTATTCTCCTCCCCGTCGGCTGAATGCGCACGCGCGGCAAGAGCTGCGCGCGCATTCAGCCGGTCACATAGGAAAGCATTCATAATGCTTTCCTATGGACGCTTGCGTGCTCTCACTGTGATTTTCACAGTGAGAATCACGCAAGCGCCTCTAGCGGCTGTCAGTGAGACAGCCACTAGAGGAAATAGGGGAAGGCTTAACCCATTCACAAACATAGCAGTTTCTCTGAAACTGCTATGTTTATGAAAAAATGGGTTAACCCTAGAAGGACCTGGCACCCAGACCACTTCATTAAGCTGAAGTGGTCTGGGTGCCTAGAGTGGTCCTTTAATCCCTTAAGGACACATGACATGTGTGACATGTCATGATTCCCTTTTATTCCAGAAGTTTGGTCCTTAAGGGGTTAAGTCTCTATGTGCAGTCAATTACAAACTCATCAGTATGTGAATCATGGAAGAAGATATACCCTCTAACCCAAAGGGATATCAGGCCACCTTATGGAGTCACAGTATATTCAGGTAATTACACTTGATACACTACACACAGTACCACAGGGAAGTTTGTGGGAAAATTCTCTTCTGGTTATTGTGCTACATGCCGAAAGCCTCCAGCTACCCTGTTAATACATCAAGTTAAATACTTGAGAGACATTTATTGGCTATGTGGATACATGCAACTCAGATCCAAATTGACAGGCCTATGGTGGGGGTAATGTGCTTTTACTAAAGTTATCATGCCCATACACATAATATCAGACAACCACCAAGGCCCTCTTGACTCACCACACACATACTTTAGAGTAAAAAGAGACACTCCTGTACAGGGCAGTTTCAACCCTCACATATACATAGATGCCAAGGGGGAATCTTCAAACGTGGAAAAGAGCTGCTCCAACACATAAAAAGCATCATCTATGTATCTTCTCCAGATTTTACAAAACCCGAATAAGGGATGATTATACAAAAGGTGTATTTCAATGAAGTTTATATATATATATATATATATATTTACAGATAGATCGATTATTAATACTATTAATCAAATCTACCAACTTGTCCAAGAGCTGCTCCAACACATAACAAATATCTGGACAAGGTATGATTATATTTACACACACACATACATGTATATATATATTTATCTATAATAATTTCAACTCACTACTGGTAAGTCATTGGCAATTTATGGAAAGTATGCCATGGGCTCTCCAGGCTATAGATTTTAAGCTCTCTATGTATATAATATGTGTGTGCTTATATATTATTTAACTAGATGTATATAACAAATTCAAGTAGAGTCCAAGTTGATCACAGGAAAAGCAAATAAAGAAAAAACTCCACAAATGTAACATTTAACAATAATTAACAGCGCATGAACTCATATATTGTATATAATAGCGATTATGCACTACTTAGAAATCTATAAGGGACATAGGTATATATATTATTCATTGCTGTTAATAATATAAAAATATATTTCTGTTTTTGTTGTTCGTACAGTCAATTTGAAGTTTAGATTAGAAGTTATATTTCATGCAAAAAAGTACCTAATGGCCTTTTCAAACCCTCTGCTTTATCTATGAAAAAAATAAGTAATAACAAAGTTGACATTGCAATACTTAGTAAGGCCTATGCAGAAGAGCAGAGTCTGTGATGTCATAAATTACAGCAGAGTACGTCTAGGTAACACACAGTGATGTCATTTTCAAACATTCCGTGAACACTCACAGCACTCAGAGCTACACTTCACCTGGACAGTGGTTATATTAACTGGAAATATATATTTCCTACTCACCTGCAAAGGGATCTTGTGAAAAGGCACCTCTTGAGTACAGGACCGTTGACTTGTACTTTGCTATCCTATAAAACAAGTATAATGAGAATGGTGAGTGATTATTTTTCTGCTTTATATCTATCTGTCTAGCTATCATTTTCAAATAATTAAAACAAATGAAATTACAAATTTTAAGTTTTTATTTTGTTACTTTTTTGCATTAAATAAAAACCTAAAGGAACACTGCTCAATTCTATACCATTTAGGAATTGAATCACTATGTTCATGCAGCCCTAGTCACAACTCCCTGCATGTGACTTACACAACTTTCCTAAACACTTCCTGAAAAGAGCTTTGTAAAGCTTACACTTCCTTTACTACAAATTATGTTTAATTTAGAATTTCGTATCTCCTACTCTGTTAATAGCTTGCTAGACCATGCAGGGGTATCTTGTGTGTGATTAAAGTTTCATTTGAATAGCAGGAGATAAAAACATTTAAAATAAGTAACATCTAAAATAAAATTATATGTTTTTTTGCAGGCTTTGTGATTTACAGCCAGGGGAGGTGTAGCTAGGGCTGGATAGACAGAATTAAAAGTGATTTTACTTCAAAATGGTAGAGAATTGAGCAGTAAGACTTCAGAGGCATAATGTATACAGAAAAACTGCTTCATTAATATAAAGTTGTTTTGATGATTATACTGTTACTTTAAAATATGAGCTTAAACAGCAACACAATAATAAAATGCTTAGATATTAATAACAATAATTAATTATTGATTATAAAGTCCTTACTGATTTCCTTGTGCTATACATAAAGTATTGATATAAACTCCATATAAATACACCATAGGTGATTGTTAAAATAATGGAATCCAACGTTTATTTCTTATGCTGCCGGCAGCCATATATCAATTTTCCCAGAAACCCTTTTCTGTTCCTCCAGACACAGTTGATATTTATTTGTGTAATTTTCTCTTCATTTATTCACCAACCCATGCTTCCATAATATGTCCAACTTTACTCTGCATATAAAACCAGCTGCTGCAACAGGATTCTGTTCACACACTTTATTTCAGATACCAGTCCTGTTTTTTACAGCTCCCTTCTTTCCACATTCTATCCCTCTCAATCTACTACCTGCCCAATACATATGGCTACCAACAGGCTATTTCACTGTCAGACTGCCTAAAGTGAGTGGTAGCTAACAATTGGTCAGATTTGTTTGTCTCTAATAGATATTCCAGTTATTGGGTACATTGCTGTGTCCTATGCCATCTTTAATCAATAGAAAAAAAATCAAACTGGAAAGATTGTGACTCGATTGTGACAAAAATCAAACTGGAAAGATTGTGACTCTCGATAAAATTATATACTCCGTCTAACAGTGTTTTTCCTCTTTAATACAGGTAAAATTCTCAGTGAATAGGAAATTTAAACCGCCACCACCCTCCATTAGCAGTGAATATTTCCATATTTGTGCCAGCTTTTTTCTGCTCATATGTTACACGTGCATTTATGTATGTGTTTCTGTGAACTCAGCAACATGTCGGCTAATGCTGGACTCTTTATTTCTACAAGGGACGGTCAAATCCCGTGTTCATTATACGGCAGTCTGCCTGAGTACAACATACGCACTGTACCTCCTTCTCCTCCTTATTTATGAGCACCTTTATCTAGTGGCCACAGTTTTCTGTGTATTACAGATAGTCTTAATAGACTTGGCCAAGAGGGGGAAGATGGCAATGGAAGGCATGGAGAAGAAGAATGAGGAAGAGGTGATGGAGGTGACGAAGGTGAAAGAAGAGATGAAATGGAAAGTCTTTTAAAGAAGGAATTGTTGTGGGGAAAAAGACTGCTTGCTTGTAAAGGAAAAAGTTTTTTATTAAAAAAGTTTTATAACTGAATTCTTTATTTTGTTGTTTTTCTGAGGATTCTGCTTTATATTATTAGGGCAAAGCACAGTGAAAACGTAGGAACCGGAAGCAATCATTAGTTTGCAGATTGTAATTTATTGCAAGTCTAGAACCAAAGAGAGCACCAGTAATATTAATTCTTTCATTCCTTAATAATCCCAATCTGCCACCCAGACCATTTTCAGATAGGCGATACATTGTACACAGGGAACCTGACGTTTTGAAATTCTCCAACTTCCTAATGCTGTCTCTCACTTTCCAACCCTCATCATCATTACAACAATGCCTGATTTATTTGCTCTTACAATTCTGATCCTTTCTGTGCAGTGACATGTTATAGATTTAATATTGAGAAAAATGGATTTATAAGGGAAAATAAATAACTTAATGGTAGTTACTGGGCCTGGATATTCCACTGTCCAATGGTCTCAGTGTGGTCGCACACTTCAAAAACCACTGGTGTTTGCACCTTTTGGGAAGACAGATTCCGCAGCACAAAGAAATCATCAAACCTATTCTATATCTCATTGTTTGATCAAATGCTGAAATTGGTGATTGTGCTGTTCTTCTTAGCTGAGCTCTGCTCTTAAAGGGACAGCTCATTAAAATGGATAAGGTGGCTGGTGTCCCTTGGCTCTGTTCAACAGGCAGGGATAAACTCTGCCTTAATTATACCAGTCCACATCAACAATGGGCGGAAATGATATGCAGAGACTACTCAGCCCACGCTCTGAGCCTATCTTCCCATAGCACTGTTTAGCGTGAGGTACACTCCAAGAGGGAAATTTAGCTTGTCCCCCTACGAGATTCTATTTGGTTCAGCTCCCAGGCTAGGCTGTTACTTTCCTCAGCAGCTCCAAATTCAGTCAGATGCAATGGTAAATTACATAACTGCTCTCTCTCATGCCTTGACCAAAATCCATGCGCAAGTGTTTTCTTCTATTCCAGATCCAGTGTCTGATACAATCACCCATAAGTTACTCCCTGGTGATAGGGTTCTGGTTAAGAAATTCCTGAGAAAGCACACACTTGAGCCAAGATTTCATGGTTTATTCCAAGTCCTTCTAACTACATCTACCTCAGTAAAACTAGCTGGGAAGGACACTTGGATACACGCTTCGCACTGCAAGAAAGTTCCAGCTCCAGAGGAAGCTTTACTGTGATATTGTCTCTTGTACTTTTCCACAATCCCAACATTCAACTATATACAAAGACATACCTAATAAAAAGGACCCACACATTTGTGTGACTGGTGACCATTGGGGACATCACTGTAGTTCCTGGAAAGCAGCGGGTTGGAACACGGGCCGACCATGGGGTTACAGACCACAAAGCGCCTTAGATAGAGTGGACAGGAATGGGAAATCCTTGTTACACAGAATGACTTTGTGCAAACCAACTGGGTCTACTCCAATGAAACTTACCTTAAACATAGAACACCCTAGTCCAGGAGACACTGGAGAGTATAAAATGGGAATGTACTGGAGAGGGGGTAGTTCATACAATAAATTGGGAACTTTCTATTTACAAGACATGCACACATCACCTGAGTGGGTAGATACAAGACATATGACCATCAACCCTCTCAAACCCCACATTAAGACTCTTAAAGACATGGTAGCCATAGCTAACCCTACATTTGAAGACACTATGGCAGTAGAGACTGGTTTTTCAGACACTAATCTATGGCTTGAGTGGATGAGATATAATGCTAATTCTCATAATAAAACTAACTGTTATGTTTGTGGTGGAGCCAGACCCCATCTAGGTACAGTGCCTCTAAATCTACCTCCTGATGTTGAAACATGTTTCTTAAAGGACCACTCTAGTGCCAGGAAAACATACTCGTTTTCCTGGCACTAGAGTGCCCTGAGGGTGCCCCCACCCTCAGGGACCCCCTCCCGCCCGGCTCTGGAAAGGGGAAAGGGGTAAAAACTTACCTTTTTCCAGCGGTGGGCGGAGAGATCTCCTCCTCCGATCCTCCTATTCTCCTCCCCGTCGGCTGAATGCGCACGCGCGGCAAGAGCTGCGCGCGCATTCAGCCGGTCACATAGGAAAGCATTCATAATGCTTTCCTATGGACGCTTGCGTGCTCTCACTGTGATTTTCACAGTGAGAATCACGCAAGCGCCTCTAGCGGCTGTCAGTGAGACAGCCACTAGAGGAAATAGGGGAAGGCTTAACCCATTCACAAACATAGCAGTTTCTCTGAAACTGCTATGTTTATGAAAAAATGGGTTAACCCTAGAAGGACCTGGCACCCAGACCACTTCATTAAGCTGAAGTGGTCTGGGTGCCTAGAGTGGTCCTTTAATCCCTTAAGGACACATGACATGTGTGACATGTCATGATTCCCTTTTATTCCAGAAGTTTGGTCCTTAAGGGGTTAAGTCTCTATGTGCAGTCAATTACAAACTCATCAGTATGTGAATCATGGAAGAAGATATACCCTCTAACCCAAAGGGATATCAGGCCACCTTATGGAGTCACAGTATATTCAGGTAATTACACTTGATACACTACACACAGTACCACAGGGAAGTTTGTGGGAAAATTCTCTTCTGGTTATTGTGCTACATGCCGAAAGCCTCCAGCTACCCTGTTAATACATCAAGTTAAATACTTGAGAGACATTTATTGGCTATGTGGATACATGAGACTCAGATCCAAATTGACAGGCCTATGGTGGGGGTAATGTGCTTTTACTAAAGTTATCATGCCCATACACATAATATCAGACAACCACCAAGGCCCTCTTGACTCACCACACACATACTTTAGAGTAAAAAGAGACACTCCTGTACAGGGCAGTTTCGACCCTCACATATACATAGATGCCAAGGGGGTGCCAAATGATTTTAAAGCCAGGGATGAGGTTGCAGCTGGATTCAAATCCTTGATTCCACTCATCACGGCCTATAAGAATGTAAATTGGATTAATTACATCTACTAAAACCAACAATGTTTTGTCAATTATACCAGAGATGCCCTCCAGGGACTGGCAGAACAATTACAAGCCACCTCCCAAATGTCATTTCAGAACAGGATGGCCATAGACATGATTCTGGCGGGGGAAAGGAGGTGTGTGTGAAATACTCCCAGATACCATGACATGCTGCACTTTTATCCCAGATAACACCGGCCCTAACGGGAAAGTAACTATGGCCATCGAGAAGCTTGAAAGCCTCTCTGAAGAGTTAAAAAGAAACTCAGGGATCACCAATTCTTGGGATAGATGGTTTGGATGGATGAACGGATGGCAGAAAGTACTCTTCCAAGTGGGTATGGCTGTCCTAACTGTAATGATTCTTTTCCTTTTCTTTGTCTGCTGTATAATGCCTTGTGCACAGAAATATTTGCAGAAGACTGTAGATCAAACCATTGACCGCACCACCCCAACATTCCTACACCAAGACATTGATGACGGAACCTGTGACACAACACATGCACCTCTTCAGTCCCACCACATTAAGTATACAATTACTTCTCTCTAGGGAAACTATAGGGACAGCGTCTTGTCTAACGGGTAAAAAGTCTGTTGCGGAGATGTAGTGGACAAGCCGCTACGGGTTCTAGTGCAGTGAAGAGTTCAAGAAAACATGTTTGAGAAGATGAGCAGCAGCCTATTAGGGATATTATTAGGGATAGATAGTAGTTGTTTACATCGTAAATAGTAATTTTTAGGGGGGACTGTTGTGGACAGAATATTAACTCTATTAATTTTCGTAAAATGCCTATTTGCTCTGCATAACTATAATCAATATTATTCATAAGTTACTTAAAATGGCCGCTAGGGAATTTCCCCTGTAGTCAACTAACACCCTTGAATTAACAAGATGGCGCTGGAATCTGGAGGAGAGCTCCATGATGCCAGTGACATCACACCCGGTAGGATGAGCAATTGATGAACCACTTAACACCTAACCAATTGTTTTACCGGACCCTCGGAATAAAGATTCCTCAAGTCTTTCATTAACCTGAAACTTGTGTCTGGTGTGAATTACTTTGGGAGCGTGCACGTAAATACTTATTAATTTGGACAGGGGCAGATATGCAAAAATATCAAGCACTTGATTTGATCCACAACAGCTTTTCTGTAAACCCAGCACAAATTTCTTGCAATTTTTCTTCACTTTTGATTAGAAACTAGAAACTGTTTTCCCAGCAACAGGCAATATGGTAATTTTCTCTAATGATTTTTAGGATAGAAAAATCTAAAATAACAACAGATTATTTTTTATATTTGGGTTTCATATAAAGAACATTCTCTAGGCTCATGTACAATTTAGTTCAAACTAGGTACCTTTGTAACCATAGCAGTGAGTTTGATATTCTAATCAAGATTATTGATACTATCAATGTAATCTTCAAACGTGGAAAAGAGCTGCTCCAACACATAAAAAGCATCATCTATGTATCTTCTCCAGATTTTACAAAACCCGAATAAGAGATGATTATACAAAAGGTGTATCTCAATGAAGTTTATATATATATATATATATATATATATATATATTTACAGATAGATCGATTATTAATACTATTAATCAAATCTACCAACTTGTCCAAGAGCTGCTCCAACACATAACAAATATCTGGACAAGGTATGATTATATTTACACACACACATACATGTATATATATATGTATCTATAATAATTTCAACTCACTACTGGTAAGTCATTGGCAATTTATGGAGAGTATGCCATGGGCTCTCCAGGCTATAGATTTTAAGCTCTCTATGTATATAATATGTGTGTGCTTATATATTATTTAACTAGATGTATATAACAAATTCAAGTAGAGTCCTAGTTGATCACAGGAAAAGCAAATAAAGAAAAAACTCCACAAATGTAACATTTAACAATAATTAACAGCGCATGAACTCATATATTGTATATAATAGCGATTATGCACTACTTAGAAATCTATAAGGGACATAGGTATATATATTATTCATTGCTGTTAATAATATAAAAATATATTTCTGTTTTTGTTGTTCGTACAGTCAATTTGAAGTTTAGATTAGAAGTTATATTTCATGCAAAAAAGTACCTAATGGCCTTTTCAAACCCTCTGCTTTATCTATGAAAAAAATAAGTAATAACAAAGTTGACATTGCAATACTTAGTAAGGCCTATGCACAAGAGCAGAGTCTGTGATGTCATAAATTACAGCAGAGTACGTCTAGGTAACACACAGTGATGTCATTTTCAAACATTCCGTGAACACTCACAGCACTCAGAGCTACACTTCACCTGGACAGTGGTTATATTAACTGGAAATATATATTTCCTACTCACCTGCAAAGGGATCTTGTGAAAAGGCACCTCTTGAGTACAGGACCGTTGACTTGTACTTTGCTATCCTATAAAACAAGTATAATGAGAATGGTGAGTGATTATTTTTCTGCTTTATATCTATCTGTCTAGCTATCATTTTCAAATAATTAAAACAAATGAAATTACAAATTTTAAGTTTTTATTTTGTTACTTTTTTGCATTAAATAAAAACCTAAAGGAACACTGCTCAATTCTATACCATTTAGGAATTGAATCACTATGTTCATGCAGCCCTAGTCACAACTCCCTGCATGTGACTTACACAACTTTCCTAAACACTTCCTGAAAAGAGCTTTGTAAAGCTTACACTTCCTTTACTACAAATTATGTTTAATTTAGAATTTCGTATCTCCTACTCTGTTAATAGCTTGCTAGACCATGCAGGGGTATCTTGTGTGTGATTAAAGTTTCATTTGAATAGCAGGAGATAAAAACATTTAAAATAAGTAACATCTAAAATAAAATTATATGTTTTTTTGCAGGCTTTGTGATTTACAGCCAGGGGAGGTGTAGCTAGGGCTGGATAGACAGAATTAAAAGTGATTTTACTTCAAAATGGTAGAGAATTGAGCAGTAAGACTTCAGAGGCATAATGTATACAGAAAAACTGCTTCATTAATATAAAGTTGTTTTGGTGATTATACTGTTACTTTAAAATATGAGCTTAAACAGCAACACAATAATAAAATGCTTAGATATTAATAACAATAATTAATTATTGATTATAAAGTCCTTACTGATTTCCTTGTGCTATACATAAAGTATTGATATAAACTCCATATAAATACACCATAGGTGATTGTTAAAATAATGGAATCCAACGTTTATTTCTTATGCTGCCGGCAGCCATATATCAATTTTCCCAGAAACCCTTTTCTGTTCCTCCAGACACAGTTGATATTTATTTGTGTAATTTTCTCTTCATTTATTCACCAACCCATGCTTCCATAATATGTCCAACTTTACTCTGCATATAAAACCAGCTGCTGCAACAGGATTCTGTTCACACACTTTATTTCAGATACCAGTCCTGTTTTTTACAGCTCCCTTCTTTCCACATTCTATCCCTCTCAATCTACTACCTGCCCAATACATATGGCTACCAACAGGCTATTTCACTGTCAGACTGCCTAAAGTGAGTGGTAGCTAACAATTGGTCAGATTTGTTTGTCTCTAATAGATATTCCAGTTATTGGGTACATTGCTGTGTCCTATGCCATCTTTAATCAATAGAAAAAAAATCAAACTGGAAAGATTGTGACTCGATTGTGACAAAAATCAAACTGGAAAGATTGTGACTCTCGATAAAATTATATACTCCGTCTAACAGTGTTTTTCCTCTTTAATACAGGTAAAATTCTCAGTGAATAGGAAATTTAAACCGCCACCACCCTCCATTAGCAGTGAATATTTCCATATTTGTGCCAGCTCTTTCCTGCTCATATGTTACACGTGCATTTATGTATGTGTTTCTGTGAACTCAGCAACATGTCGGCTAATGCTGGACTCTTTATTTCTACAAGGGACGGTCAAATCCCGTGTTCATTATACGGCAGTCTTCCTGAGTACAACATACGCACTGTACCTCCTTCTCCTCCTTATTTATGAGCACCTTTATCTAGTGGCCACAGTTTTCTGTGTATTCCAGATAGTCTTAATAGACTTGGCCAAGAGGGGGAAGATGGCAATGGAAGGCATGGAGAAGAAGAATGAGGAAGAGGTGATGGAGGTGACGAAGGTGAAAGAAGAGATGAAATGGAAAGTCTTTTAAAGAAGGAATTGTTGTGGGGAAAAAGACTGCTTGCTTGTAAAGGAAAAAGTTTTTTATTAAAAAAGTTTTATAACTGAATTCTTTATTTTGTTGTTTTTCTGAGGATTCTGCTTTATATTATTAGGGCAAAGCACAGTGAAAACGTAGGAACCGGAAGCAATCATTAGTTTGCAGATTGTAATTTATTGCAAGTCTAGAACCAAAGAGAGCACCAGTAATATTAATTCTTTCATTCCTTAATAATCCCAATCTGCCACCCAGACCATTTTCAGATAGGCGATTTAAGCCCATCAATACATTGTACACAGGGAACCTGACGTTTTGAAATTCTCCAACTTCCTAATGCTGTCTCTCACTTTCCAACCCTCATCATCATTACAACAATGCCTGATTTATTTGCTCTTACAATTCTGATCCTTTCTGTGCAGTGACATGTTATAGATTTAATATTGAGAAAAATGGATTTATAAGGGAAAATAAATAACTTAATGGTAGTTACTGGGCCTGGATATTCCCCTGTCCAATGGTCTCAGTGTGGTCGCACACTTCAAAAACCACTGGTGTTTGCACCTTTTGGGAAGACAGATTCCGCAGCACAAAGAAATCATCAAACCTATTCTATATCTCATTGTTTGATCAAATGCTGAAATTGGTGATTGTGCTGTTCTTCTTAGCTGAGCTCTGCTCTTAAAGGGACAGCTCATTAAAATGGATAAGGTGGCTGGTGTCCCTTGGCTCTGTTCAACAGGCAGGGATAAACTCTGCCTTAATTATACCAGTCCACATCAACAATGGGCGGAAATGATATGCAGAGACTACTCAGCCCACGCTCTGAGCCTATCTTCCCATAGCACTGTTTAGCGTGAGGTACACTCCAAGAGGGAAATTTAGCTTGTCCCCCTACGAGATTCTATTTGGTTCAGCTCCCAGGCTAGGCTGTTACTTTCCTCAGCAGCTCCAAATTCAGTCAGATGCAATGGTAAATTACATAACTGCTCTCTCTCATGCCTTGACCAAAATCCATGCGCAAGTGTTTTCTTCTATTCCAGATCCAGTGTCTGATACAATCACCCATAAGTTACTCCCTGGTGATAGGGTTCTGGTTAAGAAATTCCTGAGAAAGCACACACTTGAGCCAAGATTTCATGGTTTATTCCAAGTCCTTCTAACTACATCTACCTCAGTAAAACTAGCTGGGAAGGACACTTGGATACACGCTTCGCACTGCAAGAAAGTTCCAGCTCCAGAGGAAGCTTTACTGTGATATTGTCTCTTGTACTTTTCCACAATCCCAACATTCAACTATATACAAAGACATACCTAATAAAAAGGACCCACACATTTGTGTGACTGGTGACCATTGGGGACATCACTGTAGTTCCTGGAAAGCAGCGGGTTGGAACACGGGCCGACCATGGGGTTACAGACCACAAAGCGCCTTAGATAGAGTGGACAGGAATGGGAAATCCTTGTTACACAGAATGACTTTGTGCAAACCAACTGGGTCTACTCCAATGAAACTTACCTTAAACATAGAACACCCTAGTCCAGGAGACACTGGAGAGTATAAAATGGGAATGTACTGGAGAGGGGGTAGTTCATACAATAAATTGGGAACTTTCTATTTACAAGACATGCACACATCACCTGAGTGGGTAGATACAAGACATATGACCATCAACCCTCTCAAACCCCACATTAAGACTCTTAAAGACATGGTAGCCATAGCTAACCCTACATTTGAAGACACTATGGCAGTAGAGACTGGTTTTTCAGACACTAATCTATGGCTTGAGTGGATGAGATATAATGCTAATTCTCATAATAAAACTAACTGTTATGTTTGTGGTGGAGCCAGACCCCATCTAGGTACAGTGCCTCTAAATCTACCTCCTGATGTTGAAACATGTTTCTTAAAGGACCACTCTAGTGCCAGGAAAACATACTCGTTTTCCTGGCACTAGAGTGCCCTGAGGGTGCCCCCACCCTCAGGGACCCCCTCCCGCCCGGCTCTGGAAAGGGGAAAGGGGTAAAAACTTACCTTTTTCCAGCGGTGGGCGGAGAGATCTCCTCCTCCGATCCTCCTATTCTCCTCCCCGTCGGCTGAATGCGCACGCGCGGCAAGAGCTGCGCGCGCATTCAGCCGGTCACATAGGAAAGCATTCATAATGCTTTCCTATGGACGCTTGCGTGCTCTCACTGTGATTTTCACAGTGAGAATCACGCAAGCGCCTCTAGCGGCTGTCAGTGAGACAGCCACTAGAGGAAATAGGGGAAGGCTTAACCCATTCACAAACATAGCAGTTTCTCTGAAACTGCTATGTTTATGAAAAAATGGGTTAACCCTAGAAGGACCTGGCACCAGGACCACTTCATTAAGCTGAAGTGGTCTGGGTGCCTAGAGTGGTCCTTTAATCCCTTAAGGACACATGACATGTGTGACATGTCATGATTCCCTTTTATTCCAGAAGTTTGGTCCTTAAGGGGTTAAGTCTCTATGTGCAGTCAATTACAAACTCATCAGTATGTGAATCATGGAAGAAGATATACCCTCTAACCCAAAGGGATATCAGGCCACCTTATGGAGTCACAGTATATTCAGGTAATTACACTTGATACACTACACACAGTACCACAGGGAAGTTTGTGGGAAAATTCTCTTCTGGTTATTGTGCTACATGCCGAAAGCCTCCAGCTACCCTGTTAATACATCAAGTTAAATACTTGAGAGACATTTATTGGCTATGTGGATACATGCAACTCAGATCCAAATTGACAGGCCTATGGTGGGGGTAATGTGCTTTTACTAAAGTTATCATGCCCATACACATAATATCAGACAACCACCAAGGCCCTCTTGACTCACCACACACATACTTTAGAGTAAAAAGAGACACTCCTGTACAGGGCAGTTTCGACCCTCACATATACATAGATGCCAAGGGGGTGCCAAATGATTTTAAAGCCAGGGATGAGGTTGCAGCTGGATTCAAATCCTTGATTCCACTCATCACGGCCTATAAGAATGTAAATTGGATTAATTACATCTACTAAAACCAACAATGTTTTGTCAATTATACCAGAGATGCCCTCCAGGGACTGGCAGAACAATTACAAGCCACCTCCCAAATGTCATTTCAGAACAGGATGGCCATAGACATGATTCTGGCGGGGGAAAGGAGGTGTGTGTGAAATACTCCCAGATACCATGACATGCTGCACTTTTATCCCAGATAACACCGGCCCTAACGGGAAAGTAACTATGGCCATCGAGAAGCTTGAAAGCCTCTCTGAAGAGTTAAAAAGAAACTCAGGGATCACCAATTCTTGGGATAGATGGTTTGGATGGATGAACGGATGGCAGAAAGTACTCTTCCAAGTGGGTATGGCTGTCCTAACTGTAATGATTCTTTTCCTTTTCTTTGTCTGCTGTATAATGCCTTGTGCACAGAAATATTTGCAGAAGACTGTAGATCAAACCATTGACCGCACCACCCCAACATTCCTACACCAAGACATTGATGACGGAACCTGTGACACAACACATGCACCTCTTCAGTCCCACCACATTAAGTATACAATTACTTCTCTCTAGGGAAACTATAGGGACAGCGTCTTGTCTAACGGGTAAAAAGTCTGTTGCGGAGATGTAGTGGACAAGCCGCTACGGGTTCTAGTGCAGTGAAGAGTTCAAGAAAACATGTTTGAGAAGATGAGCAGCAGCCTATTAGGGATATTATTAGGGATAGATAGTAGTTGTTTACATCGTAAATAGTAATTTTTAGGGGGGACTGTTGTGGACAGAATATTAACTCTATTAATTTTCGTAAAATGCCTATTTGCTCTGCATAACTATAATCAATATTATTCATAAGTTACTTAAAATGGCCGCTAGGGAATTTCCCCTGTAGTCAACTAACACCCTTGAATTAACAAGATGGCGCTGGAATCTGGAGGAGAGCTCCATGATGCCAGTGACATCACACCCGGTAGGATGAGCAATTGATGAACCACTTAACACCTAACCAATTGTTTTACCGGACCCTCGGAATAAAGATTCCTCAAGTCTTTCATTAACCTGAAACTTGTGTCTGGTGTGAATTACTTTGGGAGCGTGCACGTAAATACTTATTAATTTGGACAGGGGCAGATATGCAAAAATATCAAGCACTTGATTTGATCCACAACAGCTTTTCTGTAAACCCAGCACAAATTTCTTGCAATTTTTCTTCACTTTTGATTAGAAACTAGAAACTGTTTTCCCAGCAACAGGCAATATGGTAATTTTCTCTAATGATTTTTAGGATAGAAAAATCTAAAATAACAACAGATTATTTTTTATATTTGGGTTTCATATAAAGAACATTCTCTAGGCTCATGTACAATTTAGTTCAAACTAGGTACCTTTGTAACCATAGCAGTGAGTTTGATATTCTAATCAAGATTATTGATACTATCAATGTAATCTTCAAACGTGGAAAAGAGCTGCTCCAACACATAAAAAGCATCATCTATGTATCTTCTCCAGATTTTACAAAACCCGAATAAGAGATGATTATACAAAAGGTGTATCTCAATGAAGTTTATATATATATATATATATATATATATTTACAGATAGATCGATTATTAATACTATTAATCAAATCTACCAACTTGTCCAAGAGCTGCTCCAACACATAACAAATATCTGGACAAGGTATGATTATATTTACACACACACATACATGTATATATATATGTATCTATAATAATTTCAACTCACTACTGGTAAGTCATTGGCAATTTATGGAGAGTATGCCATGGGCTCTCCAGGCTATAGATTTTAAGCTCTCTATGAATATAATATGTGTGTGCTTATATATTATTTAACTAGATGTATATAACAAATTCAAGTAGAGTCCTAGTTGATCACAGGAAAAGCAAATAAAGAAAAAACTCCACAAATGTAACATTTAACAATAATTAACAGCGCATGAACTCATATATTGTATATAATAGCGATTATGCACTACTTAGAAATCTATAAGGGACATAGGTATATATATTATTCATTGCTGTTAATAATGTAAAAATATATTTCTGTTTTTGTTGTTCGTACAGTCAATTTGAAGTTTAGATTAGAAGTTATATTTCATGCAAAAAAGTACCTAATGGCCTTTTCAAACCCTCTGCTTTATCTATGAAAAAAATAAGTAATAACAAAGTTGACATTGCAATACTTAGTAAGGCCTATGCAGAAGAGCAGAGTCTGTGATGTCATAAATTACAGCAGAGTACGTCTAGGTAACACACAGTGATGTCATTTTCAAACATTCCGTGAACACTCACAGCACTCAGAGCTACACTTCACCTGGACAGTGGTTATATTAACTGGAAATATATATTTCCTACTCACCTGCAAAGGGATCTTGTGAAAAGGCACCTCTTGAGTACAGGACCGTTGACTTGTACTTTGCTATCCTATAAAACAAGTATAATGAGAATGGTGAGTGATTCTTTTTCTGCTTTATATCTATCTGTCTAGCTATCATTTTCAAATAATTAAAACAAATGAAATTACAAATTTTAAGTTTTTATTTTGTTACTTTTTTGCATTAAATAAAAACCTAAAGGAACACTGCTCAATTCTATACCATTTAGGAATTGAATCACTATGTTCATGCAGCCCTAGTCACAACTCCCTGCATGTGACTTACACAACTTTCCTAAACACTTCCTGAAAAGAGCTTTGTAAAGCTTACACTTCCTTTACTACAAATTATGTTTAATTTAGAATTTCGTATCTCCTACTCTGTTAATAGCTTGCTAGACCATGCAGGGGTATCTTGTGTGTGATTAAAGTTTCATTTGAATAGCAGGAGATAAAAACATTTAAAATAAGTAACATCTAAAATAAAATTATATGTTTTTTTGCAGGCTTAGTGATTTACAGCCAGGGGAGGTGTAGCTAGGGCTGGATAGACAGAATTAAAAGTGATTTTACTTCAAAATGGTAGAGAATTGAGCAGTAAGACTTCAGAGGCATAATGTATACAGAAAAACTGCTTCATTAATATAAAGTTGTTTTGGTGATTATACTGTTACTTTAAAATATGAGCTTAAACAGCAACACAATAATAAAATGCTTAGATATTAATAACAATAATTAATTATTGATTATAAAGTCCTTACTGATTTCCTTGTGCTATACATAAAGTATTGATATAAACTCCATATAAATACACCATAGGTGATTGTTAAAATAATGGAATCCAACGTTTATTTCTTATGCTGCCGGCAGCCATATATCAATTTTCCCAGAAACCCTTTTCTGTTCCTCCAGACACAGTTGATATTTATTTGTGTAATTTTCTCTTCATTTATTCACCAACCCATGCTTCCATAATATGTCCAACTTTACTCTGCATATAAAACCAGCTGCTGCAACAGGATTCTGTTCACACACTTTATTTCAGATACCAGTCCTGTTTTTTACAGCTCCCTTCTTTCCACATTCTATCCCTCTCAATCTACTACCTGCCCAATACATATGGCTACCAACAGGCTATTTCACTGTCAGACTGCCTAAAGTGAGTGGTAGCTAACAATTGGTCAGATTTGTTTGTCTCTAATAGATATTCCAGTTATTGGGTACATTGCTGTGTCCTATGCCATCTTTAATCAATAGAAAAAAAATCAAACTGGAAAGATTGTGACTCGATTGTGACAAAAATCAAACTGGAAAGATTGTGACTCTCGATAAAATTATATACTCCGTCTAACAGTGTTTTTCCTCTTTAATACAGGTAAAATTCTCAGTGAATAGGAAATTTAAACCGCCACCACCCTCCATTAGCAGTGAATATTTCCATATTTGTGCCAGCTCTTTCCTGCTCATATGTTACACGTGCATTTATGTATGTGTTTCTGTGAACTCAGCAACATGTCGGCTAATGCTGGACTCTTTATTTCTACAAGGGACGGTCAAATCCCGTGTTCATTATACGGCAGTCTTCCTGAGTACAACATACGCACTGTACCTCCTTCTCCTCCTTATTTATGAGCACCTTTATCTAGTGGCCACAGTTTTCTGTGTATTACAGATAGTCTTAATAGACTTGGCCAAGAGGGGGAAGATGGCAATGGAAGGCATGGAGAAGAAGAATGAGGAAGAGGTGATGGAGGTGACGAAGGTGAAAGAAGAGATGAAATGGAAAGTCTTTTAAAGAAGGAATTGTTGTGGGGAAAAAGACTGCTTGCTTGTAAAGGAAAAAGTTTTTTATTAAAAAAGTTTTATAACTGAATTCTTTATTTTGTTGTTTTTCTGAGGATTCTGCTTTATATTATTAGGGCAAAGCACAGTGAAAACGTAGGAACCGGAAGCAATCATTAGTTTGCAGATTGTAATTTATTGCAAGTCTAGAACCAAAGAGAGCACCAGTAATATTAATTCTTTCATTCCTTAATAATCCCGATCTGCCACCCAGACCATTTTCAGATAGGCGATTTAAGCCCATCAATACATTGTACACAGGGAACCTGACGTTTTGAAATTCTCCAACTTCCTAATGCTGTCTCTCACTTTCCAACCCTCATCATCATTACAACAATGCCTGATTTATTTGCTCTTACAATTCTGATCCTTTCTGTGCAGTGACATGTTATAGATTTAATATTGAGAAAAATGGATTTATAAGGGAAAATAAATAACTTAATGGTAGTTACTGGGCCTGGATATTCCACTGTCCAATGGTCCCAGTGTGGTCGCACACTTCAAAAACCACTGGTGTTTGCACCTTTTGGGAAGACAGATTCCGCAGCACAAAGAAATCATCAAACCTATTCTATATCTCATTGTTTGATCAAATGCTGAAATTGGTGATTGTGCTGTTCTTCTTAGCTGAGCTCTGCTCTTAAAGGGACAGCTCATTAAAATGGATAAGGTGGCTGGTGTCCCTTGGCTCTGTTCAACAGGCAGGGATAAACTCTGCCTTAATTATACCAGTCCACATCAACAATGGGCGGAAATGATATGCAGAGACTACTCAGCCCACGCTCTGAGCCTATCTTCCCATAGCACTGTTTAGCGTGAGGTACACTCCAAGAGGGAAATTTAGCTTGTCCCCCTACGAGATTCTATTTGGTTCAGCTCCCAGGCTAGGCTGTTACTTTCCTCAGCAGCTCCAAATTCAGTCAGATGCAATGGTAAATTACATAACTGCTCTCTCTCATGCCTTGACCAAAATCCATGCGCAAGTGTTTTCTTCTATTCCAGATCCAGTGTCTGATACAATCACCCATAAGTTACTCCCTGGTGATAGGGTTCTGGTTAAGAAATTCCTGAGAAAGCACACACTTGAGCCAAGATTTCATGGTTTATTCCAAGTCCTTCTAACTACATCTACCTCAGTAAAACTAGCTGGGAAGGACACTTGGATACACGCTTCGCACTGCAAGAAAGTTCCAGCTCCAGAGGAAGCTTTACTGTGATATTGTCTCTTGTACTTTTCCACAATCCCAACATTCGACTATATACAAAGACATACCTAATAAAAAGGACCCACACATTTGTGTGACTGGTGACCATTGGGGACATCACTGTAGTTCCTGGAAAGCAGCGGGTTGGAACACGGGCCGACCATGGGGTTACAGACCACAAAGTGCCTTAGATAGAGTGGACAGGAATGGGAAATCCTTGTTACACAGAATGACTTTGTGCAAACCAACTGGGTCTACTCCAATGAAACTTACCTTAAACATAGAACACCCTAGTCCAGGAGACACTGGAGAGTATATAATGGGAATGTACTGGAGAGGGGGTAGTTCATACAATAAATTGGGAACTTTCTATTTACAAGACATGCACACATCACCTGAGTGGGTAGATACAAGACATATGACCATCAACCCTCTCAAACCCCACATTAAGACTCTTAAAGACATGGTAGCCATAGCTAACCCTACATTGGAAGACACTATGGCAGTAGAGACTGGTTTTTAAGACACTAATCTATGGCTTGAGTGGATGAGATATAATGCTAATTCTCATAATAAAACTAAGTGTTATGTTTGTGGTGGAGCCAGACCCCATCTAGGTACAGTGCCTCTAAATCTACCTCCTGATGTTGAAATATGTTTCTTAAAGGACCACTCTAGTGCCAGGAAAACATACTCGTTTTCCTGGCACTAGAGTGCCCTGAGGGTGCCCCCACCCTCAGGGACCCCCTCCCGCCCGGCTCTGGAAAGGGGAAAGGGGTAAAAACTTACCTTTTTCCAGCAGTGGGCGGAGAGATCTCCTCCTCCGATCCTCCTATTCTCCTCCCCGTCGGCTGAATGCGCACGCGCGGCAAGAGCTGCGCGCGCATTCAGCCGGTCACATAGGAAAGCATTCATAATGCTTTCCTATGGACGCTTGCGTGCTCTCACTGTGATTTTCACAGTGAGAATCACGCAAGCGCCTCTAGCGGCTGTCAGTGAGACAGCCACTAGAGGAAATAGGGGAAGGCTTAACCCATTCACAAACATAGCAGTTTCTCTGAAACTGCTATGTTTATGAAAAAATGGGTTAACCCTAGAAGGACCTGGCACCCAGACCACTTCATTAAGCTGAAGTGGTCTGGGTGCCTAGAGTGGTCCTTTAACCCCTTAAGGACACATGACATGTGTGACATGTCATGATTCCCTTTTATTCCAGAAGTTTGGTCCTTAAGGGGTTAAGTCTCTATGTGCAGTCAATTACAAACTCATCAGTATGTGAATCATGGAAGAAGATATACCCTCTAACCCAAAGGGATATCAGGCCACCTTATGGAGTCACAGTATATTCAGGTAATTACACTTGATACACTACACACAGTACCACAGGGAAGTTTGTGGGAAAATTCTCTTCTGGTTATTGTGCTACATGCCGAAAGCCTCCAGCTACCCTGTTAATACATCAAGTTAAATACTTGAGAGACATTTATTGGCTATGTGGATACATGCAACTCAGATCCAAATTGACAGGCCTATGGTGGGGGGAATGTGCTTTTACTAAAGTTATCATGCCCATACACATAATATCAGACAACCACCAAGGCCCTCTTGACTCACCACACACATACTTTAGAGTAAAAAGAGACACTCCTGTACAGGGCAGTTTCGACCCTCACATATACATAGATGCCAAGGGGGTGCCAAATGATTTTAAAGCCAGGGATGAGGTTGCAGCTGGATTCAAATCCTTGATTCCACTCATCACGGCCTATAAGAATGTAAATTGGATTAATTACATCTACTAAAACCAACAATGTTTTGTCAATTATACCAGAGATGCCCTCCAGGGACTGGCAGAACAATTACAAGCCACCTCCCAAATGTCATTTCAGAATAGGATGGCCATAGACATGATTCTGGCGGGGGAAAGGAGGTGTGTGTGAAATACTCCCAGATACCATGACATGCTGCACTTTTATCCCAGATAACACCGGCCCTAACGGGAAAGTAACTATGGCCATCGAGAAGCTTGAAAGCCTCTCTGAAGAGTTAAAAAGAAACTCAGGGATCACCAATTCTTGGGATAGATGGTTTGGATGGATGAACGGATGGCAGAAAGTACTCTTCCAAGTGGGTATGGCTGTCCTAACTGTAATGATTCTTTTCCTCTTCTTTGTCTGCTGTATAATGCCTTGTGCACAGAAATATTTGCAGAAGACTGTAGATCAAACCATTGACCGCACCACCCCAACATTCCTACACCAAGACATTGATGACGGAACCTGTGACACAACACATGCACCTCTTCAGTCCCACCACATTAAGTATACAATTACTTGTCTCTAGGGAAACTATAGGGACAGCGTCTTGTCTAACGGGTAAAAAGTCTGTTGCGGAGATGTAGTGGACAAGCCGCTACGGGTTCTAGTGCAGTGAAGAGTTCAAGAAAACATGTTTGAGAAGATGAGCAGCAGCCTATTAGGGATATTATTAGGGATAGATAGTAGTTGTTTACATCGTAAATAGTAATTTTTAGGGGGGACTGTTGTGGACAGAATATTAACTCTATTAATTTTCGTAAAAATGCCTATTTGCTCTGCATAACTATAATCAATATTATTCATAAGTTACTTAAAATGGCCGCTAGGGAATTTCCCCTGTAGTCAACTAACACCCTTGAATTAACAAGATGGCGCTGGAATCTGGAGGAGAGCTCCATGATGCCAGTGACATCACACCCGGTAGGATGAGCAATTGATGAACCACTTAACACCTAACCAATTGTTTTACCGGACCCTCGGAATAAAGATTCCTCAAGTCTTTCATTAACCTGAAACTTGTGTCTGGTGTGAATTACTTTGGGAGCGTGCACGTAAATACTTATTAATTTGGACAGGGGCAGATATGCAAAAATATCAAGCACTTGATTTGATCCACAACAGCTTTTCTGTAAACCCAGCACAAATTTCTTGCAATTTTTCTTCACTTTTGATTAGAAACTAGAAACTGTTTTCCCAGCAACAGGCAATATGGTAATTTTCTCTAATGATTTTTAGGATAGAAAAATCTAAAATAACAACAGATTATTTTTTATATTTGGGTTTCATATAAAGAACATTCTCTAGGCTCATGTACAATTTAGTTCAAACTAGGTACCTTTGTAACCATAGCAGTGAGTTTGATATTCTAATCAAGATTATTGATACTATCAATGTAATCTTCAAACGTGGAAAAGAGCTGCTCCAACACATAAAAAGCATCATCTATGTATCTTCTCCAGATTTTACAAAACCCGAATAAGAGATGATTATATAAAAGGTGTATCTCAATGAAGTTTATATATATATATATATATATATATATATATTTACAGATAGATCGATTATTAATACTATTAATCAAATCTACCAACTTGTCCAAGAGCTGCTCCAACACATAACAAATATCTGGACAAGGTATGATTATATTTACACAAACACATACATGTATATATATATGTATCTATAATAATTTCAACTCACTACTGGTAAGTCATTGGCAATTTATGGAGAGTATGCCATGGGCTCTCCAGGCTATAGATGTTAAGCTCTCTATGTATATAATATGTGTGTGCTTATATATTATTTAACTAGATGTATATAACAAATTCAAGTAGAGTCCTAGTTGATCACAGGAAAAGCAAATAAAGAAAAAACTCCACAAATGTAACATTTAACAATAATTAACAGCGCATGAACTCATATATTGTATATAATAGCGATTATGCACTACTTAGAAATCTATAAGGGACATAGGTATATATATTATTCATTGCTGTTAATAATATAAAAATATATTTCTGTTTTTGTTGTTCGTACAGTCAATTTGAAGTTTAGATTAGAAGTTATATTTCATGCAAAAAAGTACCTAATGGCCTTTTCAAACCCTCTGCTTTATCTATGAAAAAAATAAGTAATAACAAAGTTGACATTGCAATACTTAGTAAGGCCTATGCAGAAGAGCAGAGTCTGTGATGTCATAAATTACAGCAGAGTACGTCTAGGTAACACACAGTGATGTCATTTTCAAACATTCCGTGAACACTCACAGCACTCAGAGCTACACTTCACCTGGACAGTGGTTATATTAACTGGAAATATATATTTCCTACTCACCTGCAAAGGGATCTTGTGAAAAGGCACCTCTTGAGTACAGGACCGTTGACTTGTACTTTGCTATCCTATAAAACAAGTATAATGAGAATGGTGAGTGATTATTTTTCTGCTTTATATCTATCTGTCTAGCTATCATTTTCAAATAATTAAAACAAATGAAATTACAAATGTTAAGTTTTTATTTTGTTACTTTTTTGCATTAAATAAAAACCTAAAGGAACACTGCTCAATTCTATACCATTTAGGAATTGAATCACTATGTTCATGCAGCCCTAGTCACAACTCCCTGCATGTGACTTACACAACTTTCCTAAACACTTCCTGAAAAGAGCTTTGTAAAGCTTACACTTCCTTTACTACAAATTATGTTTAATTTAGAATTTCGTATCTCCTACTCTGTTAATAGCTTGCTAGACCATGCAGGGGTATCTTGTGTGTGATTAAAGTTTCATTTGAATAGCAGGAGATAAAAACATTTAAAATAAGTAACATCTAAAATAAAATTATATGTTTTTTTGCAGGCTTTGTGATTTACAGCCAGGGGAGGTGTAGCTAGGGCTGGATAGACAGAATTAAAAGTGATTTTACTTCAAAATGGTAGAGAATTGAGCAGTAAGACTTCAGAGGCATAATGTATACAGAAAAACTGCTTCATTAATATAAAGTTGTTTTGGTGATTATACTGTTACTTTAAAATATGAGCTTAAACAGCAACACAATAATAAAATGCTTAGATATTAATAACAATAATTAATTATTGATTATAAAGTCCTTACTGATTTCCTTGTGCTATACATAAAGTATTGATATAAACTCCATATAAATACACCATAGGTGATTGTTAAAATAATGGAATCCAACGTTTATTTCTTATGCTGCCGGCAGCCATATATCAATTTTCCCAGAAACCCTTTTCTGTTCCTCCAGACACAGTTGATATTTATTTGTGTAATTTTCTCTTCATTTATTCACCAACCCATGCTTCCATAATATGTCCAACTTTACTCTGCATATAAAACCAGCTGCTGCAACAGGATTCTGTTCACACACTTTATTTCAGATACCAGTCCTGTTTTTTACAGCTCCCTTCTTTCCACATTCTATCCCTCTCAATCTACTACCTGCCCAATACATATGGCTACCAACAGGCTATTTCACTGTCAGACTGCCTAAAGTGAGTGGTAGCTAACAATTGGTCAGATTTGTTTGTCTCTAATAGATATTCCAGTTATTGGGTACATTGCTGTGTCCTATGCCATCTTTAATCAATAGAAAAAAAATCAAACTGGAAAGATTGTGACTCGATTGTGACAAAAATCAAACTGGAAAGATTGTGACTCTCGATAAAATTATATACTCCGTCTAACAGTGTTTTTCCTCTTTAATACAGGTAAAATTCTCAGTGAATAGGAAATTTAAACCGCCACCACCCTCCATTAGCAGTGAATATTTCCATATTTGTGCCAGCTCTTTCCTGCTCATATGTTACACGTGCATTTATGTATGTGTTTCTGTGAACTCAGCAACATGTCGGCTAATGCTGGACTCTTTATTTCTACAAGGGACGGTCAAATCCCGTGTTCATTATACGGCAGTCTTCCTGAGTACAACATACGCACTGTACCTCCTTCTCCTCCTTATTTATGAGCACCTTTATCTAGTGGCCACAGTTTTCTGTGTATTACAGATAGTCTTAATAGACTTGGCCAAGAGGGGGAAGATGGCAATGGAAGGCATGGAGAAGAAGAATGAGGAAGAGGTGATGGAGGTGACGAAGGTGAAAGAAGAGATGAAATGGAAAGTCTTTTAAAGAAGGAATTGTTGTGGGGAAAAAGACTGCTTGCTTGTAAAGGAAAAAGTTTTTTATTAAAAAAGTTTTATAACTGAATTCTTTATTTTGTTGTTTTTCTGAGGATTCTGCTTTATATTATTAGGGCAAAGCACAGTGAAAACGTAGGAACCGGAAGCAATCATTAGTTTGCAGATTGTAATTTATTGCAAGTCTAGAACCAAAGAGAGCACCAGTAATATTAATTCTTTCATTCCTTAATAATCCCGATCTGCCACCCAGACCATTTTCAGATAGGCGATTTAAGCCCATCAATACATTGTACACAGGGAACCTGACGTTTTGAAATTCTCCAACTTCCTAATGCTGTCTCTCACTTTCCAACCCTCATCATCATTACAACAATGCCTGATTTATTTGCTCTTACAATTCTGATCCTTTCTGTGCAGTGACATGTTATAGATTTAATATTGAGAAAAATGGATTTATAAGGGAAAATAAATAACTTAATGGTAGTTACTGGGCCTGGATATTCCACTGTCCAATGGTCTCAGTGTGGTCGCACACTTCAAAAACCACTGGTGTTTGCACCTTTTGGGAAGACAGATTCCGCAGCACAAAGAAATCATCAAACCTATTCTATATCTCATTGTTTGATCAAATGCTGAAATTGGTGATTGTGCTGTTCTTCTTAGCTGAGCTCTGCTCTTAAAGGGACAGCTCATTAAAATGGATAAGGTGGCTGGTGTCCCTTGGCTCTGTTCAACAGGCAGGGATAAACTCTGCCTTAATTATACCAGTCCACATCAACAATGGGCGGAAATGATATGCAGAGACTACTCAGCCCACGCTCTGAGCCTATCTTCCCATAGCACTGTTTAGCGTGAGGTACACTCCAAGAGGGAAATTTAGCTTGTCCCCCTACGAGATTCTATTTGGTTCAGCTCCCAGGCTAGGCTGTTACTTTCCTCAGCAGCTCCAAATTCAGTCAGATGCAATGGTAAATTACATAACTGCTCTCTCTCATGCCTTGACCAAAATCCATGCGCAAGTGTTTTCTTCTATTCCAGATCCAGTGTCTGATACAATCACCCATAAGTTACTCCCTGGTGATAGGGTTCTGGTTAAGAAATTCCTGAGAAAGCACACACTTGAGCCAAGATTTCATGGTTTATTCCAAGTCCTTCTAACTACATCTACCTCAGTAAAACTAGCTGGGAAGGACACTTGGATACACGCTTCGCACTGCAAGAAAGTTCCAGCTCCAGAGGAAGCTTTACTGTGATATTGTCTCTTGTACTTTTCCACAATCCCAACATTCGACTATATACAAAGACATACCTAATAAAAAGGACCCACACATTTGTGTGACTGGTGACCATTGGGGACATCACTGTAGTTCCTGGAAAGCAGCGGGTTGGAACACGGGCCGACCATGGGGTTACAGACCACAAAGTGCCTTAGATAGAGTGGACAGGAATGGGAAATCCTTGTTACACAGAATGACTTTGTGCAAACCAACTGGGTCTACTCCAATGAAACTTACCTTAAACATAGAACACCCTAGTCCAGGAGACACTGGAGAGTATATAATGGGAATGTACTGGAGAGGGGGTAGTTCATACAATAAATTGGGAACTTTCTATTTACAAGACATGCACACATCACCTGAGTGGGTAGATACAAGACATATGACCATCAACCCTCTCAAACCCCACATTAAGACTCTTAAAGACATGGTAGCCATAGCTAACCCTACATTTGAAGACACTATGGCAGTAGAGACTGGTTTTTCAGACACTAATCTATGGCTTGAGTGGATGAGATATAATGCTAATTCTCATAATAAAACTAACTGTTATGTTTGTGGTGGAGCCAGACCCCATCTAGGTACAGTGCCTCTAAATCTACCTCCTGATGTTGAAACATGTTTCTTAAAGGACCACTCTAGTGCCAGGAAAACATACTCGTTTTCCTGGCACTAGAGTGCCCTGAGGGTGCCCCCACCCTCAGGGACCCCCTCCCGCCCGGCTCTGGAAAGGGGAAAGGGGTAAAAACTTACCTTTTTCCAGCGGTGGGCGGAGAGATCTCCTCCTCCGATCCTCCTATTCTCCTCCCCGTCGGCTGAATGCGCACGCGCGGCAAGAGCTGCGCGCGCATTCAGCCGGTCACATAGGAAAGCATTCATAATGCTTTCCTATGGACGCTTGCGTGCTCTCACTGTGATTTTCACAGTGAGAATCACGCAAGCGCCTCTAGCGGCTGTCAGTGAGACAGCCACTAGAGGAAATAGGGGAAGGCTTAACCCATTCACAAACATAGCAGTTTCTCTGAAACTGCTATGTTTATGAAAAAATGGGTTAACCCTAGAAGGACCTGGCACCCAGACCACTTCATTAAGCTGAAGTGGTCTGGGTGCCTAGAGTGGTCCTTTAACCCCTTAAGGACACATGACATGTGTGACATGTCATGATTCCCTTTTATTCCAGAAGTTTGGTCCTTAAGGGGTTAAGTCTCTATGTGCAGTCAATTACAAACTCATCAGTATGTGAATCATGGAAGAAGATATACCCTCTAACCCAAAGGGATATCAGGCCACCTTATGGAGTCACAGTATATTCAGGTAATTACACTTGATACACTACACACAGTACCACAGGGAAGTTTGTGGGAAAATTCTCTTCTGGTTATTGTGCTACATGCCGAAAGCCTCCAGCTACCCTGTTAATACATCAAGTTAAATACTTGAGAGACATTTATTGGCTATGTGGATACATGCAACTCAGATCCAAATTGACAGGCCTATGGTGGGGGGAATGTGCTTTTACTAAAGTTATCATGCCCATACACATAATATCAGACAACCACCAAGGCCCTCTTGACTCACCACACACATACTTTAGAGTAAAAAGAGACACTCCTGTACAGGGCAGTTTCGACCCTCACATATACATAGATGCCAAGGGGGTGCCAAATGATTTTAAAGCCAGGAATGAGGTTGCAGCTGGATTCAAATCCTTGATTCCACTCATCACGGCCTATAAGAATGTAAATTGGATTAATTACATCTACTAAAACCAACAATGTTTTGTCAATTATACCAGAGATGCCCTCCAGGGACTGGCAGAACAATTACAAGCCACCTCCCAAATGTCATTTCAGAATAGGATGGCCATAGACATGATTCTGGCGGGGGAAAGGAGGTGTGTGTGAAATACTCCCAGATACCATGACATGCTGCACTTTTATCCCAGATAACACCGGCCCTAACGGGAAAGTAACTATGGCCATCGAGAAGCTTGAAAGCCTCTCTGAAGAGTTAAAAAGAAACTCAGGGATCACCAATTCTTGGGATAGATGGTTTGGATGGATGAACGGATGGCAGAAAGTACTCTTCCAAGTGGGTATGGCTGTCCTAACTGTAATGATTCTTTTCCTCTTCTTTGTCTGCTGTATAATGCCTTGTGCACAGAAATATTTGCAGAAGACTGTAGATCAAACCATTGACCGCACCACCCCAACATTCCTACACCAAGACATTGATGACGGAACCTGTGACACAACACATGCACCTCTTCAGTCCCACCACATTAAGTATACAATTACTTCTCTCTAGGGAAACTATAGGGACAGCGTCTTGTCTAACGGGTAAAAAGTCTGTTGCGGAGATGTAGTGGACAAGCCGCTACGGGTTCTAGTGCAGTGAAGAGTTCAAGAAAACATGTTTGAGAAGATGAGCAGCAGCCTATTAGGGATATTATTAGGGATAGATAGTAGTTGTTTACATCGTAAATAGTAATTTTTAGGGGGGACTGTTGTGGACAGAATATTAACTCTATTAATTTTCGTAAAAATGCCTATTTGCTCTGCATAACTATAATCAATATTATTCATAAGTTACTTAAAATGGCCGCTAGGGAATTTCCCCTGTAGTCAACTAACACCCTTGAATTAACAAGATGGCGCTGGAATCTGGAGGAGAGCTCCATGATGCCAGTGACATCACACCCGGTAGGATGAGCAATTGATGAACCACTTAACACCTAACCAATTGTTTTACCGGACCCTCGGAATAAAGATTCCTCAAGTCTTTCATTAACCTGAAACTTGTGTCTGGTGTGAATTACTTTGGGAGCGTGCACGTAAATACTTATTAATTTGGACAGGGGCAGATATGCAAAAATATCAAGCACTTGATTTGATCCACAACAGCTTTTCTGTAAACCCAGCACAAATTTCTTGCAATTTTTCTTCACTTTTGATTAGAAACTAGAAACTGTTTTCCCAGCAACAGGCAATATGGTAATTTTCTCTAATGATTTTTAGGATAGAAAAATCTAAAATAACAACAGATTATTTTTTATATTTGGGTTTCATATAAAGAACATTCTCTAGGCTCATGTACAATTTAGTTCAAACTAGGTACCTTTGTAACCATAGCAGTGAGTTTGATATTCTAATCAAGATTATTGATACTATCAATGTAATCTTCAAACGTGGAAAAGAGCTGCTCCAACACATAAAAAGCATCATCTATGTATCTTCTCCAGATTTTACAAAACCCGAATAAGAGATGATTATATAAAAGGTGTATCTCAATGAAGTTTATATATATATATATATATATATATATATATATATTTACAGATAGATCGATTATTAATAATATTAATCAAATCTACCAACTTGTCCAAGAGCTGCTCCAACACATAACAAATATCTGGACAAGGTATGATTATATTTACACAAACACATACATGTATATATATATGTATCTATAATAATTTCAACTCACTACTGGTAAGTCATTGGCAATTTATGGAGAGTATGCCATGGGCTCTCCAGGCTATAGATTTTAAGCTCTCTATGTATATAATATGTGTGTGCTTATATATTATTTAACTAGATGTATATAACAAATTCAAGTAGAGTCCTAGTTGATCACAGGAAAAGCAAATAAAGAAAAAACTCCACAAATGTAACATTTAACAATAATTAACAGCGCATGAACTCATATATTGTATATAATAGCGATTATGCACTACTTAGAAATCTATAAGGGACATAGGTATATATATTATTCATTGCTGTTAATAATATAAAAATATATTTCTGTTTTTGTTGTTCGTACAGTCAATTTGAAGTTTAGATTAGAAGTTATATTTCATGCAAAAAAGTACCTAATGGCCTTTTCAAACCCTCTGCTTTATCTATGAAAAAAATAAGTAATAACAAAGTTGACATTGCAATACTTAGTAAGGCCTATGCAGAAGAGCAGAGTCTGTGATGTCATAAATTACAGCAGAGTACGTCTAGGTAACACACAGTGATGTCATTTTCAAACATTCCGTGAACACTCACAGCACTCAGAGCTACACTTCACCTGGACAGTGGTTATATTAACTGGAAATATATATTTCCTACTCACCTGCAAAGGGATCTTGTGAAAAGGCACCTCTTGAGTACAGGACCGTTGACTTGTACTTTGCTATCCTATAAAACAAGTATAATGAGAATGGTGAGTGATTATTTTTCTGCTTTATATCTATCTGTCTAGCTATCATTTTCAAATAATTAAAACAAATTAAATTACAAATTTTAAGTTTTTATTTTGTTACTTTTTTGCATTAAATAAAAACCTAAAGGAACACTGCTCAATTCTATACCATTTAGGAATTGAATCACTATGTTCATGCAGCCCTAGTCACAACTCCCTGCATGTGACTTACACAACTTTCCTAAACACTTCCTGAAAAGAGCTTTGTAAAGCTTACACTTCCTTTACTACAAATTATGTTTAATTTAGAATTTCGTATCTCCTACTCTGTTAATAGCTTGCTAGACCATGCAGGGGTATCTTGTGTGTGATTAAAGTTTCATTTGAATAGCAGGAGATAAAAACATTTAAAATAAGTAACATCTAAAATAAAATTATATGTTTTTTTGCAGGCTTTGTGATTTACAGCCAGGGGAGGTGTAGCTAGGGCTGGATAGACAGAATTAAAAGTGATTTTACTTCAAAATGGTAGAGAATTGAGCAGTAAGACTTCAGAGGCATAATGTATACAGAAAAACTGCTTCATTAATATAAAGTTGTTTTGGTGATTATACTGTTACTTTAAAATATGAGCTTAAACAGCAACACAATAATAAAATGCTTAGATATTAATAACAATAATTAATTATTGATTATAAAGTCCTTACTGATTTCCTTGTGCTATACATAAAGTATTGATATAAACTCCATATAAATACACCATAGGTGATTGTTAAAATAATGGAATCCAACGTTTATTTCTTATGCTGCCGGCAGCCATATATCAATTTTCCCAGAAACCCTTTTCTGTTCCTCCAGACACAGTTGATATTTATTTGTGTAATTTTCTCTTCATTTATTCACCAACCCATGCTTCCATAATATGTCCAACTTTACTCTGCATATAAAACCAGCTGCTGCAACAGGATTCTGTTCACACACTTTATTTCAGATACCAGTCCTGTTTTTTACAGCTCCCTTCTTTCCACATTCTATCCCTCTCAATCTACTACCTGCCCAATACATATGGCTACCAACAGGCTATTTCACTGTCAGACTGCCTAAAGTGAGTGGTAGCTAACAATTGGTCAGATTTGTTTGTCTCTAATAGATATTCCAGTTATTGGGTACATTGCTGTGTCCTATGCCATCTTTAATCAATAGAAAAAAAATCAAACTGGAAAGATTGTGACTCGATTGTGACAAAAATCAAACTGGAAAGATTGTGACTCTCGATAAAATTATATACTCCGTCTAACAGTGTTTTTCCTCTTTAATACAGGTAAAATTCTCAGTGAATAGGAAATTTAAACCGCCACCACCCTCCATTAGCAGTGAATATTTCCATATTTGTGCCAGCTCTTTCCTGCTCATATGTTACACGTGCATTTATGCATGTGTTTCTGTGAACTCAGCAACATGTCGGCTAATGCTGGACTCTTTATTTCTACAAGGGACGGTCAAATCCCGTGTTCATTATACGGCAGTTTTCCTGAGTACAACATACGCACTGTACCTCCTTCTCCTCCTTATTTATGAGCACCTTTATCTAGTGGCCACAGTTTTCTGTGTATTACAGATAGTCTTAATAGACTTGGCCAAGAGGGGGAAGATGGCAATGGAAGGCATGGAGAAGAAGAATGAGGAAGAGGTGATGGAGGTGACGAAGGTGAAAGAAGAGATGAAATGGAAAGTCTTTTAAAGAAGGAATTGTTGTGGGGAAGAAGACTGCTTGCTTGTAAAGGAAAAAGTTTTTTATTATAAAAATTTTATAACTGAATTCTTTATTTTGTTGTTTTTCTGAGGATTCTGCTTTATATTATTAGGGCAAAGCACAGTGAAAACGTAGGAACCGGAAGCAATCATTAGTTTGCAGATTGTAATTTATTGCAAGTCTAGAACCAAAGAGAGCACCAGTAATATTAATTCTTTCATTCCTTAATAATCCCGATCTGCCACCCAGACCAATTTCAGATAGGCGATTTAAGCCCATCAATACATTGTACACAGGGAACCTGACGTTTTGAAATTCTCCAACTTCCTAATGCTGTCTCTCACTTTCCAACCCTCATCATCATTACAACAATGCCTGATTTATTTGCTCTTACAATTCTGATCCTTTCTGTGCAGTGACATGTTATAGATTTAATATTGAGAAAAATGGATTTATAAGGGAAAATAAATAACTTAATGGTAGTTACTGGGCCTTGATATTCCACTGTCCAATGGTCTCAGTGTGGTCGCACACTTCAAAAACCACTGGTGTTTGCACCTTTTGGGAAGACAGATTCCGCAGCACAAAGAAATCATCAAACCTATTCTATATCTCATTGTTTGATCAAATGCTGAAATTGGTGATTGTGCTGTTCTTCTTAGCTGAGCTCTGCTCTTAAAGGGACAGCTCATTAAAATGGATAAGGTGGCTGGTGTCCCTTGGCTCTGTTCAACAGGCAGGGATAAACTCTGCCTTAATTATACCAGTCCACATCAACAATGGGCGGAAATGATATGCAGAGACTACTCAGCCCACGCTCTGAGCCTATCTTCCCATAGCACTGTTTAGCGTGAGGTACACTCCAAGAGGGAAATTTAGCTTGTCCCCCTACGAGATTCTATTTGGTTCAGCTCCCAGGCTAGGCTGTTACTTTCCTCAGCAGCTCCAAATTCAGTCAGATGCAATGGTAAATTACATAACTGCTCTCTCTCTCATGCCTTGACCAAAATCCATGCGCAAGTGTTTTCTTCTATTCCAGATCCAGTGTCTGATACAATCACCCATAAGTTACTCCCTGGTGATAGGGTTCTGGTTAAGAAATTCCTGAGAAAGCACACACTTGAGCCAAGATTTCATGGTTTA